>NC_042616.1:94238944-94882833 GCF_901001135.1 Rhinatrema bivittatum | reverse complement strand
TGGCTTAACCATCTGTGTACCGGTCTGGAGGAGGCTAGGGATAAGCTCAATAAATGCCAGTCTCTGACAAGTGTATATGTTCTGTCTATTTCCTGCTTCCATCACAGGGTCCACTATTGCCTTCTCACTCAAAAAACACTTTCTCAACCTTGATCAGCTAGATTCTCTATTTATTTACAGAAATTTATAGCCTGTCTTATTACCAGACAACCTTAGACATCCCCTGGCTCATGGCCTTCCCTGTCATGAAACACAATATGTCATGACACAGGGCTTTATTTGAAGCCAGCAGGGTGTTAGAACCTACTTCTTTAACCTTTGCCTCCATTTCTAAAAAGACCCTTTGCCTTGGGCTTGCACCATGGATGTTGATGGCTCAGAATGCTAGTTACACTCCTACACTTACTGTATTTCATAGGCACTGGGCCAATCTCTGAACTCATATCAATATCTTCGCTGTGTGCATATTTCAGGGAACCTTTATATGGCTTAACTCCCCCCCTAATGCAGATGCATGTTGAATTAATAGGGTGATTGCCCATTGCCTCTAACTCTTACATTAATGCTATGCTCTCCAATTTTATCAATGCTGCAACTAATCCTACTCCTGAATACACTAGAAGATGAAATGACACCCTTTTATCTCTGTTCATAGATAACACCAGCTCCAAGGTGGAGGATAAAGAGGCAGAAGAAGACATGAAACCGCCCGGCCCTTCCATCTGGAGCAACAGCAAGCCCTGCTGCAGAGGAATGCCAGCCACCACCATCACCTCTGGACCCTGCAGCAGCATGGCAGCCATCAATTCCCTTTAGTGGCTGCTATCTCTCTCCCCTTCCTCATAGGGCCTTCTCCCTCTCAGGATGCTGGCCCTGATGCTGCCCAGCCATTGTTTGGTGAAGTAGGCTGGCAGGTCCGTGGAGACCTTCATCCTCATGCACTGCAGCACCCCCTTGGCTTCAGATGCAGGACCTGTAGCAGAAGCTCCCACTTCTGGCCCAAAGGTCCATTCTCTAGCAGCCATCGGGGTAGCAGTGGAGAGGTTGGGGAAGGAACTCTGTGGCCTGCAGGATGACTTCAGGAGCCTGGTGGATGTGGTAGAGTGCTTCACCTAGGCTCAAGAGGTTACATAGCTGCTTTTGAGCTGATGGGCATGAGGTAGCTGCCACAACCATCAGCCCACTAGGCCCATTAAGACCTTGCCTCTTGTGATTCCTGGGTCTTTTTCTGTTATGTAAATAGTTTCAACCCTAGTTTTTCCCCATTCCCATTTTATTTTGAATATTGGAAATAGTTTTTTTAAATTAAAATTTAATATTTTAATAATACAATTTTATATTTCTTAAAATTCTTTGTGTCTCATTATAATGCATGCTGTAAACCATGTAATCCCAGCATCTAGCCCCTTCCTTTACTCTGTTCCATCCACTCATTCTCACACCCACACACAGCCATGCATGTATTTTAGCATGCAACTCTGTCTTCAAATCTCCACTCGTCAGTCCTAAAGGATTATACTGTTAAATGCCTGGTTATCTGGGGCTTCATTCTATACTTACGTCCCCTGAATGTCCAAACTTGAATGGACACTACACATCCAAGCTGTAAAGTTTTACTTCCCCTTGCAGCTTGTGGCAGAAATGTGAATACACTTAATGAGAGAAACAACTTGTCAGCCTCCCAACTTCTAAAAACAATCAATGGGAAGACAAGGAGTTGACTGTTAGTTGCCCTTTAACCTACAGCTGTCATACCTGTAGAGGAAAAGTATCATAATGATATGCTGTTAGGAGCTCCATTCTACACCAACTGCATCTACTTTTAAATAAACATATCTATCTTACAAAAAAGGGTGCATTATAAGAAAGTAATAGGAAGATTCACCTTATCAATCCATCTTGAGGAAGAGTTACCTATAGCACTACTAGTGGCTGATGTTATATCAAGCCCAGTCTTCATCTTAACCCTGGGCACACTGGCAACTCTCTCTGGTAAGGAGATGTAAACTTTCATTGGGCTCCTTGCATCCAACAGTAAATCCTTCAGCTCTGTGCCCATACAACTAATTTAGAAAGACACACCTATCAATGGAGATCTTCTGGGCAAGCTCTACAAATTCCCAGATTGCTCCCACCCCCTCAGTCTCTCTTCCTAGCCTTCTGCATTGTCCACTCATCAGAAGAAGCCATCTGCCAAAAACCAGGTAGAAAAAGAGAATGCAGATTTGAATCTGGTGCGTAAATTAGCTGTAATAAAAGTATTGAGGCAGTCTTGATGCTCGCGCATACGTTCTTTACAAAACAGCATCGCATGCAAAACATGCTGACCATGCCCTGACGTGCCCCAAAGACATCCACTTTCTTTGCACATACTGTTGCTCGCAAATGGGTATTCATCATTGTTTTAAAATCGGATGTATGCACATCTCTTCTACATGCGCACATGCATGCCATTTTTTTGCTCAGAAATCTTTTGAAAATTAGGTCTTAAAAGATCTGGATTTATTTGAGTCCAGCCATGAATATCCAGGATTTAATCTGATTTGTGGTGTAATCAGATTGACTTTGATTAGCTGACTCCCAGGCTCAGCTCTTGCCAATGTATGTGCTTTGCAGCAAAATGAAAACTGCAAAGCTGCTCTGTGATGGCCAGAAATGAAAAGCTGTTGCCTTCATGAGTTCCATGTACGGAAAGTACTATTTTCATAGTGATTTACGCAGGTAAAAGGATTTTTCCTGCATTGATGGGCTGTCTGAATGTTGCCCTTTCTCAATGCGACTAGAGTTATTTGTGATGTTCCACAATACATGCACTTTTATCCATATTGAGAAGAGGCATTCCCAGGAGTAGGGCTTGGTTGGAGGAGGAAAACATTGCATTTTCAATTCTACACACATTATTTTCTGTGAAAAAACTACCTGCATGTGCCCATGGCAAGTTTAAAAAAAAAAGAATAGATATATTTGCTTTGACAATTGGTGCAAAGTCTGCCTGTTAAAAGTACTTGCAAACTTTGTCCCTATGCAGATATTTTGAAAATTCTCCCTATATCTTGAAATCTCATATTTTAAAATTGTGGTGAAGATGGAGCCCACATGTCAGCTACTGTACCGGTCAATACCCCCCAAAAGAGGTTACCCGGGGCGCGATGCAAGGTTAGATCCCCTGGAGTAAAGAAGAAAGTGGAATGGATAAAGTTGAAGAGAGGTGTTTCCTCTCTTCAACTTTATTCAATATCTACATGCTCCCCCTTACCAACCTCCTCACTAACCTTGGCATCAAACACTTCATCTACGCAGATGATGTTCAACTTCTCTTCCCCTTCACACACTCCCTTCAGACCGCTCTCCAAAATTGGGAATCATGCTTAACCACCATTAAACAACTTCTCACTGACATGCATCTTGCCCTTAACCCTCAAAAAACCGAACTCCTCATTATCTCTTCTCAACATCCGTTACCTTCCTTTCCCCCATCCTTTGCTTCCACTCCCTTCCCCACCCACAAGCGAAGTCTGGGTGTCCTAATCGACAATCAGCTTACTCTGAAACCTTTCATCAAATCCATCCTCAGTGACTGCTATTTCAAACTGCAAACAATAAAAAAGCTACGACCTCTTCTCTACTTCTCTGACTTTCGCACAGTTTTACAATCTATCATTTTTTCAAAGTTAGACTATTGTAATGCCCTTCTTCTCGGCCTCCCCTCAACCTATACCAAACCTTTGCAACTCCTACAAAACGCCTCTGCTCGCATCCTCACAAACTCCAGAAAAAGAAACCATATCACACCTACGCTCATTGAGTTACATTGGCTACCAATCAAATCATGAATCCTTTACAAAACCCTATCCCTCATTCATAAAAGTATCATACATGAAAACTTTCACTGGCTCAATCCTCCCCTCGTGATTCGTACCTCCATACGTCCAACCCGTACCTCACAGCAAGGAATGCTACGCCTTCCCCCCATCAAATCCACCAAACTTACCTCCACAACCAAGAGGGCCTTTTCCCTGGCTGGCCCCACACTTTGGAACTACATGTCTCCAGATTTACGTACCGAAACCTTCACACCCAAGTTAAAAAAAAACCTGAAAACATGGCTGTTTCGACAGGCCTTCCCATCCAACACCAATCCCCACTGAAGACAAAATGCCTTAGTGCAATCATCTCTGTAGATGACATAGCATATGTACCTCCCTCTATACTCCATGAACTTTAATAGATTCCTCTCCCACCCCAATCAACATCACCTTCTTCTCCTAGCTTCTTCTCTACCCCCCCACCCCCCACCCCCACCTGTTTGTTATCACCTTTTTGTCCTTAACCCACATGTATATATATTGTACATAGAATTTTTGGTTATAACCTTTCAGTTAACCTGGTTATCCAGATAATTTCTTTAATCTTCTCTCATATCTCTCGTATCTCATTGTTATCCTGCTCCTGTATAAAAGTTATGTATCTCATATTTAACTTGGTTCCTTGTAAAGGCTATGCCTAACTGACAGTTTCCTGTCAGAGTTTCAAGTTTTGTGTAAACCGATACGATGTACAAACGGATGTCGGTATATAAAAATGTAAAATAAATAAATAAATGGACTACATTTCTCAGATTCCATAGCAGCCTGAATATATGGGAGAGAAGTTCTTGAGAGTAGGAAGTCCTCTCATCAGGTACACAAATGGGTTAATTTGGGGTGGGTTTTTATCTCAAGAGGAGGAGAGGAATGAACTGCAACCCTTGTCTGTAGATGAGCTATAAGTGAGGATATCCACTTCTCTAAACCCATGGAAGTGGAAGCAGCAGAATTAGATGAACAGGACGAGAAGGAGGTAGACTAAAACTGTACTGATTCACATTGGGCTTATTTTGTTTACTGAACTTTGTTGCAGGGGAGGGATCTAGGGTTGCCAACTGGCTCCACATTTTCAGGACAGGTCGATCCAGTCCTGGTTTTACTCCCCTGCACGCAGGTACTTATAGTCTTGCATTTCTTAGGGAATGCAATAGGTAAATCAGAATAAGTCCCAGCATGCAATGGGGTAAAACCAGGACTGGATCGATCTGTCCTGAAAATCTGGACCAGTTGGCAACCCTAGAGGGATCAGTTTAACTGCATTAACTTTGATTGAGAGAGTAGGGTTTTGATTGAGATAGCAGTGCTGAGAAAAAGCCTTTTACATTGCTGCACACTTTTTGCTGTGTGGGAGGGGCTGCTTAACTACAGATGGACTATGACTATTGCAAACGCTGACAAGCCGATGCAATATGGATGTGCTAAAATTGTGCGGCCACACTGGGCATGCACTTTCCTAATGCGTGCCCTGGCACCTCTCCTGGACACACAATGCAGCAGGCAAATGAGCCACTGTGTTAAAAAGAAGCCACTAGGGGAAAACTGTGCGTCCCTAGTGCCTCCCCAGTATCGTGCACCCAGGGGAAGTGGATGTTTATGGGGTTAGGTAAACGGACACTCAATTTTAGAAACATCCATTTTCCTAACCTGTACACAGCCATGGGTTAGGAAAACGGACACTTGTTAATTGGGCATCAGTTTGCCTAACCCGACCACGGGTAAGAAATTTTTTTTTTCTTTGAATAATTTTTTTTTAGCTTACTCCTTTTTTCGGTTTCTCCCATTTAATATCGCTAAAAGTCGGAAGAACTACAGAAAAGCAGTATTTTCTGCTTTTCTGTTAACTTTAGGGGCTTCTCAAGACTTAAAGTTCCGGGGCAGGCGTTAATTTTTGAGAGTATAAATGTGCGTGTCGGGTGCACATTTATTTTTTACATAAGTGGGGAATTACTAATAGCCTCGTTGACATGAATTTACATGTGATTAACGCTATTAGCTACATGCTGGTTTGAACGCGCCTTTTGGATGCGCTAATTCCCTTATTGCATAAAGGGGTTATGGACACGCGTCCAAAAATGCACGTCCAAGCGCTCATTAACCTATGCGCTAGTCTCAGCGCACAATATTGCATCAGCCTGTGAGTGAGGCTGGGAGAAAATTCTTTATTCTGCTACACATCTTTTGCTGTGTGGGAGAGGCAGCTTAACTTTTTAATATTATCTACCTGCTACCTTTGTGTCATCTCTTAACTGGTCTCAACCTATCATTTAAAATATATGCAGACAACATTCAATTCATTGTCCCTTTCACTGACACTTGGAAAAAAAACCTTCTCATTGCTTCATTTATTCTTAACAGCAATAAAAACTTGGCTATCACATAATAGACTAAAACTGAATACCTCAAAAACAGAACTAATATTTCTATCAGTAGTACCAGATTCTTTATTTCAACCACCTGCTACATTTACATTTGAAGGGCAAGAAATTGTAATAAAACCTCATGCAAAAAATTTGGGTACTATAATAGATGGTAGACTCTCTATGACAAACAATACATCAGTATTAGTAAAAAAATAATTTTTTAAGCTCCATATGCTAAAAAAAACTAAAACCACTTTTATTACCTTCTGATTTTCATTCTGTGACTCAATCCCTCATCTTAACAAGTTCTGCCAAAGTTCACCACATACCCTTTACAAATTGTTCAGAATGCCACTGCTCGTGTACTGTATAATATCCCACGCAGAGAACATATCATGCCGGTTTTGCAATATTTACATTGGCTACCAATAACCTACCATATTTCTTACAAAATTTTCACCATAGTACATAATTTAATACATAACTCCAACTCAGTAAGGCTCTGCGCTCTTCTTAGAATCTACAAACCCACAAGGCAATTACGTTCAATGGACAAATGTATGCTGGAGATACCATCAGTAAAACTAGCACATCTGGAACTGACACGTAAACGTGCATTTTCAGTTGCCGGACCAAATCTTTGCAATGCTATTCCAGAAGATATTCACTTAATAGCAAATACTAAAGAATTCAAAAAGGCTTTAAAAACAAATCTTTTTACCGCAGCCTATAATATCACTTAGCAAATCTTTCATAAACTGTTGACAGCCTCGATAGTAATATTACCAAAATGACTACCATATGTTTTTTGTTTTTTTTTAGTGTTCTGAAGATTAACTTATAAAGTTTTTAGTGCTCACGCCACCCTCTTTACCTCTGTGGCGACTCCCTCCGGGTCTGATGGCCGGCTGGCTGCCGCAGCGTCTCCATGCCGTCTCCCTCCGGCGTCCCTGGACCGGCTCGATGTTGCAGATCCACCATGTTGCCTGAAGATCTAGGGCGCATGCGCGCACACGCTCTGATTGAAGTACCAGCAAGAGCGCGAACCTCGGGGCTTCCCCTGAGATGATGTCATCCGCTTCCAATATTTAAAGGTCTCTATTTCGCTATCTAATTGAGTTAGCAAGGGATTGGGTATGGGAATGTGTCTCGCTACCTATGGACTACTCCCCCCAAGCTACTCTGCCTCCTGGGACTTACCAGAGGTACCTGCTCCTCGGGGGCCTCGCTCTTTTTCTTTACTTTCAGATTACAGATAGGAACCGGTACTCGCAACTCGAGGGCCCATGTTCCTGGACACTCTGAAGATTCTCTACTGCTTGGAAGCTATCGCTGCTACAAATAATTGTGAGTTACCATCGCTCTCTCGGAGCTTTCCCTGAAACCAGGGACTCGCTCCTCGAGGGCCTAAACCTTTCCAGCTCCTGAGCTTCCTTGAGACCTTATGTGAGTTTTGTCATCTAGTTCTGTTCATGAACTCTGCCTACTCTGCCTATTCACTTTCTACAGTTTCTCAACAGCTCAGCCATCCTGGATTGCTGTTCCAGTACCTGAGGGACTACAGCCCTGCTGGGCATATCAGCTCACTACTGCCACCTCTGATGGTTTCAAAAACCTGTTTAATAAAAGAACTAATGTGTGTCTGTCTCCATACTCAAGCCTAGCCGGTGGTCCCTCTCGGGATATCCTCCCGGGGGCGTGGTCATCTGCTACCGGCCCAGGAATCCACCCACAACTATATCAGATTCATTACAGATTGCTACTCCTTAACAAGATGATATCTGAGACACTACAAGATTGCTGACTCCTCCTCCTTTAGGAGCCATTAATAACAGATTGCTACGCCGCAGTCTAACAGCAGATTTACATCAGATTACTAACTCCTAGCATCAGCTCAATAACAGATTGCTAACTCCAGTGGATCCAGCTTAAACTTGAGATGTTGTTAACTCCAGTGGATCTGGCTTATACTTTGGGATGTTGTTAACTCCATGGATCTGACACATCTCTCTGCCTTGCAGGCTATACTGGGCCTGGCCCAACGCATCTCAGAGCAGCAAGAAACTTGGGAGAAACTTACTGCAGCATTTCATCAGCTACACACACAGAAAATACAAGGCACAGCTTCTAACCAAGAAGTTACAAGAGGTAACTTTAAAGACTGCTGTACCACTGGCGGCTCCTATCCGCTTTTCCAGAGAAATCCAGAAGACCCGGGGCTTTCTGAACCAGTGCTGCATGCACTTCACCTTCCAGCCAACTTTATTTCCCACTGCTCTTTTGAAGACCACCTACATCCTGTCATACTTGGATGGGAGAGCTCTGTTGTGGGCATCTACCTTGTGGGATCGCAAGGACCCTATTTTGCAGGACATGGGATTTATGGACTTGTTTAAATCTGTCTTTGATGACCCTGCTCGTATTTCTGTTGCCGGTTTTGCTTTGGTGGACTTGAAGCAAGGCAACAGATCACTGGCTAAATTCGCCATAGAATTCAAGACTCTCGCAGCGGAACTTCGCTGGGACCCCAAATGTCTCAAGACACTCTTCTGCAGAGGTCTGGATACGCGCTTAAAGGATGAGCTGGCCGCTCGCCAGACACCTGACTCGCTGGACGAATTAATAGCCTTGGCCACTCGGATTAATCACAGGCTCCGAGACAAGGTGAAGGAACTCCAGCCTAAGGTGTTACTTGGGTTGAAACAGGCTAGTACTACCACTGTACCTCGGATGGTTCCAGTAACTTCTGCTGCTGATAAAGATGAACCGATGCAACTTGGTCATGGACACTTGACCTCCAAGGAGAGAAGATTTTGGAAGAAATGCGGCCTGTGCATGTACTGTGGTCAGCCTGGCCATGATTTCTCTGCATGCCCCATTCGTCTGGGAAACGGACGGGCCTAGGTCCCGCAGGAGGACTGTTCTTGGGCCATACTGTGTTTTCTCCTCCGCTCTCTCTTCCAGTCTCCGTGATCTGCGAACCGGCTATGGTTCAGACTCCTGCCCTGATGGACTCAGGGACTGGAGGCAACCTTATTCTCAGACATCTAGTGGAAGACCTGAGGAGTCCCTTCGTCAAATTAGAAGATCCATTATTGCATCACAACTTGAAGTGGGCTTTGGACGTTCCTTTACATCGCCACTTCTCCTGAAGATCTCAGTGACGTCCACAGCAGTTCAACTCATGGCTGCTGATATTCATAGCACCTTCTACGTTCACCTTGGCTCAAAGGTGTTCAACATCTATCCGCATTCATGGATTATAAACTTAGAGATATCTGTCACGTTCCATCCATTCGGAGGATGTGTCTGATGAGCTACAGCACATATTAGATCCGAAGAAGATATCTCTGGCAACCAGCTAGTCTGTTTCCGCTGGTAATGCCACCATCTCTAGAAGTGGATCTTGGATATACCCCAACATCGCCACTTCCGCTGAAGCCTCAGTGACATCCATAGCAGCTATTTATTACTGTTGGATTCTACTTCATCTCTCATCCAGCAACTTCTACTGGAGAGTCATCTTTAGAAGTGGGTCTTGGATGTACCCTAACATCACCACTTCCACTGAAACCTTCAGTGACGTCCATAGCAGCTCAATCCATTGCTGCTGATATCATCAATAACACTCTGCAATATTCTTCCAAATCTCAAGATCCACCTGTCATCAATGCAGAAGACGAATTAGAAATTAAGATCAAAGAGATTCTGGATGTTCGTAACAGAGGCAAGACTTTTGAATACCTTCTGATTTGGGAAGGCTTCGACCCCGATTTAATCTCTTGGGAGCCTCAGACCAATATCTTGGAGAAAGAAATGCTTCATCAATTCCACCTCACACATCCTTCTAAACCTAAGCTTGGTACCCGAAGAGGAGATCACCCTTTGAAGGGGGGTACTGTTGCGACCGTCGCTGCTCGATGTCCTCACTTCGCCCTCTTTACCTCTGTGGCGAATCCCTCCGTGTCTGATAGACGGCTGGCTGCTGCGGTGTCTCCATGCCGTCTCCCTCCGGCATCTCCGGACCGGCTTGACGTTGCAGATCCATTATGTTGCCTGAAGACCTAGGGTGCGCGCTCTGATTGAAGTACCAGCAAGAGCGCGAACCTCAGGGGCGTCACCCTGAGATGATGTCATCCGCTTCCAATATTTAAAGGTCTCTATTTCGCTATCTAATTGAGTTAGCAAGGGGTTGGGTATGGGAATGTGTCTCGCTACCTACGGACTACTCCCCCCAAGCTACTCTGCCTCCTCAGACT
Organism: Rhinatrema bivittatum; assembly: GCF_901001135.1. Taxonomy (NCBI): domain Eukaryota; kingdom Metazoa; phylum Chordata; class Amphibia; order Gymnophiona; family Rhinatrematidae; genus Rhinatrema; species Rhinatrema bivittatum. The sequence continues at coordinate 94,872,348 of NC_042616.1, read as the reverse complement.
TACCAGAGGTACCCGCTCCTTGGGGGCCTTGCTCTTTTTCTTTGCTTTCAGATTAGAGATAGGAACCAGTACTCGCTCCTCAAGGGCCCATGTTTCTGGACACTCTGAAGATTCTCTACTGCTTGGAAGCTATCACTGCTACAAACAATTGTGAGTTACCATCGCTCTCTCGGAGCTTTCCCTGGAACCAGGTACTCGCGCCTCGAAGGCCTAAACCTTTCCAGCTCCTGAGCTTCCTTGAGACCTTATGTGAGTTTTGTCATCTAGTTCTGTTCATGAACTCTGCCTACTCTGCCTACTCACTTTCTACAGTTTCTCAACAGCTCAGCCATCCTGGATTGCTGTTCCAGTACCTGAGGGACGACAGCCCTGCCGGGCATATCAGCTCACTACTGCCACCTCTGGTGGTTTCAAAAACCTGTTTAATAAAAGAACTAATGTGTGTCTGTCTCCATACTCAAGCCTAGCCGGTGGTCCCTCTCGGGATATCCTCCCAAGGGCATGGTCATCTGCCACCGGCCCAAGGATCCACCCATAACTATATCAGATTCATTACAGATTGCTACTCCTTAACAAGATGATATCTGAGACACTACAAGATTGCTGACTCCTCCTCCTTTAGGAGCCATTAATAACAGTTTGCTACTCCGCAGTCTAACTAACAGCAGATTTACATCAGATTGCTAACTCCTAGCATCAGCTCAATAACAGATGTATATTGTTTTGTCTATATTGATAACTTTTAGTTATGTATGTTTTATCTTTGTAAACTGCTTAGCCGGACAGGTCTCTGCCCAATTTTGCGGTATATAAATCTTTTAAATAAATACATAAAGCGGCATCAAAAGTAGAGCTTCACTATATATAGTTTTAGAAGAACAACTCCACCCTGTGTCATTATTTGCCACAATCTTTTTTTATTCTTTCCTTTCTCAAAACAATTAGGGGTAGATTTTAAAACCCTGGCGTGCGTAAACCCCGGGACACGTGTAGGTGCCAGGGCTTTAAAAGGGGGCAGTCCCGGGGGGGGCAGGGCGGGGCTAGAGGTGCCTGGTACAGCGGCCATTTGCCGCTGTGCCGGCGTGCGCAACTTGCTCCTGCTCCTTTGCAGGAGCAAAAGGTAAAATAAAAAAATAGGGGTAGCTAGGATAGGGATAGGGGAAAGGAAAGGGGGGTTAGGCTAGGAGGTTGAGAAGTTCCCTCCCAGTCTGCTCCTTAATTGGAGTAGACTAGGAGGGAACTGGGGAAGGCCCCAATGCATCGCTGGGTGAATTTGGTAAATTATTACCCCCTTTGCGTGCGCCGATCCAGAATTTTATAACATGCACGTGCCAGCGCATGCGCGCATTTTTTAAAATCTACCCCATAGTGTCCAAAATGGTGCTGATAGTGAAACAATATTTTTAAATGAAATTTAACAAATAATACAGTCATTGTCAGTCGCAAAAATATTTAACTTTATCTAGTGATACAATTTGACTTGTGTAGACTTTTAACTCAAAGGCAAGTCTAAGCATCAATGTTTTGAATTAATTCTTCTTCAGGAGACCTGCAGCAAATCTTGTTGTCGTGGTTGGCAGTCAGGCTCTGTTCTGGGGCCCTTGTGTTTGCACTATATTCTAGAAACATCCTAGATGGGTCAGCGGTTAAAAGAGGAAGACTGACGCTTGCAGAGGGCACCCATCAGTGAAGCTTCACTAGTGGCCTGCAGCCTGTAGGGACCTCCACAATAATTCAATAGTGCAAATTTCTGACAGGTGGGGGCAGTGAATAATAATGGAGTTGATTCCTAAATGATTTCTACTGTTCCCCATTTTACACGTTACATGTTTTATTTCAAAATAATAGTCAATTATTTCATTTTTTGGCCTCCAATTTTTTCCATACCATTTACCAAATGTTGTCCTTCCAATGGATATATGCTATATACTCAGGGGACTAATACAATTAGGGTGTAACGAATAGGGATGTGTATTTGTTTAATACGAATGGCCTATCCGCAATGAATATATCATAATTATTTGATTCATTTGCCCTCAAAACGTATGAGCAAGTCCCATGAATGAAACGTATTTCATTTGTTTCATTCATTTACATTTCCCCATTGAAAAGCCTTGGCTGCTAGAGATGTGATTCATCCGAACCTTTTGGTTCGGCCTTTGTTATCAGCCTGCAGTGGGAAATTTCGTTTCCTGCTGTTCAGTCCGATTTTTTTCCGGCTGTCCCGAACTGAAAAAAAACCAAAACACCCCCAACCCTTCAGATTTAATTAATTACAATCCCCCACCCTCCTGACCCCCCCCCCCAACTTGCCTAAAGTCCCTGGTGGTCCAGCGGGTGTCCCGGGAATGATCTCCCGCTCTCGGACCGTCGGCTGCCAGTAAACAAAATGGCGCCGGTGGCCCTTTGCCCTTACCATGTGAAGAGCTATCGGTGTTATTGGCCGGCCTCTGTCACATGGTAGGAACAATGGACGGCTGGCGCCATCTTAAAAAATGATGAGTTGTCCTCATAGTTGAGTCATACTATTCATAAATTCAACACAATTTTGATCTGGGCTACTCATTTGAAAACACTATTACCTTCCATTCATGGCATGTTTGGTGCCACACTGGAGTGTGGATTTGGGAGAGCAGATTGAGGCTGATTATTTGCTTGGCAGCTGATATGAGAGCAATTCAGTTTAAGCTGCTACACAGGGTATATATTACAAGGGCTTTAGGGGCAAAAATGCAATTCTGGGACTCTGAGTCTTGTATTAAATGTAATACCCATCCTGGGGACTTATGTCACATCTTTACTGGATGTTTCAAGCTACAATTGTTTTGGGGTGAAGTCACAGACTTTCTAGATGATATTCTAGGTGGTGGAATTCCCTGGTCTGGGCTGTTAATCTACCTGCACATCGTGGATAGGAATGTCTGGCTACCACAGAGGGAAGTGCGATTCTTAGTGTCGACATTGTTGCTTGCTAAGAAAACTATGTTGGTATGCTGGAAAACCAGTGAAGCTCCCACTTTCATGCACTGGAAAGAGTTGATGCAGAGTACTGCACAAATTGAGAAAATACGACAGAAAGATCTGCTACCTAAAAGGGTGTTTTTCTTCACGGAGAGGGTGGTGGATGCCTGGAACGCTCTTCTGGAGGATGTGGTGAAGCCCAAAACTGTGAAGGACTTCAAAGGGGCGTGGGATAAACACTGTGGATCCATAAAGTCTAGAGGATGTGAATGAAGAGAGGGTGGCTTGCGGGAATGACGGCTACTACCTGGAGATAATACCCTTATTCAATAAACATACACACGGTTAATGCGACTCCAACATTGCTCTATGCTTCAACGGCAAGAGGAAATGTGGAAAAAAGGATTTGCATTCAAAAAAAGCGGGGAGTAGCTTGCTTGTTACGGCGGTTACTACCCCAAACCAAATAAGCCTGATACTTCACGTTCAATGCATATCCAGCATAGCTCTCTGCTTCAACGGCAGGGGAGAATGAAGAAAAGATGATTTATATTCAGACAGCAACCAACAAGGACTGAATTACATAGTCTAGGTAAACAAATAAGCATGGGTGTAGCTTGCTTGTTACAGCGGTTGCTACCGCGAATCAATTAAGCCTGATATTTCACTTGAAATAAATATGCAATGCAGTTGACTGCTTCAACGGCAGGGGGGAATGAAGAAAAGTGGATTTATATTCAGACAACCAACAAGGACTGAATTGCACAGGCTGGGTAAACAAATAAGTGTGGGAGTAGCTTACTTATTGTGGCAGTTACTACCCCTAACCAATTAAGCTAGAAACCACTTAGATGCAGTTCCAGCACTGCTCTCTATATTATTGGTGGGGTTGGAAGGGAAATAGAACCAAAAGGTTACTAAGAGCCAAGAGTAATCAGATAAGTATGAGAAAAAAAAACAAGTGTGAAAGCTTGCTGGGCAGACTGGATGGGCCATTTGATCTTCTTCTGCCGTCATTTCTATGTTTCTATATGTTAAAGGATACTTCCTTCTATGGGATAAAGTTCTAGGGAAAGTCTGAAGGGTGGAATATGTTTTCTGGCTTTCAGTGCTGTCTGGGCTATGCACTAACATCAAAGTTCCTAGGATGGTTCTATGAGTGAGTGAATGGGGTATGAAAGTGGTGTGTATGTTTTGGGAGGTTCAAAACTTGCTGTAACATGATATTTGAGCCTATTAGTTCAAAGGATAGTGTATTCTTGTCCTGCTTATCTACTGTATGACGACTGTTGTGTTTATTGTTATAGAAATTGCTTGTTGGCTCAAATAAAAAAGATTAAAAAAAAAAAAGAAGATATTCCAAGGGCCACAAAACATCAATGTCCTGTTGAATGCTGTGGCCCCAAAACCTCCAGCTGGCCCGCATTTCAACTACCACACTGCTGCTTCTGTCCAGGCATGAGATGCAAAATTGAGGGCTGGAAGAGATGCAATACTGTGTCCGTCTTTGTCCCTAACACCGTCAGTGGGGAAACACTTCAACAACCACACTGCTGCTTCCTTCATGGCCCCAAAAGCCAATCCAAGGGCCATAACACAAGAATGCCGAGTCCTGCTGTGTCCCCAAAGCATCAGTTGGGCCACACTACAAACACCACAATGCTGCTCCTGTCCAGGCCTGCGATGCAAGATCAAGGGCTAGAAGAGATGTAATGCTGAGTCCTGCTATGTCCCCAACACTGCCAGTTGGGCCACACTTCAACCAACTCACTGATGCTCCTGTCCAGGCCTGAGATGCAAGATCAAGGGCTGGAAGAGATCCAATGCTGTGTCCTGCTGTGTCCTCAACACTGCCAGTGGGGACAGACTTCAACAACCACACTGCTGCTGCCTCCGTGGTCTGAAAAAACAATCCAAGGGCAACAAAACATCAATTCTGAGTCCTGCTGAATGCTGTGTCCCCAACAGCATCATTTGAGCTACACTTCAACCAACACACTGCTGCTCCTGACCAGGCCTGAGATGCAAGGAAGAGGGCTGGAAGAGATGCTATGTTGTGTCCAACTATGTTTCCAACACTGCCAGTTGGGTGTTGTGCCCAGCTGTGTTTCCAACACTGCCAGTTGGGGCATACTACAACTACCAAACTCCTGCTGCCTCCATGGTCCAAAAAGCCAATCCAAGAGCCACAAAACTTCAATGCTGAAAGTTGCTGAATGCTGTATCCTCAACACTGCCATGTGGGCCACACTTCACCGTCATACAGCTGCTCCTGTCCAGGCCAAAGATTAAAGATCGAGGGCTGGAAGAGATGCAATAAGGTGTCCTACTGTGCCCCCAACACCGCCAGTGGGGACACACTTCAACTAACACATTGCTGCTCCTGTCCAGGCCTGAGATGCAAGATTCAGGGCGGGAAGAGATGTTATGCTGCATCCAGCTGTGTCCCCAACACCACCAGTTGAAGCAAACTACAACCATCCCAATACTCTTCCTTGTCCAGACCTGAGATGCAAGATTGAGGGCTGGAAGAGATGCAATGCTTATTCCTGCTGTGTCCCCAAGACCGCCCATTGGGGCACACTATAGCCACCAAACGCTGCTGCCTTCATGATCCAAAAAGCCAATCCAAGAGCCACGAAACATCAATGCTGAGAGCTACTGAATGCTGTGTCCCCAACACTGCCTCTTGGGCCACACTTCAACCGCCACACCGCTGCTCCTTTCCAGGCCTGAGATTAAAGATTGAGGGCTGGAAGAGATGGAATGCTTTGTCCTGCTGTGTCCCCAACACCGCCAGTGGGGACACACTTCAACAACCACACTGCTGTTGCCTCCTCGGCCCAAAAAGTCAATCCAAGGGCTACAACACAAGAATGCTGAGTCCTGCTTTGTCCTCAACACTGTCAATAAGGTCACACTACAACCTCCACAATGCTGCTCCTGTCCAGGCCTGAGATGCAAGATCAAGGGTTGGAAGAGATGCAATGCTTAGTCCTGCTGTATCCCCAACCCCTCCAGTTGGGGCACACTATAGCCACCAAACTGCTGCTCTCTCCATGCTCTCAAAAGCCAATCCAATGGCCACAACACAACAATGCTGAGACCTGCCCTTTCAACAAAATCATCACAGAGGCCAACATACACTGACAAAATCCACCTGCCATCTTCCAACCATTAACACTGAGGACTGTCACTTACAGCTGTCATGTTCCAATCCTTGCCAATGAGGCCTGACATTTAAAGCTACAGCATGCCATGTTCTAACCATTACCAATGAGGCTTGTCACTTACAGCAGCTAAGGCATGCCTTGTTGCAACTCTTGCCAGTGAGGCCTGTCACTTACAGCTTTGGTATGCCATGTTCAAACCCTAACCAGTGAGGCCTGTCACTTACAGCTATGGTATGCCATGTTCAAACCCTAACCAGTGAGGCCTGTCACTTACAGCTATGGCATGCCATGTTCAAACCCTAACCAGTGAGGCCTGTCACTTACAGCTATGCATGCCATGTTCCAAATATTACCAATGAGGCTTGTCACTTACAGCAGCTAAGGCATGCCATGTTGCAACTCTTGCCAGTGAGGCCTGTCATTTACAGCTATGGCATGCCATGTTCCAACCATTAACACCATAGGCCTGTCACTTACAGCTACGACATGCCATGTTCCAAACATTACCAATGAGGTCTGTCACTTACAGCTACAACATGCCATGTTCCAACCATTACCAATGAGGTCTGTCACTTACAGCTACAACATGCCATGTTTCAAATATTAGCAATGAGGCCTATCACTTAGACCTATGGCATGCCATTTTCTAACCCTAATCCCTGAAGCCTGTCACTTACAGCTATGCCATGTTCAAATAATTACCACTGAAGCCCTAGCCATAGATTGCATTCCAAACTTACTGAAACACTCCTCAGGATTTTAAGACCATTCTTCTTCTATGGTATTCACCTTCTTGCCATTTCTTGCTCTTGCCATAACTATCCATTCTTATGCACACTTGTGGCACCGCTTCATGGACTATAAATTATTTCATGGCCCACTAGCAGTTCCTCTGTATTGTGGATTTGGGCACCTACCTACTACCTAGCTATGATGTATGTGGCTTACTCCGTGACACAAACATATCCTACTGGACTGGTGGATTGTCCAGATGCAGCCATACTTTGACAGGAAGAGTCATCCTTCCTTTCTATGGTTGTCTGCATGCTCCAACGTAATGACTTGTATCTCCCATGACACTCTGCCTTAATGCCATGCCCTTCATCCTACACCTTCAGATCCTTGTGCCCCTCAGCCTTGCTGCCATGTACAGATTTTACACCCTTATATTTCTAACTTATTTCTGCCTGTATCTTCCTGGAATACTCCAGCTCTTACACTTTGAGGATTTCTTGTCAGTCTGGGGTGCAGCTGTGCACCTCTCCCATGCTTTTGAATTCTTTATCTTGATACCACTCTTTCTGATTCTTGGTCCTTTTATCTGTACCTTGGGATTTTATCTATTATATTTTCTGCTTCATTCCCCCTTCATGTTGCCTTGGTTTCCAGATGCCACTTTTGGTGCCACTTTGACTCTTGTGCTACCATCAACTGTTCATGACGCTGTTGTTGAGCAGCCATCCTCTCTCTAAACCTGGAGGTGTTCTTCCTCCTCTTACTGCTTCTTTGCTTCACTTACATTGCATTAGAGAACTACTGTCAATCCTGTAAGCCTCGTACCCCTTTGCGGAGCCTTAGGCTACTTTATGCCACTTTTTTGATGCCACTTTGCCATTTTCTAAAGTACCGTATGACCCTTTCCCCCTTTTGTTGATTTCTTCTCCCAAGTTTTATTACAATTGATATAAAATTTACTACTCTAGAGCCTGTTATAGACTATAATAATTATCCTGTATGTTTTAATGGAAAACAAATGAAACAAATGAATAAACTAAAAAAAAAATTTTTGTTTTGAAACTAATGAAACGAATATGGGTCCAAAGGAAACTAATGAATGAACCGAAACAATTGTTTTTGATCTGCACATCCCTAGTAATGAAGACTGGAAATTGAAAGAAGAAAGTGATTATAAGATTGGCAGTTTCACAGAGGAAAACACAATCACTACTAGGAAATAAAGAATAACAAATTAATTGCTTAATGTTCATTATAGGGGGAAATGTCTGTCGATCAGATATTTAGGCTATCGTCCTATGTTGTGAATCTAGCCAGAACTGCAGAACAAGCCGCATTAAAAGCATATATAAAAGCATAACTTAAAGGCAATGGTGCACATTAGAAAGAAAACATCAAAAATTTTGCCAATGAAACACATCAAAGAAAGATAAAAGGAAAATAGATCACAGGCAGGGACAGAAGATTCTACAGAGATGAAAAATACAAAGTCTTTGGAGATAGTAAAAAAAAAAAAAAAAAAAAAAGGTCACCATGGAATCATCACTTAGATAAAATTATTGCATGGCGAGTGCCATCTGTTTTAAAATATATTACTGGAACATGTTACCAATTCTGGGGCTGATTTGTAAAGCTCTTTACATGCATTAAACCCTATTTTATATTCAGAAAGGGAGCTTTGAAAATCAACCTGGGGTTCTGCGTGTAAAATTAAGTTTGTGAAACCTGATTTCACACATTCTTTTATCCACAGCTGGAATAGGCATTTTGGGAGTCCTAGTTTGGGTAGGGAAAGGATTTGCATGGATATTTTTTATTTTTGAAAGTATGCACAGAAATCTACACGAATAAAGTTACACCTGCTCAGGAGCTGGTGTAACCTTATGTGTGTTTGTCCACACACTGTTATGAACCTCGGCCGCTCGCGGGTTCCCCCCACGAGCACGCCACTTACCCACGTAGCTGTCTTCGCCAACGCGGCAGGATGCCACCATCGGCCTGCCCACGCGGCCCGGAGGCCGCCCTGTACCATCTGGGCTGCCGCGGTCGGAGCCGCGGCTGTCTTCGGGGCCTGGGACCGCCCCCATAGCTGTTTCTTCTTCGCGGCACTAAGGCCGCAGCCCCGGGCTCGAGTAGCGGCTGGAGCCGCCCCCAGGGCCTCCGGCAGCAGGTGGAGCTGCTGCTTACGTTGGGCCTGAGTTCCAGGCCAGCCCTGCCTCTTCTGCCGCTCCTACGCGATTACGTCGGTGCAGGCCGCTGTCCGTGGTTCTGCACAGCTTCCTGCACTCTCCCTAGGCGCATGGCCGCGTCTTTCTACTATATTTAAAGGGCCAGACACAGGAAGGGCAAAGAGCCATCGGCGCCATTTTGATTACTGGCAGCCGACGGCCCGACAGTGGGAGATCGCTCCCGGGACCCCTGCTGGACCACCAGGGAATTTCAGCAAGTTTTGGGGGGTCAGGAGGCTGGGGGAGTTGCAATTTATTAAATTTGAAGGGTTGGGGTGGATTTGGTTTTTTTTTGTTTTTTTTTTACAACCCCGTTCTAATTAAATTGGAAGGGTTGGGGCAGGTTTTGGATATTGTTTCGGGGGGCAGCTGAATAAAAATCGACCCGAACTGAGGGAAAACTGAATTTACCACGGCAGGCCGATAACGAAAACCAAACAAAAGGTTCGGCCGAATCACATCTCTAATAACCAGTAAGAAAAAGGAGGTGATAATCCCCTTGTAGAGGTCCTTAGTGAGGCCTAACCTGGAGTACTGTGTATCTCAAAAGAGTCAGAGACAGGATGGAGGCAGTCCAGAGAAGGGTGATCAAAATGGTAGAGGGGTCTCCATCAAATGACTTATAAGGAGAGGCTGAAAGACCCAAATATGTATACCCTGGAGGAGAGGAGTTGCAGGAAAGATATGATACAGATATTCAGATATCTGAAAGGTTTTAATGATGCACAATCAACAAACCTTTTCTGTTGGAAAGAAATCATTAGAACTAGGGGGTCATGAAATGAAACTCCAGGGAGGACGACTCAGAACCAATGTCAGGAATATTTCTTCACGGAGAGAGTGGTAGATGCCTAGAATGCCCTTCAGGAGGAGGTGGTGAAGACAAAAACAGTAAAAGAATTAAAAGAAACATGGGATAAACACTGTCGATCCCTAAAGGCTAGAGGATGGAAATGAAGAAAAAAGTGTATGGGGGTAACTTGCTGGTGTGGCGGTTACTATCCTTAACCAATAAGCTGTTGATGCAACTCTATCATTGCTCTCTGCTTCAACAGCAGGGGAAAAAGAGGAAAAGGGGAATTGGATTCAGATAGCAAGCAACAAAGACTCTGACTTTTACGGTCCGGAGAAACAAATAAGCATTGGGGTAACTTACTGATGCAGTTGTTACCACTCTTAACCAATAAGCCTGATACTTTTGATGCAACCTAAGAACATAAGAAATTGCCATACTGGGTCATATCAAGAGTCCATCCATATCAAGAGTCCATCCAGCATCCAGTTTCCAACAGTGGCCAATCCAGGCAACAAGTACCTGTCAAGTACCCAAACACGAAGTAGATCCCATGCTACTGATCCCAGTAACAGTAGTGGCTATTCTCTAAATCAGCGCTTCTCAGTGTGTCGCCAAGCATCGGCAGGTGTGTCGCGTGCACCCGGTCTCTCCCGCTGCTCTTCCTTCCCTGCTGCCATTGCCGCTGGGCTATCAGCACGTTCAAGCCCAGCGGGCTGATGTCAGGCTCACAGGTCTATAGTTTCTTGGTTCGTCCCTGGATCCCTTTTTAAATATTGGGGTTACATTGGTCTCCCTCCAGCCTTTAAATGACAGGTTACAAATTTTAACTTACACATCTGAAATTTCATTTTTTATTTCCTTTAGGACACTGGGGTGCATACCATCCAGTGCAAGTGATTTGCTACTGTTTAGTTTGTCAATTTGGCCTACTACATCTTCCAAGTTCACAGAGATTTGATTCAGTTTATCTGACTCATCACCCTTGAAAACCATCTCTGAAACTGGTATCTCCCCAACATCCTCATTAGTAAACACAGAAGCAAAGAATTCATTTAGTCTTTCTGTAATGGCCTCATCTTCCATAAGAGCCCCTTAAACCCCTTGGTCCAACCAATTCCATCACAGGTTTCGTAGGAACATAAGAACATAAGAAAATGCCATACTGGGTCAGACCAAGGGTCCATCAAGCCCAGCATCCTGTTTCCAACAGTGGCCAATCCAGGCCATAAGAACCTGGCAAGTACCCAAAAACTAAGTCTATTCCATGTTACCATTGCTAATGGCAGTGGCTATTCTCTAAGGGGTAGATTTTCAAAGGGGTATGCGTGTAAGATACACGCGTACCCCCCGAAAACCTACCCCAAACCCCCCCCTGCGTGCGCCGAGCCTATTTTGCATAGGCTTGGCGGCACACGCAAGCCCCGGGAAGCGCGTAAGTCCTGGGGCTTGCATGGAGGGGCGTGTCGGGGGCGTGCCGGGAGTGACGTGCCGTTTCGGGGGCATGTCGCGAGTGACGCGGCGTTTTGGGGGTGGCACCGCGGGCGTGGTTTCGGCCCGGGGGTGTTCCAGGGGTGTGGCCGCAGCCTCCGGACCAGCCCTTGGACCGGAACATGGAGCGCGGCAGCCGACAAAGGTAGGGGGGGGGTTTAGATAGGGCCGGGGGGGGGGGTGGGTTAAGTAGGGGAAGGGAAGGGAAGGTGCAGGGGGGGTGGAAGGAAAGTTCTCTCCGAGGCCGCTCCAATTTTGGAACGGCCTCGGAGGGAACGGAGGCAGGCTGCGCGGCTCGGCGCGCACAGGCTGCCGATTTTGGGCAGCCTTGTGCACACCGACCCTGGATTTTAATGGATACACGCGGCTACGCGCGTATCTATTAAAATTCCGCGTACTCTTGTTCGCGCCTGGTGCGCGAACAAAAGTACGCGTGTGCGCAGATTTATAAAATCTGCCCCTAAGTGAACTTAATAGCAGGTAATGGACTTCTCCTCCAAGAACTTATACAATCCTTTTTTAAACACAGCTATACTAACTGCACTAACCACATCCTCTGGCAACAAATTCCAGAGTTTAATTGTGCTTTGAGTAAAAAAGAACTTTCTCCGATTAGTTTTAAATGTGCCCCATGCTAACTTCATGGAGTGCCCCCTAGTCTTTCTATTATCCGAAAGAGTAAATAACCGATTCACATCTACCCGTTCTAGACCTCTCATGATTTCAAACACCTCCATCATATCCCCCCTCAGTCATCTCTTCTCCAAGCTGAAAAGACCCAACCTCCTTAGTCTCTCCTCATAGGGGAGTTGTTCCATTCCCCTTATCACTCTGGTAGCCCTTCTCTGTACCTTCTCCATTGTAACTTCTTGCTTCATATATATTTTTAAAAGTTTTTTATTATGAGTTTTTGCCTCGATGGCTATCTTCATTTCAAATTCTCTCTTAGCCTGCCTTATCAATTTTTTACACTTAATTTGACAATGCTTATGCTCTTCCAATTTTTGAAGGATGTTTTTTCTGGCTAAAATAGCCTCTTTCACCTCACCTTTTAACCATGCTGGTAAACATTTGCCTTCCTTCCACCTTTCTTAATGAGTGGAATATATCTGGACTGCACTTCTAAGGTTGTATTTTTAAACAATGTCCATGCCTGTTGTACACTTTTAACCTTTGCAGCTGCACCTTTCAGTTTTTTTCTAACTATTTTCCTCATTTTATCTGTTTCCTTTTTGAAAATTTAGTGTTAGAGGTGTAGATTTACATATTGTCCCCCTTCCAGTCATTAGTTCATATTTGATCATGTTATGATCACTATTGCCAAATGGCCCCACCACTGTTACCTCTCTCACCAAATCCTACATTCTACTAGGAATTAAAGCTAAAATAGCTCCCCGAAAAACTGGGAAGTACCCCCTGCGCGCTCCTAGCCTATGTTGAGTAGGTTTGGCAGCGCGCACAAGCCCCGGGACGCGTGTAAGTCCCGGGACTTTCCTGGGGGGCGTGTCGCGGCTGCTCATCATTTGGGGGTGGGGCCGCAGGCATGGTTCCGGCCCGGGGCATTTCGGGGGCATGGCCGAGGCCTCCGAAACGGCTCCCGGGCCTGGGAATCGCGCGCCGGCAGCCGGCCTGGCGCGCGTAAGTTACGTCTGCTTAGGGCAGGCATAACTTGTACAACAAGAGGTGGGGGGGTTAGATAGGGCTGGGGGGTGGGTTAGGTAGGGGAAGGGAGGGGAAGGTGGGGGGAGGCGCAAGGAAAGTTCCCTCCAAGGCCGCTCCGATTTCGGAGCGGCCTCGGAGGGAACAGGCTGCGTGGCTCAGCGCGCCAGGCTGCCGATTTTGGGCAGCCTTGCGCGCGCTGACCCCGGATTTTAATGGCTATATGCGTATCTATTAAATCTGCACCCGCGCGAACAAAAGTACACGCGGGTGCAGATTTATAAAATCTACCCCATTGATTCTACTGAGCATTTAGTCTCTTGTATGATCTTTATCCTGTTGGACTCTATAACGTCCCAGACATATAGTGCTACACCCCCACCAAGTTGATCCTCCCTATCCTTGCAATATAATTTGTACCCTGATATAGCACTGTCCCATTGGTTATCCTCCTTCTACCAGGTCTCTGAGATGCCAATTATGTCAATCTCATCATTTGCTGCTATACACTCTAACTCTCTTAGACTTCTGGCATTGGCATACAGACATTTCAAAGTGCGTTTTTTGTTTGTATTAACCTGCTTTTCATTTGATATGGATACTTTGGAATTCTTTAGCTCAGGTTTTTCTTTACTTATAGGCACATGGACTACTTTTGCTTTTATTGGAACCTCTCTGTTGGGATGCCCTAACTCTCCTGTTTCATTAGTATCCTTCAAAGATATATTCCTCCAAACTGTGCACTGCTGAGGGACTGTCAGCTTTCCCCCTTTTTCTAGTTGAAAAGCTCTCTGTCTCCTTTTTAAAAGTTAGTGCCAGCAGCCTGATTCCACTCTGCTTCAATGGCAAGAGATAATGGGGAATTGGACTGTGACTGCAATAAACAAGGGCCTTGACTTTTATAGTCTTTGAAACTGATAAGTATGGGGGTGACCTGTACTGCGCGGCAGATGCTACCATTAGCTTGCTGGGCAGACTGGATGGACCATTTGGTCCTTTTCTGCCATCATTTCTATATTTCTATGTTTCTATGTGTGATCAGGATTGACCACTGTTGGAAACAGGATACTGGATCTGATGGACCTTTGGTCTGACTCAGTTTGCAGATTTTATGTTCTTATAAGTCGTCATGTATGATTTCATAATCTGAAGCAACCCAATTTTCTCTATATGTAACTTGTCTGTAAGATAATTTCATACTAGGGTTTTAATTCCCTAAATTCAGTTGGGCAAAATCTCACCAATCAAGAGTCATCTGTAAGACATAATTATAGTTTCCTTCTTTTCATTAGATCACTGCCAACCCAGTTTACTCAAAAATTCAGTAGTTTGATTATTAAGTTGTAACAGATAATTTAATGTAGTTAAAACCAGATGAACAGCTTTAGCCTGCCATGCCTCTCATGTAGTTTTTAATTTCCATACAGTCAGAGGCTTGGGTTGATGACTTTCCTCTGAGAAATAACAATTTCAATATTCCCTGCAAAGCTGCAACAATTTAGACTCTTGTAATTGGAGTGTGAATCATATAACCGCCCCATTTTATAGCAGTCCATGCAGGGCTGAAGTCTGCCTGATAGATACAATGTAGGCTTCAGCCCTGATTTTCAAAGCAGATTTCCACACAAAATGGGTTAATTAGGAGATAACATTTATTTATCAAACTATTCAAATGTGTGATGATGTGAAAAGATGCAATTAAAATTGTGACCTTGTTTGTGTGGGTGACCTACGATTTGTAGAAATGTTCAGTCTGTTCCATACTGGGCGGGGGGGAGGAGGCTGCTATGTTATTTTCCTCCTGTAAGTGAGATAGTTTGAGCAACAGTCAGGCAAGCAGGGTACACAGCATGCCAGGGATGCTTTCCATGGATTATAATTGGAGAAGCTGGTCTGCTTTTAAGCTTTGCAGCTAAGATCAAGAGAAGGGTCTGAGTAATGTGCTGAGGATCCTCCTTTCCTAAACTTTTAACTGAGATGTTATGTAATAGGGGTTGAATGGGATAACACCCTGCCTGCCATGCCTATTGAGTACATAAAACCAGCCAGATTGTGATCAAATCAGAAAGGTAATCAACTATAACTCACCTAAACCCCAATATTGATGAATTTGAGTACTAGGGTAAAATTACCACACTGCCAAAATCAAAATACCACAAGTACTGTGAAGTTATAACATAGACGCTTAAGGTTGATTTTGACCAGTCATGATAGGCTTCATCCTATAAGCAATTTTGCTAGATGATTGGCCTTATACTTAATCATCGGTCAACATCCCAAATAATGGGTCCATTTTTTCGAAAATTGAAATATTCGAAAAAATTGACCCAAGAACTTATCCAATCCTTTTTTAAACACGGCTATACTAATTGCACTAACCACATCCTCTGGCAACAAATTCCAGAGTTTAATTGTGCGTTGAGTGAAGAAGAACTTTCTCCAATTAGTTTTAAGTGTGCCACATGCTAACTTTACTAACTTCATGGAATGCCCCCTAGTCTTTCTATTATCTGAAAGACTAAATAACCGATTCACATCTACCCATTCTAGACCTCTCATGATTTTAAACACCTCTATCTGAAAATTTCTAATCTCCTTAGTCTTTCCTCATAGGGGAGCTGTTCCATCCCATTTATCATTTTGGTCGCCCTTCTCTGTACCTTCTCCATCGCAATTATATCTTTTTTGAGATGCGGCAACCAGAATTGTACACAGTATTCAAGGTGGCGTCTCACCATGGAGCGATACAGAGGCATTATGACATTTTCCATTTTATTCACCATTCCCTTCCTAATAATTCCAAACATTCTGTTTGCTTTTTTGACTGCCGCAGCACACTGAACCGACAATTTCAATGTGTTATCCACTATTATGCCTAGATCTCTTTCTTGGGTGGTAGCACCTAATATGGAACCTAATATTGTATAACTATAACATGGGTTATTTTTCCCTATATACATCACCTTGCACTTATCCACATGAAATTTCATCTACCATTTCAATACCCAATTTTCCAGTCTCACAAGGTCTTCCTGCAATTTATCACAATCTGCTTGTGATTTAACTACTCTTAACAATTTTATCATCTGCAAATTTGATTACCTCACTCGTCGTATTTCTTTCCAGATCATTTATAAACATATTGAAAAGTAAGGGTCCCAATACAGATCCCTAAGGCACTCCACTGCCCACTCCCTTCCACTGAGAAAATTGTTCATTTAATCCTACTCTCTGTTTCCTGTCTTTTAGCCAGTTTGTAATCCACGAAAGGACATTGCCACCTATACCATAACTTTTTACTTTTCCTAGAAGCCTCTCCTGAGGAAATTTGTCAAACGTCTTCTGAAAATCCAAGTACACCACATCTACTGGTTCACCTTTATCCACATGTTTATTAACTCCTTCAAAAAAGTGAAGTAGATTTGTGAGGCAAGACTTGCCTTAGGTAGAGCCATGCTGACTTTGTTCCATTAAACCATGTCTTTCTATATGTTCTGTGATTTTGATGCTTAGAACACTTTGCTCATTAACAGTTGAAAATATATAATGTGAATCTGTAAAAATAGTCACAGGCACTTCTGCACAATGCAGCATTATTTTTCCTGGTACTGAAGTCAGGCTAACCGGTCTGTAGTTTCCCGGATTGCCCATGGAGCCATTTTTAAATATTGGGGTTACATTAGCTATCCTCCAGTCTTCAGGTACAATGGATGATTTTAATGATAGAGTTCAAATTTTTACTAATAGGTCTGAAATTTCATTTTTTAGTTCCTTCAGAACCCTGGGGTGTATACCATCCAGTCCAGGTGATTTACTACTCTTCAGTTTATCAATCAGGCCTACCACGTCTTCTAGGTTCACCGTGATTTGCCTGTTTATTTTTATCTCTGCAGTGTCTGATTCAGGATCACATCCCCCTCTCTTTTTCCCTGTTCAATGGGGGTGGGGGCGCGGCAGGCCTGGATTAGGTAGTAGAGTGGCTGCTCTCTGCTTTGTCTGTTCCAGGCTCATCCTTCACCTCTTCTTTCCATGCAGGCTATCTGGTGGGAGGGGATGGAGCAGAACATCCCTGCCTCTTAAGCCTGAAAAATAAGTGGCGGAACAGTTTCAGGCCATTCCCCTGTAACAAGCCCTGAGGTGATCACAATATCTTCATTCTCTACAGTTTCTGATCCTCTTCTCTCTGTTTCCTTGCCTTTCTTACACTGCTCTCATCCTTAGGTGCTGTACCATTATCATCTCACCCGTTACCTCCACCAATTGCTGTAATTGTTCTGGCACATTCTCTTCTTTTCCTCTATAGATACTTCTGTACCTTTCTTCAGGAGGTCTTTGTCTGGCTCTTCTCTTCTGGTGCTTGTTGGATGCTTTTGAACCTCTCTTCTAGTGCCTCTCCAAATCTCCCTTTTCTCTCTTTCTATTTTTCTTTCTCCCTCAGCCTTCAGTTGATTTAAGGAGTTGTCACTTGCATTACTTCTTTGCTTTGATTTTTCCAATTACAGATCCTACATTTTCATCAGTTACTTTTTACAGTGTTTCCTTTGATAATGTCTCCCTTTCTTCCACTCTCTGCTGAGCTGTCATTGTACACCCTCTGCAAATATAAGATCTGGGGCATGAAAATATGTTTTTGTTTTCAGAGGTCTGCATAAATATATCTTCTCCTCTTACACTTTTCATTAGCTTTTCTGGTCTGTCTTCTGCTGCAGTGGGTCCATGAACAAGTTCACCATGGCCTGCCACTGCATCAGGGATGTAATCTTCACCTGAAGAATCTGTACTATCGCTAGTACCATCATTAATTCTAATGCTGAATCTACAGGTGGGTACATTTTTTAATCTTGAGTGACATGCAGTCAGTGGGAACTCTTCTTGTTCCTACTGCAATAATAGTGGCTACATGAAGGTACTCAGTAAGACCTGATGAGAGAAATCTATCCTCTCCCCCTCAGAAATGAATAGCAATTTGCTGGCATTGATACAGTCATGGCTATGAGGAGATGCTGGAGCGCTCTCCTCTGACTATGAAGCAAGCAGATAATCCCTTCCCCCAAATGAAAGGTTTCTCAAATCAGAACTAAATTAATGTGTTCATTTGACTCTAATTGGCGTGCATCTTGGTGGCCAGCCCCATGGCTCAGTGACAATGCTACCATGTGAAAGGTCCCAAATTCAGTTCCTGCATCTGGCCTTTCGCACCACAGGTTGGCTAGTGCTGGGATGAGGATGATATAGAGGCAGTTTTCATAGCACCTAGGGTGGAGGAAGGAAATCAGAGCCCTAGTTAAGACATGGTGACTAGATTTAGAGACCATGATACATGGTTCCTAAAAGAGTCCTGGTGCCTTGCTTCCAGCCTCAGGATTATTGCTACATGGACAGGACTAGGAACAGTGGGAAAGGAGGATCTTTTAAAATAGGGGAAAAAAAATCCCTAGATGGGTGCAAATGAAGGCTTGTGGCATCAGAATCCCAGCTGCGATTCCGACTGAGCTAGAAGAAAAGAGAGAAAGGAAGAACTATAGGTCAAACATCAACATTAAACACACAAAACCAGTGCACGTTAAACCAGTGCACGTTCCATGGTTTTCATACACTAAAATTCCAAAGAACCAGTATTAAAAATGTTCATGGCCACATCTAGCAAAACAAACCACCAAGTAAGAGAGCTCCCTTCCTCTTCATGCTTTTCAGCACAGTTACGCTTTGCTGTTCAGATTAAAAAGAGTCATCCTAACAGTAACAAACAGGCATTGTTTGGTGTTCCACTGTCTTTTGTAATATGCCTCAAAAAAACATGAAAACCCAGTAAGTTTGTGTTGTATGGAACTGGTGCTGGACGACACATTAAGGCCCCACCAACCTCTTTTCAATTATTGAAAAATATCAGGCCATTTATTTGCCCAGAGTCCCAGGTACTTTCTATTATACAATAACAAAGGGCAAACGCGTTGCCTGGATGGATGCTGCCTTGATTGAATTTTGCACTTTCCACAAGCATCAGGCACTCAGTCCTACGCCAGTCATCACAACTGAAAAGTGGCACTGTTCTTTACAAAAGCTAATAGAAAAAAAAAATGGCCAGGTTTCTGCATTTCTGGAAAGGCTGTGTAGCCAGAGAAGGGCACTCGGGTTTTCCATTACTTAGTTTTGGCTAGAGTGCTTCTGCCGGTGGCTATCCTGGGCTTTTTAAAGGGGGATAAAGTAGTGATTGCCTTTTTCTGTAGAGACAGGCAGTCATAAATCGTGATACGAATATGTTATAGAATAGAATTATCTCCTCATATTGCTACACTTGGTCTACCTAACTTTCCTATACGTTCTACATATCCCCTCCTTCCTGTGCATTTACATCCCAACCTAAGATTGGGGCACATATCATGTAATTATGCTTGCTGTTGTATATTTAAATTTGCTACTGTGTAGTTAAGTTTGCCTATTCGTTTCTACATGCCCCCATCTACCTGTGCATTTGCATCCCAACCTAAGTTTGGTCACATATCATGTATTTATCTTTGCTATTGTATATTTAAATTTGCTACTGTGTAGTTAAGTTTGCCTTCTCTGTCATGCCTGTTGCTCTCCTTTTCCGTGCATCTTCCTCTTGCACCTCCCAGTTATTCATGACCCTGTTTTTTGTAACTGTTCTTATCCTACTTCGTTATCCCCTGTTACATGTAAACCGGCATGATATCTCTGATGATGCCGGTCAAGAAAAACAGCAAATAAATAAATAAATAAATAAAATAAAAATCATCACCAAATCACCATGAATTTAGTTTCAAGCATAAGATAAATTGCATAACTTTTTTTTCCAACTTTATGTGCATAAAAACATAATCAGAACAATATCCCAAATCTGAACGTGCTTCTTAAGTGCACCAACTGAATGTATAATCTTACATGCAGAGAACTATCACTTAACTCTTAGGCAGCTCTGTTTAAAATGGGCATTTAAGGTAAGGACAAGAAACAGTGCTGAAGGCAAACAGCTCTCACAGCTCAGGTGTAAGCACAGAAATCACAGTGTAGGAATTTAATACAAGCACTATGAGTTGGCAATTAGATTAATGAATTACAATAAGGTAGGGCATAAGAGAGGGCTTTGGATGAGGTGTGAATTAATTGTTAATTGCAGTCCAAGTGGTTTAAATTCTATTTAAGTGATTTGTGTGAATGCTAGCTATAGCCCTTCCAGAAAGCTCAGAAGGAGCACATTTTGAAGCTTTGTTCCCTGTCTTATTGCTCTGGCTGCCCCATAGGCAAATAAAGGAGTTTTTAATTTACTTTATGTGGAAATAGACTGTGTAGATCAATTTTCCAAGTCTTTTGTACCAAAAATTGACCTTTTTGAAAATTGACTAGGACTGAGAGCCTGCAATTAGGAGCCTAAAATGTAGAAGACTACAGAGGCAGAGTTTGGATGGGAAAAAAAGGTTAGGTGTTTATCACTGATTTTCAAGACTAAGCATCTAACTTAGGGGGACCATTTGCTAAACTGCCTCAATGCAATATAGGGGAAAGGTGTGCCTGTGGTCGGCAGGGCAGCAACTGGCTGTGGGTCCTTCTGTCCCTTTACTACTAGGGATTAAAAGTAAGGTATAGAAAGAAGGGAATGGGAGAGAGATCATTCTTTATTTAAAGGGAATGCAACTTTCTGTCGGTATTTTTCATTTAAATACATGAGTTTATGCAAATGTGTCTCGGGCAAGACAGAAAAGGAGACACCAATTCCTTTTATTGAGACCTAGAGCCTTGCAGATTGGGGCTTTGTTTATCCTAAAATTTCCATGCAAATGTTGCCTTAAATATAAGGGTCTCTCCTATATTTTTTTCAATCCCTCTCAATTAACCTTCTTTCTCTGTGATAAGCCTTTTTTGCAGTCTGAGGCTGATAATTTAACTCAACCTGATCCTCTTCTAGAAGGATGAGTGCCTTATATGTTTATATATCCGCTTTACCACTGCACATGTTATTCTAATTTTTCCTTTTGGGTTTACCTTTCAAGTGTCACTGGATTCTCCATAGTGGACATATGGAATTGAAGAATTGAATGATATTCCCTTCATTTTAATTTGTAATTTTGTTTTATTTCTTTCTTCTTTCTTTTTCTAATTCAAGAAGGTTTTCTTGAAAAATGTAATGGAAAGTGAATAAAGAATTATTAAAAAAAAAAGAAAGTGATCCCAAGATTTTTTTCTCGCTCAACAAACAGAATAGTATTCCCATTAACTAGTATAGATGCTAACAAGGCTGGTCTCAGTTTCCTCGAGATCCATAAGGCCTTGAACTTGGTGAAATTCAAAACCAAAGCATTTGAACCATTCACTCCCCAATTGCCATTAGTCAATGAGAGATCTGAGAAACATCTCTAGATACAGAAAAATACAATTGAACATTGTCAGCATAACTTTCCTAACACATAGAGAGAGACTGTAGAAAATATCATGTCACTCTACTATTTATACCACTATAAGAGGGGGCACCTTTTAACTTGAAGTGGGGTTTGGGGTAGGTTTTGTGTATGGGGGGGGGCAGTTTTACATACACAATAGGAGGTACAGACAGCAAAGTTGACAACACTGAAGATTTTCTGCTGTTTGAATTGATGAAAAGTACAAGAGAGGTTGATTTGTACAATGCACTCTCTACTTAGCTTCAGATAAGGTAAGTAGACAGTGCAGCAAATTATATCACAATGACAGAGAGGAACATATTAGTGGCGGGGTGGCACTTTATGTCCGGAATGGCATAGAGTCCTAGAGGAGAAAGATCCTGCATGAGACTAAATGCACAATCAAATCTTTATGGGTAGAAATCCCTTGCGTGTTGGGGAAGAGTATAGTGATAGGAATATACTACCGTCCACCTGGCCAAGATGATAAGATGGACAGTGTAATGCTTAGAGAAATTAGGGAAGCTAATCAAATTAGTCGTGAGGTAATAATGGGAGATTTAAATTACCCCAATATTGACTGGGTAAGAAAAATATCAGGACATGCTAGAAAGATAAAGTTCCTCGATGGAATAAATGACAGTTTTATGGAGTAATTGTTCAGGAACCGACAAGAGAGGGAGCAATTTTAGATCTAATTCTCAGTGGAGCACAGGATTTGGTGAGAGAGGTGGGGCCGCTTGGCAATAGTGATCATATAATTTGCAGCCTGGAAGCGAGAGCAACAGGCTGATCTCCGCACGGCTGTGCTACAACAGTTTTGCTTTTACTTTCACTTTGCCTCCAGCACGGCTGTGCTGTAAGAGGAGCAGATCAGCTATAGGAGCAGGAACGATTTCTTTGATTACATCATTGGGTACGGCATCTAAGACCTCTTCAACAACTCTCACACTTAACTGACAGCCACCTCAGGACCCACAACGGACTCACACACAACGGACAGCCACCTCAGGACCCACAACGGACTCACACACAACGGACAGCCACCTCAGGACCCACAACGGACTCACACACAACGGACAGCCACCTCAGGACCCACAACGGACTCACACACAACGGACAGCCACCTCAGCACCCACAACGGACTCACACACAACGGACAGCCACCTCAGGACCCACAACGGACTCACACACAACGGACAGCCACCTCAGGACCCACAACGGACTCACACACAACGGACAGCCACCTCAGGACCCACAACGCGGCACACAGTCTAGTGCATTCAACTAGCATTCACCCAGCGATACCAGCTCTCATCCGCACATCATCCACTCAGCGTTACAAACTCCCATCAAAGCAGCATTCACCCAACATTACTAGCTTTCATCATCACAATATTCACCCAGTCAGATCCAACGTTTGTCAGCCATTTCAGCATCCACCTTACCTACATACACAATTATCTACGCACTCAAATTCAACTGAACATTCCTTACTCTTCAGGTCAGAATGACCTTGAAACTTCCTATCCCAGTTCTACAACACAATCCCCTCCACACAGGAAAAACCACAATGACACAAAGATCTCGCAACTACACAGCCCTCATCCCTATTATGATTTCTCCTCTCACACAACTATTAGGTCTAACACTATTTTCCCTTACGCTATTCAACGCTCAATCTCTCACCAAAAAATCCCTGATCCTCAATGACTATCTCTTGGACTCCAACCCAGACATATGTACCATAACAGAAACCTGGCTCAAACCAACAGACATAGCAATAATAAACCAACTCCCCACCGATCTCTACGACTTCTTCTCCCTTCCCCGTCTCAAAAAAAGGGGAGGGGGCATCCTTTTGGCAGCTAAAAAAGAGCTGAAATTCACCCAGCTTCCAGTCAAGTCAGATTCTAAACTTGAAGTAGGACTTTTCAAAACAGCCGATCTCCAAGTCCTACTCATCTACGCCCCTCCGGGTCTCCTGGACTCAGATGCCTCCCCTTTGATAGAAATCATAACAACACACTTGAATTTAGACTCCCCGACTATTGTTTTAGGAGATTTCAATTTACATGTGGACAACCCTACTCTTACCACCAATTGCGAGGCTCTACTCATGGCCCTCTCAGCTATGGGCTTTAATCAGATTGTCAACAAGCCTACCCATAAAGCCGGCCACACCCTGGACCTCATTTTCGTGAATGCAGGAATCAAATACACTTCCCCTCCTTCTTGCACTCCGGTCCCATGGTCAGATCACTCACTAATCACCGCTACATTCTCCCTGACACAATTCAGAAAAAATCCCCCACCGAAATCCTCATTTCTCTACAGAAAATCCTGTTCTTCTAACGACCTCAACAACCAGCTCACCTCAGAGCTTCCCCATCTTAACCTCTCTGACCCTAACTCAGCCATCCTATCCTGGAACAACATCACCGAGACAGTAGCAAACAAACTATGTCCTCTTTCAGCAAAAAAACTAAACACAAACTCAACAAAAAGACAACCATGGTTCTCAAACAACCTCCATACGCTTAAGCAGAGCCTTAGACACAAAGAAAACAAATGGCGCAAGGCCCCAAGCCCCAGCACCTTAGCCGCTTACAAACTCGCTTTACATCACTACAAGAACTCCACACTAAAATCAAAAAGGGATTACTATGCGAGCAAAATACATGACCTTGTATTTGATGCAAAAGCTCTTTTCGCTTACGTATCCAACCTGACTCACATCAACACTCCAGATATACCCATAGACCTAGCTCAATCCAAAGCCGAGGAATTAGCTACTTTCTTCCAAGATAAAATATCTAACCTACTAAAGCGATTGACCCCTAGTAACAATCCTATCACCGCTGACCTACAGATACTAAACAAAGGAACCTCCTTGGAATCTTTCGAACCCATCACAGCCTCTGACATCCTTCTGTTACTTAAGAAAATGAAACCCTCCTCCCACCCCTTCGATCACTTACCTACAAAGCTCCTCCTTCTTATACCGGAAACAATCTCCAAAACCCTGGCAGATATCATAAACTGCTCATTATCCCAGGGAATTTTCCCAGAAGAACTTAAACTAGCTTCTCTAAAACCACTCTTAAAGAAACCCAATCTTGACCATAAAGACCCCAACAACTTTCGCCCAATTTCAAACCTTCCTTTTATTGCCAAGATAATGGAAAAGCTGGTCAATACTCAACTCTCCAACTACATTGAAGACCACAAAATACTTTACCCCTCTCAATATGGATTCCGTAAAGCATCAAGCACGGAAACTCTACTCATATCCCTGACTGACAACATCATCATGGGACTAGACAAAGGCCAATCCTTCTTACTCATCCTTCTAGACCTTTCGGCTGCGTTTGATACTGTCAACCATTCGACCCTCCTCAACCAACTGTCGAACATAGGAATATCAGGAACTGCCCTATCATGGTTCAACTCATTCCTCAGCAACAGAGGATATAAGGTAAAGATCCACAACAAGGAATCTTCCCGACATTCCTCATCTTTAGGAGTTCCTCAGGGCTCCTCCCTCTCACCCACACTCTTTAATATTTACCTCCTTCCGCTCTGTCAACTACTAACCCGCCTGAAACTAATCCACTTCCTATACGCGGACGACGTGCAGATCCTGATCCCTATCAATGAAACCATTGCCAAAACTCTTGAATTCTGGGAACTCTGTCTTAAAGAAATCAATCTCCTCTTATCGAATTTAAACTTGATATTAAATTCGGCTAAGACGGAACTTCTGATCATCTCACCTGACAATAGTAACCCACTTCTGAGTCTTCCAACCAACCCACCTACCACCCAAACAAGGGACTTAGGAATAATTATCGACAACCATCTCAACTTAAAATCGTTCATCAAACAAACTACTAAAGATGGATTCTACAAACTCCAAGTACTTAAAAGAATCAAACCGCTCCTGCACGTTAGAGACTTCAGAACGGTACTTCAAGCAGTTATCTTTTCTAAGATAGACTACTGCAACTCTATCTTACTTGGTCTTCCTTCTGCTTCCATCAAACCCCTTCAGATGCTCCAGAACACAGCTGCGAGAATTCTGACCAACACCAGGAGAAGAGATCACATCTCACCCATTCTCAAGAACCTGCACTGGTTGCCTATACACTTCAGAATCATCCACAAATCCATCACTATTATCCACAAGGCCATACATCACCAAACAACGCTCGATTTACAAATTCCTCTCAGACAACACACTTCCACCAGGCCCATCAGAGAAGCCTACAAAGGATCACTCCATGTCCCCCAAACCAAAACCACTCACTACCTAACTTTCAGAGACCGAGCCTTTTCCACAGCCGGCCCTTCATTATGGAACTCTATCCCTCCGGAGCTGAGACAAGAACCATGCCTACCGTCTTTTAGAAAAAGGCTTAAGACTTGGCTATTTAAACAAGCCTTCCCAGACCCGATCTAAATGATAGTAATTTTACAAGAGACAGCAAACTATACAATAGATTTCATATCATAATGTAAATAATGTAAATATTTTAATCTCTTCCGTTCGTCTCTCTTATTCTAATTTCTCTTCCCAGTTTTAAGACCCTGTTGTAATGTAACTTTTGTTCTCCTTGCACTTGTTTTTCGTTTCTTGTTCTCACCCCTTGTTTTATGTAAACCGGCATGATGTGGTTTCTAATCATGAATGCCGGTATAGAAAAACGCTAAATAAATAAATAAATAAATAAATAAATAAATAATCAAATTTGAATTAATGATTGGAAGGGGGACAGTAAGCAAATCCACAGTACTAGTACTAAACTTTCAAAAGGGAAACTTTGATAACATGAGAAAACTAGTTAAAAAAAAATTGAAAGGTGCAGTTACAAAGGTAAAAAGTGTGCAACAGACATGGACATTGTTAAAAAAACATACCATCCTCTGGCGGTCGAGGAACCCTTGGAGCATGGAACTGAGGGAGAAGCTCCGGCTCTGGAGGAGACAACGCTGAGCCCAGAACTCAGGTCAGCCCCTCAACAATGCTCCGGGCTGATGTTTCTACACGGCGCGAAAAAAGAGGAACTCCCTCCCGGTTTGTTGGCAGAGAAACCATCTGAATCTCCTGCTCTTCGGGTTGCCGCTGAGCAAGAGGCAGCAACGGGAGTGCTAAATGACGCGGAGACATCAAATGTTACAGCAGCAGTAGGGGCAGAAGGGGTAAGTCCAACGGGTAATATCCTGCAATTACGGACTGAGACAAACCCCGAAGTTGTTCCCCTAAGGATTCCTGAACGCCCGGAGGTTGTTACAATGGTGGCCTTATGGGACTTGATGGTGGGGGTAGCGACTACTTTAAATAATTTAAATTCTAAGGTAGAATACCTCGCTTCTCAAAACAGTCAAACCTCAAATGAAATTCAACAAAAAGTGGATGTACTAACTAAACAGGTTACAGATTTACAACAAAAAGACCATGAAAATATTTCTTTCAAGGCTGCAGTTGCGAAAGACAGACAATATCTTACCAGAAGAGTGGAGGCACTTGAAAACTCTAATAGACACCTCAATATAAGAGTTCTAAATTTTCCACGCATATTGGGAGAAATCCCATTTGTTTCCTTTAAAAGGTTCTTGCAAGAAGTCCTAGGGTTTGAAGAAGGTAGTTTACCTGAAGTCAATAAATGTTATTTTTTACCTAAAACCTCTATAAACCCTAATAGGTTAAACTTGCAGGAAAAACTAACAGAAATTTTAGAAAGTTCAGATCTAGAGTTAGATAGAGCCACCCTTCTAGTTTCTTTGTTAACTACAGCAGATATGCAAAGTATAATGAGAGTATACTTTAGGACATTTCCAATTACCTTTATGAATGCAAATATAAAGATTTTTCCTGACCTCTCACCAATAACACAAGAGCGGCGTAGGAAATTTTTAGCTCTACGCCCTGAGATTGTTACTCTTGGTTATAGTTTCATGTTAAAATTTCCATATAAGTGTGTATTGAAGAGGGGGGCAGAAATGAATGTTTTCTTTACTGTTGAGCAAGTGAGAGAATTTCTTCAAACCAAATCCCCCATTACTTCATCTCCCATAACATAGAATTATTTGGAAGCTTAGATGTGCAGATATTTTTATTATTTTTCATTGGATTACTCCCTTATTTCGGATCCTCAAATACCTGGTTAAAATTATATTGATTTATGGATATTTGGAGATCATATGTTAATTCCTATATTTATTATCTTCTTGGATAATTATGATTATTATATTGCTTAGGAAATTAATGTATAGTTCTCCTTGTTTATCACATTTGCAAATTAAGGTTTGTAAAAGTACTTAAAAATTGATAAATAAAGTATGAAAAAAAAATACCATCCTAGAAGCACAGTCCATATGATTTCCTCACATTAAGAAAGGTGGAAGGAAGGTCAAGTGATTGCCAGCATGGCTAAAAAGTAGGTGAAAGAGGCTATTTTATCCAAAAGATCTTCTTTCAAAAATTGGAAGACGGATCCATCAGAAGAAAATAGGATTAAGCATAAAGATTGGCAAGTTAAATGTAAGACATTGATAAGACAGGCTAAGAGAGAATTTGAAAAGAAGTTGGCAGTAGAGGCAAAAACTAATAATAAAACTCTTTTAAAATATATCCAAAGCAGAAAGCCTGAGAGGGAGTGGGTTTGACCGTTAGATGACTGAGGGCATAAAGCGGCATTTAGGGAAAATAAGACATTCGTGGAAAGATTAAACGATTGCTTCCGTGTTTACAGAAGAGGATGTTGGGGAGATACCTGTTCCAGAGATGGTTTTCAAGGGTAATGATTCAGATGAACTGAACCAAATCACTGTGAACCTGGAAAATGTGGTAGGCCAGATTGACCTACTGAAGAGTAATAAATCACCTGGGCTGGATGGCATAATCCCCAGGGTTCTGAAAGAACTAAAAAATGAAATGTCACACCTATTTCAGTTAATTTGTAACCTATCATTAAAATAATCCATTATACCTGAAGACTGCAAGATGGCCAATGAAACCCTGATATTTAAAAAAGGCTCCAGGGGTGATCTGGGAATCTATAGACAGGTGAGCTTGACTTCAGTGCCAGGAAAAATTGTGGAAAATGTTATAAAGAACAAAATCACAAAACATTTAGATAAACATGGTTTAATGGTACACAGCCAGCATGGATTTACCCAA
This sequence comes from Rhinatrema bivittatum, assembly GCF_901001135.1. Taxonomy (NCBI): domain Eukaryota; kingdom Metazoa; phylum Chordata; class Amphibia; order Gymnophiona; family Rhinatrematidae; genus Rhinatrema; species Rhinatrema bivittatum. Next base: position 94,843,729 of record NC_042616.1, on the reverse strand, counting down.
GAGAAGTCTTGTCTCACAAATCTACATTTTTTTGAAGAAGGGAATAAACATGTGAAAAAGGTGAACCAGTAGATCTGGTGTATTTGGATTTTCAGAAGGCGTTCAACAAAGTCCAACATGAGAGGCTTCTAAGAAAATTAAAAAGTCATGGGAAAGGAAGCTGGTTAAAAGACAGGAAACAGAGAGTAGTATTAAATGGTCTGTTTTCACAGTGGAAAAAGGTAAACAGTGGAGTGCGTCAGGGATCTGTACTTGGATCGCTGCTTTTTAATATATTTATAAATGATCTGGAAAGGGATACAACGAGTGAGGTGATCAAATTTGCAGATGACACAAAATTATGCAAAGTAGTTAAATCTCAAGTGAATTGTGATAAATTGCAGGAGGACTTGGCAAGACTGGAAGACTGGGCTTCCAAATGGCAGAAGAAATTTAACGTGGACAAGTGCAAAGTGATGCATATAGGGAAAAATAACCCTTGCTGTAGTTACACAATGTTAGGTTCTATCTTAGGAGTTACCAGCCAGGATAAAGATGTAGGTGTTACAGTGGATAATACATTGAAATCGTTGGCACAGTGTGCTGTGGAGATCAAAAAAGCAAGCAGAATGTTAGAAACTATTAAGAAGGCAATAGCAAATAAAACTATGGATGTCATAATGACTCTGTGTTGCTCCATAGTGAGACTGCATCTTGAATTCTGTGTGCAATTCTGGCCGTCGCTAACATCGAGATCCGTCACTAACGCCCGCAGTCATCCCCGTCCTGCCCCCCTAAAAGTTGCACCGCAACACAATACATCACAGAATGAAGAGGCTGAAAATTGCTGCAGCTTTATTGACAATTGACAATATAAAGGTAAATCCACTCCCAGCACGAGCCAAATACACTCCCGGCACCAGAACTGTGCCCCCCGGCTGCCCGCCGTTTTGCCGAGCAAAGCAGCCCTTAATGCCGGGACCCACACCATCATCTGCGAGCAAGGGAGCCACCCCGGCCACCAAACTTGCCCCACTGGCTCGTGCACCCACCTAAATAGTTGCAACAGTTTTGAATCGATGGACAGCATTGACATTAACGCTAACTAACATAACTCAACTAACTATATCATATAACCAAAACGGCATGAAAACATTAAATCTGGTCAATCATCAGATGCAAAGGTTTAGGCATTGACGTTAGGGGGGGGTGGGTGGGAATCGCACTGGCCGGGGAGGGGAAAAGGCCGGTGAATGCATGCCGGCCGTTTAAATCGGGTGGTGACATCATCACCATGTGCCCGTCCCTGGCTGAGGATGCTGCTGCGTGGTGTGCTGATGTCCAGGGAGGTGGGGGGGGGGGGGGGTAGGTGTCAAACACGCGGCGTGCATCGCCTTTCTGCTCCCCTAGCAGTGCCCACATAGGAAATCCTGCAGGGGGAAAGGACGGGGAGCCCAAGGCGGCCTGGCCTCTCTGTTAATAGCGGGCTGTCGCGCACATCGGCACGAAGCCCTGGCACATCTCAAAAAAATATAGCTGCACTGGAGAAAGTGCAGAGGAGGGTGACCAAAATGATAAGGAGCATGGAACAGCTGCCCTATGAGGTAAGGCTAAGGAAGTTAGGGCTGTTCAAAATCATGAAAGGACTTGAACAAGTTAATGTTAATTTGTTATTTACTCTCTCAGATAATAGAAAGACTAGGGGCACTCCATGAAGTTAGCAAGTAGCTCATTTAAAACAAATTGAAGAAATTGTTTTCCTCTCAGCACATAGTTAAGCTCTGGAATTCATTGCCAGAGGATGTGGTTACAGCAGTTAGTGTAACTGGGTTTACAAATAAGCTCCTAGAGGATAAATCCATAAACTGCTATTCATTATTAAGCAATAGTAGCTTGTGATCTATTTAATGTTTGGGTACCTGCCAGGTACTTGTGACTTGTTTTGGCCACTGTTGGAAACAGGATGCTGGGCTTGATGGACCCTTGGTCTGACCCAGTATGGCATGTTCTTATGTTCTTATAACTTGTACATGCAATAATCCTGGGCTATATGCAGAGGCAGTTTTTTATGCTTTAACTTTTTAATGAAATAAATTCAAAGTACAAATAAGTATCCAGTATGCGTTTGATTCTGATATGTACTGTACATTATCTATACAGTTTACATTTTCTCCCCAATGCGCGTACTCTGGTTCTGAAAATGCTTGTGCATGCACTTGCAATCACCAGTTTGCCGACACCTCTTACAAAACAGCAACTTATGGCATACTTATGAACCCCAAACCCACATGGCTCCTAAACTGCCCCTTTTTCTTCATGTTATCATATACACATAACACAGCAAGTGCACACAAATATGCAATATTTCCAAAATAACATATATGCATATACATACTATTTAAATAAATATATGCTGGTTATACATGTATAACCACCGCATAACTCTTTGAAAAGTATTCCCATAATGAACAAACTGTACCCACTCTGCTACGAGCCACAGAACATATTAACTGTTCTTATGCAGGAACATCAATATCTGGAATTATGCATCTGGAATTAGGCAGCAAAAACATTGAAAATACAGAGGCCATGGTGTCAACACAAACAAAGGGTAAGGGACTGAAAATATGCCTCTAAACTTCAATACCCACATTGCATTATTTGTATATTCTTTTTAAACACTCATTTGTCCCACTTCCATAGGAATGAATGGGAAAAAAACAGTACTTTAACTCTTCAGAAAAAATATTACAGTTGTCAAATAAACAGCAAATGCTGTATCACCTAAAGGGTGCCAGGATTTGCTGGTAGATAAGTTTAATATATATAAAAACTAGATAAAAATTAACCCAGACGCTGCCACATAAGAACATAAGAACATAAGAAAATGCCATACTGGGTCAGACCAAGGGTCCATCAAGCCCAGCATCCTGTTTCCAACAGTGGCCAATCCAGGCCATAAGAACCTGGCAAGTACCCAAAAACTAAGTCTATTCCATGTAACCATTGCTAATGGCAGTGGCTATTCTCTAAGTGAACTTAATAGCAGGTAATGGACTTCTCCTCCAAGAACTTATCCAATCCTTTTTTAAACACAGCTACACTAACTGCACTAACCACATCCTCTGGCAACAAATTCCAGAGTTTAATTGTGCGTTGAGTAAAAAAGAACTTTCTCCGATTAGTTTTAAATGTGCCCCATGCTAACTTCATGGAGTGCCCCCTAGTCTTTCTACTATCCGAAAGAGTAAATAACCGATTCACATCTACCCGTTCTAGACCTCTCATGATTTTAAACACCTCTATCATATCCCCCCTCAGCCATCTCTTCTCCAAGCTGAAAAGTCCTAACCTCTTTAGTCTTTCCTCATAGGGGAGCTGTTCCATTCCCCTTATCATTTTGGTCGCCCTTCTCTGTACCTTCTGTACCTTCTCTGTACCTTCTCTTAATTTTGATTCTGCCTTCTTTTATCACAGTATCACCTAATCTGCATCCCCAGCACTCAGGTTTGCATACAGGCGGGGGGGCGGGGGGGAGGGGGTCAGCTGTTTTCATGCATCCATCTTCTACAACACAACCAGCACACACAATCAGGCCAATACAGTACAGATGCGCTAAAAAAGCACATCCGTTTTCGGCGCCCGCTCTTTCAATGCGCGCACAGCCCCCTCTCCTGGGCGTGCAATACAGCATTCAAATGAGGGGTCACGCTACAGGGAGGCACTAGGGACAATTGCATGCCCCTAGTGCCTCCTTGGCCCATCAGAGGTGGCTGTCAGCGGGTTAGGAAAACAGACGCTCATTTTTACGAGTGCCCGTTTTCTAACCTGTGCACAGCCATAGGTAGGAAAATGGATGCTCTTAAAATTGAGCATCCAGTTTCCTAACCTGACCGCTGGCACACTTTTTTTTTTTTTTTTTTTTAACCTTTGATTCCTCTGACTTAATGTCACCACGAATTTAAGTCGGAGGATGTACCGAAAAGCAGTATTTTCTGCTTTTCTGTACATTTTTCTGAGCATAAAATGTGAGCATCAGGTGCACATTTTTTTTATGGTATCTGGGGCAAATGAATAAAAGCCTCATCAACATGCATTTGCATGTTATAATAGTTTCTGGGGGGAGGGGTTTGGATGCATGTTATGGACACGCTAAACTCCTTATTGTATAAGGGTTTGTGACGTGCATCCAAAACGCACGTCCAACCCGGGTTAAACAGTGTGGTCAGCTGAGCATACTTTACTGTATCAGCCTGATAAAGTGTAATCCAGCTCAGGATGTCCTGCGTACCTCCTGCTCTCACTAATCTCAACAGGTATGCATGTCACTACTCGAGGAGGCAACCAAGTCGCATACCAACCAATAGTTATATTGTGTTACCCAAACAGGAACTATTTATACTCACTCATTTTGCCCCTTCTCTCAACTTGCTTTCTACAATGCATAAAAGCCATAGCATTCCCCTCTGCTTTAACTAACAAGCAGAGGGCTGGAAACGTTCTTCTCTAGTGTTAGCATTGAACATAGTAAAAGAAGACTGGCATCATATGATTGTGCTCATCACCCTCTTTTCCTGATTGAGAGCTTTCAATGACCAGCACCAGTTCCACTGCCAATAGGATGAACCTTCCACCTGTGTTCCTGCAGCTATGCCATCCAGACCACTATTGGGATGAGGAGAAATAACCTGGATGGCCCTCCTCCCAGCTCCAGTAAGTCAGCTATGTCCTGTCTTTTACTGTGGGTTACACAGAAAAAACTATTTTTCTGTGTAACCCACAGTTGCTGTACTTATAGCAATGGCATATTCCACTATCCCTATGTTGAAACCAGTAATGGCACAGTCTATGTGGTTTGAGTATATATGTATCTCTACAGCAGAGGGTGGCCAACTCCAGTTCTCAAGAGAAAAAACATACTTGGTTTTCAGGATATCCACAATGAATATGCATGAGATATTTTGCATGCAATGGAAGCAATGCATGCAAATCTATCTCATGCATATTCATTATGGTTATCCTGAAAACCAGGCTTGTTTGTGCCTCTTGAGGATAGAGTTGACCATCTCTGTACTAGAGGGAGTTTCTCTGTTTTAGAGGGAGCAAGAAGAGGAGGATGTGTGGCCTAAGCTCTATTAGCAATATGCAGGCCTAATGTATCCAGATTTCTGTGAAGCATGTGCGAGCTCCAGGGAGGTTATGTGGATAAATCTGAAAGTAATTTCCCATTATCTACTGGGAAACTTCACTTGAAGCAAATTCAGTGAGTACATGGTTATGCAGTAAACTGTTAATGGTATACCTCAGCAAGTAAGAACAAAATGTCTGGGTCCAGTAGAGTTTAAATAACAAAGTTAAATATCATCTGACTAGTGCATTGGCTATGCAGAATTCATTAACTAATGAATTGTTGGCCATCTCTGAGTCAGCCAGTCTTCTGCTTCTAATTCAGGTTCCAGAGCAAGGCATTCCATATCTTGGATATCAGAAGGCCAAGACTGAGGCAGCAAAGGCATTCCATTGAAGGTCTAAGAAACCAGCTGTGATTTATGTAGTCAATGCTGCCAGTAGGTATTTCCCTGTATATGTATGTCTTTATTCATCATGGAGTCTGCTGCATGTGTGTCTGCACATGTCTTATCATGTGGAATTTTTTTCTATCAGGCACCCTGATGTAAGGCTTACTGTGTTCTCTGATTTGCTTAAAGCATCCCACTTACACCAGCATTGTCACTGTCACTACTAGCACCTTGTGTTTTTCTCTGTTGTGCCTATGTGTTGCCTTTTTTTCATTCCTTTTTGTACTGTCTTCAGTTGTCTGCACTGTAAAAGCAGATTCTGTTTATGGATTTGCAGATCATGACTGTCATGTTGTATGTCATTGTCTTGTTTAGTTATATTGTATGTTTTCTCTGTTCCATTTTTTTTTGGTTTGTGTGAGTGGCCAAGTGCTGATATTGTTAAAGCAAATGTGAGCAAGAACTAAAAATGGAGGGGGGGGGGGGGGGGGGGGGGGGGGTGATGGTGTTGATGAGCACATGTGGGGAGGAGCAGATGTGTTGTTAGTGCATGGAGATGCCTGTGCAGGATGTGATCACAGCTTTATTTATTCATTTAATATTCAATCAAACATCAATAAAACAAAAAGAGGACGAAAACATACATACAATAAACAAGATTAAAATTAAGAACCATACACAAAAACAGAGCGTAGGACAAAAAAAACTCTTATCTTCTGTTATTGCCTGGAGTACAATTTAAAATTTAAGTTTCACTAAATATAATCTTAAAGATTCCCAAGTCCTCTGCACACGTAAGCTCCTCCTTAATTTTCTTGCCATAATCATTTCATACTTGCAGGCAACGAACATTTCATTCCACCATGCACTCACTGTTAAATGAGAAAATCTTTCCAATTGGATAGGATAAACTTAACTGAGAAAGCTAACAACAGATCCAGTAATTTCTTTTCCACAGGTGATACTTCATCCTCTAGATTAGCAGAATTTAATATTACAATAGCAAAATATAACCCCAGTGAGAGATCAAGAATCCCATTAATTCTTGACCAAATAGATTGACAGTAAAGATGCAGACATGAACATTCATAGAAAGTATATGATAAGGTACCTATTTCTTTGTCACATGACCAACATAATCCTCCCTCTGTCTTAAAAACTTTTGAAAGATTGATAGGTATCCATTATGCTCAATGTGCCACAAAATATATGGATTGAGATATCAATGCTGTTAGGAAGATTCAAACCAATCTACTTCAATGTATCTGTAATTTTCACACCAATAACATTTCCCCATCACTTATGCTCTCTATCTGCACTGCCTGCTGTTCTTGGAGGTTGATATCAACATCATCAGTATCATCTGTCTCCCCCATCACCTTACTGGAGGCTGAGATGCTACTGACTAAATGTAAATTCTCTTCACTACTTCACTACCAGTTCTTAAATATCTTCTGATTCAGATAACCCCAGACAAGATCCTTCCTCTGAATCAGCTGGCAAAAATATTGCTTTTACTTCCTCAGAAGCAGAACCACAGAGAAGCATGCTTACTGTTGGTTCTGGATTATGCACTTCTACTGCCCCTGTCCTGTTAATGCCAACCTTGGATTGCTGTCCCACCTTTTCCCTCTGTTTCAAAATGAGATAGGAACAAATGGTGGTAGCACTTACTTTCCAAATATCAATTACTTTCACTTTGAACTACCTTCTTCTCCTGTCATTGTGCACTTAAAAAGATTCCTCTTCAATTTAGGTCCAGGACTAACTTTTTTATTGCTATCCCTGCCAAAGCTGCAAGTCTTGCCAACAATATATTCTATCCTTTTTCCTGACTTGATGGAATTTGTTGACATGCACTAGCTTCTTTTGGTTTGGATATTACAAATGAATTGCAATGGAAAATGTACAGAAAACGGTACCTAAATAATAAAGGAGAGGGAACAGCTGCCCTATGAGAAAAGACTAAAAAGAATTGGACTGTTCAACTTGGAGAAGAGATAGATAAGGTACGATATGATAGAGGTCTATAAAATAATGAGTGGAATAGAGCATGTAAATATAAATTGGTTATTTGTTCTTTAAAAAGTACAAAGATTAGCGAGCACATCATGAAGTTAGTAAATAGCACATTATAATAGTAATAGCACAGCAAATTAGAGAAAATTCCTTTTACTCAACGCACAATTAAGTTCTGGAATTCATTAGCAAAGGATGTCATTAAGGCAGTTAGTGTAGCTGGGTTTAAAAAGGTTTAGACAAGTTCCTGGAGGAGAAGTCAAACTGTAAAGCACTTAGGGCAGATTTTATCATTCCTTGCAGAATGATGAACCCAGCAAAAAAGGGGGCAGGCCTGAGAAAGGCCGCAGCCGTTTGCACAGTGGCGGTGTGATTTCCTCGGCCATGGTGGGGATGGCTGCAGCCTTTCACAGCGAATAGCGACACCATAAAAGGTGTAGTTATTTGCCGTGCTACTGCCAGTGATAATGTTCCTCACATTATCGCTGGCAGCAGTGCCATGGCCGACTCCTCTCTCCCCCTAATTTGCATTATGTCACATCTGAAAAGGCCCTTTTTGCACGCGATAAAGCTTTAGTAAATAACCCCCTTAGGGCTAGATTCATCAAACTATCACATGCAATAGGAAGAGGGGCATGTTTTATGGTAACAGCTTATTTATCACAAAGTGCACTATCTTAGCACTTCGCATAGGTATTACTGCAGAGTACGATAACTTTTTGCACTTTACGGTAAGTGTCACAATTGTAATTCCTTCCAGAGAGAGAGAGAGAATCTAGCTGTAAGGCCCTTATAGTAGTTAGGCATTTATACCTCTATATGAGGCCAACCTAGTTACTCGAGGTGAGGTTTAGGTATTAGTGTAGGGGTTAGGGGCCACTTTGACATTCAGTGTGAGACGTACGAACAGAACAGTGCACTCTTGTGAAGATTTGATGTCCTTCGGAGTGAGGAAACTGGCCCAAAGATGAGATTTGTACAATGTTCTCTCAACCTAGCTTGATGTTACCCAGGTAGAGAATCCGTCAAGCTAAGTTGAAAGAACATTGTACAAATCTCATCTTTGGGCCAGTTTCCTCACTCCGAAGGACATCAAATCTTCACAAGAGTGCACTGTTCTGTTCGTACGTCTCATCTGAATGTCAAAGTTGCCCCTAACCCCTACACTAATACCTAAACCTCACCTCGAGTATCTAGGTGGGCCTCATATAGAGGTATAAATATCTAACTACTAGAAGGACCTTATAGCTAGTTAGTCTCTCTCTCTCTCTCTCTTTCTCTCATTGCAAAGTGTGATAAAGCCAGATTGCACAGCTTAACGCAAATGAAAAAGGTGTAGTTATTAGCCGTGTTAAAACTGTGTGATATGGCTTTTCAAGTTGTGAAGCCAGCACACTTGGCCAGAAATCCCACCCCTTTTCTAAATTAGTATCACACCATGTGTTATGGTGCTTTTCACATGTGAAAAATGCCCTAATGCATGCAAAAAGCCCATAATGCAGCTTGGAAAATAACCCCCTTAGGGGGTCATTTATCAAAATGTGATAAGGCGTTTTCGCATGCTTTAAGGGTTTATCCGATTTCGGAGCGGCCTTGGAGGGAATGGCGGCAGGCTGCGCGGCTCGGCGCGCGCCGGCTACACAGAATCGGCAGCCTTGCGCGCGCCGATCCAGGATTTTAGTGGATACGCGCGTATCTACTAAAATCCCGCGTACTTTTGTAGGCGCCTGATGCGCCTACAAAAGTACGCGAAGGCGCCCTTTTTGTAAATCTACCCCCATAGGTAATTAGTACAAACTGCGATAAACTGAATTTTTGCATAAACCATGCTCATTTTTCTATCGCATGTGGTACTTACCGCATTTTGATAAATCCAGGCCTTAGTTTGATACTTAGATGGTATATAAGTAATGTTAAATAAATAAATACATATCCAATGTTAAATAAATAAATACATATCCAAGTAGAGTTAAAGAAAAGCCACTACTTTTTAGTGAGCAATAATAACATAGGATCTATTTACTGTTTGGGATCTTGCCAGATACTTGTGACCTACTTGGCCACTGTTGGAAACAGGAAATTGGGCATGGTGAACCCTGGGTAAATATTTTTTCTCAAAATACCATCACAGATTTAACACTATTGGTGCTTTTCCTGCCAATCTATGCAGGAAAGAGAGAGATAAAACTGATGTCTAACTTTAAAACTCACTACTCATTTCAACTGTTTCTTTTACAACACTCCCTGCCTTACTAGGCCTCTGGAAAAGTCTGGTAGTCACTAGATTAAAAAATTAAATGATCCATTCTGTTACCTCTTATAGAGGTGGTTTGGTAAACAGTTCGGCCTACTCTCAACATATGTTCAGCCTACTCTCATCATATGTACACTACTACAGTCACATTTCTGGATAAGGAATCCAGTGGATAATTACAATATTTCACCAATTCAGAGCAGCAAGAAGTCACAAAGGAAGGAGTACAGAGACAAGGTCTTTTCTTTGGCTACTTCAACTATTTAATCTAGTAACCATTAGAAACTATATAACTAACATTGAAAATGTACAACTTACCTCAACTTTGCTAACTGTAATTCTGATCTTAATGTATATGATAACTCGATAACCTACTATATTCTATCACAAATTGTAAACCGTTATGATGGCAAAACCGAATGACGGTATTTAAAACTCGATAGATAAGTAAGTAAATAAATAAATAAATAGATTAATTTATTTATGTTTTTTATTTCCAAGAAAATAGGGGTAGTATATAAGTTTCGCTCTGGAGAAACCTCATATGATGCCTCGGAAGGTTATACGCTCTTAAGCACAGCTTTGGAAGTGCTTTGAGGGCTACATGCTCTAGTGCACAGCTTTAGAGTGCTTGCTCTTAAGCACAGCTCTAAGAGACGATGTAATTATAATCATTGGTAACCCAGAGACAGTGATTCTTCACGCGAAACTATCTTATATTCAGGTTTAAGTTCACTTTAAGGCAAAGACTGGTAATGAAAATTTTTGTTACCAATCTGTAGTTCACAATGAGTTGATGCCAGGCACAATTGTGAAATATCTTATACTGTCTATATCTTACTGTCTGTATCTTATACTGTCTGCATATGCAACAGAAAACATAAATATGCCAAAACAACTAAAATCAACATTGCTATACCTCTCTTAAAAAACAACAACAACAAAAAAAATAGCAACTAACTGTGTGTTGGATTGTAATCCACAATAAATCTTTGTAATGAGGACCTTTGCTTCTCCTATGTCCACCCTTCATGAAAAGATGACTTGATGGAAGTGTAGCTCTCTCCCTCAAAGCCCATATATTATTATTTCCATTTGCAGTAAACACATTCTTTGTTATTATTGCTTTACCCAATTACAGCTGGGTAAACTTGAATCTCAGGAAATAAAACCACTTGCTCAGAGTCAGAAAGACAGTTAATGGCAGAATAGTATTTGAACACAGGAGCCCCAGGAGTTCTTTTCAGCAAATAGCTCTCTGCAATGAGCAAATCTTGACCATAAGCTTAAGGGCAAAACTCCATGTCTCATTCCTTGATCTATTTCTGATGTTGTTTGATGGAAGAAGCCACCTATACTTCTTTTGTAACAGAATTGCACTGTACTAACCTGTATCCATAACTTACAACCTTCTCTTTTATGTGGCTGTCAAGCAGGAACAAATAACATTGTCATGTTAGAAGAAAGACAAGAATTCTACCCCATACACATTCATTTTTACTGCAATTTTCTGTCAGTGTGAGGTGCCTTTTCAAATTTTTTTTTTTATTACAGGGTAAACTCATATGTAATCTTATTAATGGATAGTTTCCCCACATTTCAACCATAATACTACTCCCGCATGCCAGCTGCACTGCATGCAAAAACCTCACCTGTACTGTAATTCCCTTCCTTTGAATATAAAGTTGGTTATGTGATAATAATTATAGCAGCTGCACTAAGTGTACGAGATAACACTCTCCTTCCAAACTGTGTGAGATAACATATTTACAATGGGATACCTTGAATAGCATATATTAACTTTTTAATTTATAAAGCCTTAGCAATCTGTACTCTTTTACATGCTGCATTATATTTCCACATTAAACTGTAGGCACATTGAAAAATATTAATATGCTTATCTGTTTTAAAATACCGATGGAAATTCATTTTGTTCATACGTACACACATGCTTTAGGGACGTAATGTCTGTACACCAATGAATTTAGACTTAATAATACGGTTGTGAATCGGGCTTCGGACGATTGAAAATATCGTTGATATTTTCAAAATCGTCAGAAATCGGGGGCTCCCCCAAAACGTAGGAAAACCCCACGATATTGATCGTGGGGTTTCTCTTATCGTTTTGGGGGAGGGCGGGAAAAACGGCACACAAAAATAACCCCTAAACCCACCCCGACCCTTTAAAACTAATTCCTTAGCTTCCCCCACCCTCCTGACCCCCCAAAAAACCTTTTACAGGTACCTGGTGGTCCAGTGGGGGTCCCGGGAGCGATCTCCCACTCCCAGGCCGTCCTTCCGCTCCCGGGCCGTCGGCTGCCACTAATCAAAACGGCGCCGATGGCCCTTTGCCCTTACCATGTGACAGGGTATCCATGCCATTGGCCGGCCCCTGTCACATGGTAGGAGCACTGGATGGCCCACGCCATCTTTAGTTAGTTAGTTTTAAAGGGTCGGGGTGGGCTTTTTGTTTATCGGCTCGGGTGCAGCCGATAAACAAAACCGCGATCAGGCCGGACGAAAAAAACAACACGATGTGAATCGGAACTGGAATACGAGCTGATTCCGGTTCTTATTCACATCTCTACTTAATAATATTAGGAAAAAAGAAAGCAAAGGCTTCTGTATTTCTTTGGATTTATTTTTTGTGTGTTTAAGAGAAAAAATATGTGATGCATTCTAATATTGTCATTCTAACATCAAAGACTTGCATATTATTTGTTATGGTTATAAACATGTTTGGTATGCATGCTAAGAAAAATACAGTGCTACATAAAATTTATTCAGAAACATTATTGAATAGGACCATCATCATCACCAATGATCATCACCATTGACTATAGGTTTTGAACAAATGTTTATTTAGTATTGTGTTCTTCTGGGTATGTCTTTGTTTTAGTCACTCCTGCTACCTGAAACCTCAGCTGCATTCTTGCTGACTGCAGCCACTTAAAATCTCTTTTTCGCTCGGTTAGAGTCCCACAGTTTCAGATTGATAGATTCATTCCAGAGATAAAAGAGGAGAGGTAGCATGGAGTTGCAGAGTGAATGCACTTGTGTCTGAGAAGTACTTTGAACTGAATGCAGAAGAAAATAGGGAGCCAAGGTAGAATCATGAGAAAAGTGGTGACATGTCCATAAGGATACAGGAGAAGATGTCATGCTGCTGAATTTTCAATAGACAGAAGCAGAGACAGATGATTGAGCAGCAGATCTGCGAGAAGACATTTCAATAGTCTAAATGGTAAGTGACAAGAGAGTAAATAAATGTTTGGTATTGTGTTCAGAGAACAAATGGCAGATTGGATTGGATACATTCTTAGAGGAGAAGTCCATTACCTGCTATTAAGTTCACTTAGGGGTAGATATTACAAATCTATGCGCGCGCGTACTTTTGTTTGCACATCAGGTGCGAACAAAAGTACACAGGATTTTATAACATACACGCGTAGCCATGCGTATCTTATAAAACCCGGGGTCGGCGCGCGCAAGGGGGTGCACATTTGTGCACCTTGCGCGCCGAGCCCTGCGCACGCTGCCCGTTCTCTCCGAGGCCGCTCCAAAATCGGAGCGGCCTCGGAGGGAACTTTCCATTCACCCCCCTGCACCTTCCCCTCCCTTCCCCTACCCAACCCACCCCCCCGGCCCTATCTAAACTCCCTCCCTACCTTTATCTTAAAAGTTACTACTGCCTCCGGGCAGTAGTAATTTACGCGCGCCGGCGCTGCAGGCCTTGACACAGGCCGCTGTGTCAGGGCAGTCGGCCATGCCCCTGAACACGCCCCGATCCTAAACCATGCCCCCTGGCCACGGCCTCGACCGCCCCTTTTTGCAAGCCCCGGGACTTACACTGGTCCTGGGGCTTGCGCGTGCTGCCGAGCCTATGCAAAACAGGCTCGGCGCGCGCAGGGGGGATTTAAAAGGGTTACGCCACTGTTGGAGACGGGATGCTGGGCTTGATGGACCCTTGGTCTGACCCAGTATGGCATCTTCTTATGTTTTTATTTCAGTGCTGTAATGGTGTCCCAAAGATCTTCATAGACACTGAGGGGTAGATTTTATATAATTGCGAGCGGGCATCCATGTGCGCGCGCTACCTGGCGCGTGCACATGGATGCCCGATTTTATAATATGCGCACGCAAGTGCGCGAATGTTATAAAATCGGGGATTGGCACACACAAGGGGGTGCGCAATTGTGCATGCTGTGCACGCCAACACCCGCAGCCTTCACCCGTTCTCTCCCATGCCGCTCTGATTTTGGAGCAGCCTGGGAGGGAACTTCCCAACCCCCTACCCTAACCTCCCTTCCCCTTCCTCTAACCAACCAAACCACTATGCCTAGTCTAGGCTCCCCAAAAGAATTATTTTACCTGCTGCGCCTGCCTAAGGGCTTTTACAATCTACCCCTGAGTGATGAAATGGTGAAGGTGGTGCAGTGATTTTTCAGACACTCCCCAATGGCAAATGTTTTGCAGTGAGAACAATTTCTATAAAACTAAAGAGTCCATTTAAATTCCTTGTTCTTTCTTTAGGTCTTCTATTCTAGGAAGGTGGCTTGGACTCAGATTCAAGAGAGTTGTTTCCAGGCCTCAAGGCTTTGAGAGTCTTCTTGGGGACAAAGAGGATCCTAGAGTGAGATAACCAGGAGGTGGTCTTATACTGGGGAGGAGTTAGCTTTATATTTCTCATCTACCTAGGAGATTGTTACAGTTGGCTGAAAAATAGATTTTGCCTGCTTGGTGTCAAAGGGAGGTAGGATTGCAAAATATTTCCTTTTTTTTTTTCAGGATAGGCTGATTCAGTCATGGTTCTTCTACTCCATTGCATCCACTGTAGCTCTGATTTTCCTATTGCATTCCTTATGAAAAACAAAACTACAAGTCTATGCATGCAGAACTGGATTTGCCTGTCCTGAAAATATTATGGATGTGCTTTAGTTTTTAATGATCTAGGCAATGTCAATGACATTGTCTATTTCATTTCATATTGTTTCTATATTCAAACAATAAAAATATTCACAAAATTAAATTTTTAAAAATGTTTCATTTAGCCTGCCTCCATTCCCTCCAAGGCCGCTCCGAAATCGGAGCAGCCTCGGAGGGAACTTTCCTTCCACGTTCCCCCACCTACCCCTCCCTTCCCCTATCTACCCCACTCCCCATCCCTACCTAAATCCCCCCTACCTTTGTTATGCAAGTTACGCCTGCTTGAAGCAGGCGTAACTTGCGCACGCCGCCTCGGCATCCCCCAGCACAGGCCGCAGTGCCGGGGGACTCGGGTCCGCCTTCCCGGCCCACCCCCGAACCATCGCCATGCCCTCGACCCGCCACAGACTGCCCCCTGACCCCGGACATGCCCCAGATATGCCCCCTCCCGCCCCTTTTACGAAGCCCCGGGACTTACGCGCATCCCGGGGCTTTGCACGTGCCGGCGGCTTATGCAAAATAGGCGTGCCGGCGCGTGAGTGCCCTGCGCGTGTAAATCCGGCAGGATTTACGCGCGCAGGGCTTTTAAAATCTAGCCCTTAGTGTGCACTATTTGAGTTAATGTGCACTATTTGACTTGTAATAGTGCACATTAACTCAAATAGTACACACGAAATCAAAATAGTGCGCACTAAATGAAAAAAAAAAAAAAAGAAAACCTAACAAAACAAAAAAGTGTGAGGTGAGGACAAAATGAAATGAAACAAAACAAACCGAAAGTTTTACTGATGCGCATCTTTAGAGTCAGTTGGCAACCCTACAGGGAAGCCTGGCAGGAGTGTGAAGCCATTACAGGGTTTTCTGCTTAAGAGTGTCTGCAGGAACTCATCCTTGCTCAGGAGAATTTTCCAGTTCTATCTCCTGGAACCCAAAGATCTGCATCATATGGATCAGGAATCAATACAGGGAAAGTACTACAGGAGGAACATCTCTAAAGAGTGCACTGTGAGTGAGTTTGGAAATGAGGATTCTCTTGAACAGCAGATTTCTGAAACTGTAACTACTGACTATGTTTTGATTTTTATTTCTATGTGGTTTGGACGAGATAAAAATGCACCTTCTACCAAATGGTTCATTTGCATCAAGGACTCCAGTTAACTGATTTATTTTGGAACCACCTCAGCCTTGTGTGGTTGTTGGAGTTTTTGTATTGGAAGTTACCAGAAAAACATTCCACAAGCCTAATGACCTTGAAAGAATTCTCTTTCCTCCATGTTGGGAAAGGACCCATGGAGAACAGAGTATTTAGTTGTTTCATTGATCCCAACAGTAGTACCACTAAATTAAATTCTACTAGCCAGTAGAAAAAGGATTACATTATACAGAAATGTATTTATCTATCATGATTTATAGCCCACCAATCCAAAAAAGATCTCAGTGAAGTACAGCAAAAAAAAAACAAAACAATAATATAACACAAGTCAAAACATAAACAAATATTAACACTAAAGATAGGTAGGTTTTCACCTGTTTTCTAAAAATAAGATAAAGACTAGTAGTTTAAAAGTTAGAGAATTCAAAAAATTAGACACAGTGATTGAGAACATTCCACCAAATAATAGACCTTTAGAAGATGGAGTATCTAATTTATGCAAGCTAGATCATGGGGAATGTGTGCAGGAGAATATCTGACAAAAGAAGAATGCAGGCAAGCAGGAATACCAGAATCAAGAATCTTGAAAATAAGCAAGATAAAATTAAATTGAATTTGATAGGATACTGACAACCTATGGAGTGCAGGAAGACTAGGTCAGGCTGGTCTATTGACATGGATGCTGAGGGGAGTGTGGTCTTAGGGACCATTGGGGAGTAACAGATCTGAGAGATAGGAATGGTGAGTCTGGGGCCCAGGCTTCATCAAAGTGTATCTATAAGCCTATACGATGGAGCGCTTTGGAGATCATCTGATTCTAGTTTGTCTTCATGTGCAGATAGTCCTAAGGCAGGTGTGCAGCCCCAGCTTAATGCCGAGAGAGGTGCACATGCACTGGAGGCCCTTTTACAGTTGTGGGAAGGTGTTTCCATGTCAGTCTAGCGTAAGATTAGAAAGCAACAGACTACATTGATATTTTTCGGTAATGGAAGGGCACAGGGGTAAGAGGAAGTTGAGTAAGAAAAAGAGTAAAGAGGAAGAGGTCTGGGGGACAGAAAGGAACGTGGCACAGAACATCTTAAATTAGTCCAGATGTTTTCTGTGCTTAGTGAGTATGGTGGGACATTACGACCTAACCCGTCAGTTCCTTATTGGCCTACACAGACAGAATTTTGGCCACCTATAAGGATTATGAGGGTTAGGCATGACAATTTCAATGAACATTTTAGAGACAAAATGAAAGAGAATAGGTTCATGTCTTGGGGTCCACATGATATTGGGTTATGATTGACTCAGATGATCAACAAAGCTTCTGAGTTAGGTCAGCATGCATCTGGTCAGGTCATCCATTTGTGAGGCAGCTGCATCTAATATATCAGACAAATTGCCAGCAGGTAATCTGGATGTATGCTGATGTTTTAATAGGTCTATCTGCAATTTCCCAGAGTGCAAATTCAAGCATGTCTGCTATTTGTGCTACATCAATCACCCAGCTAACAAGTGACCCAAGAAACCTGGTCCTGGAGGTCCTGGAGCTTCAACGTAATAATATGTTTTGCAAGGTTCCCATCCCCATTAAGATAACAGCAATGCAGCCTTGGCTTGCCAGATATTTCATTTCATTTATTACTTTATATACACCACACCAATCAGATTAATATAACCATGTTGTACTTGTTTACAAGAACTTCAAGAACAGAGAGGCTGCTTTGGTATAGTCTGATGGGTTTTCAGAGTGCTTCCACATCCCGGTCTTCAGCCCAGGTGTGAGTGAATAACTTCCCTATTCAGGTGGTGAGGATGAAATTATTAGAGAAAGTTTCAATGGGTAGGGATGCAGTATTCTTCAAAATCTCACTGTATTCTTGATGTTTTCTCTTCTGACTGTAGTTCCCAAGAAAGAGCAGGAAAAGTTTGGTCTGATTCGCAACCTTTTATATGTGGTAGGTGGGGTGGAATCTGTGAATAATTTTTTTTCCCAGGGATTTGCATTCCGTGCCTTAAGCTTCCTTTGATTCTGCAGTGCAGTTAGTACCTTTGTAGTGAGGGGGCATTGATGGTGAAGGCAGACATTGTTGGCCTTTCGCTTGCTCTTGGTTCACCCTGATTGTTTTCCGCTTCTGGGTTTTCAGTGGGAAGGGTGTTTCTGTTTTGATATCGCTTACCTATGAGCTGTGCTATATCTTGTGCCCTCTTTGAGTTGTTTAGCTCTTTCATATATTAGTTTGCGACTCAGGTTGTGAGCAGTGATAGTGTGGTTCATTACTTGGATTTTTTTTTTTTTTGTTGGGCTGCATCGGAGGAGTGTGCAAGTCTCTTGAGGTCATTCTTGTGGGTATCAGAGCAATTTGGCATTCCCATTGCAAGTCACAGGATGGAGGGTCCAGTAAGTTGCCTCATTTTTTTGGACATTGAGCTGGACTCAGTGACCACTCCATCCTGAAGGAATTTAATGGGGTTGCTTTCTGACAAGCTGACCCTGTGTCGAGCTAGGACACGGATGCTGTGGGACAAGTTGCTCTTGGTGTGTACTTCCAGGTTTGTGGTGTTCGGCAGCATGGCCCAAGTCATGGAGGGATTATGGGGAATATTATCTTTCTGGAGCTTCTTCCCTTTGTGATAGCGATGGTTATTCTGTTGGTGAGAGGATGGATGGGTGGTCTGGTGCAGGATGATTTGTTATCAGCATATATAGTATATGTGAGATGGACTAGTCTGCCAAAGTGGTGTATCTTCTCTCACATTGCTGGGTTCTCTTTCTTTACTTGTACTCATGGGTGGGGATTCCCAGCTAGTAGATTTATATTACAGTGTTTTCTTGCTGGGTGGGCTAGGGTGACAGGGGTGGCTTTGGATTAGTGGTCTCTTATTACTTATGAGATATTGTTAGCTTTGTGGCAGGTGTTATCTGAAGTATGTGTCTTCAAGTATGAGTTACATTTATTTCAAACAGTTTTATTTTGGCATTTTTTTGGAGCTTTTTGGATTGACAAGTTGGTCCCTCTGTAGAAGGGAAGTGGCTGGCTCTAGATTATTACAGAAGCATATATGAGTTATGAATTATCATGGATTCATCATTTGAAAACTAATCAGATGGTTCATGGATTGTGATTGGTGCTGCATGCCATTGGGGAGCTGGATATATGCCCGGTAAGAAATGTTCAGGAGTACTTAGTGATTTGGCCTGGTGGCGGAGGGGAAGGGAGTGGGTGCAGTTTTTGTTGCATGACAATAGATTGCCATTAACAAAATACCAATTTATGAATATGCTTAAAAAGACATTGGTGGTGGTGTTTGGACTCTAGACAATATGGAAAGCAATCTTTTCACATTGGTGCAGCCACTAGCATGGCTGAAGCTGGCTTTCTGCTTACTGCTATACAGAAGATTGGGCATTGGCAATCTGGGGTTTTTAGCTCCTACGTTAGGTGGTAGGTTGTGGATATTTTAAGTAGATATTAACTTTCTTTTTGCTTTTTAGATATTTCTTGATCTGTGAGATCAGTTTAGATTGTTGACCACTCTTTTGTGCATTGGGCCCATAAGCGCACTCGCTTCCATCTTTATGGCCTGCATCTTAGGCTGGAATGGCAGGGAGTTGTGGTGCATTGGGTTGGTGTGTGTGTTATGCTCTGGGACCAGATGTTGCCCCTGATTTCCTGAAAAAATGTGATCCATGGCTTCTCCGGAAATTTTGAATGCACATCTGGGTGGCAATGACTTCAGGTCTTGCAGAAGGCTGATAGATATGGCCAGAAAGGACTTTGTAGTGCTTTTTGCTTGGTTTCCATCAGCCATTCTGTGTTGGTCAGATATCATTCCATGGCTAAAGTTGCAGGAGCAGGCTTTGTGAGGCATGTGCCTCAGAAAGGTGAACCACCAAATTGGCTCCTGGCTGTGTTCACAATGGGACCCAAAAAACAGCAGGGTAGGCGATCCAGTGAAACCGTAGGAAAGCGACAAACAGAAGGATGCCACAAGAGCGTCTTTTTCAAACTTTAATGAAGGAGACGTAAAATAAATTGCGAGTGCCCGACTCTGGCCGAGTTTCGCCACCTATGGTGGCTGCCTCAGGGGCTGAATGTTTCTAGAAACGTAATCACGTGATGGTCCGGATAATGTCAACAGTATACGTTCATTTATGTAATCTATACACCGGCAACGCGCACATTTCACTGTAAGGTGGCGAAACTCGGCCAGAGTCGGGCACTCGCAATTTATTTTACATCTCCTTCATTAAAGTTTGAAAAAGACGCTCTTGTGGCATCCTTCTGTTTGTCGCTTTCCTATGTGTTCACAATGGGGGCATCCACATTTATCTTACTTGGCTTGGGAACCTCATTCAGGTCTTTTTAGGATTGACAAACTTCATATATCTGACATTGGTTTGGGCTTGTATAACAAAGCATTGCAAGAAGCTATGGAGGATATCTTTATAGGAGGGTCTATTGGGGTGGGGGTCATATAAAAGTCGGTGACTGTACGTGCCTGTAGCTGGGTACCCGAGCCAAGATGTTGACTGCTTTTGAGCCGTAGTGTCTCCAGGTCAAGAGACAAAAGGAATCTGGTTGCAGATTCTTGGGTGGTGGGCTCTTTGTTGGCTGTGATGGGAGCCTGGTGTCGGAGTGGCCTACAGGTCAGGTGACCTGGGATAGTTTAGCTTGCTGGGCTGTTGAAGTTAAGTTATTGGGAATGGTGATTGGGAGTGGTTGCTTTATTGTCTGATGTAGTTATGTTATTGTTTGGTCAGGTACTTGATTACAATAAAACTGCAGCCATTAGAGTATTGTACTGTATTTCTGAATAACGTAAAGTAAATGGATGGGTGCAGTGCAGTGACAGATAGTCTGGGAAGTACCTGGGCTGCCCAAGATAATATGAGCACTTAGCCATTGGGATACCTGCCTCCTGTCTCCCTTTTTCCTCACCTCACCTCCCTCCCCTACATATTACCCATTGCAGGGTCCTTGTGGCATTGGGACCTTTTTTTTTGGGGGGGGGGAGGGGAGGGATGAGAGATAGGATGGTTGAAATCCTTGTTCACCCCCATGATTCCCAACTCTTCTTTGATCCTAGTTAGCCAGTAGGCGTGGGGACAGGAGAAGGTAGGAGGCTCCCTTGATGGGGTTTATACTGGAATCAGGGCCGGTGCAAGAGTATTAGGTGCCCTAGGTGAACCTTCTGCCTTGCACTCCCCCCCTCCCCTCCTTGGTCCAGGCCCTGACTCAGGCCCTGACTTCATTCACTCAGACAGGCCCCCCTCTATTACATACACTTAAGGGTAGATTTTTAAAAAATACGCTCTCGCTTCCATGTGCTGGTGCACACATGTTATAAAATTGGCGGGCCATGCGCACAAGGGGGGTAGATTTTTAGCTAGTTTCGTGCAGTGATGCATCGCAGCTTTCCCCTACCCCCACCCTAGCCTCCCTTCCCCTTCCCTTCCCATCCCCTCCCCACCCCTTAAACCTAATCTGCCTTACCTTTTTTTTTGTTGTTGTTTTTTAAATTGCTGCTTCTCTGGAGCAGAAGCAACTTGCGCACGTCAGCCAACTGCCAGTGCGCGCTTCCCCGGCACAGCGGCAAATGGTCGCTGTACTGGTGCCTCCAACCCTGCCCCTCCCTGTCCCCCAGACCGCCCCCTTTTCAGGCCCCAGCACTTAATCGTGTACCATGGTTGTAACGTGTGGCCAGGCCTGTTTGAAAATTGGCCTGGTGTGCATAAGGCCCAGCCAAGCACTTAAACCCTAGGATTTACACGCGCCTGGGTTTAAAAATTTACCCTTTATGTTCATTGTTTCATTCCTGCATCCCTTACATAGGCTCCCTCCCTCTCGCTCACTAACACCATTGCTCTCTTATACATACACAATCCCTCTCACTCCCACACATAATACAAACAGAGGCACCACTCGTGGCGAGCAGGATGGGTGCTGCTTGTGGCGCACTGAGTCTCTGCTTCTCTTGGCCATGAGTCGGATAGGCTCTGCTCGCGGCCCCATATGTCTGCTCTTTGCCACCCCCTAATTGCTGGCGCTCTAGGTGGATGCCTAGTTCGCTTATTGGGACACGCCGGCCCTGATTGGAATGGGATGGGTGGAAGTCCCCGCATTGCTTCTCAGCATGGCATGGATTCTCCCCCCAACCCTATCTTCCCTCTTCCTCCCTATTTTTAAGCAATTATGTGAATCTATTTTAATTCAGGTTAAGGTATTTTGGTTTATCACAGTGGGGGTGGGGTACCCAAGCCAAGATGTTGATTGTTTTTGAGTGGTGGGCTTCTTGCTGGCTGTGGCAGGGGCCTGGCGTCAGAGTGGTCTACAGCTTAGGTGACTTGGGGGTAGTTCAGCTTGCTGGGCTATGGCAGTTAAGCTAGCAAGGTTGGTGATTGGAAGCGGATCTTTATGGACTAATGTGGTTATATTATTGTTTGCTTGAGTACTTGATTACAATAAACTGCGGCCTTTGACCTCAATTAGTGTATTGTATTTCCGAATAGCATGTGGTGAGTTGACAGATGGTCCAGGGTGCCTTCATATTATGTGCTCCAAACATGAGACCCTAGTGATGATCCTAGCTGCAGTACTCTGTGCCACATGAAGGAAACAAGCAAAGCAAGATTGAGCGCATTACAATAATAGAAGTGTGAAAGAACTATGGCCTGCACAACTTTGTACGGAAATCAATTGGATTGATAAATGACTTAATGTACTTAGTTATTTCATTTTTTATATTCTGCTTTTCAGACACTCAAAGCAGATTACATTCAAGTACTGTAGGATCAATTTTAACTTAAAAAGGAAAGATTTAGCCATAGCTATTATTTGTGATTTCATAGTTAAATGTTTATTGAGAAATATAACATAGTGTACTTCTGAGGAAACTGGTATCATGATAATTGCCAAGTTCTTGTGGCCTGGTTTGGCCTCTTTTAGACACAGGATGCTAGGCTTGATGGACCCTTGGTCTGACCCAGCATGGCAATTTCTTATGTTCTTATGTTCTTATCTAAAGTAAGAGTAGATAAATTCACAATATTAGTGGATCAATGCACTAACAAGGTTTCAATTGTTTTTATATTTAAAGATAGTCTATTTGCAACCATTCAGGCAATAATAGCTTGTGGACAGTAAGAAATCACTGAAGGAATAGAGAAAATTGTTGAATCCATTGGGAAAATTAATACAATATGGGCCAGATTTTATTAGGTACGCCCGATTTTATAACATGCGCATGCAGCCAAGCGCATGTTATAAAATCTGGGGTCGGCGCGCGCAAGGGGTGCACACTTGTGCATCTTGCGTTCGCCAAGCCCTAGGGGAGTCCCGATGGTTTTCCCCTGTTCCCTCTGAGGCCGCTCCAAAATCGGAGCGGCCTCGGAGGGAACTTTCCTTCCACCCCCCACCTTCCCCTCCCTTCCCCTACCTAACCCGCCCCCCCAGCCCTAACTAAACCCCCCTGACCTTTATTGAATAAATTGCGCCTGCCTCCGGGCAGGCATAGGTTGTGCGCGCCGGCCAAGTGCCGGCGCACAATCCCCCAGCACAGCCACTGTGCCTGAGGCCTTGGCCCCGCCCCCGGACCACCCCACCCCGCCCACTCCCCGCCCCTTTTTTCAAGCCCCAGGACATAAGCGCATCTCGGGGCTTGCGCGCATCGCCGGGCCTATGCAAAATAGGCTCAGCGCGGGCAGGAGCGGGTTTTCGGGGTTATGCTCGTAACCCTTTTAAAATCCACCCCATCTGCATACAGATGATTTTAACAATGTGTTGAATGTGAGCAGAGAATGAGAGAAAGAAATAAAAAAATAACCCCAAGGGACAGGGAGGATGACAGAATTATCCACCAGCAAAAATAAATGTGAAAGAAGAGATGTGCTTTGGAGGAAGTATAAGAAGTTCAGTCTTGGCCAGGTTATGTTTGAGATGGCAGGGGTTGCTTTGTGGGTTTTTGTTATGTTTGATAATTTATTTTATTGGTTATTTATGATGTATTGTTTTTGCATTATGCTGTTATCCGCACTGAACAATATGGATTTTGTGGAATATAAGAAATTTGTAATAAATAAATCTTGGAAGCTATGTCAGATAAAGAAAACAAGATCTGAGACTGGATTCCAGGTGGAAGTTTCTGAACAGAAAGACAAATCTGGGACTCAGTAGCATAAAAATGGCATTGAAAGCTGGGGGGGTGGACTTCAGATTACCAAAGGAATGAGTGGAAACACAGAAGAGGGTCCAGAAGAGAGCGCCTTGGAACCCCACACTAATATGACCACTACTACTACCAGTAAAGCTCAGATTATTACAACAGCATCCTCAGAAGTGATTAGACCATCATACTGTGGCTAAGATTCGGCAACAGCCACCGGCCTTCATTTTATACTTTGCACCTTTTGTAATGCATTTTGAAATAGTTTTTCTTTATGAAAGAAAGTACACAATACACTGGAAAACAATCTTGCTACAGGGCAATGAGAAAGCAGAGACAGGAATTATCTTCAGCTACCCTTTCCCCATTAGGGAGGAGGCTGAACATATGATGGTGATTACTGATTATATATTTGAACAGTCAGGTGACAGGTATGGGCTACACTGCATTTGGAGTAACTTTCTAGTGTCCGCAAAGCAGAACTGATGACTGTTAGCTCTGACTGGAGTGGTATGTTGGTGCGGTAGAGGCTTGTGGAAAGGATGTTAAGACCCGCCCAGATAATACCTATCAATTCTCCAATTTAGGGCTTTCTGTTATTCTCCCAGCTTGCAGGGTTTTCTGCTACCTGCCCTCTAGTGCTCATAAAAACTTTCAAGTTGAAATCTATTGATCAATAATCAAACAGATTAAATATTACTTTCCAGTGCAATTCTGGAGAAAAGGGGACTGTTAGTAATCTGTGATACCTTTTACAGGGGCAACACAAAGATTTTGTATTACTAGTACTTGAGCTTTTGAGGACCTGGCAGCCCACACTAGACAATGAATAAGAACCATTCTTTGCAACCATATACAGTATCTGCATTAGCACTAATATTTTTTTATTGATACAATTTCTATCTTGCTGTTCCATGAATCTCAGCAGGGAACAGAAAATATACACATAAAATACAATCAAATAGTAATAAACAGCTAAACATATCAGCATACAATACAGTAAAACAAAGGCAAAATGAAACACAAAGTGGCTGTGTAACCAAGCTGCGGTCAATGTTGTCTTTTGGCAAAAGCCATGGCAAACAGATGAGTTTAAGTTGTTTCCTAAGGCGAAGCAGGTTGTTTTCAGCTCTAAGCTCCTCAGGCAGTTCATTCCATAGGATCGGACCAGCTAAACTAAACATACATTGTCAGGTAGAAGCCAGGTGGGCATGTTTCATCATAGTCACTTCAAGGAGATGCTGAGACAAGCGGAGGGCGTGCATATCGGCAGATGGCAAGTTGTAGACAAGGGGGAGTTAAGCTGAGTGAGGCCTCATGACCAGTAATGAGAACCTTACACCTGATCATCCATTGCACAGGTGAGGTGTGTTTACGTGAGGGAGTGCCAGAGATCAGCCATGCAGCAGACTTCCGAAACCGTTGCAGAACTTTCAGATGTGAATCTGGGAGGCCCAAAAACAGGGCATTACATTAATCCAGTACAGGGAGAACCAAAGACTGGGAAACTAACCGGAAATCAGGGAATTCAAGGAAAGGTTTAAGAGAGTGTAGCAGCTGCAGTTTGATATAGGAGGATTGAACCAGAGAGTTAATCTGTGGGTGCAAACACAAAGCGGAGTCCAGTAGGACACCCAGATCACATACTTGCTGTGTAAGAGGAGTGGCATGGTTGTTAAGCATGAAAGTAGAAGGAAACGTGTCTAGAAGCACCCTTGCCGAAAGTACTACCTCAGTCTTGTTGATAAGAACATAAGAAATTACCATATTGGGTCAGCCCAAGGGTCCATCAAGCCCAGCATCCTGTTTCCAACAGAGGCCAAACCAGGCCACAAGAACCTGGCAAGTACTCAAACACCAAGAAGATACCATGCTACTGATGCAATTAATAGTAGTGGCTATTCCCTAAGTAAACTTGATTAATAGCAGTTATTGGACTTCTCCTGCAAGAACTTATCCAAACCTTTTTTGAACCCAGCTACACTAACTGCACTAACCACATCCTCTGGCAACAAATTCCAGAGTTTAATTGTGTGTTTAAAACAAGCCTATTGACAGACAACCAGCTCTGAATTTTCGAGAGACCAGAGCGTGAGGTTTTGTAAAGCAGCATTGAAGTCCAGGGAGATGGGAAAGAAAAACTGAATGTCATCAGTGTATAGTTTAAAAGAGACTTCAGGAGAACCCAACACAGTGCATAGTGGTGCCAAGTATATATTGAATAGTGTAGGGGAGGGAGAGGATCCTTGCTGCACCCCCAGTGGGAAGTGAATGAAAATCAGAAAGACTGTCTCCAATTTGATCTCTAAAAGAGCAGTCAGATAGCAAAGAAGCAAACCAAGAAAGTACAGTGGACGAGATCCCCAGAGAACCCAAATGAGTCAGAAGTAGGGATGTGCAGAGCAAAATTTTATGTTCATATTTTTTATGTCCGAAAGGGGGTCCCACTTGCGGCCAATATGGACATAAAAAAAATCCAATGAGTTGGGTATATGTACATATGTGCAAAAAAAAAATTTAAACCCCCTCACCCTCCTTAATCCCCCCCCCAGACTTACCACAACTCCCTGGTGATCGAGCGAGGAGTGAGGACGTCATTTCTGCAATCCTTGGCGAGAAGCATGTGATGTCGGTGGCACGTCGAGTGACGCGGCGTCACGTGATTCCCGGCAAGTTCACGCCGGACGGCTCGTTCGGCCCAAAAAGAACTTTTGGCCAGCTTGGGGGGGCCTCCTGACCCCCTCAAGCTGGCTAAAAGTTCTTTTTGGGCCGAACGAGCTGTCCGGCGCGAACGAGCCGGGAATCACGTGACGCCGGCGTCACTCGACGTGCCGCCGACGTCACATGCTTCTCGCCAAGGATTGCAGAAATGGCGTCCTCACTCCTCGCTCGATCACCAGGGAGTTGTGGTAAGTCTGGGGGGGGGGATTAAGGAGGGTGAGGGGGTTTAAATTTTTATTTTGGCTCAACAATCGCGATTTCCCACATATCGAACATATCTATGTTCGATATGTGGGAAATCCGATCGTTTATGTCGAATCAATTTTTTAAGTAAAAAAAAAATATGAGTTGCGTTTTACTAATGCGGTCAATCCGAATGCACACCCCTAGTCAGAAGCATATCATGGTTAATGGTGTCGAAAGCCTAAGAAATGTATAGAACCACTAACAGAAAAAAAGAACCCCTATTGAATCCAAGCCAAACGATGTTGAAGCTGTCCAATAGCAGTGATTCGGTTTTATGGAGTGGGCAGAAGCCAACCTGAGATTGGTGAAGCATTTGATATTGATTGTCCTCCACATAATCTTGAAGTTGTGAAAGAACTATCTTTTTCGTAACTTTGGACAAAAGTGGCAGGGAAGAAATTGGCTGACAGTTATGCAGGTTGAGAACATCTAGGTTCTCAACCTAGATGTTCTCATGAGTGAGCTCACAACAGCAGATTTGAGAGCGGACGGGTATCGTCCTTCAGATAGAGAAGCATTCACAAAGCCTGTGTCAAAACCAGCTGCATATGAACACAGAGCTGTTATAAGGGCGGAAGAACAAGAATTAAATGAGCCTTAATTATCTTTCAGCCCAGCCAGGATAGAAACAATCTCACTCAAGTAGGTGGGAGAGAACTGGGTCCCAGACATAGCCCAATACGCAAGTTAGACATGGGAAGGTGTGCTGGATTCAAGGATAATGAAAGGGCATTAGGAGGCACAGTGGGGGGGAAGGGGGGAGAGAAGAGGGAGTTGGCAAGTCCAGCAATGATTTGTGATGTGTAAGCCTGGAAAACATTAGCCATTCTTTCACAAGAGTCCACAGTGACTGGGAGAGAATTGCATTCAGGGGTAGAAATCAGAGAATGGACTATTTTGAATAGCTCTCGTGGCTGTGAAGCAGCAGCAGCAGCAGCTACTCGTTCCGAGTACCAAGCTTTCTTAGCTTTGCTACCGTAGATCTACAGAACACAAACAAACAAAATGACATACATTATAATGATCATAGCTCTTAGTGTAGCACAATATCAAGAACCTACACATTTTACAATGTATCTGCTATTCCAACCATGTGCAACAGTAATCAGAATTATAAGTAACCTGCAAAACAACTTCTGGTCCCACTTCTCATCAAACAACGAGAAATAAAATTATATTGAAAGCTATAAGGCACCAAATCTGGCAGGTCAATAGTGAGTGCAATAAATAAATGTTCATCAAAACTTAACTACTTAATAAAGGAAGCCATCAATTGCATCTCATGCACTTCAAAGGAACAATATATAGGTGAGTGCAACTCCAAACGAATTAACAAAAAGAAGCTGGACAATAAATGATTCCTATCACTGAATCTCTCCAAAAAACCCTGGACTGGAACTCTTGCCAACTAGCCATCAACAACTTGCTCACGAGCCTCAATCTGATTCTAAATCAAAGCAAAACAGAATACCTACTCATCTCCCAAGACGGAACCCACACACATCCCAGTACCATCTTGTCTTCTCAATTAACAATGTCCACACAAGTCAGAAATCTAGGGGTTATCCTTGATAATCAAATGAATTACAGATCTCTCATAAATAATATCGTAAAGGATGGATTCTTCAAATTACAAGTTTTGAAAAGGTTGAGACCTCTCCTCCATTTCCAAGATTTCCGTTTAGTGCTACAAGCTATCATTCTCACGAAAATAGATTATTGCAACTCGCTTCTACTAGGCCTCCCCGCTAACGCCATAAAACCCCTACAGATGCTGCAAAACGCAGCAGCAAGGATCTTAACCAAGTCCAATAAAAGAGACCACATATCACCTATTTTGAAAACCCTACACTGGCTACCCGTGAAATTCAGAATACTATTCAAAGTGCTCTCAATAACCCACAAGGCTCTACACAACTTGGCACCACTCGAGCTCAAAATCCCTCTCCGATTCCACACCTCCTCCAGACCAGTAAGACAAGCCTATAAAAACAACCTACATACACTACCGATGAAGTCAGCATTAAGCAAAAGAGCCTTCTCTACAGCGGGCCCCAAAATCTGGAACTCTCTCCCACCAGAACTCAGAGCAGTGCAATGCTCATCTACATTTAAAAAAAGACTCAAGACTTGGTTGTTCAACCAAGCTTTCCCATAACAGCTTCCTGTGGAACATCTCGGCCAATGATTACCCACCTGAGAGCTATTTAGATCATCTATAGAACTCACTTAATCTATGGCAGTCGAAGACATAACCTAGTCTTATAATTAGCAACTGTTTATTTAACCTACATTAGGCACTGTATTTTTTACTTATACCTATATTAGGCAATGTATCTTTACTGGTTAACCCCATATTTACTTATCCAAGTTATATTGACCTGTTCTTTGTAAGACATTTACTTGTCAATGTTATTGTTCTGTTAAAATGTAAACCGAATTGATCAGTAATTCTGTTATTGGAAAGTCGGAATATAAAAATGCTAAATAAATAAATAAATGAAACAGGAGTATCATAAAGAAGCTCGTAGCTTAAGCATTAATGAAACTGCAGTTTACAGTAATGGCTTCATTTGTACAGTTATAATCATCTACCCAAAGTAACAGGCTTTTTCTTGCACCTAAAATACATAAAACCATTCATTGTCCAGCTTTTTGTTAATTGGTTTGGAAGTGCCTTCGAAACTGAACTGCGGGGTAAATATCACTCTTCCCCTTAATAGCGTTCCCGCTGCAATGCAGGAGATAAACATGATGTGCTGGCATCACTGGATTCCAAAGGAATATATTGAAGGGGACGCTAGCTATGCCATGCTCATTTCCAGCTTATGGCACAGGAATTTCCCAATGGGTGCCACTTTAACCGTTTAGCTAGCAAAATGGAATTTCTGGAAGAAACATGAAAACATTTAAAAACCTGGCATGTGTGAAAACCAGGAGATATGTGGGCGGCTGGGCAACGCCCGCCGTGGGGATTTTCAAACGCCCACAGCCATGCGCGTATCTCCCGGTACAGACAGAAGAAGGGATTTTGCAAAGGGCCGGGCCAGGGTGGGTCTGGACAGCACCATTAGGCTGGCATTTGCAAGGACTTTGACCTGTACAGACAGTGGGCAGTAATTAAAAAGCCCATTTCCGTGGGTGAAATGGCATTTTACCTGTAGAAAAAGCTTTCATTACTGACCTCTTCTTCAGGTTATAACTTTTTTACTGCACAGTTTAGTGCATAGCCCCTTAAAGGGAAATTTTAAGACCAGCGCACGGGCGTCCATGTGCATGCTGTTCCCGGCGCGCATAAGGACGTGCCAATTTTATTACATGCACGCACCGATATGTGCACGTTATAAAATCTGCTACCCGCACTCACATGCACGCCCGATTTTATAATGGTGCACACATGTGCGCATGAATGCCGACTCACGCTCGTAAGGGGGGGGGAAATGTTACTATATGAGCGTAGCAACACGATAGGCCCTAATCCCAGTTCCCTCCCAGTCCGCTCCAATAAAGGAGCGGACTATGAGGAAACTTCCTAAACCCTCTACCTAACCAGCCTCCCTTTTACCCTATCCGTCCTGACCCCTTAAATCCCAACTAACCTATTTGTTTTTGTTTTAAAACTTACCCACTCTCCGGTGCAGAAGCAGGTTACGTGGGCTGTTGGGATCCCGGACCATGCTTCATGGTCCGGGATCCCACCGTGCCCAATAACTACACCATAGAAGGTGTAGTTATTGGGCGTAAAATAGGCAGCGAAAAGGCCCTTACCTTTTCGCTGTCCGCGCCGTCATCGCAGAGTCGGCCCCAGTGCCACCCCGACTCCTCCTCTTCCAGGGCCGACTTCGCCCCGATGTAGGTAGCGCAGGCATGCGATAGCCTTGGAAAATAAGGTCCTTTGTCTTAAAAAGTACTTGCTAATGGGTACTTGATAGGGCTGGGGACAAAAGGTCTGCACTGTCCTGCTCCTTTAAGCATGCAGCATCAGGTAACAGCAATCTCGGGGGGGCTCAAATGCATGTCATCAGGAATAACATCTGAAACAATATCCCTTGTTCTTAATAAAATATGAATTACATTCTTTACAATTTCAGAATTCAGCAGTTATTTCCATAGGAATTGTCCCAGTTGGTGCTTTGACTACTGCATTCACTGTTTAACATACATTTACTGGTAGCACTGAGCTGCATGTATCATAAGAACATAAGAAATTGCCATGCTGGGTTAGACCAAGGGTCCATCAAGCCCAGCATCCTGTTTACAACAGAGGCCAAACCAGGCCACAAGAACCTGGCAATTACCCAAACACCAAGAAGATCCCATGCTACTGATGCAATTAATAGCAGTGGCTATTCCCTACGTAAACTTGATTAATAGCAGTTAATGGACTTCTCCTCTAAGAATCATGAGGCTGCATATACTACAGCTTGCCACTTTCCTGATCCTGGAAGATATCACATTTAATTATAGGATCACACTATGTAGCATAAGAAGGCATTTAAGGAATCTGACATCTATAAGGAGCTTGTATAGAAATTATTTATGCCACAGGCATATGAGATGAAGAACCTCACACAACTGTATTTCTGGGAGACTAGAAATTTTGGGGAAACAGTGCGACATCAGAACATATCAGTGGATCTCGGAATGTCATGTTGATAAAATATTTCTTAGACTACATATTTGAAATGTTTTGTGTAACTCTACACTGCACAGAGCCTGGGAAAATGAAAGCCAGCAATATAAATTCTTTATAACTGCAGATTGCTAAAAAGATCTGATTCTGCTTGATATTTGATGTTTCCATTTTTTAAATTTTGTGTGCAACTATTTTTCTTCATTCAAATACTTTCCTGTGACATATCTATAGTAAACAAACGGATAAACACATTTGAAGTAATTTTAATTGGTTTCTTAATTTTGTAAATTAAATGATAGTAGAGAGATTCTTTTTTGGATACGTGCTATAAAAATCCAATTCATTAATATTGCTACCATCAGCATATATAATGTACCACAAATATAATGTACCACAAACTTTATTTCTGAAATTGTACTACACGATTTGATCTTTTTTCCTAATATGCCAGTTAGTGCCTTGGTATCTTCCTTTTACATATTTCTGCTACTATCATTATACACAAAAGGAACTTCAAATTTAGTTCTTTCCATTAACAAGGTATCACCTTATTTATTTTTCTTTTTTGTTTTATATTTTCCTTGGATTGACAAGGTGAGACATAACAAGGCCTGCTGCAGAAATGAACGAAAGTTTCCTACCACAAGGTGGCAGTATAATTGCTATAAATGTGTCTTATCCGAAAATCCATTCAGGTTTCTCATTATACACTGTATCCTATCATTGCTTCCAACTTATTCTTATAAGAGCTCCAACCTATAGTCACATTATAATCTCTCACAATCTCACTTTCTTCTAGAAAGCCCATATGATATGCAATGACTGTATTAGGACAATCTTTAAAGATATGAGCAGAGACCTATTGAAAAACAGACCTTACAGTCTGCTTTCCTCAAAATACAGACCCAGCAGGAATATCTAGAAGCACCCTGTGCTTAACGTTTAAGGAGAAAAGATGTAGAATTCATTAGGTTCAGCAGCTCTGGAGATATAATTCTGTGCTGGCTTTATATAAATTGGGTAAAATGCAGCTCCCTTTTACTACTGTTGTTTAAACAGAGCAAGGGTAATTGTCAAAGCACTTCAGTGTTTAAATCAGTGCTTTACCTGCTGAAATGGCTTTTTTGAAAATTGCCTGGCCGATATGCATGTACAATTACAGACATATTGGAGAGTCTGGGTAGGGTTTAGATTTACACACACACTTCAATTTTGAAAGTAAGCTCATAAATTTTCTGGAAAAAAAATTCCCTGCACAAATTAGCAGTTGTAATTTGTGCAAGGAATTTTGCTGTGATAAATGTAAGTTTGCTTTGAAAACTGGTGTAATTTGTGCATAGAGCAGCCAGAAAATATAGGTGGCTTGTTACAAAGCTCCCACCTAAATTTGTGATCATATAGAAGGAATCTGCGATCTTAATTATATATAGTGTAATCTGGGTAATTGATGTTTCAAAGAGCCAAGTCAGAGAGGGCCCAGGTTAGTAAAGGTCACTGTCACTTAGCATGCGTGCTAAATAGTAGCCCTCTCACTAAGGGGTGATTTTAAAAGCATTGCTCATGCTAAAATGCCCAAATATGTGGACGCGTGCCAGCGACATGCATTTTAAAAGCCAGAAATTACACACATACATAATCTTGTGCGTGAGTAAAAAAAAAAGGGGGTGGAAAAAGGGGGCGGGGCATGGACATTCGGGGGCAGGGCTAACAGTTTTATGTGGAACTGTGTATTTTAAAACTGGAGGCTGCAACATGTGGCAGATTGTTAGCCACGTAACTTTACTGCTGCTCCTGATGAGAAGCAAGTCTGCAGATCTCGCGGTTTTGGGCTCACATGACAGAGTGAGGGGTCCGGGTCAGCTGGGGGGCGTGCAGGATAAAGAAGCAGAGGGGTCTGGATGACCTTGAGACTGACTGGGCAAACTAGTGGACTATTTGGAAAAGCTGGGAACGTCACTCGTACGAGCATGTTTTAAAATCCGCCTACATATGCGCGTTAATGCCAGCAAAGTCCTATGGGAGATACACAATGTAAGTTTGCTCAAGCAACCTCTTAAAATTAGGAGCACTCTTATGAGCAGTTGGCGTATTTTAAAACCATACACGCGCAAGTGCGCAAATGATTTAAAATTCAAGCGTATTCGCCTTGCGCATCAATACGCGCATGTATGGGGGCATGCACACTTGTTTTAAAATTCGCCTGTAAGTCTGCAATTTTCAAAGGAGTTCCATGTGAAAAAAATGGCATATACACGTGTATGTGAAGCATGCAGAAGTACACCCAGTTTTACAAAAGGGCGACATAAACGCATATACTCACGTTTACGAGCAAAATTTACACGCGAGTAAAGTGATAGCATTTTCATGCATACTTTGCTATTTTACAAAGATCATGTGCACAAACATTAGCATGACTGCTCAAACACTTTTATTAGAGCTAATGTACATGTCAAAATCAAACTTGCATTATCTTTTTCAACTTGGGGGTAGATGTTAAAAGGTGCACACGCGCATCCATGGGCGCGCGGTTCCTGGCGAGAGCGCACATGGAGGAGCAGATTTTATAACTTGCGCGCGACAGCTCACAAATGTTATAAAATCTACGGGCCATGCACGCAGGCACGTCGGATTTTATAATCCACGCGCGCAAGTGCAGGCGGCGTGCGCGGGGGGATTTTAGTAAGTTACGCGCAGCGACGCAATAGGCCTTCTCCCGTTCCCTTCCAGTCCGCTCCAATTAAGAAGCGGACGGGGAGGGAACTTCCCTACCTCCCCTACCTAAACTCCCTCCCTCTTCCCCTCTTCTCCCCGCCCCCTAAACCTGTCCTATCGACTTACAATTTTTTTGTTTTACTACTTACTGCTCCCCTGGAGCAGAAGCAGTTTACGCATACTGGCACAGTCAGGGATTCATGACTACTTTCAGGAAGGTCCCATCACTAGGATGGTTTCTAGGTAGGTATGCTGCTCTCGCTACCACCACACCACTACTAACTTCTGCCACTCTTCTCTCCCTGATATCTAGGTGGTCGTATCGCTTAGGCCCAGAAGGCCTGCTCCAGCCCCTCCCTGGGAACATCCCCACTGCTTAACACCATGGGATATCTCACTCAGCTCTTCTCTATCTTCTCCCTTACAGGTGATAGAGGACATTCACTCAAAACCTGGCATTCCCAGCCCCTGGGGGAGGAGTCATGATCATCATTAAGTGCGATATCTGGGGCTGGATTTAAAGACTGCGATTCAGGGTTCTGGATGAAGCTCCGGGGCATGGCTCCTGACCTCTGGACCATTGCTGCAGTGTCCAAACTGGGAACAGTGGGAGGGAGGGTCCTATTAATAAAGGGAGAAAATCCCTGGATGATTGCAAATGAAGGCTCATGGCACCAGGTTCCCAGCACAATTTCTGATTGAGGAAGAAGAAGGAGAAAGAAGGAACCTACCGGCCCAAAATATGGAGAATTCCTGGTGCTTTATTTTCCTTCTTCCTTTATCTTTCCTCTCCCTTTACTTGTTAATTAATGCAGAACACTCATCCAGAGTCTAATGAGACGCCTGAGGGGCACATGCTCAGGTGTCTTCCCACATACTAATCACTGATACTGGCCTAAACTGGTATCCAGAGCAAAGAAGCTCTACCCATATAGCAAGTTGCAAACTGCCTGCCAGAAGCTTTGCACAGAGGCGTGTGTCCCTTGTTTCTCCCAACTAAAATCCACTTCTCTTTCATGACCATCCTTCTAAAACTGTCACAGAGGAGGCAGACGTGGAGAAAACCAGTTCTGTTGGACTCCCATTGCTCCTCCAAGTGCTGTGCTGCTGTGGGGCTGGCAGAGGAGGATCAGCAGTGGCAGCACAGACTCTCCTCTCCCTTCCAGCTCTTTCCTCCCCCTCTAATCTCCCTGCCTCCTTTCTTGTCTCTTACTGTCTTTCCTTTCTCCCATCCCTCCATTTTTATTTTATTTTTTTCCATTTTTTAATTGCCTGTCCACTGTTCCACTAATAAAAAATACATAAAAAAATAAAAATCATTACATTCATCATTAAATTAAAAAAAACATAAAAACAATATAATAATCACATTCTCCTCTCATTTCTCTGTCACTATTCCCTTATCTCTCCCTTCTTTCCTTATCTCACTCTTTTTCCTATCCTCTCATCTCTCCTTTCAAAGCCTCTGTTCCTCCTTTTCTCTTGCTCCCTCTATTTTTGTCTCATTCTCTCTATCCCATTCCCCTCGTCCTCTTTTTCCCCTCTCATCCCTCCTTTTCCCCTCTCATCCCTCCTTTTCTCATGTAACTTTCTCTCAGGCATGTCCCATTAGAGAGGGCCTCATATTCAGGACCGGGGATAAATCCTGGAGTTGCTCTCATACAACTCCAAAGCAGGTTCTCTGTGAGGGGAAGGGAAAATCTCCAAGCCCCCCAAGGCATTAAATGTGCTATTGTTTTCTAAATACTACTAAAGAAGCTGAATGCTGTGATAGTGTTCCAACATAAAAATTAACTGAAGAAGTTCACCAAGAATAATAAGGCACTTGATAAACGTTTCTCTGCTAAAAAGCCTAATTGTGATGTCTGCCCCTCTCAGATGCTCTTCTACCATTACAACACAGCCTGACTCTCAGCCACTGATTCCTTGCTGCAGGATCTTTGTCTCAAAATTTTGCAAAACCAAGCCTCTAGGTAAAACTGTCACAGTCCATTTTGCCTTGTCCACTGAGTTCTCCATAGTAGAATTTCAAATCACTAGCAGTCCCTTCTTCTTCCTCCTCAGTCCAAGTCACAGAGAAAGAAGAGAAAAGATAACATCCATCTGTCCATAATTCCCCCATGTCTTTTAGGGTTTTCTCAGAGCTGCACCAGTTTATATTTTCATTATAATGAATCCAAGCCTGCATGCCCAGTCTCAGCTCACATAGCATTACTGGTAATTCAGGCCTCCCAGCCACCAACTCCTATGTCTCTGGGTAGATACCCTTCAGACTTTCACAGTGTCAGAGATACCTTAATACAGCGCTGGCCCAAGCCGTGCTTCGTAATCCCAGAACCTCAGTGGCAATAATCAGTCTTTTGAGAATGAACACAAGGAAACAATTCCAATGCAGCTTTGAAGTCCTTGCCCTACTTGGGCAACAAAGTGGGTTAGACGCCAAGTGTAACTTTATTTGGATGGAGACATCAATTCATTCAACCGCCCGACTCGGGCTTTTTTAGATAGCCTGCCCTCCTGTTTTATCGGTCTTGCCGTACTTGAGCAATGCTGCCTATTCTCCCATGTAGCAGTATCAAACAGTTCTCATTCATATTAGTAACTTTAATTATAGAGTTTTGCACTTTCTCTGGTAACCCTATGGTATCCCATCTCCACCATGTAGATATATTTGGTGGCCTGACGAGCCAGGAACTCTCTCTCTCTCTCTTCCATCACTTTCTCTTGTAGCTCAGCCTTGGGGAGACGCGCTGTTCCAGCTTGCTTCTGGGTCTTTCTTCTGCGTCTTCTAAGGGAGGAAACCACACTTCCACCTGGGCTTTGGTGGGAGGGATCTTGGCCCTCCCTTCTTCCTAAGGTCCTACCACAGAGGTCCCTTCCAATCACTATGCCTGGCCTGCTGGGGGTTTTCTTTTATCCATTTTGCTTTGCTCTGAAGGCGTTTCCCCTTTGCCACAACCACCTAGTATTTTCTTTGGTGCTCTTGGTGTTTGCACTGTGAAGTTTCAACACAATTGTGCAACTGAAAGCAGTAAAGTCTGTGAGTCTGTGATCTCTTAATTTCCCCATCCGGATCCCTTCTTTCTCCTCAAGTGGAATAAGAAGCTGTCCTGGTCAAACTGAACGGGGCCTGTTATCCCATTAGGGATTCTTTTGAAATATCGGGAATGTTGATCTTATTTAGTCTTCCACTTTCCTCACATCTTTTACCTGGTACTTGCCCTCTGTTCTAGGTGAGTACCAGAGTGGTAGCTCTTCTTCAATTCTCCAGCTAAGGATGATACCAGATGGTTATCCACTTCTTCTTCCAAGATATGCTGGATAGTCAAATGTGTCTCTCCAACCAAGTGACATAGGAGAGACTATAAAGGATTCAAAAACCTCTGAGAAACCTCCAGTCAGAAAAACAAAACTCCTGCCATCCAAAAATAAAATACCAGGACCTGTCCTATAAAAGGTAAGATCCTAAAAGAAATGAGGCTTTAGTCCAGATATTAGATGGCCTCTATCCTTTCTCTTAGATGGAATGAGTAGATGGTACATTCTTCTACTCTAAACTGCATGACCTTACTACTAGGCCACACTTCTTAGTAGCAATCCCAATGGGGCCCTAAATTCCTTTTTTTTTATCTCCTCTCCCTTCTTCCCTATCACATCCTCAGCAATTCTGGTGTCAGACTGCAGAAGTAGAGGCAGGATGGTGTCCATAATTCCACCACCTCCTTCCGGCCTAGAACAGCCTTCAGCAGTAGTGACAGAATGGATTTCATGATGACGATACCTTCTTAGAGCCTGGGACAAACTTTGACCCAGAGATGGAGCAAGACACTCTTCTCCTTTATTTTATATGGTGTGAACTGAACAGCTGCTTGACTAAGACTGCATGGCCGCATACCAGACACCACACTACCATGTGTACAGAAAGATGGACATAACATCAATAGGTGATCTCACTTTTTGTGAAACATGCCTAAAATGCTTTCGTTCACACCAAACAATAAGGATATGCAGGCCAAAAAAATTAGTTTTGTTTTATATGGATTCATAGGTGGGAGGTTTCTGGTTCAATTTCATTTCATTGGAGGGGTAGCTATTTTAATTTTGTTTTGTTTTTATCATTTCGGAAAATACTACGTGCTATTTCTGAATAACTTACACTACTTGTAAATAGCTCACACTATTCAGAGATAGCAAATGCTATTTGTAAATAGTCGGGCCGATGCAGTATTGTGCGCTCGACCGAGCGCACTGTTAGCTCCGTTTGGCTGCGCGTTTTTGACGCGCTATTTTTACCCCTTATACAGTAAGGGGTAATAGCGCGTGGAAAATGCGCGGCCAACCCCCCCTCCCCGAAACTAATAGCGCCCGCAACATGCAAATGCATGTTGATGAGCCTATTAGTTAGTCCCATGTGATATAGAAAGTAAAATGTGAAGCCAAGCCAGACATTTTACTCTCAGAAATTAACTCCTGCCAAAGGCAGGAGTTAATTTTAGCCGGCACCAGGAAAGTGTACAGAAACGCAGAAAAAACTGCTTTTCTGTACACCCTCCGACTTAATATCATAGTGATATTAAGTTGGAGGCCCCAAAAATAAAAAAAAATAAAAAATTGTAAAAAAAATAAATAAATAAAATCAGCCCGCGGCTCGCAGGTTGGAAGACGGACGCTCAATTTTGCTGGCGCCCGTTTTCCTAACCTGTGGCTGTCAGCGGGTTCGACAACGGATGCCGGTAAAATTAAGCATCGGCTGTCAAACCCGCTGACAGCCGCCGCTTCTGTCAATAAGGAGGCACTAGGGACTTGCTAGTGTCCCTAGCGCCTCCTTATTACTGCGGGCCCTAATTTGCATACCTTTGCTTAGTGAATCGCGCGCCCAGGAGAGTGGCCTGGGTGCGCGTCGGGAGAGCAGGCGCTCACCAGCTCTCCCGAACGATTTACTGTATTGGCCCGGGTGTGCTCTATTTGCCAAAAGAAAAGAAATTAAAAATATTCAAAAATTTGAATGAATTTTTTCATTTAATCTGAAAACAAAATGGGATAAAACAATGTTTCATTGTGGTTTTCATTTCATTTTGAAATGCATGCACATCCCTATCTAACATTTAATTTTAACATACCGCCTTCAGACCTCATGGTCTTTCTGAAGGTGAACAAAACCAATGCCATCTGTTGTAAACATGCAAGTATATCATACACAGACTTTTTGTAATTAGTTGATATTGTTTTAGTCTTTCACTCTGCTTGTGTTCCCCTGTTCCTTTATAAAGACTCAATACCAGCATTATTGCTTTAATAAAAGAACTTCTTAGCATGTTAGAAATGAAAGGAATATTGACAGAGAAAGAATGATAAATATCCTGCAAATGAGGAAAAATATCCTGCAAATGAGGCAAAAATGGAATGAAAGAGTAAAGATACAGAAGGAGATTAAATATAAATCAACAAATAAGGCAAATTAGGTTTAAAAGAAAAAGGGGAAATGACATGCTTTCCTATTAAAACCTCACAGATACAAGGCTAATTAAACCAATATTACGAGGGATTGCTATGATCCCAGGCCTGCTGCCTACTAAATGAAACGTGTAGCCATTCTGACCATGGCTAGGATGCTGCAGTGAGGCATTTTTGTATTCTCCATTTATTCCAAGACACGTCAAACTCATTTTCATTTTAGACAAAAACAGCATCTCCAACTGTGCAGTGTTGTCTTTTGAGATGTATCAGATATAAATACTGTGCCTTACATTACCCGCTTCCACAGATTGACAGAAACTTTGATTTTCCTTAGATGTTCTGTAATACAAGATTTGCTGATGTTCTTGTAATGCCCTCATGTTTTCCATTCTCTAAAATATCATGGACATAGTGTGAAGAGGAAGGTGCAATAGAGTGTGTAAGTGGATTACTATTGTGGAGAAAAAAGGAAAGGATATCGTGAACTACCACTGTCTAGTAATTTTAGTTACCAGTTATTCATGCTTATAACTTTTTAAAAAAATGATTAACTACAGTTGTAACCCCCTTCCTGTGTCCTTATTATGAAGGGAGAGTCCAGGTGCAATTCAATCTTGAACAGGGGGGAAGATTCGATTCTAGGCCCTTGGGTTGAACTAACTTGCTCTCAGCAGAAAAGAGTCTTCACACTCAGTATGGTGTTCCAAGGAGAGGTTTTACTGTATCAATAGAAAACATTTACTAGGTGAAGATTCAGTAGTCTCTATTCAAACATGCGCACATCAAGCAGTCAGTATCTCCTTACTTCACTATCATCATCAATATCATCTTTTATTTTTATCACTCTTTTCCAGCAGAG
The DNA here is from genome assembly GCF_901001135.1 of Rhinatrema bivittatum. NCBI lineage: Eukaryota > Metazoa > Chordata > Amphibia > Gymnophiona > Rhinatrematidae > Rhinatrema > Rhinatrema bivittatum. The sequence goes on along the minus strand of NC_042616.1, from coordinate 94,803,097 downwards.
GAGTTCAAAGTGTATTACAGCAAATGTGGGTTTTACAATAAGTATAGGGAAAATTAAAGTAAATTATACCTGATGAATGTCAATCAACAGGTTATAGATATTAAAACAGATATTACAGCAGGTTTAGGCTTCACAACAAATATAGAATACAATAATAATTGAGATAATCAAGTATAAGACAAATTCACATGTTATAAATAGAATATATATAAAGAACATTGTAGTGTATCATGTGGTAGTGGCTTGGTAGGAGTGGGTAGTAAGTGGTGAGTAGGTTGTAGTGGAGATTCATTAGAGTCAATGGAACCCAAAACTATGATTGGAAGGATCTTGTAAGCAATTCAAGGTTCTGGCTGAGGGCCAAAAGTGGCTAACAAATAGCTTGATTTTAATTGCTTCCAAAAGCTGAAGAGCTGATGCAAGCCTAGCTTCTATGGTAGGGACTAAGCCTGAGAACGTTCTCTTCCTAATATTTGTGAGTCACATTTCCTTGGGGTCTGGTACCAGTAGACTGAGTTAGTGAGTAAGTTGGGGATGTGTGACTAGGGTGAGTCAGTTGTTGAGACAGGGTGTTGTCAAGCCCTTAAGGGCCTTGAAAGCCAGGACTGGGATTTTGAATATGTTGCAGTAGTATTTTGGAAGCAAGGGTATGTATCTCAGGAGTGGAGCAATTTCATCAAAATTACTGGCATTTAAAGTAATTCATGCTGCCAAGTTTTAAATGGGATGTATAAGAACATAAGAACATAAGAACATAAGAAAATGCCATACTGGGTCAGACCAAGGGTCCATCAAGCCCAGCATCCTGTTTCCAACAGTGGCCAATCCAGGCCATAAGAACCTGGCAAGTACCCAAAAACTAAGTCTATACAATAGTTTAACTTTGTAGTCAGGCCAATATAGCGAGAGTAACTAGCCTAGGCAAGAGATTAAACAGGCCTGGACTACTGTTGCAAAGGCAGGAAGTTAAAGAAGGGACAGAGGTTGTATAATTGACACAGTTGGAAGAAGGCCAATTTTGTTACTGACAATATTTGGGTTTCAGTGGTGAGTTGGGAGTCTGATGAAACTTAAGTATGAGACCCTTTGGGATCATCACTATATGTTCCTAATCTTGAACCCTTTGAGTTAGGATATGAAAGGCAAAGGACAGCTCCTCCAGTGAGGTTACTGGAATGGCCAGGTCCCTGCTACTATAAAAGCAGCCTGCGGCAGAGCGTAGTGCAGAATTTTGGTTAGGAGTTAGAGAGAGAGAGTAGGTGTATGTTTCTTGAGTTTGTTTCTCTGCTTGGGTCCTGGATTCACAGCCTGGGCCAATACCTTGGTGCGAGTTCCCTATTTTGGTTGGAGACTTTTGGATGTTTTCTGCTTTTTTGCTTCTTGTGAGAGCCCTGGGTACTCCTGGCTGGAGGATTTTGGGGCATCCACCAGTTGAGATTATATCAGGAGATAGGGAAGTCTCCAGACCTCTCCATTCTTCACAGAGGGCTCTGGATCAGAGGTGACCTGTTGCAGGAGGATTCCAGAGATTGTTGCCACTTTTGTGAAGTTTTTTTTCTGAGTTCCTAGGCCATCTGTATTAACAGTAAAGGGGCAGTTTTGCAATGTATCATGGGAAGGGTCAATTTAGCTCCTTATGAATTCAGATATAATAATTCATAATTATAATGATGCAAGTTTGTGCTTGCTTGAATTCACTGTAAAACTTAATATGTTCTAGCCTTCCCTTCTCACCCTTTGATAGAAGTAACCTGGAAGTTTCAAGAACACAGGCAGAGGAATACAAAATACAAGATAGAGACATAATCTGAGAATAAGAATACCATAGCCAGCTGGTTGTTAGGGATTTAAATCTTATCCTTTGTGTTCAGTGAAAAGTAGAACCGATTACAGGTAGCTCTACTAGCGCTGAGAGCTAAAAAATCTGGCAACTGCCCAGGTTTTGTTTAAGAAACTGATTATAAATACAAGAAAAACTGCACACAGTATTTACAGACCCTTCTATATTGGTTTTAAAGTAATGTTTCTATCTGAATTATTATATGATTCCTTTTATTTACATGAGTAAAATGTATTTAGATTTAGAGAAGGGCAGAGCTAGTGGTCCCACATATGAGAGAGAATGCCTGGAAAAAAATGGTGATTACAAGTTGTAAATACAAAAGACAAGAACCCACATTTCAGAGTTGTCCTGACACATGCAGTAGTTTTTTCTGATCAGTTACTTTGGCAATATTTCAAGCAGGGTTAGTAGACAAAGAAAACAGTTCAGCACATGTGCCATTCAAAAACATAAATCCTTAACACACAATGGGAGCGGCAAATTCCTATTTAAAGTTGAACCAAGAGAGGTTAAGCACAACAAACTCTGCAAAGACCGGGAGTTCCCTGCACCATTCAGTTTTCCCATGAGATAACGCTCACAGCCACAGACTGGTAAGATAGAGGGTGCTCATCCAGGAAAGTAGCAGCTTTTACTTGCTAGGCTTTTATATAGATATAGATATAGATAGATATAGATTGATATAGGTAGATAGATATAGATATAGATAGATATAGATATATATATAGATATAGGGGGTCATTTTCCAAGGTGTTATCGCGGGAGATAAATTCGTAAATCGCGCTAACAGCCGTTAACGCGATTTGCGAATGCAAATTCGTAATTTTATATTCAGGGGGCGGAGTATATGTAAAATGGGAAACAGTTACCGTGTGCCGCGAAACACTTTCATTTGCGTTACCTTGTGCGCTACAGGTCAGTAAAGGGTTATCGCGGTCCACGACAATTCCGAACGGCTTATTTAGAGAGAGAGAGAGAGAGAACAAGCAGCTAGGTGGAGAAAATGTTGCCCAAATCTCTTCTTGGAGTGAGTTTCTTCACTCCGACGGCCAGCAAATCTTCACTAGAGACCACTGTTCTTTCCGTACGTCTCATGTTGAATGTGAAAGTGGCCCCCAACCCCCTACACTAATACCTAATCCCCACCTCGAGTTACTAGGTGGGCCTCCCATAGGGATATAAATACCTGTCTAGGGCATAGGCACTATAGCAAGCCTCTCTCTCTCTCTCTCTCTCTCTCTCTCTCTCTCTCTCTCTCTCTCTCTCTCTCTCTCTCTCATGTGAATGATATAGTAAAAATAAATCTTTATTAATATTATTTGAAACAAGTAAAATAAAAGAACACGTTAATACTGTTGAATATAACACATCAAACAACCAAATGAGTCTCTATGTGCATGCAGAGGTTGGAAAAACTGATATGAATCTCTCCCTGCCTGTATACAACCTCTGTACAGATACTAAGTCACTATTATAGCATATGATAATTATTCACATCCCTTCAGAAGGATACAATGCTTAGCATGTAGGAGAATATTATGAATTCCTGTACTTTTTAGGATAACTTTGGTATCTAAAATCCTGTATAGTTATCTCTCTGCTCCTCTTTTGAAAAGTATCATTTTGGCACAGACTCCTTTTTGCCACAGATTTTTTTTTTCTCCTTAATGTGAAACACCTTGAATGGATAAGTCAGCATAAATATCCTCCTCCCTTTTTGAATTAGACCAAATGTGTGCGTTCCAGAACCCTTTTGGACAATCCAAAAGTGGAACTCTCCTACTCCAAAGATAGGATTCCTTCCTTCCCTGGAAAAACTCTTTAGCAAGAGTTAACTTCCACTTCTTGGAAAATTTTCACTTCTTCTTTTCATCGACCTGAGGACTCTAAAACGTGCTATGAGAATGGAAAGCTTATACTTGGGCCCTTCTCCTCCCTCTGTGCCACCCCCCCCCCAAACAAACACACTCCTACTCTGTGAAAGAGGGAGAAAACTCACAGATTCTGTGTTTGGGTCTGCAGCTGCTCCCTTTATACAACAGCTCTCCTGTCTGCATAGCTCCCGCTCCTGAACAGGAAATTATGGGACTCTATATGCCCTTGCAAACACATTCTAACACAAATCTGACCTTGTAAAAGGGGACACTTTATTAGTAATATGCTCAAGATGGCTAATAAGATGAGAGAAGTAAGACAAATACAGCTGCAGGTGAAATTTAAATGGTAGGTGAAATTTAACGTGGACAAGTGCAAGGTGATGCATATAGGGAAAATAATCCTTGCTGTAGTTACACAATGTTAGGTTCTATGTTAGGAGTTACCAGGCAGGGAAGAGATCTAGGCATCATAATGGATAATACATTGAAATTGTCAGCTCAGTGTGCTGTGGCGATGAAAAAAGCAAACAGAATGTTAGGAATTATTAGGAAGGGAATGGCAAATAAACAAACAGAGGATGTCATAATGCCTCTGTATCGCTCCATGATGAGATTGCACCTTGAATACTGTGTGCAGTTCTGGTCACCGTATCTCAAAAAGGATATAGTTACACTGGAGAAAGTGCAGAGAAGGGCGACCAAAATTATAAGGGGCTTAGAACGGCTGCCCTATGAGGAAAGGCTAAAGAAGTTAGGACTGTTGAGTTTGGAGAAGAGACAACTGAGGGGGGATATGATAAAAGTCTACAAAATCATGAAAGGACTTGAATAAGTTAATGAAAATCGGTCAATTACTCTCTCAGATAATAGAAGGACTAGGGGGCACTCCATGAAGTTAGCAAGTAGCTCATTTAAAACAAATTGAAGAAAATTATTTTTCACTCAGTGCATAAATTCTGGAATTCATTGCCCGAGGATATGGTTACAGCAGTTGGTGTAACTGGGTTTAAAAAAGGTTTGGATAAGTTCCTAGAGGAAAAATCCAAAAACTGCTATTTCGGTAATTAATAAGCAATAATAGCTTGTGATTTATCTAATGTTTGGGTACCTGCCAGGTACTTGTGACTTGGATTGGCCACTGTTGGAAACAGGATGCTGGGCTTGATGGACCCTTGGTCTGACCCAGTATGCCAGATCTTATGTTCTTATGCCTGGATTTAAAGTATAAGTACAACAATCCAATAACAGATTTCATGTTAGTGAAACTGGATGTAGCTATAAATAAAACACAATAAACCACCAGTGATCTTTAAAGTTTTATGACTCCATTCCAATTAGTTCTTCTTGGAAGTCAGGGCCCAAGAGATCTAAGAGCTCACCCAGCTTCATTCTCCCCTCAGGCCCCCATTACTATTCTCCTCATTACAGTTTCTCAAGCTAGGAACTTCAATAGTGCTCAAAAAACAAGAACCTTGCCAAAAAAAAAAAAGAAAATCCAGAGTTTTTATAAATGATTTAGAAAGCTAATAAAATATTCTTGTGAATAATACTGCACCAAACAGGAAGTTAGAAACCATGGAGTAATGCTGGATTTGAAATGTGCTTTGAAATCACTCATCACATCAGTTGTAAAGAGGGCTTTTATGAAATTGCAACTTGTCCACCACCTGTCTTATGATGTATTTGCTTTGTGTGGTTGATTTGTTGTTTTTTGTCTGGTTGCAGGTCTAAATTTCTAGATGTAGGTATATTTTTACTTTAGAGTGGTTTTGTCATGATGCATATAATAAACTTAGGTAATCATAATAATACATTTGCTTTTAAGCATTATTAATCACCTGTCTTGATTACTTCAAGAGTGCTTGAATGGATTAGAAATTTGTTGAGTGATAGATAGAGAGTAATGGAATTCACTTTGAGGAGAGACAGGTGATTAGTGCAGTGGCTCAGGGATCAGTCCTGGGGCCGGTTATGTTCAATATCTTTGAAAGCAATATTGCAGCGAAGATAGAGGGAAACATTTGCCTTTTGCAGATGACACAAAGATCTGCAACAGTGTAAATGTACCTGAAAGAATACAGAAAATGATAAGTGATCTAAGAAAGCTCAAGGAGTACTCTAGTAATGGCAGTAAAGGTTCAATACCAAAAAGTGCAGACGTGTACTTGGGGTATTGAAATCAACAGGAGCAGTATGCAATAGGTGATGAAGAGCTGATGTACACTGACAAGAAGTAAACTTGAGGAACTAGTGTCATAAGATTTTAAGGTAGTGAAACAGATAATGAAGGGACCAGGGCCAGGGGAATGCTTGAGTGCATAGGGAGAGGGCTAACTAGTAGAAAAAAGGAGAGATAGTGCCTCTTTACAGGTCATTGGGGAGGAGTGGATGCTAGGTTCCATGTGAGAATTTTTATGTACATCTACCCAAACTGGACCACTTGCTAGAGGGCAGACTGGATGGGCCATTTTATTATATTTATATGTATTATATATATATATATATATATATATATTTTTTTTTTTTAGATTTTCTATTCCACTTTTTGCACTTCTTCAGCGCTTCAAAGTGGATTACATTCAGGTACTGTAGGCATTTCCCTATCCCCAGAGGGCTTACAATCTAAGTTCATACCTGAGGCAATGACTTGCCCAAGGTCACAAGGAGAGACAGCAGGACGGCTGCCATCATTTAGTATGTTCCTATGCATAGTTTATTCATCTACCAAAAAAAGATGACTCATAAGCTCCAGGTAATCCGAAAGGTGGCTGCCAGGACCATTTTTGGCAGATCATTGTGACCCTTCTTTGGGTGACTCCCGGAATGTAGGGGCACACAGCAGTCCCCAGGGTGTTTGTCTCTCCCAGATCTCCGTTCAGAACTCAGAATTAGGCCACTGGAGTGCTGAGGTTCTTCTGCTGGGAAGGAGCGCAAGCCTCTGGGGCCCTGGGCTCACGGGGATGGGGGACCTTTCCACAGTTTCTCGATTTTCTCACATATTGAATCTCACAGCTCAGATGTCTAAGCATGAAGACATTTCCTTGTAGAAGAAACAGGCTTGACACTGATGGTCAATGTTCACAAATAATAGGGATGTGAATCGTTTTTCAACGATTAAAATTATCGTCCGATAATGTTTATATCGTCTTAAATCGTTATAGAACACGATACAATAGAAATTCTAACGATTTATCGTTAAAAATCGTTAAATCGTGTTAGTGCGCACTAACTCGAGTTAGTGCGCACTAACTCCCCGTTAGTGCGCACTAACTCGATTTAGTGCGCACTAACTGAAAATGATACAAATAAACACTTTCCAGGTCACTGAAGGTCAGTTAGGAATGAATATGTGTTCCTATTGGCTGGCTGCCCTCTTATCTATTGATATTACCAAGGTTACCACTGAGGTGATGGTTGGGGGGATGGGAAATGGAACTGGAAACTAACGAACACCAACAGAAAATGAAACAAAGTGTTCACACTTCCCAGGTCAGTAAAGGTCACTTAGGAATGAATATGTATGTATGCATTCCTATTGGCTGGCTGTGCTCTTATCTATTGATGTTACCAATATGGTTGGGGGGATGTGAAATGGAAACAGTTGGAAGCTTGACAAAAAAAGTAATGTAATGATCAGCACTCACGTGACTAGAACTTGTTTGTTTATTATTTTTGTTAGCAGGCACCTGAAATGCTAGTGCATGTTGAATTTGCCAATCACTGTGCATTTTAGAAAGGTGGTCCTGGCTGGAACTGTACACAGTTCAAATATATGTAATTGATTGTTGGTAAGTGTATTTTTTAAGTAGCCACACTGGCACCAGTATGTTTACTTTTCCTCCTACTTAACTCACTAGCTCAGCTTTGTAAGAAGGGCTTCTCTGCTTGTGTGTTGTTTTTGTTTGGTGTGAGGAGAGCAGAAACATCAGATCTTTATTCAATCTACTACAGTCATCTCTTACAGTGCCCTATCCCTATTAATACCAGGAGTGTTGTGATCTTCCTGCACACAGTGCCCTAACCCTGATACCAGTCTGAGACAGCTCCCTCCCTGCATTACTAGTGAGAGGCTGGCTTCACAGACAGGGGGGAGCTGCCTGACCCTCACTCCTGACTTCCCCCATGTCCCAGCTAGTGAATGGTGTGTGGGTGAGGGGGGGGGGGGAGGATGGTGAAGTCTGAGACAGCTCCCTCCCTGCATTACTAGTGAGAGGCTGGCTTCACAGACAGGGGGGAGCTGCCTGACCCTCACTCCTGACTTCCCCCATGTCCCAGCTAGTGAATGGTGTGTGGGTGAGGGGGGGGGGGAGGATGGTGAAGTCTGAGACAGCTCCCTCCCTGCATTACTAGTGAGAGGCTGGCTTCACAGACAGGGGGGAGCTGCCTGTCCCTCACTCCTGACTTCCCCCATGTCCCAGCTAGTGAATGGTGTGTGGGTGAGGGGGGGGGGGGGGTGGATGGTGAAGTCTGAGACAGCTCCCTCCCTGCATTACTAGTGAGAGGCTGGCTTCACAGACAGGGGGGAGCTGCCTGACCCTCACTCCTGACTTCCCCCATGTCCCAGCTAGTGAATGGTGTGTGGGTGAGGGGGGGGGGGAGGATGGTGAAGTCTGAGACAGCTCCCTCCCTGCATTACTAGTGAGAGGCTGGCTTCGCAGACAGGGGGGAGCTGCCTGACCCTCACTCCTGACTTCCCCCATGTCCCAGCTAGTGAATGGTGTGTGGGTGAGGGGGGGGGGGGAGGATGGTGAAGTCTGAGACAGCTCCCTCCCTACATTACTAGTGAGAGGCTGGCTTCACAGACAGGGGGGAGCTGCCTGACCCTCACTCCTGACTTCCCCCATGTCCCAGCTAGTGAATGGTGTGTGGGTGAGGGGGGGGGGGGAGGATGGTGAAGTCTGAGACAGCTCCCTCCCTGCATTACTAGTGAGAGGCTGGCTTCACAGACAGGGGGGAGCTGCCTGTCCCTCACTCCTGACTTCCCCCATGTCCCAGCTAGTGAATGGTGTGTGGGTGAGGGGGGGGGGGTGGATGGTGAAGTCTGAGACAGCTCCCTCCCTGCATTACTAGTGAGAGGCTGGCTTCACAGACAGGGGGGAGCTGCCTGACCCTCACTCCTGACTTCCCCCATGTCCCAGCTAGTGAATGGTGTGTGGGTGAGGGGGGGGGGGAGGATGGTGAAGTCTGAGACAGCTCCCTCCCTGCATTACTAGTGAGAGGCTGGCTTCACAGACAGGGGGGAGCTGCCTGTCCCTCACTCCTGACTTCCCCCATGTCCCAGCTAGTGAATGGTGTGTGGGTGAGGGGGGGGGGGGTGGATGGTGAAGTCTGAGACAGCTCCCTCCCTGCATTACTAGTGAGAGGCTGGCTTCACAGACAGGGGGGAGCTGCCTGACCCTCACTCCTGACTTCCCCCATGTCCCAGCTAGTGAATGGTGTGTGGGTGAGGGGGGGGGGGGGGATGGTGAAGTCTGAGACAGCTCCCTCCCTGCATTACTAGTGAGAGGCTGGCTTCGCAGACAGGGGGGAGCTGCCTGACCCTCACTCCTGACTTCCCCCATGTCCCAGCTAGTGAATGGTGTGTGGGTGAGGGGGGGGGAGGATGGTGAAGTCTGAGACAGCTCCCTCCCTGCATTACTAGTGAGAGGCTGGCTTCACAGACAGGGGGGAGCTGCCTGACCCTCACTCCTGACTTCCCCCATGTCCCAGCTAGTGAATGGTGTGTGGGTGAGGGGGGGGGGGGATGGTGAAGTCTGAGACAGCCCCCTCCCTGCATTACTAGTGAGAGGCTGGCTTCACAGACAGGGGGGAGCTGCCTGTCCCTCACTCCTGACTTCCCCCATGTCCCAGCTAGTGAATGGTGTGTGGGTGAGGGGGGGGGTGGATGGTGAAGTCTGAGACAGCTCCCTCCCTGCATTACTAGTGAGAGGCTGGCTTCACAGACAGGGGGGAGCTGCCTGACCCTCACTCCTGACTTCCCCCATGTCCCAGCTAGTGAATGGTGTGTGGGTAAGGGGGGGGGGGGGAGGATGGTGAAGTCTGAGACAGCTCCCTCCCTGCATTACTAGTGAGAGGCTGGCTTCACAGACAGGGGGGAGCTGCCTGACCCTCACTCCTGACTTCCCCCATGTCCCAGCTAGTGAATGGTGTGTGGGTGAGGGGGGGGGGGGGGGATGGTGAAGTCTGAGACAGCTCCCTCCCTGCATTACTAGTGAGAGGCTGGCTTCGCAGACAGGGGGGAGCTGCCTGACCCTCACTCCTGACTTCCCCCATGTCCCAGCTAGTGAATGGTGTGTGGGTGAGGGGGGGGGGGGGGGAGGATGGTGAAGTCTGAGACAGCTCCCTCCCTGCATTACTAGTGAGAGGCTGGCTTCACAGACAGGGGGGAGCTGCCTGACCCTCACTCCTGACTCCCCCCATGTCCCAGCTAGTGAATGGTGTGTGGGTGAGGGGGGGGGGGGAGGATGGTGAAGTCTGAGACAGCTCCCTCCCTGCATTACTAGTGAGAGGCTGGCTTCACAGACAGGGGGGAGCTGCCTGTCCCTCACTCCTGACTTCCCCCATGTCCCAGCTAGTGAATGGTGTGTGGGTGAGGGGGGGGGGGGTGGATGGTGAAGTCTGAGACAGCTCCCTCCCTGCATTACTAGTGAGAGGCTGGCTTCACAGACAGGGGGGAGCTGCCTGACCCTCACTCCTGACTTCCCCCATGTCCCAGCTAGTGAATGGTGTGTGGGTAAGGGGGGGGGGGGGGAGGATGGTGAAGTCTGAGACAGCCCCCTCCCTGCATTACTAGTGAGAGGCTGGCTTCACAGACAGGGGGGAGCTGCCTGACCCTCACTCCTCCGGGGTATTGTGATCTTCCTGCACACAGTGCCCTATCCCTGATACCAGGGGTGTTGTGATCTTCCTGCATGCAGTGCCCTATCCCTATTAATACCAGGAGTGTTGTGATCTTCCTGCATGCAGTGCCCTATCCCTATTAATACCAGGAGTGTTGTGATCTTCCTGCATGCAGTGCCCTATCCCTGATATCGGGATGTGTGCAAGAAGATCACAACACCCCCGGTATCAGGAATAGGGCACTGTGTGCAGGAAGATCACAACACCCCCAGTATCAGGAATAGGGCACTGTGTGCAGGAAGATCACAACACCCCTGGTATTAGGGATAGGGCACTGTGTGCAGGAAGATCACAACACTCCTGGTATTAATAGGGATAGGGCACTGTGTGCAGGAAGATCACAATACCCCTGGTATCAGGGTTAGGGCACAAGTTCTAGTCACATTGACTGATCACATTACTTGTTTTGTCAAGCTACCAACTGTTTCCATTTCCCATCCCCCATATACTGTCAGTAGGCAACTTGGTAACATGAATAAATAAGAGGGCAGCCAATAGGAATACATATTCATTCCTAAACTGACCTTAACTGACCTGAAAAGTGTCAAATTGTATCATTTTCAGTTAGTGCGCACTAACTCCCAGTTAGTGCGCACTAACTCGAGTTAGTGCGCACTAATCGGAAAAAACGATTTTTAACGATTTTTTAACTAAAAATCGTGCCTAAGACGATTTTCTTGCCCTGCCACACGATTTCTATCGTTAAGACGATATGGAAAACGATTCACATCCCTAACAAATAAACTTTTTCTGTAACCAAGAAAAATTGTTCAAAGTCCAATATGAAAAAATAAAATTCCAGTATTGCAGTACAAAAATAATAAGTCCAAAATGCCTATTCGTCTATTAGTTTTCAGAGTCAGTGACACCTGGAGGACCTGCATTTCTGAATGACCTAAAAGTGGGCTCCTGGTAAATGGGCAAATTTCAGTATCTCAGATGGTGCTCCCTAATGCTGGACTTCAGATGGTGAAGTCAAAAATACGTATGAGGCAGGGGCCAGGGTCCTGCATGCTGCCATTAACATAGTGGCGGGCGGTCATTACCAGGTGGCTTCAATGTTTCGGGAGGGGGAGGGGGTGGTGTAGGTTTGAATTTTGATAGGGAGTCAGGATTGGTTGGGGGAGCGGGGATTGATGGGAATAGAGGGGTTCAGAGCAGTGTGCATCCGTTGTTTGGTGCCTTTTTCATCGTATCAGATCTGTGGAGAGAGCTCTGTGTGAGGTCTCTCGACGACTGGTTTGCGGGGGATGCTTTTTCTCGTATGGTTGTTGAGTTCAGCAGCTTTTTAATTCTTTTCTTCCCCTTTTTTTCTCCAGCCTTTCTCGGGTAACTTTTGTTGTTTATGGTGCAGGTTTTTCTTTTTCCCAGGGTGTTTTTTTCTTTCCTCATTGATTTCAATTCATTTTTTTCCCCTTTTAAGTTGGTCGGGACAGCGGCATGGCGGAGGGGAGCCTGGAGTCGCGGTTTCCTGCTGATGTTGATGTGGAGGAAGAAGTTCTCGCTGCAGTGAGTGATGGCAATTTGTCACTGGGCGGTGGGAGCCCTCCTCAGCTTGCTGGGGTGGTTCCTCCTGTTTGCATGGCTCCTTCTGCCACTCAAGCTTTTTTGGCAGGACTGTCGGCAGTAAGAGTGCTTCACACCTGCTGCCACGTTCTGTCTCCCAAGCGGGTCAAGCCGCGGTGGTTGGCCACGTTCTTCCTGCAGTAGCCCCGGACTCCTCCCACGGTGTTCAGGTGTGGGGAGGAGTGGGGAGGAGTGGGGCTTCCCGACTCTGTTGAACTGCCTCCTGATCAGACCCCACCTGGGCCTGGTAGAAGGGGCGGCAGGAGTGTAGCTAGGGGCAGGCCTATGAGTGAGAAAGGGAACAGCAGGGTCCCGAAGCCTGTTCCTGCGTCTGGGGCAAGTCACCCCCCCTTTTGGTTTGCTGTAAGGTGGTGTGGTAGGTTCAGGGAGGGTGGTTTTACGGGGCCCTCTTGGGGTGGTTTATTGGAGGGTTTATGGCATCCTGCTGTGGGGGTTCGCAAATCCTAGTATGGGTTCTGCCCCGGGTCCCTCATGCGGTTCTTCTATGAGCCATGGAGTTTGTTTCTGTGGGGTCTGGGCCTGGGTGGCAAGCTCCCTCTCTTGGGGAATTTTCCCCTGGGGGGGGGGGCAACAGGTGGGTTGGGGTGGGGGGTTTATGGTTGCTGTTCTGGGGGCCAGGGTCCTTTCTGGGGTGTGCCAAGTTTTCTTTGTTTGGATGGAATGGGAAGTGTGTCTTGTTGGGAGGGCCCCTCTGGGGCTGGAGAGTGTAGTCGTAGTTATGTGGCTGGGGAGGGGACAGCCTGGGGGGGGGGGGGGTTTGGGTGACTGGTTCTGGTGCCTGCCCAGTATCTTTGGTTTCAGTTGCGGTGGTGGATGATGCAAGTCTTTGGACAGCTCAGTATGAGGAGCAGAGTCAGCAGCCAGTGGAGGAAAGGCTGGAGTGTCATCAGGAGGAAGTTCAGCCGGACGAGTGAGCGGAGATGCCATCTGCTTCAGGTGGACCAGGTTAGAGTGTTGATAGACCGTTGGATGGTGAGTTGGGTAAAGGGGATAGTGGGGAGGTTTCAGGTAGGAAGGGAAAAAGGAATAGGTCAAAAGGGTTTAGTTCTTCTTCTTTGTCATCTTCAGAAAGTGAGTCGAGGCCAGGTTGTGGGATAGTTGGTGAGAGTGGCCCAGGACAGGAGTTGGTTTCTGGGGTTGGGAAGATGGTGGGGTTTATGGAATTGTGGGAGGGTGTTCCCAGATGGCTTAGAAGGAAAATTAAGAAGCATTGTTACATTGATATTTTCAGGATTCTAGAGGGAAGGCGGGTGGGGGAAGGGGAAAAGAAAGATAAGGATGGTGATGGTCCTAGGAAGGTTCCCAGGAACATCATGAACTGCGTTCACTGCTTCTTGCATTTAGCTAGTGTGGTGGGGCATTTTGATCTGTCGCAATATGGGGCATTATTGGTGTATGCGGATAGTATTTTGGGGGCTTTTAAGGACTATGAGGGCTGGGCTTAGTTAAATCATGATGCGTTGTTTCGGGATAAGACGGAGGGAAATCGTTCTATGTCATGGGGTTTGCATGATATTGGTTTATGGTTGACTCAGATGACGAACAAAGGGCACAGATAGGGAAGTAAAGGAAGTGAGGCGTAGAGCAGACAGGTTCCTTTCATCAGTTGGGGAAAAAGGGGGGTGGAGTTAAGTCTTCAGCAGGTGGGGTGGACATCCTACAGACCTCAGACAGGAGCCCTGCCTCCCAACTTTTAGGAAAAAACTTAAGACTTGGTTATTCAAACAAGCATTTCCGGACACAACCCAATGACACATTCCAATGACTCCTAAAACACCACTCCTCTTGTATATAACATTTATTCTGTATACTATATTTAAATTGTATATTGTTTAACCATCTCTCTTCTCTCCTCTCTTCTTCCTTCTCCAAGTTCGGCTACCCCTGTTAAATGTAACTGTACTTTCGGACACCACAGTTCTAGTTTTTGTTTATAATGCACTCCTGTTCGATGTAAACCAGCAAGATATGTTTTCATGATTGCCGGTATATAAAAACTCTAAATAAATAAAAATAAAATAAATCTGTTGGTATTTTAACAAAACATTGTGTCTCTTTCCTGAGTGTAAATTCAGAAACACATGTTCGGCCTGTGGGGGGCTCTCACTCAGCGTTTAAGTGTGTTAAGAGATAGGGTGGAGGCTGGGGTCCTGGCACCAAGCAGTGAGGGATTATTGGAGGTCGTCCCATTGCCAGTCCATGTGGAGGCAATGTTGGATTGGTTGATATGTTATCCGAATTGGGTGGCGGCAGTGCTGTTGCAGGAAGGCTTTAGTGGGAGTTTTCAGATTCCTTACGTGGGGCTAGGGGAGGGAGATAAGATGAAGAATGCTAGGTTGGTTCATCGATTTGAGAAAGTTGTGAGTGATAATTTGGACGGTGAATTGAGTTTGGGGCAGATAGTTGGGCTGTTCATGTCACTGCCCTTTGAACGTATGCATTTGTCTCCTTTAGCCATTATTCCAAAGAAGGAGGTGGGGAATTGTTGTTAATATTGCAGTGCTTGTCGGAGATATGTTGGTCGGATTATGAGGTGGTGTTATTTAGGATGGCATTTCCATTTGTGTTTGGGGTGTTGTGTGTTGGGGAGTTGGTGGCAGAGTCTTGGGCATGTTAGGGTTCTGGGGGATTGTTGATGTCCAATGTCTCAGTTTTTATTACGGATTCACAGGTCTAAGGTGGACCAGGCTGAGAAGGGTCACATGATTATTTTAAGATGAGGGATGCACTTCTGGGTGTGTCCAGTTAGAGAGAGAGAGAGAGAGCCTTACAATAGTGCCTATGCCATAGACAGGTATTTGAGTCCCTGTGGGAGGGCCACCTACTAACTCGGGGTGGGGATTAGGCATGAGCGTCGGGCGTTGGGGGCCACTTTCGCATTCCCCATGAGACGTACGGACAGAACAGTGGTCTCTAGTGCAGATTTGCTGGCCGTCGGAGTGAGGAAGCTCACTCCAAGAAGAGATTTGGGCAACGTTCTCTCCACCTAGCTTGTTGTTGCCCAGGTAGAGTGTCCATCAAGCTAGGTGGAGAGAACGTTGCCCAAACCACTTCTTGGAGTGAGCGTCCTCACTCCGACGGCCAGCAAATCTGCACTAGAGACCACTGTTCTGTCCGTAGGTCTCATGTGGAATGCGAAAGTGGCCCCCAACCCCCGACGCTCATACCTAATCCCCACCCCGAGTTAGTAGGTGGGCCTCCCATAGGGATATAAATACCTGTCTATGGCATAGGCACTATTGTAAGGTTCTCTCTCTCTCTCTCTCTCTCTCTCTCTCTCTCTCTCTCTCTCTCTCTCTCTCTCTCTCTCTCTCTCTCTCTCTCTCTCTCTCTCTCTCTCTCTCTCCCTCCCTCCCCCCAGGAGCCTGGAACAGGCTGTCTCTTTAATTTTCAGAGTCACGGGAGGGTGGAATTGATTATGGATGTGCCTGGGATGTGGGTATATTGCAGGATGGTGCAGCGCCCATATGGAGCTGATTTGGGATTAGCAGCAGCTGCAAAGAGAGTGCGGTGGTTTGGGCAGTGTGGCATGCGCTGGGATCGATTGGTGCCTATGGTTAAGGCTTTGGGGAAAGCCTTTTTGGCACCGGAGGTGTTTTTCTTGCATTTGGGTGGGGGAATGATCTGTAGGGAATTTGTCAGTACAGGTATGAAGAATCTGAGTGCAGTGATGAATTTAATGCCTTTTACTCATTTTGGGTAGTCAGATATTATTATGCGTTTTAAGTTATGGGAACAGCCTCTTTGGAAGAAGTGTATTAAGAAGATCAATCGTCAGGTGGGAGTCTGGTTGGAGAAGCAAGGGGGGTTAGGTTGAAGCATGAGTGGGTGGGGATGGTTGTGTGGGCTTGTATAGGTCAGATGGAGTGCATCTTTCAGAGATTGGGATGCATCTTTTTAATAATTCTATCCAGGAGACTTTGGAGAGGTTTCTTGTTTAGTGGGCCGCAATGGGGGACAAGGCCTAGAGATGACCTTGTTTTGCAGCAGGTAACGCGAGCCTAAGGTTTGGTCTTGTTAACTTTTGCACTTGGTTGGGGGAGGCATGACAGGACAGGTCATGGGGGTCTGCTACACTTGTCAGACAATGGGGGATGCTGCATGAGTTGTTGGTTTCTTTGCTGGGATGTGGCAAGGGGACAGTGAATGGCGTTGGACGTGAGGCAATGCAAGGGAGGGGCATGCACGGTATGTCACTGGGACATGGTGGCATACTTGGTTGAGGGAGGGGTGATGATTTTAAAGGCTAAGGAGTTAGGTTTAGGCTCAGGTTATGTGTGTATTGTCAATAAACTGTGGCCTCTTTATATTCCAGTTTGGTGTTGTGTGCATTCTTTGAGGAGGAAGGGGTGGGGGAAGACTATGGGAATCACCACTGTCCCGCCTACTTCATGTTATTCAAAAAAATACAATACTTCTCTCTCTTTCTAGTGGGCAGAAAATTGGTGGCAAAAAGGTTCCCTCCCAACAAAAATTAGAAAAATCAAAATATTTCTTCACTCTCAACTCTCTCTCTGTGCAACTTGCGGAACCCCACACAACAGCTAGAGCAAAGCAAAATAGCACCCTGTCCTTCATCAAGCAGGGGTGATTTCCCTCCTGTACTGGAACAGGTCAGGAAAACAAAGATCTCTCCATTCTCTTCTTCTCTTCCAAAACAGTCCCTCTGGGCACTGGCAATCAGGGCAAGGTCCCCTCTGGAACAGACTGCGGGGGCCTGAATTTGAGGACCACCAAAAATCTCCTCCTTCTCTCCAAAATCAAAACCACCAACACACTTTGCACTTTGCACATGCTCAGCCTGGTTTTTATAATTCTGAGCTGACCAGTCCCAACCACCTGTGGTAGCAGGGGCCTAAGGAAAGGTCTGAAAAAGACTAGATGTTTAAGTCAAGAGTTAGTCAAGAAGAAGAAAAGCACCCCTCACACCATGTTCTGACATGGTCTCCCCCCATTGCATAAATTCCACTGGATCCCACTGGTATTGCATTCTAAATTTTAAGTACCATTTCTATTGTATAAAACCTCAAATTATATGTAATCTACTCTAATCCTGCTTAAAACTTAAACAGATAAACTGGAATTGGTCAGTGTGATGGGATTTTTAAATCCCAAGGTTTGTCTGGCTAAGTCCTGAAACCCTTTGAACATGTATCTCTTGGTTCTATTTTACAACTAAGGGGCTCATTCACAAAGCCACGTTAGGCCATTTGTCACACGGTTTAGGCTACACAGTTTGTAAAACATTAGTATTAATCTCCACATATCCACCTATGTGTGCAAATACTGTCCCATAGATAGGTAAGAAAGTTAGGCTCTTAGTGGCCTCATTAGAAATAATGGGAGCCCTGGCAAACAATATTCATTAGCGAGAGCGTTATCTGTGCATTGCAGTTTAGTAAATAACACCCCCCCCCCCCCCATGCCCCACTATTTACATAAGCTTTCTCATTTATGTGTAAAACCATGCACTGACCTGATGGAAAAAGAAAGTTTCCCCTTAGAGCTAAGTACTCCATATATATCAGAATGGGGTAATCATCATTCAGTGCTGAATGACACCGCACAATTCTGCCCTTGGGGTAGCATTTAAAGAGGATTATGATCCTGTACAATTTGTGTTAAAAGTAATTTGTCAGATAGAACTCTTCTCAGTAAGGATATGCTGCTGAGTCAATAATTCCAAATGACACTTCAAGACATGTGAATGTTAGAAACTTTCAGCTAATAATTACATATATTTTTTAATGACTGCTCTTTTGCAAGGTCTAAAAATACTGAACTAGCTTCCTTTCTGCTGCAATGATACTAGTATTATTAATAGGCAGGACAATAATGTTTTCTTTTCTTTTTTTTTTTTTGGTTAAAGAAATGTATCACCCACACCAGATACAACACTTCAGAGGGATTGCACTGTTAGTCTGGTGTAGTTTATGCCTCAATAAATTGGTTACTCTACAAGGTGCCACCCATCTCTTGTCATTCATGCATACTCTATAGTTTGAACCTAATTGCCGCAGGTCTCCTTTCACTAACCATAATCAATCATCATATTTTCTATTTTATCTACAGATTACTTTATACTGTAGTTAATTTATGTCATGTTGTACAACATAAAGCAGCTACAAGGAACTTGTCTTAACCAGTTTATAAGTCTGAGCACAGGGAGATTCAGTGACATACATTTGCTGTAAGAATCAGGTTAATTTGTCCAGTTTAGTTACTCAGAGATCCAGATCTGTTTTGGGGAGTGGTGAACCAAATTTGAAGACTACTAATTTTATAAGCAGGATCTTCAGGCTCATTCGCTTTTACTGTAGGAAGAATAACATGTGCCAAAATACATAAGATGGCCACCAGGTGGCATGTAGTTTTCATAAATGTTTCAGCCAAAGGATACATTTAGGTTTCTGTGCAGTAAGAGGTATACACTTGCTTACATGATAACATTTTTGTCATTTTGGCCTATGTTTATATTTAATGCAAGCTTCACTGCAGAACCCATGAGAGGGTATTGTTTGTGGAAAAGAAAGCAGTAACTACACAGGATAATTTACACATTCTTAGTGCTTGAGCATTAAATCAGGATGTTAGTTGTATTTATCATTGTCAGAAACCTATATTAGTGCCACTCCGATACATCCAAATTATGATCTGACCTGAGACCTCAGGGAAGACATTTTTGAAAAATGCAGAGACTGAACAGTAACCTTAACAGTGGAAGCTCACATCTGAATTATTTAAAATGTCATAATATGACAAATGAAATATCTTTGCATAAAAATTTGATTTTCGGATGGTTCTACAAGCCATTATACTAACAAAAATCGACTATTGCAACTCGCTCCTTTTTGGCCTCCCAACCTCATCCATCAAACCCCTCCAAATGATTCAAAACTCTGCAGCCAGAATCCTTACCAATACGAATAAAAGAGATCACATAACCCCCATACTAAAACTCCTCCACTGGCTGCCAATTAAGCAAAGGATTCTCTATAAAGTGTACATAGTAATTCATAAATCTATTTACAACATATCCCCACTCCACTTAAGCACCCAACTACGTTTTCACTCTTCAACTAGACCTATCAGAGGAGCTTATAAAGGCACACTCTATGTACCTTCAACAATATCCTTACATCAGAAACGTGCCATATCTTTAGCAGGCCCCGTCCAATGGAACATGCTCCCGCCAGACATCCGGCTAGAGATCTGCCACGCCTCCTTCAAAAAGAAAATTAAAACCTGGCTCTTTAGCCAAGCTTTTCCAGAACTATGAGCATATTATTCACCTCCAGCTATTAAGATTTTCTCACCGTCGCAATCTTCATGTTCTTTTATTCTACTTGACATTGATTCCAATCCCTTCTGCAGAACACATTTGACTTAGACAGTTACGCCTTACTTTATGATTTGGATGCTCAAAGAGACTTTACAATTTTCTCAATGTTAATTTCTGAAACTAGTTTACCCTGTTATCCAAGTTCTTTAACCTTGTTTTATGTACAGCCTCTTGGTGTAATTTTATGTTTCTATGTAAACTGATGTGATCTGTATTTCATACAGGAACACCGGTATATAAAAATCTAAAAATAAATAAATAAAAGGGATCAGCTAGGGAGAATTCTTCACTGAAACCCCCATTTCCCCACTTCAGCATTTCTGTGCTACTACTACTATCACTGCTGTTATTATCATTCCTGTAGTGCACAGAGGGGCAGTTACAACCCTAAACAAGCAGGTGAGGGGGTAACCTGTACAGAGCGGCAGTTCTAACCCTTACCACCTTGTTGGGCAGATTGGATGGGCCATTTTGGTTTTTATCTGCCATCATTTACTATGTTACTAGATGTACGTAGTACTGTAAAGATACATATAAGGAACAGTTCCTGCTCCATGGGGTTTACAATTTAGACAAGTCACATACATAAGTGCAATCCCTTTTCTGGAGGCTTTCACATACATAAGTGCAACCCCTTTTCTGGAGGCTTTCACATACATAAGTGTAATCCCTTTTCTGGAGGATTTCTGATCTGTAGGGCATACAACTAATTTATATATATTTATATATATATAAATTATATATATATTATATATATATATAATATATATATATATATATATATATATTATAATATATATATATATATAATATATATATTATAAATATAATATTATATAATATATATATATATATATATACTTATAGCTACTATCTTCTATCTACTATCATCTATCCTTTTTTTTTTCATATAATTCAATCTATACTATACTTCCTCTCTCTCCTTCCTCTCCTCATCTATCCCATCTTCCTCTCCTCCATCTCCTCCTTCCTCTCCTCCTCATCTCTCTCTCCCTCTCTCTCTCTCTCTCTCTCTCTTCTCTTCTCTCCTCTCCTCTCTCACTCTGCTCTCTCTCTCCTCTCCTCCTCTCCTCTCCTTCTCTCTCTCTCTCTCTCCTCTCTCTCTCTCTCTCTCTCTCTCTCTCTCTTCTCTCTCTCTCTCTCTCCTATATCTATCATTATATATATATATTATATATATTTATATATGTGGTGAAGACCAGAACTGTGAAGGACTTCAAAGGGGCGTGGGATAAACACTGTGGATCCATAAAGTCAAGAGGCTGCCAATGAAGAGTGGGTGACTCGCCAGAATGATGGCTACTGCCTGGAGTCAATACCCTTATTAAATAAACATACACATGCTTACTGTGACTCCAACATCGCTCTAAGCTTCAACAGCAAGAGGAAATGTGGAAAAAAGGATTCACACTCACAAAGAGGGGAGTAGCTGGCTTGTTACGGCGGTTACTACCCCAAATCAAATAAGCCTGATACTTCACTTTCAATGCATATACAGCATAGTTCTCTGATTCAACGGCCGGGGAGAAGAAAAACTGATACTTCACACATCCAGCAGAGCTCTCTGCTTCAACGGCAGGGGAGAAGAAAAGAGGGTTCACACTCACAAAGCGGGGAGTAGCTGGCTTGTTACGGCGGTTACTACCCCAAACCAAATGTGCCTGATACTTCACTTTCGATGCACATCCAGCATGGCTCTCTGCTTCAACAGCATGGGAGAAGACTGATACTTCACGCATATCCAGCATAGCTCCCTGCTTCAACGGCAGGGGAGAAGAAAAACAACCAATAAGGGCTGTATAACATAGTCTGGGTAAAACAAATAAGCATGGGTGTAGCTTGCTTATTGCGGCGGCTACTACCCCTAACTAATCAAGCTAGATATTTCACTTGGATGCAGCTCCATCACTGCTCTCTACATTAAAGGTGGGGGTGGAAGGGAAATAGAACCAAGAGCTAAGAGCAACAGATAAGTATGAGAGAAAAAATGTGTGAAGCTTGCTGGGCAGACTGGATGGGCCATTTGGTCTTCTTCTGCCGTCATTTCTATGTTTCTATGTTTCTATATCTTCAGTGTTGATCCGGCTAGCAATTCCATCCCAAGCTGATTCTTAATCCCTGGGGGACCGGGGGGGGGGGGGGGGGGGGGGGGGGGGGGACGGGGGACAGGATACTCTCTTTTTATGGGGGAAAGCTCTCGCTTATGGCCCAGACAATGAGAAACGATCACCAGTGTATGTATAGTCATGTGGTGCTTCCATGAGGTGAAAGGCTGTAATAACTCAGACAACACCAGGTCTGGGTGTTGAAATAAAGTGTATTGATTGATACTCCTAAATTAAAATCCATTATCTTTACATCTGACTGATGGTTCAGGTATAATTCTGGGTAGGTAGGTGTCTTTATACCAGACTTCCTGGTAGCCCCATGGTGATTTTTAATGTGAGCAGCAAACCCAGTGGCTCTGAGGGAATCCTAATGGAGGGGTCCCCAACTTTACTGCAAAAATTGTAACTTTGGTCATCTTCTCAGGCTCCCAGCCTGTCCTGGTTCCTTGGTGTTTGTGGACATCTGGATGGGGTCTCCTGCTCTTATTCTTCCTTCTTTCAAGATTCTTTCGTCCTTATTCTCTGTTGTTTCTGGGGGATTTTTCTTGGGGAAAACAAGGGAAACTCCTGTCTTCTAGCTCCATCATAATTTAGGTTCTGGACATTTAAAATTTTGGGATGAACCTCAAAGATCACAGGAGATATTCTTTGTTTAGGGCAGTGTGGTGAGTTGAAAGATCTTCCCTAGTCCCGCTGCTTCAAAAAATGAATAATTCTTTAAAATTTGCCTTCACAAACTTGTTTGGGCAAAACAGAATGCTATAGCTTGGTTGCCTGTGAACTACAAGTCCCAGAATCCCTAGCAGTCAACTCTTAGAGAAGATATGATTAGGGAACAGCTGAAGGCTATCTAGCAGTAGGTGGCATCTAAAATAAATGGGACAGCCTGTAGTTTGGAGTAGAGACACCAGAGCGGACGTGAAGAGAGAAAAATGATTACAGGCTTCTGATGCTGCATAGGAAAAAGCCTTTATCCTTGTTCCAGTCAATTTGATTTCTTTATTTAAAGGGAAGCTAAACAAGCAAATCTTCAGTTGATGATCTTAAATTCCTCCCAGGAATAAGAGAGAGAAAGAGTGAGCATGGAGAGCATTAAAGATAACAATCAACACATTGAAATGAATATGAAAAAAGATAGCTAATTAATGTACATCAGCCAACATGTTCCAGTTTGTGGCAGCGATTATGTTGAATGATCTGAAGGTTATGCACAACATAATTAGGAAGACCCAAGTACTGTATATACTATTACAATAGTCAAACCTAGACAACACCAACGCTTGCACTACTAAAACCAAATCACATTTTGATATGAAAGAGCAAAACGGCTTTGCCACAAACAAAAAGTAAGAATGATTTAAGAATAGCAGCCAGCAGATCCATCATATTACATGAGAATCTATTAATACTCCAAGTATGCGAACAACATTAGAGGGAGTTTAGCAAGAGCCATCCAACATTACAGAAGGGGCCATTCCCAAAGGAGAAGGTTTCCTTCTCCAAAACAATTCAGATTTGGACGGGTTTAATTTTAACTTATTACTTCGCATTCACCTAGTTAATAATATTAGGCAATGAATCAACCTAACCAACATGGCATCTCTTTCTTTACCGAACAGAACACAGAACTGGATGTCATCTACAGACATCTAAAAAGCAATACCCTGATCTCGCAGAAATTTAGCTAAAGATAAAAGATACAGGTTGAATGAAACAGGTGATAAGATAGCAACCTGTGAAACACCACTCTTCTTTCACAATCCACTCTGCTGAAAGAAGACAGAAGATACCATTCTTGGGTAGGAGGCATACCTCAAATGGGCCAGGCATGCTGAAGCAGATGTTCTTCTGTCTCAAGCAGCCACCATTCCCTGTGGGTTGAGTCCTTGGGTCCAGGTGGCCACCAGGATTTACCAGGTGGAGGCAAGAAACCAGAACAGAGCAGGACCCAGAAGCAGTGCTGAGAACCAGGAATGGAGCAGGAACCAGGAGAAAACAGAAACCATGAATAATACACAGGAAACAGGCCAAGGAATTAGAGGTATGAAAGAGCAAATTATATAAGGACTATTGATCCAGCAAAGATGTGTCAGGCTAGGGCTTCTTATAATCTAACCTTCAATTTGAGACACATCTAATATTGATTCAATAGTGAGTCTCTTAAGATGGGTCTCTCTAACTCTGCTTAGCTTAAAATATTTCCTATTGAATACTTGATGCGTCAGAGTTCCTGCAGTTTTACTGTAGGTTTCACTAGTTTTAAACACCCGGGGCTGCAGGGTCAATACCCATTTCCCCTGACATCTTCAAAGGTATAGAAAAAGAAAAATACTGCTCAACACTGTGGGGTAGATTTTATAAATCTGCGCCCACGCATACTTTTGTTCACGCACCAGGCGCAAACAAGAGTACACGTGATTTTAATAGATACGCGCATAGCTGCGTGCATCCATTAAAATCTGGGGTCGGCGTGCACAAGGCTGCTCAAAATCGGCAGTCTGCGCACGCCGAGCCGTGCAGCCTGCCTCCGTTCCTTCCGAGGCCGCTCTGAAATCGGAGCGGCCTCAGAGGGAAACTTTCCTTCCGCCTCCCCCCACCTTCCTCTCCCTTCCCCTACCTAACCCACTCCCCCAACTCTATCTAACCCCCCCTACCTCTTGTTGTACATGTTACGCCTGCCCGAAGCAGGCGTAACTTGTTTCCCAGGCCCGGGAGCCATTTCAGAGGCCTCGGCCATGCCCCCGAAACGCTCTCAGGCCGGAACCACACCCATGGCCCCGCCCCCAAATGATGCACTGCCGCGACAGACCCCCGACATGCCCCCCACCCCCAGGAAAGCCCCGGGACTTACGTGCTTCCCGGGGCTTGCACGCGCCACCGAGCCTACTCAACAAAGGCTCGGCGCGCGCAGGGGGTACTTCGGCCAGGTTTTCGGGGGGTATGCGTGTATCTTACGCGCATACCCCTTTGAAAATCTGGCCCTATATGTACGATCATCCAAATAAGAGCTAAACCATTTTAAACAGCTACCGGAAATCCCCAAAGTGACAAATAGTTAATCAAGAGCAAATGATTGATTGTACCAAATACTGAAGAAAGGTCTAATAGCATTATCACAGCATCAATTCCCTGATAAAAGTAATTGTAGCCAGTCCCCCATTTCAGTGTTTTATCCTATATTAGGGGTGCTGTGGGTCAGGGTTCAAGTCTGGATGGAGAGGAAGACTTCTCTTCCGGGGCTCCTAGTGCTGACTATCACTGTCTCCATGACCACTTCACACCATATATCTAATAGTTCCAGGAAGTGCTAAATAGTGAAAAATAAAAGCAAGGAAGCCAATATTATTACCATAGGAAGAAACCAGGTATCATAAAATGGTCCATCCTTTCCCCTGTAATTTCACACTTACGATGAAACTCAATGAAAATACTGGAGTCTGCAGTTGGTGTTCAAATAAAAGATGGTCTTTGCTATACCTTAAAAAAGAAGATCCCGGTCAAGATGACAAAAATAAGAATCAGCATACATCCAATGTTCAATACAATGGTTTCTCTGACCATACTTACTCTGCTCATTTCCCTTCTTGCTCTTGTATCTTCAACCTGATTGAAAATATCCTTACTAGTGAGAGTAGTATAGTTCCAATTCTGGCATGAACTGATCTGTAAAATTATTCCCAAGAAACTTTCCAAAAAAGGGTTCTAACAAGTCAAAATCTTGAACTGTAAGTCAACTATCAAAAATACAAGTCTCTTGACTTAGTGGCTCATAAATGTATATCTTTCTCTTCACCCAATCTGTTAACTGGTTGAATGGTCAAAAGATCTCTGATTCCAGTCCTTTGTGATACCAGCGGTATGCCCTTCACTCATACACTGGTAGGTTAAAATCCAAAAATCTTCTCAAAACGTCCCTCTCAATACATCATTGCCAAATGCTGTGAGATCCAGGGGGAACCTCCAGCTCTCCAGCCACCTTATTTGGAGTTCTTGGGGAAACCTCTTGCTCTTCAATCCCCTCTCTCTTGAAACCCTGGGAAAGGTCTCAGCTCCTCATTCTTCTTCTATTTCCTATCCTGTTACTTTGAGATCCTGGAGGAGTCTCTAACCTCCTTCCTTCTCCTTAGCACCTGACCCACTAACCCTCCAAAGTACTGAGCATGATATAGGTCTTTATACCCCAAATAAGCCTATTCCCCCAAAAGGTGGGGTTATAGCAGTGGGAGTAATCAAAAATATCAAAACTACTGCCCCTAGATAGAAAAGTCACATAGGGAAAATGTTAGTGCCTGGTGCAGCCCCATCACATAATGATAAAGGGAGTCAAGTAGTACAATTAAAGTACCTTCAGTTCTGTGATGTTATCAAAGACAGATTTCTTATCCAAGGAGGAATTGAGTTGACAGATGACTACCTTTTTCCAGCAACTTAGACACACATGGAAGGTTAGAAACTGGACAAAAATGAGCCATAATATTAGGGTACATTAAAGGCTTCATTAAAAAAGGTCTACCACCTCCTTAAAATCCACTGGAGTGGATAATGTCCCTCAGCTAATCAGAATTGACAGAGGAGAAGACAGCAAAGCCCCAGTTGATTTAAGTAGCTAGGGTGGGCACGAGTCAGAAACACAAAACTTTAACCTAGTTTGAGAGAAAATAGTACCTAACTCCTCCCCAGAAAGCGGTTCAAACATATTTCACTGAGGAACATCTGTCACCATTTGTCCTCCATGTTATTTGGCAGTGGATCGTGATCCAACTCCTCTCCAATAAGAGTAATTTTATCAGAAAACAATTTAACACATTTTTCATAATTGGGATCTGAGGTGCATTAGTTTCACTTGAAAGTGACAGAGCTTAATTTTTTTTTTTTTTTTTTTTACCAATAAATGACTTATTCAGCTAAAGTCTAGCTGGATAAGAGGCTGACTGTACCAAAACTTGCCACTTAGAAATGGCTTTTAAATATCTACCTCTTTATGTTTATATTCTAGAATGTGAAGATAACTCATGTACTTTCTATGTCAACCCTGCTGTTTAAGTATAAATCATACTGAATACAGTAAAAGAATTGTGGTCCGTCAGTCAGCTAAGAACTTGCACTCTTTTTTTTCCATTGTTGCACTACATACAAAGTTTGGCTTCTTCCAATTTCCGACTCCGGGCCTTCCTAGGCACGTGTGCGTGCCGTCTGGCCTCCCTTTAAAGGCCCTATGGCGGGAACTCCAGGGGGCAACCCCGGCTGATGACATCACTAGCCTGAGATATTTAAGCACCGCCTTTGGCCTACGCTAATCAACTTGGCAACGAGTTCCATGAGCTCCTCTGGTGCTTGTACCTGTTCTCCGGACCTGCGGTTCCTGCCTTGGATCTCTTCTCTCCTACCTTGGACTCTGGCTCTTTGTACCCATTCCTCGGGGGCCTGCTCTGCGCTTCCCTTCCTGGGACTCTGTCTTGCGCTGCCCCGCTCCTCGGGGCAGCCTCAGTGTTGCTATACCAGAGATCCGGTCTCTACGCTTCCCAGCTCCTCGGGGTAGCTCCAGCGTTGCTATACCAGAGATCCGGTCTCTAAGCTCCTCGGGGCAGCCTCAGCGTTGTTACTCCAGAGATCCTGTTTCTATGCTTCCCCGCTCCTTGGGGTAGCCTCAGCGTTGCTAGACCAGAGATCTACGCTTCCCTGCTCCTCGGGTAGCCTCAGCGCTACCATCACCGGAGTCTCTGTCTCTACGCTTCCCCGCTCCTCGGAGTGGACTCAGCGCTACTACTCCGGAGATCCTTCCTCTGGTCTATCCTATCTCCTGACTTGCCCAGCATTGCAATACCTTGGAACTCTCTCTCTCTCTGACCCCGCTCCTCGGGGCACCCTGCAGTATTGCTCCAGTGCAGGGGTCTGCGATCATGTGGCTGTGACGCAGGCAACTCGTCTATGCCTCCTTCTCCTGGGCCACAGTCGTGGTCCAGTTGCCTGTGTTTCCATTCCGCCTCACCTCCCGATGGTGGGGCCCTGTGGGGCTCAACCCCTCAGGGAGAATCAACTCTCACCTCAGGCCAAACCAAACTTGGCAAGGCCAAAACAGACAATCAGAGTACCTCGAAGCTGGAACATCTCTTGAATTAATCATCCAATGACCATTCCTGAGGCAGCAATTGGAAACTTCTCAGCTATACAATATTCTCTCCCTGGCAGACAACTTGAAAAAGGACTCTGTGGGAAATTTCCCATTTCCAAATCTTTCAGGCTTCTTGACAAAGGTTGCTGAGGCAAGGGTTTGGCAGCAAGAGCTGCCCTTAAATAGCCCCAGGGGTTTTGATGTCATCAACCGGGGCTGCGAGAAGTTTTCCCACCGCGGCCCCTTTAAATCTGGGAGGAAGCCGCGTGTGCGAACCTAGGGGCAGCGGTGGCAGGCTAACCACCGCGCCAGGAAGCAGTGGCGGTAGTGGCTCCCCGAAGCCACAAACAAGGCAGGGACAAGCTAATTAAGATCTTTAAAATTTTATAAATTAACACCACTTTCTACTCTGCATGATTATAAGATTGTATTCTAATACAGAGATTCTCAACCAGTGTGTCGTCACGCACAGACAGGTGTGTCGCCTGCCACCGGTAGCTGGCAGGGCTGAAGACCAGGTAACTAATGCAATTCCATAAAAAAAAAAGGTTTTATTTTGTTCACATATCAATTTTTCTGCTGTGCCTTGTACAATTTCTTTATAATAAAGATAAATGACCAGGGCTTTTACTGTATCATTTCAAGTAAGAACTAATGAGTGTACTAAAAGCTGTAAATCTTGTTTATCTAAAAAAAAAAAGACAAATATATCGCAGGTATAAGTCATCATGGTTGTCACAAGCACTATCAAATAAGCTCTTGATGGAAAGTAACTCCTAATATCGTGACTTTTACTTTTAAAGGAATTTTGATATCTGAATGTGCTTTCTGTACCCATTCAATGATTTCCAGTTGAGGAGGGATGATACTTAAGGAGTTCATTTTCAACTTTTCAAGGTCCAAGTTGGGACAAAGTCCTGCTATTTTCTTTTGGTCTTTTTCTGTGATGGAATAGCTTCTAATGTATTGGCTGATGGCTCCTGCTGCAGAAGTGTGATTCGATCTACAACTAGAATGCTCTTCCTTGGAGGATTTTTTGGAGAGAAACATTTAAAGTTTAAAAGGTGCCACTACTGTATGATCTTTAATGCCAAATGATCTGTTGTTATCAAAGACCATGGGAGAATGGAATAGTGTAGTCTTCTCCCCCCTGGAAGGCTGTCCAAAACTTCTTATGTGCTTTGGACTGAGAAAGCTGCAAAGATGTGGTGCCCTCTCTCTGTGCTGCTGAGGCTTAAGTTCACTGAAAAAGCTGATTTCTCCTTCATGAATAGAACTATTGCCTTTTGTAGTACTTTCTTTGCCACCGATCATGCAGCATTCAAACAGCGTCACTTCACTGGCTAAGTTAGAACGTAACCGGCTGTATGGTGCTGAATATTGGCCCCTTATTTTGTACTGCTACTGTATCTGCAGGGAACGCTGACAGTAGCGATAAAGCACAAGCAACTTGCTGGCATTTTCAACCTTAGTGCTTGGACATTAGCTAATGCCTGCGTTCATGTGCAGAAATTGATGTCAGGTCCTGCATGTAGAATGAGGATAATTTTAGAAGCCATATCCATGGGTAAAATGGTCTGGCTAAGAGAAGGCGCTAGCTTTCATAACACATGCATATTTTGCTGGGTTTAAAAAAAAATAATGCTCCTGGAGCAATGGTTGGGGCGGGGAGAAAACCAGCCCCATGTATATTCAATTTTAAAATGCATGTGTAACCCTTAGTGGAGTGTTTTAAGTGCCAGGGCATGCAAATTAATTTGATTTCTCTTCAGAAGCTGCTCCAGCTAGCCCTCCTCCCAAGGTCTGTCCCTGGGTGGGATTCTTTTATAGGGGAGACTCTTATCTCTGGCCTGGACAGTGGTGAGATTTATCCCTTGTGTGTGCTGGTAGCTGAGGCAACTCTTGCAGACAGTTGCTGTAACAAAATAGGCAGGACCAGGCACTGGGTGTTACTGACTGGTAAAAAGTCAAAATTAAGTCCATCCTTAAATAAGCGTGCAGTTACAGTGAATTTATTACAGTTAGGGTGTTTCATTCTGGGTAGGTGTCCTTCCGTTCAGCAACCTGGCTGAGCTTCCCAATTGGTGGTGTAAAATGTGCACCAAAGCTCTCCCAGTGACTTACCCAGGATTCCTTTATCAGGGGGTCCCCTTCTAGCACAGCAAAAAACCGTCCTACCTCAATCTCCAGATTCTGACCAATCACCCAGCCCTGTATCCTGGTCCCTTGGGGGGAGAACTGGATGGGTCTCCAATGATCTTGACTTCTTTTAGTTGCTCTGAAAAGATGACTCCTCAGGTTGAAAAGTCTGTGGTTCAGGAGCCTGCTGTTCCAGCCCGGCTGCCAGTGAGGAGTGGCAGCTCGAGAAACCTCCTCCCAAAAATCCTACTCAAAAATCTTTCCTACTCAAAAATCTTCCCAGACTGGTGTTCTGCTGTCACAGGTGCTTGCCACATTCATGAGGTGAATGGGCTCACTGGGTCTTCAGCCCCTGTCCTCTGAGTCCAGCCAGCAAGGATGACCTTTCCCAATGGAGCAGAATTTAAACATAGTCACTTCAAAAAATAGGATTCTTCTATCCTCCCATCCTCTCACACAGCCAAATCTTTCACAGGCGCTTGCCACATTCAGGGAGTGAATGGGCTCACTGCATTTCAGTCCTGGAGTGGGAGCCCTACAAAGGTTCCAGCACGAAGAGGTCCTAAAGTTTTAAAGATCCTCTGGCAGACTCCCCTCAAAAAACAAAAACCTGATGAGGCAAGAAGGCCTCACCAGGGAGGAAAAACATACATCTTTACCCGCTTGGTGTCTGCACTGAGCTGAAACTAGCTACACCTTAATCTGCAAATTATCTGGTTATAAAGCAAAGAGCAAAGGATCCCCTCTCTCCTAAGTGGAAGGAGGGCACAAGGGTTGGGTAGCTCAGGAAATGGAACTAAGGGCAGTAGAAGGGATGGATAGCTCAGGAAATGGAACTAAGGGCAGTAGAAGGGATGGATAGCTCAGGAAATGGAACTAAGGGTGCTAGAAGGGATGGGTAGCTCAGGAAATGGAACTAAGGGTGGTAGACTGAGGGGTCCTGCCACACATGCATGCTCTCTGACCCCTGTGTAGCCTGCACAAATAGGAGGTGCGTGTAGCATGCACAGCCTATTTTACTATGTGTACTTTGCAACTGCTAATATACAAAGGGAAATGATGTACATGGTTTCTCTGTGAAAATTTGGTGCAATGTACACAGGCTAAGAGTGCCTGCCAACATTGAGGTGAATTTTAAAAGCCTGGCACTGCAAATTGTCTGGTTATAAAGCAAAGAGCAAAGGATCCCCTCTCTCCTAAGTGGAAGGAAGGCACAAGGGATGGATAGCTCAGGAAATGGAACTAAGGGCGGTAGAAGGGATGGGTAGCTCAGGAAATGGAACTAAGGGCGGTAGAAGGGATGAGTAGCTCAGGAAATGGAACTAAGGGCGGTAGAAGGGATGGGTAGCTCAGGAAATGGAACTAAGCGGAAGGGCGGGTAGAAAAGGGATGGGTAGCTCAGGAAATGGACTAAGGGCGGTAGAAGGGATGGGTAGCTAGGAAAATGGACTAAGGGCGGTAGAAGGGATGGGTAGCTCAGGAAATGGAACTAAGGGCGGTAGAAGGGATGAGTAGCTTCAGGGAAAAAAAAAAAAGGAACTAAGGGCGGTAGAATGGATGGGTAGCTCAGGAAAATGGAACTAGAGGGCGGTAGAAGAGGGATGGGTATTCTCAGGAAATGGAACTAAGGGTGGTAGAAGGGATGGGTAGCTCAGGAAATTGGAACTAAGGGCAGTGAATGAAGGGATGGTGTACTCAGAAATGGAACTAAGGGTGGCGTAGAAGCGATGTGGTAGCTCAGGAAATGTGAACTAGCAAGGGCGGGTAGAAGGGATTGGGTAGCTCAGGAAAATGGAACTAAGGTCGGTAGAAGGGATGGGTAGCTCAGGAAAGTGGAACTAAGGGCGGTAGAAAAGGGGAATGTGGTAGCTCAGGAAATGGAACTAAGGGCGGTAGAGAGGGATGGGTAGCTCAGGAAATGGAACTAAGGGCGGTAGAAGGGATGAGTAGCTCAGGAAATGGAACTAAGGGCGGTAGAAGGGATGGGTAGCTCAGGAAATGGAACTAAGGGCGGTAGAAGGGATGGGTAGCTCAGGAAATGGAACTAAGGGCGGTAGAAGGGATGGGTAGCTCAGGAAATGGAACTAAGGGCGGTAGAAGGGATGGGTAGCTCAGGAAATGGAACTAAGGGCGGTAGAAGGGATGGGTAGCTCAGGAAATGGAACTAAGGGCGGTAGAAGGGATGGGTAGCTCAGGAAATGGAACTAAGGGCGGTAGAAGGGATGGGTAGCTCAGGAAATGGAACTAAGGGCGGTAGAAGGGATGAGTAGCTCAGGAAATGGAACTAAGGGCGGTAGAAGGGATGGGTAGCTCAGGAAATGGAACTAAGGGCGGTAGAAGGGATGGGTAGCTCAGGAAATGGAACTAAGGGCGGTAGAAGGGATGGATAGCTCAGGAAATGGAACTAAGGGTGGTAGAAGGGATGGATAGCTCAGGAAATGGAACTAAGGGCGGTAGAAGGGATGGATAGCTCAGGAAATGGAACTAAGGGCGGTAGAAGGGATGGATAGCTCAGGAAATGGAACTAAGGGGGGTAGAAGGGATGGGTAGCTCAGGAAATGGAACTAAGGGCGGTAGAAGGGATGGGTAGCTCAGGAAATGGAACTAAGGGCGGTAGAAGGGATGGGTAGCTCAGGAAATGGAACTAAGGGTGGTAGAAGGGATGGGTAGCTCAGGAAATGGAACTAAGGGTGGTAGAAGGGATGGATAGCTCAGGAAATGGAACTAAGGGTGGTAGAAGGGATGGGTAGCTCAGGAAATGGAACTAAGGGTGGTAGAAGGGATGGATAGCTCAGGAAATGGAACTAAGGGTGGTAGAAGGGATGGGTAGCTCAGGAAATGGAACTAAGGGTGGTAGACTGAGGGGTCCTGCCACACATGCATGCTCTCTGACCCCTGTGTAGCCTGCACAAATAGGAGGTGCGTGTAGCATGCACAGCCTAATTTACTATGTGTACTTTGCAACTGCTAATATACAAAGGGAAATGATGTACATGGTTTCTCTGTGAAAATTTGGTGCAATGTACACAGGCTAAGAGTGCTTGCCAACATTGAGGTGAATTTTAAAAGCCCGGCACGCAACAAAATCAGGAGAAATGCACACAAGTTGGACTCACGCACACCCAACAAATTTTAAAAGCCGCCCAGATGTGCACGTATTTCGCGCTATGCGCATATCTCAAAAACTTTCAAAAAGGGGCAGGATGTGGGCATGGTCTGAGCAGGACATGGGCATTTCGGGGCAAGGCCAAGAGATGTGTGCATAAATACTTATGCATCTGGGTGCGTGTCCAGATCCCGTACCACATAAGTTTACTTCTGCTAGGAACAAGGTGTATGTTAAAAAAAATAAAACTAAAACCATTTTTCAGGGGATTATAGGGTCTGGGATAACTGGGGGGAGGGGGGGTGCAGACTATCAAACCAGGGGGTTTGGAGGACCTAGCTGTTAACTTAGTGAACTGGTGGTTGAACTGGTGAAATTGGAAATGGAGTGGATGCGTGCCCCTTTTAAAATTTGTGGACTTGCATGATAGAAGCAGGATTTACACACATAGGTGTGCACCCCCTTAAAATTGGGCACACATATGTGCACAGTCAGGCTATTTTATAACATGCATGCATATATGTATGCATGTTATGAAATGGCCACATATCTGGGCACAAGCCAACACACACAAGCCAGAGTTTCCTTGTGCCAGTTTGAATGTTACCAACTAAGGGCTGGATTCATCAAGGGGGCGGGGGCGGGCCTGTGAAAGGCTGCAGCCATTTGCACCGCGGTGGTGCAATTTCCCCGGCTGTGGTGCAGTCAGCTGCAGCCTTTCGCACAAATAGCGCCACCATAAAAAGTGGTGCTATTCGCCACGCTACTGCCAGCGATAATGTCCCTCTCGTTTTCGCCGGCAGCAGTGCCGCGGCTGACTCCTCCCCTCCCCACCCCGCCTCCTTCCCTCCAGCTTATTTGCATCCTATCGCATGCGAAAAGGCCCTAACGCACGTGATAAACATTTAGAAAATAACCCCCTAAGCATGCTATTCAAAATTGCTCTCCAAAATGGTTCTAGAAATAAGTACCCATAAGGATTTCTTGAATATATAATTAGTATATTCAGTCAAGGCTGTTAGAGAGGAAGTCTAGGCAATGTGCTGCACCTCTAAACATTAGGGATGTGCATTTGTTTTAAATGAAATAGACAATGGCATCGAAATTGTCTATTTCATCGTGTTTTGGGAGCACCCCAAAACAAAAAAAATTGACGAAATTTAGAGGAATTTTGTATTTTGTGTTAGTGCGCAGTAATGGGACTTAGTGTGCACTAACATGTAGTTAGTGCATACTATGTCTCGTTAGTGTGCTCTAACTATAGTTTTCTTATTTACAGGCTTAGTGCACACGTACAGGACTTTGATGCACACTAACTAGATGTTAGTGTGCATTACATCCAGTTAGTGCGCCCTAATAGTACTTAGGGCGCACTAACTGGATGTTAGCGAGCACTAACTAAAGTTAGTGTGTACTAAGAAAAAATGTTACCAATAATTTAAAAAGTGTCAATTGGGGAGCAGTTCATCAACTAGAGTTATGGTTCTGCATTCCTATTCGCTGTCTCCTTACTGTCTCTTTAATCAGTGTGTGCTAACAACAAGATAGTATGCCCTAAGTCCTATTAGGGCACAATAACTCAGAAATTAGAAAACTAGGTAGACTTAGGGGTGAATTTTCAAACCTGTGTGCGGGCGTACATGTGTGCGCACTACCCGGCACGCACTCATGTACGTCCGATTTTATAACATGTGCGCGCAGGCGAGGGCATGTTATAAAATCAGGGATCAGTGCGCACAAGGGGGTGCACACTAATGCACCTTGAGCGCTGATGCCCGCAGGCTTCCCCCGTTCCCTCCCTCCTAGCCTGACCTTCCTACCCCTTCCCCTAACCTTTCCCCCCAAAGCCCTACTCTAACCCCCCTGACCTTTGTCTTACCTTTTGCACTTGCCTCTGGGCAGGCGCAAGTTGCGCGAGCTGGCAGCCTGCGGCACGCGATCCTCCGACACAGTGGCAAATGACCACTGTGTCGGAGGCCTCTGGCTCCTCCCCCGGACCGCACCTTTAGTAAAGCCCTGGGACTTACACGTGTCCCGGGGCTTTACGTGCGTCGCCGGGCATTTTGAAAATAGGCATGGCGCGCGTAAGACCAGTTATGCGCGTAAATCCTCTGAAAATCCAGCCCTTAATGTGCACTAACATCAAGTTAGTGCGCACCAAAGTCCCATTAGTGCACACTAAGCCCGAAATCAGGAAAACTGGTTAGTGCGCACTAATGGGACATGAAGCTAGTGCACACTAAGCCCCGTTACTGTGCACTGTCTCTGAAATGAGGGGAACAAGAAAAAAAAAATACCTCCCGAACCATTATAAAAACGAAATTTGACAGATAAAGACCCGAAATGAAAATGACACAAAAAAAATCAGTGTACATCCCTAAGTCATAGCTACCCATGGACTGGGAAGAGTGAAACCTCCTTTAGGTTTAGAAATAATCAGCATTGTTTATGACATAACCTTTTACCATAAGAATAATTTAAGATGTGATTTTAATGAAAAAAAACAAACAAAAAAACCCCCATATACATTGAGAATTCAGCTAGACAGCATTACCAATAAGTAAGAAAAATAATACTATCCCATTAATTCAGAACGTATTCATTTCTCTTTGCCAGCAGATACCCATCTCTGTATCAATCCAATTTGTCCTACTTTGCAGTTACATTGCTATAACCTAGCTTTATACAAATTATCAGTGCTTTGTTGTCAGATGGACACCCAGATATGTCAACAATCTTGAAACAGTAACTGCAGTGCATGGAGGCTTCTAACGATCAGCATTCATTTTCTATGACATTTAAAATCTTATTGTGAAGCCTGAATAGGTTCCAAATTTAGATAAGACTTCTGTCAAAACTGACAATAAAGCTTCCAGGTAAGGTAAAATGTGAAAACAATATGAGGTTGACGATACACAGTGCATTTTCTGTTGTGTTAATATTTTTTTTTTAGAAGGACTGAGAAATCTGTAGCTTTATAGTAGTCAGTTTAAATCCCCCAAGGGTGGATTACTTGACAAGATCAATCAGGTATTGTTATGCCTTCTCCTGCATTGTTTTCCTGCTTGAAAACATTTTATTCATGTTTTTGTTGTTAAAAGTAAAGACGTATATTTCATCTCCTCCGTATCAATATTTCTTAATGAGAGAGTTTGCCATTGGATAATGAATAAACAGGGCCAGTGCAAGGATATTAGGTGCCCTAGACAAACCTTCTGCCTTGAACCTGCCCCCTCCCTCCCCCCCCCCCCCCGGTACAGGCCTTGGCTCCAGCTCCGACCTCATTCACTCAGACTGTTTCTCTTACACTTAGGATCCTTGTTGCATTCACACAGGCGTCCTTACACAGGCTCCCTCCCTCTCTCTCACTAACACCATTGTTCTCTCGTACACACACACACAGTCCCTCTCACTCCCACACACACACTCACACACAAACAGAGGCGCTGCTTGTGGCCCTCCGGGACTCTGCTTCTCTCGGCTACGAGTAGGATGGCTGCTGCTCATGGCCTGCTGAGAGTCTGCTTTTCTCGGCTGCGAGCAGGATGGGCACTGCTTGCGGTCCACTGTCTCTCTAACACTCGGCCGTGAGCGGGATGGGCTCTGCTCGCGGCCCCATATAGCTGCTCTTTGCCATCCCCTAATGGCTGACACCCTAGGCAAACACCTAGTTTGCTGATTGGGACGTGCCTGTCCTGTGAATAAAGACTGTCAACACTATTGGTTGATGCTCTTGCATCCTCTCTTTTTTCCATTGCTTCCCCCTTACCCCAGTGCTTGATGACTCAGATTCTGATGGTCCCCCTGAATATGAAACTCAAACACAGGTCTCCTACTTATTAATGCACAATTCCACAGGGCTTCTCAGGACTACGTATGCTGACCTTTAATAATACTGACAAGAAGGGGTAGGCAACCTCCAGTCACCATGGACAGCAATCTGTTCAGGTTTTTCAACATCTCCCTACTGAATATTCATGAAATAGATGTGCCTGCACACTGCTTCAAATGTATGCACATTTATCTCATACATATTCATTAGAGATATCCTGGAAACCCAAGAGGATTGGTGTCTGTGGGGACTGAAGTATGCCTACCCCTGCTACAAAGTGGGGAAAGCATGCAGAGGCATGGCTTCTTTTAATGCTTGCAAACATAGATTTGTAGAAGAGAGTGATGGGATTCTTACATTACTTACTGAGTACATAGAATGCTCCAGTATGGTTTTACCAAGTGGTGCTACCTGTTCTATTTCTTGCAACCATGAGACAAGAGGGAGGAAAGAGGACAAGGAGAAGGGGAGTGCTGCTAGGAAAGCACTTTCATGTTTACGCATGTACGTACGTATGTGCACACATGCTCTCAGTGTGTCTCACTGTGTCTGTAGCAATGTTCTTATGGGAGACAGATGCTGTATAATGTTGAGAAATGTCTTGTACCAAAGGTCCCCCACCTCCTCTCCCACCCCCACCAGCAGCTTGGCCCAGAGCAAAACCGAAGCAGTATTCCATACAATATTCTGATGTAACTTGAAAAAGCAAGCAAGGAAGAGTGGGCCTCATAAATGCACATACAAAGATGCACACAGACACAGATATATGAACAGTGATAAATCTTAGATGTGTGTGGGAGGTGCTGATATGTCTATATACAGTATGTGATGGAGAGGTGGGTGTACAGTATGTTGCATATATATGTTTGGAGGCTGTGTGTGTGGAAAATTAAGCATGTGGTAATATGTACAAAGGCTTTATGAATATAAGAGGAATATGTGGGTAGGAAGGTACACAGGGATGTGTGGGGGTAGGGTATGGGATGATTTGTATAAGTATTGGGGATAATTCTTGGGGGTGTGGAGGGTAGTATGTATGGAGGTGAAGTGAGAGGAAAGCATAGGTAGAATATGTATAGAGGGATGTGTTATGGGGTGAGTTTGGGGATGTGAGGATGTTTGTGTATTTGTGTGTGCAGGCATATGTGTGGGTTGGTGTATCAGGCACATATTTGTGTGTGTGTGTGTGTGTGTGTGAGAGAGAGAGAGAGAGAGTGTGTGTGTGGTGTGTGGGGAATATGTGTGGAGGTGGGGATACATGGGTGATGTCTGAGTGGGAGTATCTAGGTATATGAGGGCATGTGTGTGGGGACATGAGTGCCAGTGGTATTTTAGCGGGTATGTGTGTACAGGGGCTGTCTTGGAGAGGTGGTATGTGGGGGAATATTGGGGAAAAGCATGAGTTGAAATATGCAAAGGGCTATGTGGGTGTGCTTCTCAGTGTGTGGTGTACAGACCTATGTATGTGAAAGTGCATTTGTAGAGGTCTCTGTGGGGTGAATGGAGTGAGTGTGTGTGTGTGTGTGTGTGTGTGTGTGTGTGTGTGGGTGTGGGTGTGTTTGGCCATAGTTAGATTGTAGTACATATGTGAGGCAGTTATTTGCTGTGAAATGTTGATATGCTCCATTACAAATCCCATACCCTACCCTAGCAGCTTGGCACAGAGCAAAACCGAAGAGGTATCCTAATTTGCTCAATTACCACAAAATATTCTGGTGTAAGTTCAAATTTTAAAAGCAAGCAATGAAGCTTGGGTTATAAACACAAATACAAAGGGAAACACAAGCATGCAGACACTTGCTCACACAGGAACAGTGATACATTTTAGGTAAGTGTGTCTCATTGTGCATCTGTGTGTTGGGCTATGTGTAGGATATGTATGAAGCGGTATGTTTATGTGCAGGGTTGCCAACTTTCGACTGTCAAATTTCCAAACACTTGGAGATGCTGTTTACTACCTTCACTGATGGTTTTTGTGCACATGCAACCTTAATTGCCACTATTCACTATTAGAAAAAGACAGAAACACAGAATATGACAATAGATTCCATCTAGCCTACCCAATTTACTTCTTGTTACAGTACCATAGCCCCCAGTTAATCTCTGATTTTCCCCTATCTTCTTTGCAATTAAAAATCCTCTGTCCTTGTCCCATGCTAGAGATATGAATCGTGTCCGCGATCGTCTTAACGATCGATTTCGGCTGGGAGGGGGAGGGAATCGTATTGTCGCCGTTTGGGTGTTTAGAGTATCGTGAAAATCGTTAAAATCGTGAACCGGCACACTAAAACCCCCTAAAACCCACCCCTGACCCTTTAAATTAAATCCCCCACCCTCCCGAACCCCATCCCAAATGCCTTAAATTACCTGGGGGTCCAGCGGTGGTCCATAGCTAAATCGGGGGAAGGGGGAGGGCAGGAAAACCGGCACACTAAAACACCCTAAAACCCACCCCCGACCCTTTAAATTAAATCCCCCACCCTCCCGAACCCTCCCCCAAATGCCTTAAATTACCTGGGGGTCCAGCGGCGGTCCGTAGCTAAATCGGGGGAAGGGGGAGGGCAGGAAAACCGGCACACTAAAACACCCTAAAACCCACCCCGACCCTTTAAATTAAATCCCCCACCCTCCCGAACCCCCCCCCCCAAATGCCTTAAATTACTTGGGGGTCCAGCGGCGGTCCGGAATGGTCTCCTGCAATTGAATCGTGTTGTCTTCAGCCGGCGCCATTCTGCGCCGCCATTTTGCAAAATGGCGGCGGCCATAGACCAACACGATTCGACTGCAGGAGGTCGTTCCGGACCCCCGCTGGACTTTTGACAAGTCTTGTGGGTGTCAGGAAGCCCCCCCAAGCTGGCCGAAAGTCCCCGGGGGGTCCAGCGGGGGTCCGGGAGCGATCTCCTGCCGCGAATCGTTTTCCGTACGGAAAATGGTGCCGGCAGGAGATCGACTGCAGGAGGCCGTTCAGCGGGGGTTCCGGACCCCGGCTGAACGACCTCCTGCAGTCGATCTCCTGCCGGCGCCATTTTCCGTACGGAAAACGATTCGCGGCAGGAGATCGCTCCCGGACCCCCGCTGGACCCCCAGGGACTTTCGGCCAGCTTGGGGGAGCCTCCTGACCCCCACAAGACTTGCCAAAAGTCCAGCAGGGGTCCGGAACGACCTCCTGCAGTCGAATCGTGTTGGTCTATGGCCGCCGCCATTTTGCGCCGCCATTTTGCAAAATGGCGGCGCAGAATGGCGCCGGCTGAAGACAACATGATTCAATTGCAGGAAGCCGTTCCGGACCGCCGCTGGACCCCCAGGTAATTTAAGGCATTTGGGGGGAGGGGGTTCGGGAGGGTGGGGGATTTAATTTAAAGGGTCAGGGGTGGGTTTTAGGGGGTTTTAGTGTGCCGGTTTTCCTGCCCTCCCCCTTCCCCCGATTTACGATTTTTTGACGATAAATCGAGGGAATTGGTATTGTATCGTGGCCCTAACGATTTTTGACAATTTAAAATATATCGGACGATATTTTAAATCGTCAAAAAACGATTCACATCCCTATCCCATGCTTTCTTATTTATTTAAAAACTATTTATAAACCGCCATACCGATTTTAGATAAATCATCCAAGGCGATGTACAGCAATCAGAGAAGAACAGCAAACAATACATTCAATTTCTGTAATACACTTAAAAATTAAAAATACAGAATTGCTCAGCATCACTATATTCAAAGACCTTTTTACATTCTATATCATTAAGCATTAGCTAGGTCTTCAATTTCTTACGAAAGGGCAGTTCTTTCCACATATTAGGGTTGACCATAGAGAACGCTCTATTCTGAAGCCTGGCATGATTGGAAAGCCTTGACTGATGGTAATTGTACCTGACATTGTTGCTGAAATCTCTGCAGCCTACTTGATGTTTGCCAAGTCAACTGCTTATTTAGATGTAGTGGACTTTACCCTTCAATACTTTAAACGTTAAGACCAACATCTTAAACTTACACCAAGATCTTATAGGAAGCCAATGCAGTTTTTTTTCAGCAAAGGAGCTGCAGATTCAACTCTTGAATGACCTGTTATTACGCTCACCACCATATTTTGAATAACTTGTAGACATCTCATTAATGATCCAGCAAATTCCCAGTAGATACCATTAGAGTAATTTACTGTGCTCATAACTAAAGCATGAGCTACTGATTTCAATGCCTGTCCACTTAAGAATGACCTCAATTGATAGGTCATTCTCTAGCATATAAATGCCGATCTCACCACCCTAGAGATTTGTTTCGCAAAAGGCCAATCTTGTTTTTGCCTCTATTACTTCCACAATGCATCCACCAATGTTTCTGTGAAGAAATATTGTCTGATGCCAATCCTGAGTCAACCCATTTGGAACCTCTTATCATGACTGCTAGTCCTGGAACTTCTTTACAGCCAAAAATGTTTAACTTTTACCAGCCCAGGGCCCAAATTACCTTAAACATTTTTAGACCTCTGATTAAATCATGAATTGAAGTCTAGGTAAAGGGCACAAAAAATGTATCTCCTAAGGCACATACTATGTTGTATAATTACAGGGGAGGATCTGATCCTAACCTGCAGGTGAAGGGCTAAAATCAGGACATTTCCAAACATTTTAGACCTGTTTGTTCCTGTACATTACCTCAACAATCTGTACAGTCTGGAAAAAAAATCAGAACAGTTGGCTACCCTATCTATGTGGCGCAGGAGGTGGACCCTTGAGCCGAGGTGGGGTTGACGCTACCTGCAGGGAAGCCCTACGGGTCCCCACCGTTGGTAGGCAGAGCCGGCTGACTGACGGAAGCTGGCTGGAGCTTCGCCAATATCAGCCCTCATTCCCTGCAGGTTGAGCCCTTGGGTACTGGGGCCAGCTGGAGTTAGCTGGGCCTCCATCCGATGTCTTCTGATGGACGAGGAGGAGGTCAACCAGGAGCCAGCAGCGATGAGGGTAGTGGATCAGATCTCGGAGGTGGGGTTCCAGAGGCCCGGGCACCAATTGGAACGAGAGACAGACAAGGGGTGCCTGAGCAAAAGCAGGCCGAAGCCTGAGTAGCCAAGTCCAGGAAGAATACAGTAGAGGCGTCTTTGAACAAGCTGGAGTCAGGACAGGTGGCAGGCAAGGTAGAGCGGTAAGGCAAGGCAAT
The DNA here is from genome assembly GCF_901001135.1 of Rhinatrema bivittatum. NCBI lineage: Eukaryota > Metazoa > Chordata > Amphibia > Gymnophiona > Rhinatrematidae > Rhinatrema > Rhinatrema bivittatum. Next base: position 94,761,076 of record NC_042616.1, on the reverse strand, counting down.
CATCAGGTCCAGGACATGGTCAGTAATGTGGTCAGACAAGGCAGTGGTCGGTTCCAGGAGAAGATCAATAGCATGGTCAAGCAAAGAAGAGGTCAGGTCCAGGAGAAGATCAGTAGTGTGGTCAGGCAAAGCAAAGGTCGGGTCCAGGAGAAGATCAGTAGCGTGGTCAGGCAAAGCAGAGGTTGGGTCCAGGAGAAGATCAGTAGCGTGGTCAGGCAAAGCAGAGGTCGGGTCCAGGAGTCAATCAGTAGAACAGGTAGAGCAACATGGGAATACAGGAACAAGGAAGAACACCAGAACTAGGATCAGGAACACGAACAGAACAGGAACCAGGAACACTAGGAGTCACCAGAGGAAGCAACGAAGTACACAACCAGCGTGGAGACCTGTTGCAAAGGCAACTAACTGAGGCTGGGTCCGGCCTTATATACCGGGACCCAGTGATGTCATCATCTGGGGCCGCGGGTTGGTTTCCCACCACGGCCCCTTTAAAGGAAGCAGAGATACGCACACGTGTGCCTAGGGAGGGGCACAGCATGGGATGGAGGCGTCTCCCCACGGACCAAGCGGGGAGGTCTGCCGCGGAGCACGGACATCCATTGCAGAGACAGGAGCACCAGGGCTGGCCCGAGGACATAGGTGGTGGCCCATGGCCGTGAGAGAAATGGAGCCAGATGGTGGAGCAGGCAAAAGAGGGTAAGAGGGCCTGGTCACGGGCCTGCCGCAGCCGGCACACGCAACATGTTGAGTGTGTATGGGAATTTTGATGTATAAAAGGGGTGTGCATGTAGGGGTTTAAAGGGTGTGCATGTGGTTTGTATGTATGTGTGTATATGCAGGGTGCGAGTGTGGGGACTTGTATCTGAGGAGTTGTTTGTTGGAGGTTTTAGGTGTGTGTGTTTGAGGTTTATCTTGGGTGTATGGGAGGGGAGGAGTAGAGTGCATCTGTGGTATATGTAGGGGACAGCGGGGAAACAGGGGGAGTATGAGTGGGGTATATGAGGAGGAATGTGTGGGAAGGGGTCTCTTGGCGGTGTCCAGGTGTGTGAGGGTATATGCATGGGTGTGTGTGGTATGTCTGTGAAGGGGTTATGCATAGAGTGTGAGTGTGGATTGTATATGGAGTTTGTGTGTGTGTGTGTGTGGGCAGATGTGTGGAGTATGCATGGGGATGTGTGATGAAAAGCATGTGTGCCTATGTGGTGTTTATATGCATCTGTGGGGGGTGTTGTGAGTGTGTATAGGTGGATCTTGTAGAGGGGCATATTCCTCTCAGATTCCCCTTTGCAGCCTGTATGCCCTATTCCACCCCTCTTCCTTTTCTCTCAGTTTATGTCTCCTAGTCCCTTCTCTCAGCTCCTTTCCCCTAGTAGAGCCCATGGCAAAAGTACAAATACAGCGGAAGTACAAAGTTACATCAGCAACCACACATAGATCAAAACCTGACACAGGAATGGCTAAGGAACGGTAAACTTAAACCCAAAGATAAGAGATTGATAATTGCAACTCAAGATAATGGACTATGGACAAGATGCTTCACAGCCACACAGAAAAAGATTGGTAAAAAAAAAAGACAGGTTCAGATTCTGTAATATTTCACTGCAAACAGTGCCTGTATACAGAAAGGCAAAATAAAGTAGCACAACTCATCCACTGTGTAAACATTGTAACATTGGTGTACCAGAAAAACACAGGAATCACAACCCTGACAGAACTGAAGAGAAGAAAGGTGTTGTGATCACCTTGGGCATTCCCATTCCAATCAATAAAAAGTTTGAGGGTAGAAAGCCAAACATAATGGTAAAGATGAAAAACAAAAGAAAGGCATTGCTAGTAGAAGTATCAGTACCAAGTAACTATTCTGTACTTTGCATGGAGAAACAGAAGATCATGTTGAGCCGGCTAGAGGATGAAGAGGATTCACTGAGGGAAGGCCCACAGTGAGGCTAGTAGCCGGGAGGCGGAACAGAGAAACCAAAAGAAGTCCAGAGGTCATGGCAGGCGGCAGCGGTGCAGTACGAGGACATGGACCAGTAGTCTGGGCAGGCGGCAGGCAAAGAAAACCAGAGACAAGCCAGAGGTCAAGTCAGGCAGTGAAACAGGAAGTCCAGAGAACGTACCAAGGTCAGGAGCCAGAGAGACAAGCCGAGGGAAAGACAGGAACTGGAACCAGGCAAGGATGGAGCAGGAATCAGGAATAAGCTGGACGGAGCAGGAATCAGGAACAAGCTGGACGGAGCAGGAATCTGGAAAAGCAACTCACTCTCAGACGAGAAGACCCATTGCAAGGCAAAGAGTGGGGCTCACAGCTGGGTTTAAATGTCTGAAGGCGTCTGACATTGTTCCCCTGGGTGGAGCCAAGTTTCCCGCGCTGGTCCCTTTAAATTCCCAACCCCTGCGCATGCTCGCACCTAAGGGGCGGAGCCAGTGGCAGAGAGTCGGTGGCGTCTCCCTCATGGAGGGAGTGCCACGGGAAGGTCCCAACAAGGCCCTGCTGGGCACGGAGGATGCTGCAAACGGCTTCAGCAGCCCCGAGGTAGGGAGAAGGGACCGGCTGAGGAGCTCCACGGACCGGAGCCGCAACAGTACCCCCCCTCCTATGCCCCCTCCCCGGGTGTCTGGGTTTAGCAGGATGATCCAGGTGAAATCTATGGAGAAGAGCTTTGTCCAAAATGTTGGAAGCAGGTTCCCAGGTGTTCTCCTCAGGTCCACACCCTTCCCATGAGAGAAGATACTCCCATCTCCTATGTTGGAAATGTACATCTAAGACATCTTGCACTTGGTAAATGATCTCTTCTTCTGCCAGGGTGTTGGAGGGTTCAGGTGGTTTGGTGTGGAAGACTGACAAAAGCAGAGGTTTGAGTAAGGACACATGGAATACACTGTGAATCCTCAGGGAGGATGGGAGGCGAAAGCGGTAAGAAACTGTGCCCACTCGCTGTTTGACAACAAATGGTCCAATGTACTTAGGAGCTAGGCGATTGGACGGAATCCGCAGACGAATGTGTTTGGTGCTTTACCAGACTTTGTCTCCAGGAGAGAATACAGGAGCAGGACATCAATGCTTATCTGTGCATCTCTTTGCGGAAGCGGCTGTCTGCTCAACTTGTTCTGTGTGGATTCCCAAAGATCTTGCAGCTGTTGGGCCGTAAATTGTACCGCCGGAGATGGTACTGTCAGAGGCAGGGGCAGAGGAGGCTTGAGTTGTTTCCCATAAACTAGTTGGAAAGGAGAAAGTCCGGTAGTTGAATGACAATGGTGGTTATACTAGAATTCTGCCCAGGGTAATAAGGTTTATCTCCTACAAACGCTCGGAGAAAAGTTTTTAAAGATTGATTAGTGCGTTCCGCTTGACCATTGCCCTGCGGATGGAAGGAATAAGTAAAGTCCAACTGGACCCCGAACTTCTTACATAGTGCTTTCCAATACTTTGCAGTAAATTGTGTGCCTCGGGCGGAGGTGATATGCAGCTGATATGTATACGAAATATATGTTGGGTGAAGAGCTGTGCTAGTTCTGGTGCAGTTGGCAGTTTGGGTAGCGGTACAAAATGAGCCATCTTAGAAAATCTGTCAACTTTAACCCATACTACAGTTTTCCCATCAGACAGCAGTAGGTCTACTATAAAGTCAGTAGAAAGATGAGTCCATGGCTCAGTGGGAATGGGTAATGGCTGTAGAAGATCCCATGGGTGACCAGGCAGGGGTTTCTGTCTAGCACAGGTGGGACAGGAACTAACATACAGCTGAACATCTCTTTTGACTTGAGGCCACCAATAATACCTGGTTAACAGCTCCAAGGTTCGTGCCTTACCAGGATGTCATGCAGTCAGGGAATCGTGAGCCCATGATAGAACCTTCTTTCGTAGGTGGATGGGAACTATGGTTTTACCAATGGGGACCACGTCCGTAGCGGCAATGAGAACCTTGGCTGGATCTAAAATGTATTGAGGTGGATTCGGCGTGTCATTTGTCTCCATATTATGGGATAGAGCGTCTGCCCAAATATTCTTAGTGGGTCTCTAGCGAAGTGAGAAGTTGAACCGGCTGAAGAATAAGGACCATCTGGCTTGTCTCGGATTGAGGTGTTGGGCTCGACACAGGAATTCCAGATTCTTGTGATCCGTATAAATGATGATAGTATGTTGGGCCCCCTCAAGCCACTGACACCATTCTTCAAAAGCTAGTTTAATGGCCAGCAGTTCTTTATCTCCTGTGCCTTAATTCTTTTTGGCCGGTGAGAATTTTTGAGAAAAGTATGAGCACGATAGTAATCTGCCTTTACTTGATATTTGACTGAGAACAGCCCCCACAGCTAAATCCGATGTGACAACCTCCACAATGAACTGGTGCTGTGGGTCTGGGTGGTGTAGGCAAGTGTCCAGAAGAAAAGCCTCTTTAAGGTTCTGGAAGGCATTTTGCGCTGCTAGGGGCCAAACCTTGGCATTTGCTCCTTTCTTGGTGAGAGCCGTGAGTGGAGCTACCCTTTGGGAGTAGTGCAGTATGAATTGTCGGTAAAAGTTGGCAAAGCCAAGAAAGCGTTGGAGAGCCTTGTTGCCAACTGGTTGAGGCCAATCCTTAATTGCCGCCACCTTGTCAGGGTACATGTGGAAGCCTGTGGAAGACACAATATATCCAAGAAACGGCAGGGATTCCTGCTCAAACTGACTTTCTCCAATTTGGCGAAAAGCCGATTGTCCCAAAGTTTCTGTAAGACCTTTCGGACGTGTTGAAGGTGTAACAAGGTCCTTAGAATATATCAGTACATCATCTAGATATACGATGACAGAAGTGTGTAGCATATCAGGTAGTACTTCGTTCATTAGGTTTTAGAAAACCGCAGGAGCATTACATAAACCGAATGGCATGACCATGTACTCGTAATGTCCATCTCGAGTGTTGAATGCGGTTTTCCATTCATCTCCTGATCGTATTCTCACAAGGTTGTATGCTCCCCGGAGATAAAAGCTTAGTGAAGAGCTTGGCTCCTTGTAGTCGGTCTAAGAGTTCTGGAATAAGTGGCAATGGATATCTGTCGCGTTGAGTGATGGCGTTGGGACCCCGGTAATTGATACAGGGTCTGAGTGAACCATCTTTGCCATGAAAAAGAAACCGGCTCCAGCCGGTGAAATGGAGGGTCGAATAAAGCCACAGTCCAGATTTTCTTGAATGTAATTAGACATGGCTCGGGTTTCAGGAAGAGATAAGGGGTAATGCCCCTTGGGAGATGTGGTACCTGGTAGAAAATTTATGGCACATTCAAAGGATCGATGTTCTGGAAGGAATTCAGCTTTTTCTTTAGAGAATACATTCATATTTATTTATTTATTTATTTATTTATTTATTTGATGAGTTTTATGTACAGTCATTCGGTAAAGCCATCACAACGGTTTACAAAAGCTCAAAATGCAGGATTTTTAACAATTGAGCAAACAGGGATAACAGGAAGTAAATTAAACAAAGGAGAAATATTCAATTGCAAAGATGGCATTTGCACTACAGGTTGCATTAAGGGGTGCCCAAAGGGGAGGGCCCCTTTATTGCACCCCTTCGGTGCATGGCGCCTGGTGGCAGGGTGCCTTTCAACGGTCGGAGCTGCCCCTGGTGACGTTGGGAGGGGGCGGGGCTTCTGATCGGGTCTCTCCCTCACATTGCAGTTCTGTTTTTTTTCCTTTTTTAGTTTCAGGTGATATTTCTTTCTTCTCTTCTGTTCCCATGGCGATGGAGAAGTGCCGCAGGGCTCCCAAAGGTGGTGGGCGGGCTGCCAGTTCGAGGGCACTGGTGGCAGGGCGCCTTTCAATGGTCAGAGATATTCCAGATATGGATCAGATAAGAATAGAGGTGTGGTTAGAAGCGGAATACAGGGTCACGGAACTGTGGCCAAGCATGACGAAAACAGTACGGACTCCAGGCCGCTATTTGTAGGGTATCCCAGTGGATGACAGTGAGTGCTTTTGTAGCCATGTTAAGCCCAAGATGATAGGATGAATGGCCTTTTCTAGCACCAAGAATGAAATCTCTTCAGCATGCAGGATTCCAGTGCGAAGATTCAAGGGAAACGTTCTGGTAGAAATATATCCCGGAAGGGGAGTTCCATGGATAGATGAAATCTGAAGTGGAGGAGTGTGAGGCTGTACAGTGATTTCTAATTGTTGATCAAGGTCAGTGAGTATGAAGTTTCCTCCTACTCCAGAGTCAATAAATGCCAAAGTAGAGAATGACCCCCCCCCCCCCCCGGGTATTCAAGTGTAACTGGAACTGTACATTGAGGAGCGGGATTGATGCAGCCTAGGGTCAACTCCCCGAGGATTCCTAGGCTCTGGCGTTTTCCTGCTGTTCACCGCATTGGGCCAGCAGGTGACCCTTTCCACCGCAGTACAAGCAGAGACCTAGGGAGCGGCGGCACTTCCTCTCCTTGGGTGTCAGTGGACTTCATCAGAGCTGCATGAGTTCTTCACCACAAGTAGGAGCAGCCTCAGTGGAAGGAAGCAGTGGACATGAGAAGGAAGGAGCTAAGGAAACTGGTCTTTTAGTCGGCTTGACCTCTCAAGTGCGTTGCTATATCCAACCATCAATCCGTCCCGTAATCTATCAAGGCATCAAGATTCTTGGGAAGATCTCGAGCGGCGAGCTCGTCCTTAATTTGAGAAGATAGACCCTCTAAGAAGATGCTTTGCAAGCTGTCTTCGTGCCAACCTAGCTCTGTTGCAAGTGTGTGGAACTAGACAGCATAGTCCACAAGAGGACGGCTCCCTTGACGAAGGTGCAATAGTTCGGTGGCAGCGGTGGACTGCAGAGCTGGCTCATCGAACACTGTCTTGAACGTATGGATAAACAGTTGCAGGTCTGTTAACAAGGAGTCACTCCGTTCCCAAAGCAGCGAAGCTCAAGCCAGGGCTCGTTCATCCAAAAGGGACAGTATATAAGTCGTCTTGACTTGATCTGAAGGGAACTGTGTGGGTTGCAGGGCGAACCTCATGAAACAGTGGTTCAAAAATCCATGGCACTGCTTTGGATCCCCTGCATACCGTGGTGGTGCTGGAAGATGAAGTGATGTTGATGGCCTGGGACTTGGGACTGGCACAGGAGGCATTGGTGCTGGCGGTGGCATGGCATCCAGACGGTTAGCCGGCCTCTCCACACTAGCAGCCAGCATGACGATACAGTGTTGCTGCTGCTGGATTCACTGGGTCATGCCAGGGATGGCCTGAACATTCGGATTGTCCGCCGGGTCCATGGCCTTGCAAACTGTTGAATTGTGGACCCTTGAGCCGGCTAGAGGATGAAGAGTATTCACTGAGGGAAGGCCCACAGTGAAGCAAGTAGCCAGGAGGCGGAACAGAGAAACAGAAGAAGTCCAGAGGTCATGGCAGGCAGCAGCGGTGCAGTACGAGGACATGGACCAGTAGTCTGGGCAAGCGGCAGGCAAGGAAAACCGGAGACAAGCCAGAGGTCAAGTCAGGCAGTGAAACAGGAAGTCCAGAGAATGTACCAAGGTCAGGAGCCAGAGAGACAAGCTGAGGGAAAGGCAGGAACTGGAACCAGGCGAGGATGGAGCAGGAAAAAGGAACAAGCTGGACGGAGCAGGAATCAGGAACAAGCTGGACGAAGCAGGAATCAGGAACAGCAACTCACTCTCAGACGAGAAGACCCATTGCAAGGCAAAGAGTGGGGCTCACAGCTGGGTTTAAATGTCTGAAGGCATCTGACATTGTTCCCCTGGACGGAGCCAAGTTTCCCATGCTGGTCCCTTTAAATTCTTGGACGCTGTGCGTGCGCGCGCCTAAGGAGCAGAGCAAGTGACAGAGAATCGGCGGTGTATCCTTCATGGAGGGAGCATCGCGGGAAGGCCCCAACAAGGCCTGGCTGGGCACGGAGGACGCCACGAATGGCTTTAGCAGCCCCGAGGTAGGGAGAGGGACTGGCTGCGGAGCTCCGCGGACTGGAGCCGAAACAGATCAAGTATTACGAGACACAATCAGAGATCATGAAAACGTAGCAGAAAGATACAGAAATAACCCAATTGTAATGAGTGTCACTAACTTCATTAAAAAAGAACTTTCAAGCACACTTTGGTATGTTACCTGTATATATTACACCCTATGAGCTGCTGAAATAATTTCAGAGGGTGCAGTAGGTACAAACACCATAGAATTATTAAGAAGCATACTAGCAGTAAATTTGAGAGACTGAGATCATACCCAACTTAATCTTGCGTATGAATGAGGTTCTTTCCTGTTATTGTATGCTCAAATGTAATCCATTTGGAGACATTACTCCCACGTTCCCACCCTCAGCTCCTCTTCCCCTTATAGCCCATGCCCCCTGTCCAAGCCCCTTTCACCCTTATAGCCTGTGTCCACTCTTCCAGACCTCTTTCTTCTTTTCCCCCGGTTCCACCTCCCGTACCTCTCAACTTCACTCATCCCTTCTCTCCCTCTCACAGCAGCTCTACCATGCTTTATCCCCTCTCTGTCTCACAGCTAGCATCCCTTCTTCCAGCATATCTTATAGGTAACAGACCCTTTCACAACTCTTCTTCCTCTCTCCCAATCAGCTTTCTTTCTCTCAGCACCCCCCCCATCAGCTCCTCTCCTAGCTTCCATTCTCCCATCACCTTACTCAGCTCCTCTCTCCATGCCTCTTCTCTCTCGATTTGTCCTCTCCTCCTAGCCCATTTCTATGCTCCTTTCTACCTCTGAAATCCTGTTATCTGTCCTCTCTTTTCCTCTTTCAATCCCTTTCCCATTCTCTCTATCAGCACCTCTCCCCCTCTCCACTGGCACTGAAGAGAAGAGCAGAGGCAAGAAATATGTCCCTCATGCACTGCTGCTACTTTTTCCTTTCCTTGCATCCCTCTAGACATTCTTTTCAGAGCCAATGAGATGCAAGGGGAAGCGGAAACAATAACAGAAAAAGACACTCTCTTCCACCAGGCTGAGACCCCAGCATTGGGCCCAGGCTTCAAGCTTGGGTCTTATATAGGGCCTAGACCAAGGTTGAAGCGACCTCCCATGGCCTACGCCTTTGCTTGGCTGAAGCTTCGGCCTGGGCCTAGGCCTCATCATCGGATCCCCCTGGGAAGGGGGGACGGGACGGGGAGGATCCCGGTCCTGGCATTTTTTGGGGTGAGAGGGATAGGGTGGTGGGGACAGGAGGCCCCGTTTCTTTTTTTGTTTATGTTTATTTCTTTATTTGAAACTAAATAAACATAAAATGAAATATGTGGGGGAAGGTCTCCCAAAGACAAAACGAAAAACAAAACAGATTTTTTTGACTTCTTCCCACCCCTATCAGATATATACAATGCATGTAACACTCCATACTTCCTTCATAAATGCTAAGAATCAGAGACCCAATGCTGGCCTTGCCCGTTGTTTTCCTACATGTTAAAGGCATCCCTTATGTTCTCCGAAGGAAATGTTATGGGGGGGGGGGGGGGGGGGGGATAGAGAGCATACACGTTGTGCTTTGATATTTTTAAGACCCAGTGCCAGCTTTTCACTAGAAGGAGGAGCAGCATGCAGAAGAGTCACCCTCACAGCACTCTGCTGTGATTTTATTCTGTAGAAATTCAGGTGGGAGGCCATGCCAGGCTTTTAAAAGGAAAAACAAAATACTACATACACACAGGAGTGAATTTTCAAAGGAGTTACTCACTGAAAAAGTAGTATACATTGTAGCAATTTTTAAAAGCACATTTATGCCCGTAAATCCTGTTTTACATGTGTAATCCTTTTGGAAATTACCTCCTTGGTTTGGTGCAGGCACAGTGTAAACTAAGCTCAAGCTGCACATTTACAACCAAATTACACATCTAGACATTGGAAAGGAGGAGGTGGTAAATAACTATTTAGTAGGTGGGGTAAATATCTTGTTCTTGTATGTTATCCTGACTTTCAAAAGTGGCTAATTGGGAGCCTGAGTAGGCAGATAATCAGCATATAATGAAGGATTTTGAGTAGAACCCTCTGCAAGCCATGGGATTTGGTTTATTCTCTCATTCCAATATACAGAAGCATCTTCTCTGACCTCTTCAACATCTCAAATTGGCCAGAAGCACATGGAGCAAGTTCAAGGAGTGATGTCGGTGTGAATTATAGGCAGAAAGTCCCAAAGAAAAATATGCTTGTCCATATTTTAATCAGCTCCTGACTCATTTAAATATCCTCTCAAGGCTCCATAGGATATGAAGGGGAATAAAACAGTAGCAAACAAGGGCTTGTTAGAGAAAAGAAAATTACTGGTAATGGCATAACAAGGCACAGAGCATAATGATCAGCTATCATGGAAGGTCAGCATGTGAGAAAAACATAACAGAACAGACCACCTTTTTCTATTAATTCAGTCTATTTTCTCCCTCACTGAATGACAACTATCTTGCCCATTAAGGTACAGCATTAGCATCTCTGCTGCCAAAGCAGACCTTTCCCTTGCTCAGTCCTTTAACAAGGCAATGCCTATACAGTTTTCATGGCCTGGGAGCTCACAGCAGCAGCAAATTTATCAACAAAGGGCAGCTGGGGTAGAGGCTGAAGCTATGCATCACTGACTCTGCAGGCCCCTGCTCAGGGCATGCTTATTAGGAGTGTGCATGGCAAAAAAAAAAAAAAGTTTTATTTTCATTTTGTTTTTCAATTATTTTTGTTTTCTTTTTTTTTTCAAGTTTCCTTTAGCATGATTTATGCTTTTTTAAATGTATTTTGTTTTTAGTGTACACTACATCAAATTTGTGCACTCTTACTCTCAAAATGGTGTGCACTTTCTGATATATAGTGCAAACTATTTAATTTAGTGTGCACTAATTTGATTCGATGCATGCTATTTGAGTTACTGCGCACTATTTCAATTTAGTGTGCACTAGTTTGAATTAGTGTTCACTAAAAATGAAAAAAGAAAAACAAAATTTCTTGGGTTGCTTTTTTGTCTCATTTAAAAAAGCAACATGAAATGACATGGACCTGTTGTTGACATTGTCAGCACATCCCTAATATTCATCACTGTTGAACAATTACTGGAACTTCCATCCCTCAAAGGCCATGAATGTTGCCTCTGAAGCATCACTAGCCAGTCTGTGAAGTGAAAGATCTGACCCAGAAATCAAACCTCAAAGAAAGGTGGAAGGAAGGCAAAATGATTACGGCATGGTTAAAAGGTGAAGTGAAAGAGGCTATTTTAACCAAAAGATCTTCATTCAAAAATTGGAAGAAGGATCCAAAAGAAGAAAAATAGGATAAAGCATAAGCGCTGGCAAGTTAAATGTAAGACATTGATAAGACAGGCTAAGAGAGAATTTGAATAGAAGTTGGCCGTAGAGGACAAAAACTCACAGTAAAAACTTTTAAAAATATATCCGAAGCAGAAAGCCTGCAAGGTAGTCAGTTGGAACGTTAGATGATCGAGGGGTTAAAGGGGCACTTAGAGAAGATAAGGCCATCATGGAAAAATTAAATGATTTCTTTGCTACGATGTTTACTGAAGAGGATGTTGGGAAGACACCCGTTTCGGAGAAGGTTTTCATGGATAATGATTCAGATGGACTGAACCAAATCACAGTGAGCCTAGAAGATGTGGTAGGTCTGATTGACAAACTGAATAGTAGTAAATCACCTGGACCAGATGGTATATACCCTAGGGTTCTGAAGGGTTCAAAAATGAAATCTCAGATCTATTAGCAAAAATGTGTAACCTATCATTAACTCATCCATTGTATCTGAAGACTGGAGGGTGGCTAATGTAACCCCAATATTTAAAAATAGTTCCAGGGGCGATCTGGGAAACTACAGACCAATTAGCCTGACTTCAGTGCCAGGAAAAATAGTGGAAAGTGTTCTAAATATCAAAATCACAGAACATATAGAAAGACATGATTTAATGGAACAAAGTCAGCATGGCTTTACCCAAGGCAAGTCTTGCCTCCTTCAATTTTTTGAAGGAGTTTATAAACATGTAGATAAAGGTGAACAAGTAGATATAGGGGCAAGCTCCCCCTGTGCATGCCGAGCCTAAGTTGCATAGACTGCCGGCGCGCTCAAAGCCCCGGGACGTGCGTAAGTCCCAGGGCTTTCCTGGGGGGGCGTGTCGGGGGCATGTTCGGTGGTGTGTCGCGGCCGGCGCGTCATCGGGGGTGTGTCGGGGGCGTGTCGCTGCTGGTGCGTCATGGGGGGCGTTCCGGAAGCGTGGCCGCGGCCTCCGGACCAGCCCCCAGACCGGACCATGGCGCGCTGGCAGCCAGCCCAGCGTGCGCAAGTTACGCCTGCCTCAGGCAGGCATAACTTTCGCGATAAAGGTAGGGGGAGGAATTAGTTAGGGCCGGGGGGTGGGTTAGGGGAAGGGAGGGGAAGGTATGGGGGGGTGGAAGGAAAGTTCCCTCCGAGGCTGCTCTGATTTCGGAGCGGCCTTGGAGGGAATGGAGGCAGGCTGCATGGCTCGGCACGCGCAGGCTGCCAATTTTGCACAGCCTTGCGCGCGCTGACCCCGGATTTTAAAAGAAACGAGCGGCTACGCGCATATCTATTAAAATCCGGCATACTTTTGTTTGTGCCTGGTGCGCGAACAAAAGTACGCGCGGGTGTAATTTTATAAAATCTACCCCATAGTATATTTGGCTTTTCAGAAGGTATTTGACAAAGTTCCTCATGAGAGGCTTCTAAAAAAAGTAAAAAGTCTTGCGATAGGTGGCGATGTCCTTTCATGGATTACAAACTGGCTAAATGACAGGAAACAGAGAATAGGATTAAATGGACAATTTTCTCAGTGGAGGGGAGTGGGCAGTGGAGTGCCTCAGAGATTTGTACTGGGACCCATACTTTTCAATATATTTATAAATGATCTGGAAAGGAATGCAACAAGTGAGGTAATCAAATTTGGAGATGATACAAAATTATTCAGAGTAGTTAAATCACAAGCAGATTGTGATAAATTGCAGGAAGACATTGTGAGACTGGAAAATTGGGCATCCAAATGGCAGATGAAATTTAACGTGGATAAGTGCAAGGTAATGCATATAGGGAAAAATAACCCATGCTATAGTTACACAATGGGGGTCATTTTCCAAGGAGTTACTGCGGGAGATAAATTTGCACTAACAGCCGTTAACGCGATTTGCAAATTTGTTATTCAGGGGGCGGAGCATATGTAAAGCGGGAAACAGCTGCAGTGTTAGCACGGCTCCTATCTACAACCCTTTCATTCGTGTTACATTGTGCGCTAGAGGCCAGTAAAGGTTTATCGCGGTCCATGACAATTCTGAATGGTGGGTGAGAGAGAGAGGTGGGGATTAGGTATTAGTGTAGGGGGTTGGGGGCCACTTACACATTCAACGTGAGACGTACGAACAGAACAGTGGTCTCTTGTGAAGATTTGATGGCCTTCGGAGTGGGGAAACTCACTCCAAGATGAGATTTGGGCAATGTTCCCTCCACCTAGCTTGATGGACACTCTACCTGGGCAACAACAACCTCGAGTTACTAGGTGGGCCTCTCATATGGATACAAATACCTGTCTAGGGAGTAGGATCTATAGCAAGTCTCTCTCTCTCTCTCTCTCTCTCTCTCTCTCTCTCTCTATATATATATATATATATTCTTTGGGTGTTTTATTGCGCACCGGGGAAACTTCGCGATTTGCGCAATTGTATTCGCGAATGGCGAAACATCGCGGCATGCGAAGTTTTCCCGCTGCACGAAAAAAGCCTCATTTGCATGGGAAACGCCCCTTAATGCGTTACCAATGCGATACTGGTAAATGAGGCCCAATGTTAGATTCCATATTAGGAGCTATCACCCAAGAATGAGATCTAGGCATCATAGTGGATAACAAATTGAAATTGTTGGTTCAGTGTGCTGCAGCAGTCAAAAAAAACAAACAGAAAGTTGGGAATTATTAGAAAGGGAATGGTGAATAAAATGGAAAATGTCATAATTCCTCTGTATTGCTCCATGGTGAGACCCCACCTTGAATACTGTGTACAATTCTGGTCGCCGCATCTCAAAAAAGATATAGTTGTGATGGAGAAGGTACAGAGAAGGGCAACCAAAATGATAAAGAGGATGGAACAGTTCCCCTATGATGAAAGACTAAAGAGGTTAGGCTGTTCAGCTTGGAGAAGAGATGGCTGAGGGGGCATATGATAGAGGTGTTTAAAATCATGAGAGGTCTAGAACAGATTAATGTGAATCAGTTATTTACTCTTTCGAATAATAGAAGGACTAGAGGGCACTCCATGAAGTTAGCATGTGGCACATTTAAAACTAATCGGAGAAAGTTCTGTTTCACTCAACGCACAATTGAACTCTGGAATTTGTTGCCAGGGGATGTGGTTAGTGCAGTTAGTGTAGCTGTGTTTAAAAAAAGGATTGGATATGTTCTTGGAGGAGCTATTAATTAAGTTGACTTAGAAAATAGCCACTGCTATTACTAGCATCAGTAGCATGGGATAGACTTAGTTTTTGGTTACTTGCCAGGTTCTTATGGCCTGGATTGGCCACTGTTGGAAACAGGATGCTGGGCTTGATGGACCCTTGATCTGACCCATTATGGCATGTTCTTATGTTTGTACTGCCACTAAGCCACCATAGCAGGCTATGAAAGGCTTCTGGTTTCCTGCAGTAGCTCAGGGGTATTTATTTATTTTATTTATTTATTTTAAAAAGTTTATATACCACTTTTAAAACAATTAGTTAATCAAAACGGTTTACATAAAAACATAAAAACGCACATGACTTGTACAAAAGACAATTTTTAAAAGTGGAACTACTTGGATTAAGGGGAGGAGGATGCTTATGGGAAGAGTAGAGTCATAGGGGATGTGCCCATGAGTAGCCTACCGAGTGGTAGGGGAGGAACTGAATGCCATGGAGAATAGGTATGTCTTTAAGCTCCATTTAAATTCCTTATTGGAAGATATCTGTCTTAGGTGGTCTGGGATTGAATTCTAGAGCGTAGGGCCTGCTACTGAAAAGGCACATCTTCTGGTGATGTCTAGCTGCACCAAGCGCACTGACGGAATTTCCAGTAGGTTTTTGTGTAGTGACCATAATTGTCTGCATGTTTGGTAGATGCAAAGAAAGGAGAAGAGCCAGGTTTTGTGTCATTATATATTAGGTTATGTAGAATAGATAAGATCTTAGATCTTATACTGAATTCTGTAGTAAACTGGGAGTCAGTGCAGCGAACAGAGGGTTGGGGTGATGTGTTCTTTTAGAGAGATTCCAGTCAACAGATGTGCAGCGGAGTTTTGGATAAGTTGTAGAGGATGAAGTGTAGTGGTGTGAAGGCCAATATAAAGAGCATTACAATAGTCTAGACCGGAGAAAATGAGGACTTGTAGGACAGTTCAAAAGTCATGAGCGAAAGGAAGTGGATGAAGATGTTTTAGTATCTGAAGTTTAAAGAAAGAGTTTTTGACAATGGTAGAGATGTGGGCAGACATGGACAGACTCAAGTTGATGATTACTCCAAGGTTTTGCGCTTTAGATACAATTGGAATGGATTGGATAAGTCATCAATATTCAGATGTGTTGGAGAACTACAAGCAGAGTGTAGTATAGAAGAGAGATGAAGGATTTCAGTTTTTGAGGTGTTTAATTTCAGGTGGATACGGGACAACCAGGAGCTTATGGTTTTGATATAAAGGCAAACTGTTGAGAGAGTGGTGGACCATGATGATTTATAAGGAACAAAAAAATTGAATGTCATCAGCGTAAATCTTGAATTGGATATTTAAACTGCTGAGAAGGTGGCATAGAGGCAATAGATAAATGTTAATCAGAATGGCAGATAATGTAATGATGAACCTTGTGGGACACCTGAAGTGGGGAAGTACCAATCAGATGAATATTTACCAATATTGATTTTATGAGGACGGTTTGATAGGTAGGAACAGAACCAGTTCAGGATGGTGTCTTTTATGCCAATTGACTCCAGTTGTTAGAAGAGGGTTTGGTGATTGAGGGTATCAAAGGCTACTGAGATGTCGAGGAGTACAAGTATATAGTCAGTATTCGTGTTGAAGCCTCTTAGTAAGGTGTTGAACGATAGCAGAAGTAATGTTTCTGTACTGTGAACTTTGCGAAAGCCATGTTGATTTGGGTGTAGTATGGAGTTTTCGGATAGGTAGTTTGTAAGTTGATGTAAGACAACTGATTGTAGAAGTTTTGCTAATGAGGTGAGGGATGCAATGAGTCGTAAATTAGAAAGATTACTTAAACTCTTGTTTTTCTTTTTCGTGATAGGGCGAATGGAGATTTGTTTAAGTAGATCCGGAAAAATGCCTGAAGATAGAGATGGGTTGACAATCTGAGCTAGAAATAGATTAGCATGTTCGCCTAAGGCTTTGAATAAGTGACCGGAGCAAGGATTGAAAGGTGAGTTTGAGATTATAGTTCTGTAGTATGAGAAAAGGATGACTAGGAGTAAACAGGGTGTTGGAGGGGCGGGATTGTGGAGAATGGTTTGTGGCAGGCTTTTCATGATATTGAGGATCTTCTCTTGGAGATAGTGTGCAATGTGATTACATAAAGTATTATCAATGTCTGAGGTAGAAGACAGAGAGATATTTGTTAAGCGTTTCACAATATTGAAGAGAGTGGAAAGGTTTCCATTTGCTGCCAATATTTTCTGGGATTAAAAGGGCTCTCATATGTGTTTGGACAATTTTTTTTTACTTTTTTACTTGTTTTCTGTCTTTCATTTCATATTCCTGCTTCTCTAATTTCCTTTCTTCTGTTTCCTGTCACTTACTCCTCACATATACCACCTTCTCTTCCACCTATTACTTAATCCCTCACCTGCCTCTGCTCCTCCATTCTGTCCTCCTGCTCTCCAGTCTCTTCCTCCCCCCATACAATTTATTCTCTTTGAGCCTAATTGAATATTTTCAATAGTGGCAGTAATACCTCTGATTACTGACTTTATGATTACCTATCCAAAGTCATCTGACAGTTAATCTTATTGAAAAGATACAGTAGACCCTGCTGTATTGTCCTTGCATCATAGCCAAGGATACACAAGCCAACAAAACTTTTGTACTGCAAGCTCTGATCAAAACACAAACGGTAAAAAACATATTCACGATTTTATGCCTCTAATATTTCCACACTCACCATGTCTTATTTTTCTACTGTGTTGCTTTTTCCAAATCCTTAAATTTATCCCTTGGGGCAAAAATCTCGCAGTGATCTTTGCACAAGCTTTTGTTTACATACATTTTTCTGTCAAGTAGAAGAAGAGAAATATCTGCAAAAGTTTAAAAGGGTCCCTTGAGTCTTACTAGCATATTAAATTGCTTTGGCCAGTCTTATACACCAGCATCACGAAATATTGTGCATATTAAATACTTTTTATCATCAAAATGCAGTCACTGGGGATCAGTACTCACTGTATCTAGCAGGGAGGTCATCCCAGTCATTGTAGAACAGTGACAACTAGTGACTGGATTTAGGGCCAACAGAGTCAGGGTTCTGGAGACAATTCTGGTACATGGCCTGTAGCCTAGGTTTGTTGCTTCAGGGAGGTGCAGTGAGCAGTTAAGTGACTGGGATGAGGTACATAAAATAGGGGGAAAAACCCCATGTGGTTTCCAAAGAAGACACAGGATGCCACCATAGCCACTGGAAATTAGGAAAACTAAATATTATATTTCTTTCTGTACATTGTTAAAAACATTGTTTTCAATTAAGCTTTAATTAATAATTGTAGCTGGAGGCCTAATCAGTATTTCTGATATATATATATATTTGGTGTTTATTGATCATGTTGGGTCAGTGTTTTCTCTTGATTTGATTCAGTTGGGTCTGTTTAGGTTTTACAATGTTTTACAATGTTTGTAATTAAATACGATGGATGCTATGAAACTTTATCTGTACCCTTAAGGTTTCTGGGTATCGATTTTTGCAATTGTTTTATATTATTGTTCCTTGCTAAGTTGTAAAAGTTATAATTGTTGCTCTTCACCTTGTGTGCCAATGGTAATCAAATCCAAACAAACAAACAAACAAATAAATAAATAAAATCAATAGCCCAACAAAAGCTGATTCCAATTGAGCTGTAAAATGATTGCCATAATAGCCCAAGGACGCCATCCTGTCTCCTCTACCAGATATGAACATTGAAGAGATGGCTCCAAGCTCCCTCCTATCCCCCACCCGGAAGCCCCTAAACCCTCAAGGCCAAGGAAGGAGGCGGTAGACTCCTACTGTATTCCCACTCACATCTGGCATTGTTCTGACAGCAATGCTGAATACATATGCTACCAATGTTACTGTCATAGCCATACCTGAATGCAATGTTGGGCAGCATACGCTACTAGCCTTGCTGTTGGAGCAATGCTGGATGCAACCGGGAGTGCCTTTAATGTTTACTGCTTTTCAGTTAGGCCTTGGAGATTTAAGGTGGCTCTGAGTGGGATAGGTAGGTGGCGTGGGAGGGTGGGGTGGATAGGGAAGGAGGGGTTCTGGAGCTAGTTCTTTAATTTCATATCCTGAGGGAGGGCCTCAGGCCTGCTATGGCATCAACATTGGTTTAATTATTTTGTTTTTTGTGTGTGTGATTTCTAAGTGGTTGTATCTGAATTTAGCTTACCCAAATATCTTTAGATGTGTGGCTGAATATACATGGTTTAAGTTATCCAAACAACTTTAGCTGAGTATATGCAGCGACATGACTAGTGTATCTGGGTAACGTTACCAGATAACTTTAGCTGAGTTTATTCAGCAGAAGATTTGTCCTGCTGAATATTCAGTCAAAATAACCCAAGTATCTTTACGCGGATAACTTTGCCACTTGCTGGCCTACTGAATTTGGATCTTCCTTTTTCAGCTGATGAATACAGAACAGACAAATAATTAACATCCCTCTTATTTTTCTGAATGTGTATTGTGTGCATTAAAACTTCAAAGAACATTAAAGTAAAATTTACAGAATGACCGGGCAAACAGCAATACTGCTACCAAAGGGGCTGATGCAAAAAAAAAGAGCGGAAAGCGGGCGCTGAAAAGTCAGCGCCCGTTTTTTTTAACATGCGCATGGGGCCCGCACCATGCTATATTACAATTAGGGATCACGTTAGCAAGGAAGCACTAGAGTCACTTGCGCGACCTTAGCGCCTCCGTGCTAACACGACCCCGCGGTTACCGGCGGTCTGCCGGTTATGAAAACCGACGCCGAGCATATCGGCATTGGTCCTCAATGCGGCCTGCTGAGTTTTTTGTTTTTTTTTTTAAACTTTTAAAAGAAGTACAAAAAAGCAGTTGTTTCTGCTTTTCTGCGCTCAGCTATTAATGCCTGCTCCAGGCAGGCGTTAATAGCTGAGCGATAAATGTGCGTTTTAGACACATATTATTTTTTTGCATTGGCGTGAAGGAGTAATAGCCTCATTCGCATGCATTTGCATGTGATGAGCGCTATCCCATTCACTCCGCGTCGGACGCACGTTAAATAGGTGCTAATCCCTCTATTGCATTAGGGGGTGGATTAGCGCCTATTTAACCCGTGTCCGACAGTAGGTTATACAGTGCGCTCAGCTGAGCGCACTATTGCATCGGCCCCAAAGTATGAGGAGTAAATGCTAATTTTAGGTGAAACATTAAGAGGGGGCATCGCACGATGAACTTCCAACAAAAGTGAGAAATTGAGTTCTTAAGTAACCTTCCTCCCCATCTGCCCCATTCAGAAAATCCCATTAAAAAATGTTACTTTTAAAGATGAATTTTAAAAGCCCGGTATGTGCATTAATTAGGGGATGTGCAAATGAAAGGGACTCACATGCACCGAGCAGATTTAAAAATCCAGCGAGATACACTCTAGAAAGTTTTCAATAAGGGGCATGGACATGGTCTGGGCAGGGCATGGGCATTTCAGGGTGTGAGCCAGAGATGTGCTTGTAAATACTGACAAGACCCGGTGCGCGCTGAGGCCCCCTGCCTTGTAACCTTACTTCTGCTATGGATGCCATGTAAGCTAAAAAATAAATAAAACTAGGCAGATCTGCGGGGTTTTAAGAGCCAGGGCTAATGGGGGAGGGGGGAGTGAAGGCTATAAAACTGGGGGGGGGGGGGGGTTGGAGGACCTATATCTTAACTAGACGAACTGGTAAAACTAGGAATAGCATCGGCATGCACTTCTTTTAAATTTCCCCAATTTATGCAGTAAAAGTGTGATTTGCGTGCCCATGTACACACTCACCCACTTGAACGTTGGTGCACATGTGCACGTGGCCAGGCTATTTTATAATATATGTGCTTAAATGTGTACAAGTTATAAAACAGCCACGTCCCTGGGTGTGGGCTGACACATGCGTGCACATATGCACCGGTTTGAAAATTAGAAGCCATGGGCAGGAACAAAAACCTGGAGTAAAACTGAAAGATTGCTGATAACCAAAACAAAAAGCTCAGACCATATTTCTCCTACGCTATATCATCTTCAATGGTTGCCTGTTCAGTACAGGATTCAATCCAAGATTCTGTTTCAATTCAATTCGATTCTAGACGCGCAGTAAACGCTACTTGAATTTAAACTGCTTTTGATCACAATTGAGGAATTCCTGATTAATGGATGACTATACATCTGTTTTTATTGGACAATATATCTCTAAAATTCGTTAGAGACATCTACAAAAGCCCCTGAAGCAGCCTTCACAGGCGAAACTCAGGCCTAGAGTCGGGCAACTAATAAAGCACCTTTGAAGGACCTCCGGTCTCCTTCTTCTTTTGTTCCTCACGGCTTAAGAACATAAGAACATGCCATACTAGGTCAGACCAAGTGTCCATCAAGCCCAGCATCCTGTCTCCAACAGTGGCCAATCCAGGCCATAAGAACCTGGCAATTACCCAAACACTAAGAAGATCCCATGCTACTGTTGCTAGTAATAGCAGTGGCTATTTTCTAATCAGCTTAATTAATAGCAGGTAATGGACTTCTCCTCCAAGAACTTATCCAATCCTTTTTTAAACACAGCTATACTAACTGCACTAACCACATCCCATGGCAACAAATTCCAGAGTTTAATTGTGCGTAGCGTGAAAAAGAACTTTCTCCGATTAGTTTTAAATGTGCCACATGCTCACTTCATGGAGTGCCCCCTAGTCTTTCTATTATCCGTTAGAATAAATAACTGATTCACATTAACCCGTTCTAGACCTCTCATGATTTTAAACATCTCTATCATATCCCCCCTCAGCCGTTTTTTCTCCAAGCTGAAAAGTCCTAACCTCTTTAGTCTTTCCTCATAGGGGAGTTGTTCCATTCCCCTTATCATTTTGGTTGCCCTTCTCTGTACCTTCTCCATCACAACTATATCTTTTTTGAGATGCGGTGACCAGAATTGTACACAGTATTCAAGGTGGGGCCTCACCATGGAGCGATACAGAGGCACTATGACATTTTCCGTTTTATTCACCATTCCCTTTCTAATAATCCCCAACATTCTGTTTGCTTTTTTGACTGCCGCAGCACACTGAACCAACGATTTCAATGTGTTATCTACTATGACGCTCAGATCTCTTTCTTGGGTGGTAGCTCCTAATATGGAACCTAACATTGAATAACTATAGCATGGGTTATTTTTCCCTAAATGCATCACCTTGCACTTATCCACATTAAATTTAATCTGCCGTTTGGATGCCCAATTTTCCAGTCTCACAAGGTCTTCCTGCAATTTATCACAATCTGCTTGTCATTTAACTACCCTGAACAATTTTGTATCATCTGCAAATTGATTACCTCACTCGTCGTATTTCTTTCCAGATCATTTATAAATATATTGAAAAGTACGGGTCCCACTACAGATCCCTGAGGCACTCCACTGCCTACTCCCTTCCACTGAGAAAATTGTCCATTTAATCCTACTCTCTGTTTCCTGTCTTTTAGCCAGTTTGTAATCCACGAAAGGACATCACCACCTATCCCATGACTTTTTACTTTTCCTAGAATCCTCTCTTGAGGAACTTTGTCAAATACCTTCTGAAAATCCAAATATACTAGTTTCCTAAATAACTGCTGTGGGAGCCAACAACTCAACATTGCCAAATATTAAATGTTCTTGTTACCTTGTAGAAATGTATATAGTTGTGTAGATAGAGAATACTAACCACAAATAGATAAGTGTGCTGCTTGACATCCTATTAGTAACGTACATAGTCATGTAGAAATGTATATAGTTGTATAGTCTAATAAACCTGTATATATTTGTACATGCTGCCCGCTTTGTTCACAGTCCTATTTGTTTTCCTGGGCTTGAAGGGAGGGAGATCTCACCCACTAACACCTTCTTCCCCAGCAGGAGGCACCAGGTGCCACGAACATGAGGACCGACTGATTTTGCCCTGGGGGGCTCCCACCAGGTCAATCCCAGACCCAGAAATGCCCCATGAGGTAAGCGGTCAAGGGAGCGTTACATAAATATGTGATAATTGACCATGAATATGAATATCGATTTTGTAAACCATTCTGATCTTCTTTGGAAAGACGGTATATATAACACCTAAATAAATAAACTAAAAAACCCTGCAAAAAAGACACTTGGCAACCATATCGTATTTGGCTACCAAAAAGCCACAAGAAAACAGAATTACAATTACAATCAATAAATCTTCCATATTAAAACAGCACTAACTGCCAGCACTCAAACAGCAACAAATCCAGATATGAAGAAGCAACAATGCAAATATTACACCAGGTCCTAAAATGCCAATATACCACCAATTAGGAAAACAGAATAAGACTGGATGCTATAGATCCGTAAATAGAATACCTCATCTCGCTCACACATGCAGAACATAGACAGACCCTTAAAATATAAATAGAAATATGCAAGCAATAAGCCAGATTCTGCATGCAGTGCAATGATGGAACAACAGAAACATCACCATTCCTCATAAAACAGACCAAAAAAATCAAGATATATAAAAAAACAATAGTACTAAAACCATATTCAAAACAGCCAATGAATAGAAGAATATCCAATAATTTACACTGGCAGATACAATTTTTCCAAGCATTAATAACATATTTTCAAAACATACACAATAATTAAAAATAAAGATATAAAAAAATTCTCCTGCTCTTCTCCATACCTGGGAACTTTGGATTTCCGGATGCCCTGAGATTGTCGTGGATTAGCAGGGAGAGAAAAAAGGAAGTTGTAACATAGAAACATAGAAATGACGGAAGAAAAAGACCAATCGGCCCATCTAGTCTGCCCAGCAAGTTCCCACACTTATTTTCCCATACTTATCTGTTTCATCAACCACCAAGTTCAGGGTCCTTGTTGGTAACTGTTTGATTCAAATTTCCTGCCATCCCATGTCATTGATGCAAGGAGTAATGCTGGATTTGCATCAAAGGTGAACATAAGACTTAATGGTTAAAGGTAGTAACTGCCGCATCAAGCAAGTTACCCCGATGCTTGTTTACCCAGACTGCACAGATCAATGCCTTGTTGGATATTGTCTGAATGTAAATCCTGTTTTCAACATTTCCCCTTGCCATTGAAGCAGAGAGCAATGCTGTATATGCATTCAAAGTTATGTATCAGGCTTAATTGGTTTAGGGTAGTAACCACCATAATAAGCAAGCTACCCCCACACTTATTTGTTTACCCAGATTGTGATGTTCAGTCCTTGTTGGTTGTTGTCTGAATGCAAATCCTCTTTTCCACATTCCCCCTGCCATAGAAGCAGAGAGCAATGCTGTATATGCATTCAAAGTTATGTATCAGGCTTAATTGGTTTAGGGTAGTAACTGCCATAATAAGCAAGCTACCCCCACTCTTATTTGTTTACCCAGTTTGTAAAGTTCAGTCCTTGTTGGTTGTTATCTGAATGCAAATCCTCTTTTCCACATTTCCCCTTGCCGTTGAAGCAGAGAGAAATGTTGGAGTTGCATTAACCATGCGAAGGCTTATTGAATAAGGGTAGTAATCACCAGGTAGTAGCCTCCACTCCAGTATTCCACCCCATAGCTCTTCTCTTTATTCCCATCCTCTAGCCTTTGTGGATCCACAGTGTTTATCCCATGCCCCTTTGAAATCCTTCACAGTTTTAGTCTTCACCACTTCCAGACATCCACCACTCTCTCCGTGAAGAAATACTTCCTGACATTGGTTCTGAGTCTTCCTCCCTGGAGCTTCAAATCATGACCCCTAGTTCTACTGATTATTTCCAATGTAAAAGGTTTGTTGTTGACCATGCTCATTAAAACCTTTCAAGTATCTGAAACTCTGTTTCATATCACCCTTACTCCTCCTCTCCTCCAGGGTGTACATATTTAGGTTCTTCAATCTCTCCTCATAAGTCATTTTATGAAGACCATCCACCTTTTTGGTCGCCCTTCTCTGAACCGCCTCCATCCTGTCTCTGTCTCTTTGGAGATATGGTCTCCAGAACTGAACAGGTGAGGCCTCACCAAGGCCCTGTACAAGGGGATCATCATTTCCTTTCTCTTACTAGATATTCCTCTCTCTATGCAGCCCAGCATTCTTCTGGCTTTAGCTATCGCCTTGTCACATTGCTTCCCCCAACTTTAGATTGTTAGACACTATCACCCCAAGGTCTCTCTCCTGTTCCGTGCACATCAGCCCTTCACCCCCCCCATCAAATACAGTTCTTTCGGATTTCCACATCCCATATGCATGATTCTGCACTTCTTGGCATTGAATCTCAGCTGCCATATCTTCGACCACTCTTTGAGCTGCCTTAAATCCCATCTCATTCTCTCCATTCCTTCCGGCATGTCAACTCTTTTGCAGATCTTAGTGTCATCCACAAAAAGACAAACCTTACCTTGTATCCCGTCCGCATTGTCGCTCACAAAGATATTGAACAGGACCGGTCCCAACACCGATCCTTGCAGCACTCTGCTTACCACTGCTCTCTCTTCAGAGTAAGTTCCATTTACCATCACACATTGTCTTCTGTCCATCAACCAGTTTGCAATCCAGGCCACCACCTTGGCAGTCACTCCTAAGCTTCTCATTTTATTCACAAGCCTCCTGTGCAGGACCGTATCAAAACTTTCTCCTTTCTTGTGCATTTTCACACAAACACACACACACACATGCTCTCTCACAAAAATACATATATATTTTTTTAATTTTAAAAATATTTATATTCCACTTATACTAGAACCCCATGCTAGGCAAATCACAGTTAAATAAAATAATCAGCACAGCGCAAATAAAACATAATAAAACAATATCTAAAACAATTCATTTCCATAAAACAAATAATAACAAAATGTGGACAATAAAAATATCTCCATGCAATTATAAACACAGAAGGTTGCCTGCTTCCTGGTGAAATAAACAGCTAGGCCTTTAACAGCTTTCTAAACACCTATGGCCTACAAAAAGTGTGGCAATGCAGTCCATATCCACAATACAGGCCGAACTGAAAAAAACACACATAAATGGATTTCTTGTAAACAAGCAGCCTTAATTATTGAAATGGCATATACATGTACTCATGTTCTCTCTCACACACACATACACGCTCTCTCACAGATACATATACACACACACAAACATGCTCTCATGTTTGTGTGTGTGCTCTCTTGCACACACACACACGGACACACATACATATAAACAGATGCTCTCTCTTTCACTCACTTTCCCCCTCCCTCTTGAAGCAGAAGTGGTAGAAATCTTTCAGCCCCGCAACAGATGAGAAGATTTCTTCTTTAGGCAGTGGATGACAATCCTGCACTGGTCTTCTGCTCCTTCCAGCAGTGCATGCCACGCTGCTGCTCCTCCAGTCTCTGCCAGCCATGTTGTCATTTCCATTGGGTCCGAGCTACTCCTCCTGAGGCCCAGCCAGGGCCAGCGCGTCCATTAGGTGAACTTGTATGGTCGCCTAGGGTGCCAAGCCATAGGGGGCTGCCGAAGAGCAGCCACGTGGTGCCATAAGCGGGGCCTATCCCGCTCACGGCAAACAGAAATAGAGACTGTGTGTTTCTCAGGGCCTTCTCGCGGCCCTGAGAAGCACACAGTGTCGTGACCCCCCCCCCACCTGTTTCAGTTCCGATTGTTTCTATTTTTCATTGCCGTGAGCGGGATAGGCCCTGCTTGTGGCACCATGTGGCTGGTCTTCGGCGCCCCCCTACGGCTCGGTATCCTGAGAAACACACAGTCGGTGCCGAAACAGGTAGGGGGGGGGGCGACCGGAGAGGGGACATGATGGGGGGGGGGGAGCGGCAGTGCAATGGTCACCTAGGGCGCTCAATACCCTTGCACTGGCCCTGGGCCTAGCATTGCTCTTAATAGCATGTGGCTTGCCAGTTGGAGGAGGCCGATGCTTGCTGTGGTTGGGCTTCTCTGCTCCTCATTTCTAGCTGAGAGATAGGTGGAGGCAGATGCTTGTTGTGGCCCACGGAGGGGAGGTAGGAGGAAGCCACAGGTTCCAGCAACCCTGCAACCATGCTGCTGCTCACTGCAAGTGCTTCTCCCAGGGTGGGGGGGGGGGGGGGCTGCGCATGCCACCTCTGAGTTGGGCTGGATGTTGGTCCTGACTTCTCCCAATTTGCTTCACCCCCCACCTCCCTCTCCCAAAGGAAAAGGGAAAACCAGGAACAGGTGCAGTGCTCTTAAGGTGTAAGGGCAGCTGATCAGCCACAGGGAGCAGCGGCACCTCCTGTTAGATAGAGCCTAAGGCCATGACCATGTCGGCCATAAGCTAGCTATGGCTCTACATGAAGTATGTTGTTGATCCATGGAAGAGTCAAGAGAGTAATTTGTGAGTAAACAATGCAACCTTGTATTTTATCTGCCACTGGACTGGTAACAGGTGAAAATCATACAATACAGTTTTTTCTGGTAAATCCAAGAAAAATCAAATTACAATAGTCCAACAACAGTAGAAGCAAAGCTTGAACAGCCTCAACAGAGGCTTAATCCCGTAAATAACACAGAGTTTTAAAAAGCCAGAGCAAATAACTTTGATCTGATGGGAAAAGGACAGATTATAATCAATAAGGATCCCCAAACTCTTTACAAAGGGGAGAAGCACATTGTTCTCAATGGATATAGAAGGGGTATCATCAGAATTGCTGTGCTGAAGAACATAATTTCA
The DNA here is from genome assembly GCF_901001135.1 of Rhinatrema bivittatum. Classification (NCBI taxonomy): domain Eukaryota; kingdom Metazoa; phylum Chordata; class Amphibia; order Gymnophiona; family Rhinatrematidae; genus Rhinatrema; species Rhinatrema bivittatum. The sequence goes on along the minus strand of NC_042616.1, from coordinate 94,734,009 downwards.
AATTTAGACAGTTTAAGACCAACTTATTATGTGTAAGCCATTGTCTAACAACTGACACACAAAGAAACCACGTTTCAACCCAGGATGCCCCTATCAGGATATAAAACTAAATGTTGTTTGTATAGATTCTATATTCTGAACTGAACCCAGCCAAGATCTTACAAATTGGGGATATATAGATGTAAATAACAATGCTGTTAAGTCTGAACACTGAGGCACCCCTGTACATATAAAATGCCATGAAGACTGACCTCCACCCCTTCCACTATAATATGATTTGAACCAATTCAGAACAGTACCTGAGATTCCACATTCTCTCAAGCAATAGAGTAATGTCTGATGGTCTGTCATATGAAATGCTGACAAAATGTCAAACACTGATTGAGTTCACAAGACAGAGAAGCAAGATCTCAGTAATCAAGGAATTTCTAAAACTGAATTGAAACTGGTCTAATATGCAATGGTCTTCAATAAATTCAGTGATCTGCTTTAACACCACAGCTTCCATGAGTTATGCAATCTCTAATTCTGCTGATGGTTTGAAACAAGTCAAATATTAGAATAGTTACATTCTGAAAACACATTTTCAAGACTGCAATGATACTGTTTCCTTTACACGTATATAGTGAAAGCACTCTACATAGTCCATAACCTACAAGCAACTCAATGTGATCTCCAGTCTTAAAAGTGCGTAAAATCTGGCATCTTTTTTCACATGTGAAAATAGTGGCCGGAAAATGCATTCTTTGGACAAAAACTATTTTTTTTCAAACAGAGTGATTTCTAGTAGAACAAAATGGCAATGGTGAAGCTCAGTGGGTATATTGAGCTGCATCTCTGCACTTCTGAACCACTTCTCAATAAATCAGTTAATTTCTATGGTGCCACCAGCCTTTTTTGCTGTTTTTGCTGAATCATCCCAGTGTCTCTATAAAGTGTCCTACCTTCATATAACCAGTCACTGAGGCCATTAAAAATGTCTTCCCTTCCAGTAGAAACTAAGCGGATTGCACGGCTTTCTGCATCCATTTGATAGTAGATGTTATTCTCGAATATAAATATCTAGTTTAAAAAAAGAAAAACATTGTTAAATACTGAAGCAATACCAAATGGTTGGTTGGTTGGATGATGAATTACACTATAAGTCATTATATATGAAAGGCTGCATCATATAGTAGGAAATATAACTACTTCATATAATACCATTATCATTTGTTTTATTTCTATTCTGCCTTACCATTTTTTCAATCTCCAAGGTGGATTACAGCAATTAAAAATTGTGCAGTCAATATTGATCTTGCTTGTTTGGTTAAATTTGTGACATTTATTTAAAAAAACTTATAAGCCACAGTTTCCAACAAAATAGTGTTAAGTGCAGAGTACAGATTTACATACTTAAAAAATCATTAAAATATACAGACTCTTTAACAATCACACTGCATAAGAGCAACTGTTATAACATATCAAACTGGAATATCATCCAAGCGCTTCCCTAAAAAGGACAGCTTTTAACTGCTTTCTAAGTACCTGCATATCTGTCTCAACCCTATACCCCACTGTTAGGGAGTTCCATAAAACTGTAACAAGATATGAAAAGGCTCTAGCCCTTTTCTTCAGAAGTCTATATTTTTGAAGGACAAGCACCTGCAAATGGTCCTGACTCATCAAACACAAAGGGCAGGAGTGCTCATACCACCCAAGCACATTTCTAATCACCACATGACAAGTCAGTTTGTAAGAGTTTATGGGCTATAATTAACTGCTGAAATCTTATCCTGAATTTAACCAGTAGCCAGTGAAGATTTTTAACCATTGGCATGATATGATCATTTTTACGAAGCCCAGATAAAACACATGCTGCCGCATGCTACTCATGTTGGAGCAACCTCGGCAATTTATAAGGTAGACCTGCTATAAGCCACTGCAGGAATCCAATTGGGTTAACATAAGGGACTGGAGCACAGTCCTAAACTGATCAGGAGGCAATATATGCCTAAGGGGCTTCAATAGTCGTCAGCTTATAAAAGGCAATCTGGGCCGTGCATTGTATATGCAGAGGCATGGTCAACTGTGCATCCAATATAACACCCAGATTTTGGATATCAAACAGTACAGGTAAAGGGCATGCTTCTACAACTGTTAAAAATGGTGTCATATCAGGGGAATTCTTGCCAATCCAGAGTAGTCAGGCCTTCAGTATATTTAATGCCAGACCATTAATGGCAAGCCACACTTTCATACTGTTAAAAAAAAAAATTGAACTGGGAAAATATCAGATGCCATTCAAGGGATAAATATCTGCATTCCATCTGTATATATATATATATATATATATATATATATATATATATATATATATATATATATATAATAAATTAATCCAAAACTTTTAAGGAGCAATTCTTAATGAAGCCAAATATAGATGAAAATGGGAGGAAGACTATGCTGACCCTTGAGGTATGCCCGATGCTAAAACTCCATGGAGCAAACTGAGCTCCTAACTGAACACGCTGCATCTTATTGTTTAAGAAGGTTGCAAACCACTTCAGGACCATCCCAGTAATCCCAATATTCTCTAAACTTGTGATCATCATATCTTGCCTCATAGTGTGAAAGGCACTGGAGACATAAAGCTGTATTAGGATCCCAGCCTTCCCTGATCCAAACTGTTCAGAAGGCTATCAGCCAAAAAGAACAGTGACAGTTCGGTATTATAGTGCTTACGAAATCGAACTGATTACAGTCCAATATATCATGATCTATCAAATATTCATCTAATTGTGTTAATACAGCTCTCTCAAGCACCTTTGCCACAGTAGGCAAATTAGAGATGGGATGGTATTTAGCGAGATCATGATTATCTTTAATACCGCCCTTAAAAATAGGCCTCACTGTGCCCTATGGTATACAGCCCTCTGCTACAGAGCAATTTATCCTATCCCTAATAGCATCATAGGAAACGTTCTTAAGTTAAATATTTTTTTATTTTATCGTTAAGTTTCTAAATTTATATTCAGGATTTTCCTTGATTTAAGTAAGTAGAGCAGCTTAATGAAAATATCAATTAAACAAAAAAAGAAGAAAAACATGCAAAAGCACAGATGATACAATAACAAAGCCGCATTAATATAAGAGATAACAAAAAGTACATATGAAAAAGGAAAATACATTCAGTCAAACAAAATTGGCAGATCCTGATGGCCCCAACATTGGCTAGATCTGACTTATTTTGAAGGAAACTTTCCAACTGCATGGGTCGAAGAAGACATAGTTGGCTTGCATATGACTTGCATATTTAATTAAGCATCTGCATGAAATTTCAGCAAGAAGGTGGTACCTAACGCCAAAAAATTCAGTTTTTTAACAAGAAAAATCTTTCTACAAATTTAAGTCTCCCTGACAATGTCTGGGGAAACAGAGATTGTGTGCCCCATAAACACAATTTCAAAGTCCATTGCATATCAAATTCATGTGCAGAGATGACAAGAAGAGTTGCTTTATCTTTAACTTCTGAGTTAGAATTTTCCAGAAAACCTGAAAGCTCAAACAATGGCTCATTATAGCGAACATCTTCAGCTTTATCTATAGAATTTTTACCCTTAACAATTGGTAAATAATAAAGCTTTGTTATAGAAGGAATCATTTCCTTAGAAAGTTTTAGGAAACCAGTAGAGATGTGAATCGTGTGCCCGATCGTCTTAACGATCAGGTTCGGATGGTGGGAGGGAAAAATCGGATCATTAGAGATTGTGAATTGTGCTGGGGGGGGGGTCCCCGGTGTGATCTCCTGCTCTCGGGCCATCAGCGCCATTTTGGCTACCACTGATAAAAAGGCACCGATGGCCTGAAAAAAAAAACCCACCCCGACCCTTTTCAAATTACCCCTTTGCTTCTCCCACCCTCCCAACCCCCCCAAAAACCTTTTACATGTACCTGGTGGTCTAGCGGGGGGTCCGGGAGCCATCCCTTCAATCGTGCGGGTGCCGGTGCTGGAGGTTTCAAAATGGCGCCGATTGCCTTTGCCCTTAACTTGTCACAGGGAGCGACTGTCGCTCCCTGTGACAAGGTAAGGGCAAAGGCGATCTACTGCCAGTATGGCGCCGATCGCCTTTGCCCTTAACTTGTCACAGGGAGCGAAAGCCGCTAGATGATGGCTTTTCAGCCCAGCGATGGCTCCAAGTCTGATGTCAGGGGTAGTCGTCCACTTCTCCACCTGATGGAGATAGCGAAAGGCTATCTCCACCTTTTGCTATCTCCACCTGATGGAGATAGGAAAAGGCTCTCCCTTTCACTATCTCCCATCCTTAATTTTTTTACAAAGGAGAACAGACAAGGATCTAATGGTGAGAAGATTGATTTTAAGCCAATTTTTCGCATGTGAAAATGCCTTAACGCATGTGAAAATGCCATAACGCACGCAAACAGCATCATAACGCATGGTGCGATGCTAATTTTTAAAAGGGGGAGGAGTTTGGGACGGGATTTCTGGCCAAGTGGGCTGGCTTCGCAAATTGAGAAGCCATATCGCAAAGTTTTAACACAGGAAACAACACCTCCAGTTACTAGGTGGGCCTCATATAGAGGTATAAATATCTAACTACGATAGCTAGTTAGTCTCTCTCTCTCTCTCCAGTGGTTGTATGTAGGAATTGTGGTACTTACTGCATTTTGATGGATCCAGGCCTTAGTGAGAAGGGGATCAGTACCTTCCTGGGTGCTGGTTCTACTTTTTCATTAAGATTTTTGAATGCTTTTGCCTTTTGGAGTTTTCTCCAGTGAAAGACTTGTTACCTCCGCCTGGAGGAATTTGACCAGCTAGGTTAGATCAGGAGGTAGAAGAAGATTACAAATAGTGACTTGCTGCAGGAGAATTCCAGAGTTTTCTACCTTTGTGTGAAGAATTTTTCTGAGTTCCCAGGGAAAAGATTTTGGCCACACTTCCTGAGAGGGGAACATCTATATAGATATGCTGTGTTCCCTACTACTGGAATTTTCCTAAGAGATTCCCTGCCTGATACTGAGAGACACTTGCACAAGTAAATTGGAGAACTGTAAATTTGATCTCATCAAGCCACAAAATATTGTGAAAGTGCCATTTTAAACTTTTAAGAATTCTGACAGTAAAGATTTAATTTTGGACATTCAATCTGAGCCTCCAGAGTCTTTTTGGGAGCTCACATCCTTTAAAGCTGATAGAGACATGCTACTCCTCCAGGGCAACAAACTGAGAGTCGCCTCAGCCATCTTGGACCTTGGAGGATTTTGTCCTCCCCACCCTATTGAAAAAATAATCCTATACCGGAGCCCATGGACTGTGTTGGAGGGAGAAAGTTAAAGGATTGGCTCTGGGACCCTTCTATACCCCTGCCCCCTGGCCCCTAAACCAGAGAGGGAGTTACAGAAGGAAAGGGTTGGGTGAATGAGAGGGAAGAGGGTAAGGGGGAGGGAAGGAAAGGAAAGGAAAATGAGGAGGAATGTTGATAGAAGAGAAAAGGAAAGTGAGGAGGCATGGGTGACAGGTAAGGGGGTGAGGAGAGGCAAGAAAAGGGAGGAGTGGGTGAAAAGAGAAGGAAGGAAAGGAAGGAGACATGGATGAGAAGGGAGGGGCTGAGAAGAGAAAAGGAAAGGGAGGAGGAGAGGTTGAGAGGAAAGGGGAGGGAGGAAGTAAGAGGGAAGAGGGGAAAGGAAAGGGGGTGGGTGAGTGAGATTTAAGTATCATGAGCAGATTGGCCAGAAGAAAGAAGCAGGAGCAGCATCAGCCCACGCCCTGAGAGGAAAGACGAGAAGTTCCATTGGCTGCATAGGCTGAAGGTGGAGGCTACAGCAACCTGTGCATTCTGGAGGTAGAGAAAATTGTATGTGTTTGTGTGAGAGAGAGCTTGCTTATTTATTTATTTATTTATTTATTTATTTATTTATTTAAACATTTTATATACCGTTCCATGTAATGGTTTACAACGGTTTACAGAGGTAACATTCATAACTATTAATCAACAAATCTTGATAGTTTACATAGTAGTATTCATTAGCAGTGATTAGCATATCTCGAATGAAATGATATGTTCCAATATATATTATATTAGGGATGTGAATCGTGTCCTCGATCGTCTTAACGATCGATTTCGGCTGGGAGGGGGAGGGAATCGTATTGTTGCCGTTTGGGGGGGTAAAATATCGTGAAAAATCGTGAAAAATCGAAAAATCGCAAAACCGGCACATTAAAACCCCCTAAAACCCACCCCCGACCCTTTAAATTAAATCCCCCACCCTCCCGAACCCCCCCCAAATGACTTAAATAACCTGCGGGTCCAGCGGCGGTCCGGAACGGCAGCGGTCCGGAACGGGCTCCTGCTCCTGAATCTTGTTGTCTTCAGCCGGCGCCATTTTCCAAAATGGCGCCGAAAAATGGCGGTGGCCATAGACGAACACGATTGGACGGCAGGAGGTCCTTCCGGACCCCCGCTGGACTTTTGGCAAGTCTCGTGGGGATCAGGAGGCCCCCCACAAGCTGGCCAAAAGTTCCTGGAGGTCCAGCGGGGGTCAGGGAGTGATTTCCCGCCGCGAATCGTTTTCGTACGGAAAATGGCGCCGGCAGGAGTTCGACTGCAGGAGGTCGTTCAGCGAGGGTTCCGGTGCCTCGCTGAACATTTTGGAAAATGGCGCCGGCTGAAGACAACAAGATTCAGGAGCAGGAGCCCGTTCCGGACCGCTGCCGTTCCGGACCGCCGCTGGACCCGCAGGTTATTTAAGTCATTTGGGGGGGGGTGAGGGAGGGTGAGGGATTTAATTTAAAGGGTCGGGGGTGGGTTTTAGGGGGTTTTAGTGTGCCGGCTCACGATTCTAACGATTTATAACGATAAATTGTTAGAATCTCTATTGTATTGTGTTCCATAACGGTTTAAGACGATATTAAAATTATCGGACGATAATTTTAATCGTCCTAAAACGATTCACATCCCTATATTATATAGCTTACTAAAGGACTAAGACTTAAGGCAAGTAATATAGGAAAATAATATAACAAATCTCACATAAGGGTCTGTACATTGTTTTATGATTCTTAGGCTCTTTCATAATGTTTTACTCCTCTTGCTTCAATTAATATCTCTCATCTATCTTGTTATTGTATTTCTTTACATTCTGATGTTATTAAGTTAGATTATATGCATTTTTGAACAGCCATATTTTTAGTTCACATTTAAATCTCTTTCTTTCTGGTATCAGAAATTCCAAAGCTTTTGATGTGCTATGGAAAACGCATGATCTCTTACTTGTGTCAAATGTGTACTCCATATAGTCAGAACAGTCAATAGTCCTTTATTTTGATAGTCCTTTTTTTAGTGTATGATTGTAATGCTGAGATGTGTATGATTGTAATGTCATGCCGATCATACTAGTATTACTAGAATGAATGTTTTTGAATATTAATGTTAATACTATGTAATAGATTCAGGATTGTACTAGCAGCCAGTGCAGTGAGATCAGTGATGGTGTAATAAAAACATAGAAACGTAGAAAGTGATAGCAGAAAAGGTCCCTAAGGCCCATCCAGTCTGCCCAGCAAGCTCCCATAGTTATCAGTTGCTCAGACTACCAAGGTGGGCTCCCCCCTCCCCCTGTCATTGAAACAGAGAGCAATGTGCCATGTTGGAGCTGCATCAGAAATGTAGTATCAGATTTTTGGTTAAGGGTAGTAACAATAATCAACAAGTTCAAGTTACCCCCATGCTCTTGGTTACTGTTTAGGTTCAATTTCCTTACCTACCCTGCAGCTGAAGCAGAGAGTAATAATGGAGTTGCATCAGAATTGTAGTATCAGGCTTTTTTGTTAAGGGTGGTAACCATCTCATCAACCAAGTTACCCCCATGCTTATGTGTTTTTCCAGACCATACAGTTCAATGTCTTTGTTGGTTGTTGTCTGAATCCAATTTCTCTTTTCTCCCTGCCATTGCAGCAACGAGTAATGATGGAGTTGCATCCCATTTTGAAGGCTATTTGTTAAGGGTAGTATCCACCACACCAGAAATACCTGGTTCTTGTTGCATCGGAGGTGAATCCTTGGGCCGAGGTGGGGTTGACGCAACCCGTAGGTAAGGACCTATGGGTCCCCACCATCGACAGGTGGAGTAGGCTGAAGGCAGAGGCTGCTGGAGCTTCACCTATACCAGCCTTCATTCCCCACAGGTTCAGCCTTTGGGTGCTGGGGCCAGCAGGACTTAGGTGGGCCTCAAGGTTGGTTAGCAAGAGGTTGGTTCAGCCCAGAGACAGCAGACAATAGGTGACATAGTCCTACCCTGGACTAGGTACGGTACTGGAACTCGGGTGCCAATGGAATGGAGATTAGCTGGGGTGCACGAGCAAAGGTTGGCCAGAGCCTAAATAAGTCCATGTCCAGGGAGTAGGCTAGGAGATGCATCAATGACAGGCTTGGATCAGGGCTGGTGGCAATGCATAGGTCGTGGCAAGCAATGCTGAGTTCTGATCACTGAGAAGTCAATAGCGTTAGTCAATCAAGGCTATAGTCTGATTACGGAGAAGTCAATAGCGTAGTCAATCGAGGCAATGGTCTGATCACGGAAAAGTCAATAGTGTAGTGTTAGACTTTCTGCTAGGAGATAGCAATCTGTTAGAAAACTGTTATGCTGATGGAAGGAGCAAGCAGAAGGAATCTGTACTAGTAGACTGCGGAGTAGCAATCTGTAGTATTTGATATAGTTGTGGGTGGATCCCTGGGCCGGTAGCAGATGACCATGCCCTCGGAAGGATATCCTGAGAGGGACCACCGGCTAGGCTTGAGTATGGAGACAGACACACATTAGTTCTTTTATTAAACAGGTATGAAGCCACCAGAGGTGGCAGTAGTGAGCTGATATGCCCGGAAGGGCTGTAGTCCCTCAGGTACTGGAACAGCGATCCAGGATGGCTGAGCTGTTGAGAAACTGTAGAACGTGAGTAGGCAGAGTAGACAGGGTTCATAAACAGAACTAGATGATAAAACTCATATAAGGTCTCAAGGAAGCTCAGGAGCTGGAACAATATAGGCCCTCGAGGAGGGAGTACCAGGTTCCATGGAAAGCTCTGAGAGAGTGATGGTAACTCACAATTGTTTGTAGTAGCTATATCTTCCAGGCAGTGGAGAATCTTCAGAGTATCCAGGAACATGGGCCCTCGAGGAGCGAGTACCGGTTCCTATCTGTAATCTGAAAGGTAAAAAGAGAGCGAGGCCCCCGAGGAGCGGGTACCTCTGGAAAGTCTGAGGAGGCAGAGTAGCTTGGAGGAATTGTAACCGGATCCGAATCCGTATCTTCTCCACTCCTTGCTAACTGAATTTGATAGTGAAAATTGATACCTTAAATATTGGAAGCGGATGACGTCATCTCAGGGGGACGCCCCTGAAGTTTGGGCCCTTGCTGCTACTTCAGTCAGAGCGCACGCGCACGCGTGCCCTAGGTCATCAGGCAAACATGGCGAATCTGGTCCGGGGACGCCGGAGAGAGATGGCATGGAGACGCTGTGGCAGCCAGACGTCCATCAGACCCAGAGGGAGTTGCCACAGAGGTAAAGAGGGTGGAGTGAGGGCGTCGAGCAGCGACAGACGCAATAGTACTCCCCTTCAAAGGGCAATCTCCTCTTCGGGTACCAGGCTTTGGTTTAGAAGGATGCGCGAGATGGAACTGATGAAGCATCTCTTTGTCCAAGATATTGGTCTAAGGCTTCCAAGTGATTAAATCGGGGCCGAAGCCTTCCCAAATCAGAAGGTATTCAAAAGTCTTGCCTCTGTTACGAACATCCAAAATCTCTTTGATCTTATTTTCTAATTCATCTTCTGCAATGATGACAGATGGATCTTGAGATATGGAAGAATCTTGCAGAGTGTTATTGATGATATTAGTAGCAATGGATTGAACTGCTGTGGACGTCACTAAAGGTTTCAGTGGAAGTAGTGATGTTAGGTTACGTCCAATATCCACTTCTAAAGATGCCTCTCCAGTAGAAGATGCTGGATGAGAGATGGTAGCATCACCAGCGGAAACAGTCTGGCTGATTGCTAGAGATATCTTCTTCGGATCTATTATGTGCTGTGGTTCATCAGGCACATCTTCCGAGTGAATGAGCGAGACAGCATGTCTGCTCTGATGTTACGATCTCGAGATTCTTAAGATCCGTGAAGACGGTGATTTGATGTTGAGGAACATCCAACCCATCTCTATAGAGACTCTCCTGAAGAAGTTGCTGGATAAGCGTCGCGGGTGTAGAATTCAACTGTAACAAGTAGCTGATGGATGACATTGAGGCTTCAGCGGAAGTGGTAATGTTGGGGTACATCCAAGATCCACTTCTAAGATGATGGCATTACCAGCGGGAACAGACTAGCTGCTTCGGATCTAATATGCGCTGTGACTCATCAGACACATCCTCTGAATGGTTGGAACGTGACAGATATCTCTAAGTTTGTAATCCATAAATGCGGATAGATGTTGAACGCCTTTGAGCCAAGGTGAACGCAGAAGGCACTAATAATATCAGCAGCCATAGTTGAACTGCCGTGGTCGTCACTGAGATCTTCAAGAGAAGTGGCAATGTAAAAGAACGTCCAAAGCCCACTTCAAATTGTAATGCAATAATGGATCTTCTAATATGACGAAGGGACTCCTCAGGTCTTCCACTAGACATCTGAGAATGAAGTTGCCTCCAGCCCCTGAGTCCATCAGGGCAGGAGTCTGAACCGTAGTCGGTTCACAGATCATGGAGACTGGAAGAGAGGGCGGAGGAGAAAATGCAGTATGGCCCAAGAACAGTTCTCCCGCGGGACTTAGGCCCGTCTGTTTCCCGGACGAATGGAGCATGTAGAGACATCATGACCACAGTACATGCACAGGCCGCATTTCTTCCGAAATCTTCTCTCCTTAGAGGTCAAGTGACCACGACCAAGTTGCATCGGTTCATCTCTATCAACAGCAGAAGTTACTGGAACCGTCCGAGGTGCAGAGATAGTACTAGTCTGTTTCAACCCAAGTAACACCTTAGGCCGGAGTTCCTTCACCTTGTCTCGGAGCCGGTGATCAATCCGAGTAGCCAAGGCTATTAATTCATCCAGCGAGTCAGGTGTCTGGCGAGCAGCCAGCTCATCCTTTAAGCGGGTATCCAGGCCTCTGCAGAAGAGAGTCTTGAGACAATTGGGGTCCCAGCAAAGTTCCACTGCAAGTCTTGAATTCCATGGTGAAGTCCGTCAGTGATCTGTTGCCTTGCTTCAAGTCCACCAAAGCAAATCCAACAACAGAATTACGAACAGGGTCATCAAAGACAGATTTAAACAAGTCCATAAATACTTCTATGGCCTGCAAAATAGGGCCTTGCGTTCCCACAAGGTAGATGCCCACAACAAGGTTCTCCCATCCAAGCATGACAGGATGTAGGTGGTCTTTGAAAGAACCATGGGAAATAAAGTTGGCTGTAAAGTGAAGTGCATGCAGCACTGGTATAGAAAGCCCCGGGTCTTCTGGATTTCTCAGGAAAAGCGGATAGGAGCCGCCAGTGGTACAGCAATCTTCAAAGTTACCTCCTGTAACTGACCTTCTTGGTTAGAAGCTGTGCCTTGTTTCTTCTGTGTGTGTAGCTGATGAAATGCTGCAGTAAGTTTCTCCAGGGTTTCTAGCTGTTCTGAGATGCGTTGGGCCAGGCTGGGTATAGCCTGCAAAGCAGAGAGATTTGCCGGATCCATGGGGTTAACAATATCCAAAGTTTAAAACTAGGTCCACTGGAGTTAACAACATCCCATAGTTTAAGCCGGATCCACTGGAATTAACAACATCCCATAGTTTTAAGCCAGATCCACTGGAGTTAGCAATCTGTTATAAATCTGATAGACTTTTTGCTAGGAGTTAGCAATCTGTTAGATTTTCTGATAGGAGATAGCAATCTGTTAGAAAACTGTTATGTTGATGGAAGGAGCAAGCAGAAGGAATCTGTACTAGTAGACTGTGGAGTAGCAATCTGTAGGTTTTGATATAGTTGTGGGTGGATCCTTGGGCCATTGGCAGATGACTATGCCCTCGGGAGGATATCCCGAGAGGGACCACTGGCTAGGCTTGAGTATGGAGACAGACACACATTAGTTCTTTTATTAAACAGGTATGAAGCCACTAGAGGTGGCAGTAGTGGGCTGATATGCCCAGCAGGGCTGTAGTCCCTCAGGTACTGGAACAGCGATCCAGGATGACTGAGCTGTTGAGAAACTGTAGAACGTGAGTAGGCAGAGTAGACAGGATTCATCAACAGAACTAGATGACAAAACTCACATAAGGTCTCAAGGAAGCTCAGGAGCTGGAATGATATAGGCCCTCGAGGAGTGAGTACCTGGTTCCAGGGAAAGCTCTGAGAGAGAGATGTTAACTCACAATTGTTTGTAGTAGCGATATCTTCCAGGCAGTAGAGAATCATCAGAGTATCCAGGAACATGGGCCCTCGAGGAGCGAGTACCGGTTGCAATCTGTAATCTGAAAGGTAAAGAGCGAGCGAGGCCCCCAAGGAGCAGGTACCTCTGGTAAGTCCGAGGAGGCAGAGTAGCTTGGAGGAATCATAACTGGATCCAAATCCGTTGTTACGGCTATGGCTGCTGTGCAACCGCCTTACCTCCAGGGGTCCTTCTAGAGCAGGCTCTCCTGACGGGCCCAGTCCATCTTCCTTGTTCACTCTATGTTCTGGACTTCCCTTTATAACCCTGCCTGGCAGTTCCCTCGGTGCTTCGGCATCGAGCTCGCCTGGGCTCCCTGCTCTCGCCTTCCTTGCCTTGCGCTGTGTGTGGCCTTCGGGCCTTCTACCCTGCTTTGCCTTGCCTTGCGCTGTGTGTGGCCTTCGGGCCTTCTACCCTGCTTGCCTTGCCCTGCGCTGTGTGTGGCCTTCGGGCCTTCTACACTGCTTTGCCTTGTGCTGTGTGTGGCCTTCGGGTCTTCTACCCTGCTTTGCCTTGCCTTGCGCTGTGTGTGGCCTTCGGGCCTTCTACCCTGCTTTGCCTTGCCTTGCGCTGTGTGTGGCCTTTGGGCCTTCTACCCTGCTTTGCCTTGCCTTGCGCTGTGTGTGGCCTTCGGGCCTTCTACCCTGCTTCTGCCCTGCCGTATTTGTGTGGCCTTCGGACTCCAAGCCCTGCTGTGAGTGTGTGGCCTTCGGGCTCCCAGCCCTGCTGTGAGTGTGTGGCCTTCAGGCTCCCAGCCCTGCCATATGTGTGTGGCCTTCGGGCCCTTTGCTCCACCGTGTGAGTGAGGCCTTCGGGTCCGCTGTCCTACTGTGTGCGTGTGTGGCCTTCGGGCCCTCTGCCCTGCCGTGTGTGTGGTCTTCGGGCTCTCTGCCTTACTACTAGGTACCTTGATCCAGCCTGGACTCTGACATTGTTGTCCACTGCCTGCCCTGACCCAGCCTGGACTCTGACACTGTTGCCTGCCGCATGCCCTGACCCAGCCTGGACTCTGACACTATTGCCTGCTGCCTGCCCTGACCCAGCCTGGACTCTGACACTGTTGCCTGACGTCTGCCCTGATCCAGCCTGGAATTTGACACTGCTTCCAGCCTTACTCTGCTCCACTGTCACCATCATCAGAGACTTTCCAGCCATCCCTATCTCTCTCTACCTGGAGTCACTTCAGAAGGTGGTGTTCACAACACCAGAACACAGCCCGAGCGTAACATCCGTATCTTCTCCACTCCTTGCTAACTCAATTTGATAGTGAAAATAGAGACCTTAAATATTGGAAGTGGATGACGTCATCTCAGGGGGACGCCCCTGAGGTTCACGCCCTTGCTGATACTGCAGTCAGAGCGCATGCGCGCGTGCGTCCTAGGTCATCAGGCAAACATGGCGGATCTGCAACATCGAGCCGGTCCGGGGACGCCGGAGGGAGACTGCATGGAGATGCCGCAGCAGCCAGCCGTCCATCAGACCAGGAGGGAGTCGCCACAGAGGTAAAGAGGGCAGAGTGAGGGCGTCGAGCAGCTACAAACGCAACACGTAGTCAGGTGTAGCAGAGGTCTGGGTCTGAAGATAGGCAGTAGCGTAGTCAGGCGTAGCGGAGGTCTGGGTCTGGAGATAGGCAGTAGCGTAGTCAAGCAAAGCAAAGTCGATATCCGTAGAGTCAGTCCAAAACATAGACAGGGCAGGAACGAAGAAGACAGGAACCGGGAACAATGAAGGTCAGGAACAAAGAGTAGAGAGGATTCTCTAGCAGCAACGAATACTCGAGTAGCAAGGAGACCTGTTGCAAAGGCAACACTTTGGATCAAGGCCTGAGCGTAAATACACTGAAGAGTCTGACGTCATCATCCAGGGCCGCAGCCATGTTCCCGCCGCGGGCCCTTCATAAGGATCAGTAATGCGTATGCGTGTGCCTAGGGAGAGGCACAGCGCAGGTAGTGGTGTCTCTCCATGGACCACGCGGAGAGCAATGAGCAATGGCATCTTGACCTGCAACACTGGGGACATTGGCAGAGCCGGAGGCACTGGAGGGCGGCCTGAGGTCGGTGCCAGCAGTCCAGCACCGCTAGCGAGGAGGAACTAGGAGCTGGAGTCTGTGTAAGAAGGTGAGGGGGCTGCGCCACAGATCTGCCATGGACGGCATGCATAACAGTTCCTAATAACAGTCTACCTGAGGCATTTTGTAATAGGTGTAATGGTTTCAAGAGACATGCGTGAAGACTGAGTAATAGAGTTACAGTAGTCTATATTTGAGAAAATAAGAGTTTGCAATACAGTATGGAAGTCTTTGAAAGTTAGTAAAGGTTTCAACCAATGTATTATACATAACTTAGCATAAAATGTATTAATTAATTAATTCATAGTAAGATTTTCATCCACCTGGATACCTAAATTCTGTACTTGGTTTGTGGGAGTAATTTGAAAAGTACCCAAGTTTAGAACTGGAGGTTTAACTTTAGAAACATTTCTACTTAATCAAATGACTTCAGTCTTTCTAGGGTTTGTTAGTTTAAGATGAGTTAGTTCTTGCTGAATTGCTTTCATATAGTGAATGGTATGTAAAATTATAAGACATCAGCATACAAGAAGAAAGAAATTCCTAATTCCGCCAGTAATTTGCACAGTGGGAGTATATAAATATTGAATATTGTTGCAGAGAGGGATGAACCTTGAGGGACTCCTGTATCAAATTAGAAAGTATCAGATATGTAATTGCCCAATTTGACTTTGAATGTCCTATTAGATAGGAAAGAAGAGAACCATCTGAGAATACTACCTTCAATTCCAATGTGTTGTGATATGGCCCATGGCTGGAGCCACGAGCCACCTCTTACCTTCACAGCCCGGAGGCTGCAGCAGCTGGGACCTTCCCGCGGCTCGGATCCGCCACCCACGCCGTCTCTTGGCGGGCCTGGAGGCCTGCTCCTCCGTGGCAGGATGCCGCCGTCGCCCCTCCTCCATCACGCGGCTCGGACGCCGCCTCCAACTTCAGGCCTGGTCGTGGCCTGCTCCGTCTCCTCCTGCATTCAGCATCAGCGTCTTCAGCAGGGCCACTGTCCTTGGTCTTGCACTTCCTCTTCCAGTTTCCTCCCTAGGCGTGGGGCCGAGCCTCCTTCAGTGCTTTAAAGGGCCAGTAGGGAGTGGTCCCTTTGGCTCTACCTGGAACTCCTCCCTGGCGTCTTCCTTCTCCAGCCTTATAAAAGGACTCTATGCTCATTCAGTCATTGCCTTGGCAAGGGGTTAGTCCTCCTAGGACTCCACATCTCCTGTTCCTGCCTGGCATTCCTTGTTGTCTTGGGATCCCTCGTCGTTCTTGTTTCTGGTTCCTTTCTAGTCCTGATGTTCCGTTCCAGTCCTGTCTTCTTTGTCCAGCGTCTCTAGATGTCTTCTCAGTTCTATGCCTTCAGATGTCTCCAGCTCCTTGTGTCCCATTCCTGCGTGGTCCGCAACCAGCCCAGCTAGGTTGTGTAGGGCGCACAGTGGCCCAGTGGTCCGTGATCATCCCGGCTGGGGTGTGTAGGGCACTCGGTGGGACAGCTCCATCCGTTGGGGCCTACGAGCTTCTCCAAGTTCCTTCTGACCATGACCGTGTTCCTGATGTTCCTGACCTCCTCCCAGATGACTTCTTCTGATTGGCAGCACTAGCCTCCTGGACCTTCATCTAGCTTCAAGTTCCAGCTTCAGTTCTGGTCTGTCTCCGACTCTGCTCTGAGTTCTGTACACCGAGCCTTGGAGCCTGGGGTTCTGCTCTGGATTCTGATCCAATCTGGGTCTTCGGAATCCTTGCGTCTGCTTCAACCCTTGCTTCTGTCCTCATGAATGAACTCTTCTTCTAACCTGTCCATAGCATGATCCGCGCCTGGCCTTAGCTGTCTGTGGAGAGCGCTCTTCGGTGCAGGCCCAGAGTCTTCATCTGTGTTCCAGTTCCAAATCCTTGTCTCGTCTGCCTTCAGTTCCAAGTCCTCGTCTCATCTGACTTGTTCTAAGTCCTCGTCTTGTCATAGCCTATCTCTCCAGTGTCAGATGTCTCCACCTGCCCTTGACCTCTGTCAAGGCCCGTCGCTTCATGCCGTTACCCAGCGGCAGGTCCGAAAGGGCTTGGAGTGGTCGGAGGACCACTCAGAGACCACCATTGCATTGGTGGCCTCCACAAGGCGTGCAGGTCCGGTGGAGGGTCAGGGTCTCTAGAGTTCTCCTTCAGCCTGGATGGGACTCGTCTCACTGCAAGGGCACACACATCTCGTCCCGCAATGGGGAGCGCCCCCTAACACTCCCTTCCATCACAGTGCAACACAATGTTGCTCATCTGATGGCATAACAGAGTATGATCCACAGTGTCAAACATGGCTGTTAAATTGATTAGCATAAGAAAATAAGATTCATCAAACTTAAACATAAAACAGAACATATAAGACAGTGTGATCATGTATGCATGAAAAAATGAACATGTGTATCTTAGTATGTGTATTTGACAGAGAGATAGAGAGAGAGGGGGGGGGCAATGTTTCTGCATCCCTCTCTTCCCCCAGTTACTCCGCGACAATCTCAAGGTGACTTAAAATCAAAAGCTCCCAGCTCTGGATAGTGGCAAATTTCTTTTAACCTTATTAGTTTTAATTACTGGGTGTTATCTGATGTATCTGCTCTTTTAAACTATTACTTTAATTATTGGGAACTTTTTAAAAATATTTATATGAGTTTAATTATTGAAAGTTCTATTGTCAGCTTTGAAAAATCATTTTCTTACATTTTTACTATTAAGATTGTTTTATAGTTCTTATCTTTGTTGTTTTATGTTTTTCGAGGCATGATGATGTTTCTGTTTTTCCACTGTTGCATTGCACACAGAGTCTGGTTTGTTGCGATTTCCAGTTTAGTTTTTGTCTGCACCTCTCTATTTATACTTTATGGTGTCTTTATTCTATATTTGATTAGGGTGTGTCTGTGTTCTGCATGAGTGACCGAAGTAAGGTATTCTGTTAGCATGTAGTCAGGATGTATAGCAGCTTGGTTTGTTCTGTTTTTGTCATTTTCTTCTTTACTACTGTTTGGTTTCTATCATCAAGCATTTAATTGGTCTAGGAATGAATAATTATTTACTATGATACATGCAAAGAAAGTATGTAAATAGGATGACATAAAAATGTAAATGCAAATTTAAAAAATGGCAGTGGAAATTTGGGCAGAGCTTGGGGTGGAACTGGGGGCAAAGCTGGGTCAGAGCTTGGATGCCCCCGCCAACCAAAAAGGCATTCTCCTGTCCCTGCATAAAAGGCAAGAAAATAATGGTCTGACCATAGTAAGTGACTGATAGACCCTTTATATATTGAGTACAAGCCTGCCTAAATAAGACAAGTTTCACGGAATGGGAGATCTGCTGGATGAGAATTTCACCGGCAGGAGCAGGGCCAGATTCTAGGGCAAAGCCGGATGGGTTCTTATGCCTGACCAGCCACCTCTTCCTTGGGTTCAGCACACAGGTTCTGGTGGTCGACTCGGCATAGCTTTTCTGAAGTAGTACAGAGCAGGCTGGCGTCTGGGCAGGCAGAGTTCAGACAAAGTCAAATTCAATAGATCTCAGATAATATACCACCGAAATAACCCAGTCCAGAACCTGTATAAAACGTGTCTCAATATTTAGCCAGACAAACCTGAGATTTTTAATTTCCCACCCCTCGCAATGGGTACATTTTAGCCAGGTGAATTGTTATGTCTAAAACTTACCTAGAGAAAAAAAGAGGTGATGGGGAGGCATTTCGGGCATGAGGCTGAAACTTAGTCAGATAGCGCAGATATTCAGGGCTATCCGGGTAGTCATGGTGAACAGCAGGTCTAAAGTTATCTGGGTAAGCTTATCTGAATAACTTGAAAACTAACGGGTATATTCAGACAGACTTTTGTTTTACCCATGCAAGTAAACTGCGGCTTACCACGCCACTGAATATGGACCTCGGTATGTCATGTTAGCAGGGCTGCCACATGGCCCATCTCTTCAGGACAAGCAGATCCCATCCTGGTTTTAATTCCACTGCAAACACAAGATTTGTCATTCTGATTTACTTAGGGAAATCAAAACTACAAATCCATGCATGGAATGGGATAATAGTAGGACGGATCAATTTCTTCTAAAAAAAAATAAATTTAAATTAAGCCTGATGGCAACCCTCTTGATAATCCTGAATAATGATTCTCCAATGTAAACGTGAAGTATTGTGCCTGTTATCGTGATGGCTGCCTATTCAACAACAGGAGTTTACAGTTTCTAGGCCAATAATTTTTAACTGTAACATTTTCACAGGTTCAGTTGATCATTAGCTGACTGATCACTTTATCTGAATCATTCAATACATACTTTTAATAAAGAACTAAACACTTTTGTTCTCACTACTGAAAAAAAAACCCCAACGCAGCAGTACTGAAACTAAATTTGATTTCTCCTCAGGTTTTAATCTTTGATACAGCATGTGTTTCAACCTGACATGATCTGGATGGCATCCAGAAGCAAGTGCATTTCCTAATTCAATCTCAGCAGCTGTTATGGCAAATGTGCCTCAGGGTAAAAGACCTGAATGAAATTTCAATCTGTTTGATTTTTTTTGAGCCACTGCTT
The DNA here is from genome assembly GCF_901001135.1 of Rhinatrema bivittatum. Taxonomy (NCBI): domain Eukaryota; kingdom Metazoa; phylum Chordata; class Amphibia; order Gymnophiona; family Rhinatrematidae; genus Rhinatrema; species Rhinatrema bivittatum. The sequence goes on along the minus strand of NC_042616.1, from coordinate 94,714,932 downwards.
TCTGGGGCTAAAAATAAAATAAGTGTAGGGATGGGCCTGCTTTAAAACAAATGCACATTCTGAACCAAGATTAGTCCATTTTTGTTTTGTTTGTTGAATCCAAAACAAATCGTAAATGCCTCCGAAAATCCAGAAAATGTTCTGATTTTTCATTTTGGAAAATGGTGTGCATTATTTTCCCAAACAAAAAATATGAATATAATATGACACCCCTCCCTGCACAATCCCTAAATAAATGTAACCAAATCACGTTTTCTGAAGGGAAAATCTTTACTGTACCTTATTTTAAGCCTTTATTATTTACATTTTGTAGAAATGGGAGAAAACAAAATGAAAAAGTGTATACGATTTTAAAATTAAGTTATTAGTCATTTTGGTCTTAACTACCATGGCCACCTGAAATATTAGTCTAACAGAGCATCAGAATTTAGTCTAACAGAGCATCACTTTACAATCCATGCCTGGCAGCCATTCCAGCAGGAAGTCCCTGCTTTGCCTCCCTGAGGGGTTATAACATTATCGGGCCGATACAGTAAAGTCCGCGGGAGAGCGGGCAAACGCCCACTCTCCCGGCGCACACACAGGCCACTCTCCTGTGCACGTGATTCACTACTTCACTTTACAGCCAACTTTATTTCCCACGGCTCTTTCAAAGACCACCTACATGCGGTAAAAATAGGCAAAAGGAGGCGTTAGGGACACTAGCGCATCCCTAGCGCCTCCTTTTGGACTGGAGCGGCGGCTGTCAGCAGGTTTGACAGCCGACGCTCAATTTTGCCGGCATCGGTTCTCGAGCCCGCTGACAGCCACGGGTTCGGAAACCGGACGCCGGCAAAATTGAGCGTCCGGTTTTCGACCCGCGAGCTGTGGGCCGACTTCAATTTTTTTTTTTTTTTTTTTACATTTGGTAACTTTTGGGACTTCCGACTTAATATCGCCATGATATTAAGTCAGAGGGTGCACAGAAAAGCAGTTTTTACTGCTTTTCTGTGCACTTTCCCGGTGCCCGAAGAAATTAGTGCCTACTTTAGGGTAGGCGCTAATTTCTGAAAGTAAAATGTGCGGCTTGGCTGCACATTTTGTTTTCTGAATCGCACGGGAATACCTAATAGCGCCCGCAACATGCATTTGCATGTTGCGGGTGCTATTAGGTTCAGGGGGGTTGGACTTGCGTTTTCGGCCCCTTACTGAATAAGGGGTAACGCTAACACGTCGAAAACGCACGTCCAATAGAGGGTTAACAGTGCGCTCCGTTGGAACGCACTGCACTGTATCGGCCCGTATGTGAGGGGAGAGAGAGGCAGGGGGGATTGCCCCGAGCAGCAATGACATTTGTAAGAGAGGAGGAAGAGGGATGTAATTGTTTGGGGGGAGGAAGGAAAGCTGCCCTGAAAGATTACATCATATACCTCAGGGGGGCTTTGTTTAGGAGGGGAGAGTGCATCAGATTGGGCTTTATCTTTGCTGCAGGTGGGCCTTGTGATATTGGTGATGTACGCACATTCTTTATGGGATAGAAGGGAAATCCCTCCTTCTAACTGGTCCTTTGACTTGGGGCCAATTAGCATGGGGGATTTAGTTCTGGCCTTATCATGAAATTTAAAATAATATCACCTGGTCCAAGGCAGGGCTTTAATGAAACTGTGGAAAACAGTGGGTGTGGAGATCATACCAAGCTATTCCCTGTGAGCCCAATAAAGCCTAATTTGCATATGATGCTGCCCTACTTACATGCACGGCCAAGTTAATGTTATGAGGAAGCACCTCAACACGCACATTAGTGACTTAGAAGATAACGTTCAAAGAACTCTGTGCTGCCCCTATATATGCATGTATAGGAACGCATAGAGATCTACTATATTATTTTATAACCCGCATGTATCTGGCCATGCAGATTATAAAACATGCACGTGTCCACCTCCCAGCACGTGCACAAACGTTTCAGTATGTGTGAATATCTGCAATGCATTGAAAGTGTGCACTTCTACCTATTTTATGAATGAGGGTATTTTACGCACAAAAAAAATATCACTTGTTCACATAAAACCCTAAATTATGTAAGGAAGTGGGTATATTTTAAAATATGTATGTGTGCTTGAAATCACCAGTTTGCTGAGAGCTCAGTGAGTTCACCCAGTCCACCTCCAGTTCATTGAGACACTCCTAATACTTCACCCTGAACTCTTCCCAGTTCACCCAGACCTCCCACCTGACAATAGCACACAAGTCGAGCCTGATATCAACCGCTCGATAATTAGCAGGTGAAAAATTGTGTGAATATGTTCCCTAAATGTATTCGGGCAAATCTCTTATAAAATAGCTACTTCCATCCGTACCTCGTGGCCCTGCCGCAGAACGCCTCCTAGTCCGCCCCTTTTTTGCACAGATAAATGTGCATGTGAAATCGAAAATATGCACCTACTTTTGACACCTCTAAAATTGCATGTGCGCAAGTACAAGATATTTACGCGCGTGCGTGATAATTTTCCACCCATAACTCTTTCGAAAATTAACTCATTACTGTATCAGAAATTATTTTTACCATGCACAAAATTCCTTACATTTGCATGTCAAACACAGTAATGGTAACTTTCCTAGTGGCGTGCTGGCGCACATATGTGTGCACAGTCTGTGGCGTACACCCAGAACTGCGTGCATGTTATAAAATCGTCTGATCATGCGACGTGTGTGTGCAATTTTAAGTGAGCGAGTGTGCAAATGCCGCTTCTGCCGTGTAAGTGGAGAGATTTTAAAATTCTCACCATTGCGTGTTTTCCCAGTTCACCCAGCTAAGAGATAGGACTTCCAAATCCCCCTGGTTTAACACCTTTCCTTCTCCCCGTTAGACTCACTGATCTGTCTAGATTTTGTTTGGTTTATAAGCTACACGTCGTCCATAACAGAAGTGAAGTCACGCGGCAGGAGACCTCGGCATGCACCAGCGCGCGCACATATCTACTTACTAATTTAAAGTTTAAATCCAGGAACGTCCATGGCCCCCCTCCAGCCACGCCCTGCCCCTTCTTTTTAACTTTTCATTTGTGCGCACAGTGGCAAGTACGCGGGTATCTGCACAGCTTTTGCAATCCGCTCGGCGCGCGCCGGCCCAACATATCCCCTAATTTCGGAGCACGTCAGGCTTTTGAAATTTACTTTTAAAGCCCTTTGTGGTTAGTAGTTTACATGAAGTGGATATATATTTGCAGCTTATTGAGAAGAAAAACTGTTGCATCCGTCAGGCTCAGACTTCACCAGACATTTCAGCTTTCTCCACCAGCCTCGGGAGAATGGCGTCCGTGGCGTCTCCCTGCCGCACCCTCCGGCTTTCCTGGAGCAGCTCTGGTGCGGCATTCGGACATCTTGACCCGAGGTCTCCTAGGGCACGCTCGCGTGTGCGTGTCCCTACCTTTGTAGCAGTGTTGGTGCGAACCTCGGGGGCGTCCTCCTCGAGTGACGTCACTGCTTCCGTACATTTAAGGTTGCCCATTTGCTGACTCTCGCCGAGTTAGCAGGATCGGTATGCCCTGGTCTGAAGCCACTCTTCCGCTTCTATCCACTGGAAGCTAGCTTCACCCTTCGGGGTTCTCTAACCTGGGCACCCGCTCCTCGGGGGCCCTCTGCTTATTTACAGGTGCCTATCCCCTTACAGGTACTCGCTCCTCGAGGGCTTCTGTGTCTTTCCTGGTGCCTGCTCCATTCTTCAACTTGCTGGAAATGCATCTATCAGCTACAGAGAGTGAGTACAACTTCTACCAGTCTCTCTCTCATCAGTTCCTCGCTACCTCTCTGCATCAGGCCCTACACCACCATTGTGGAACGGGGTCTCCTCTGCTGAGTAGAGAGGACTGCTAACACTTATCCTCTCTACTGCTCATTGGGATTCTCTCTACTCAGCTACGGGAGTGTGATTAACATCTGCCAGTCTGTCTCTCCTACAGTGTCTTATTGGACATCTGCATCGGGGCCTTACACCACCATTGTGGGACGGGTCTCCCTCGCCAAGGATAACAGACTGCTACCAGCTAACCTGCTCTCTACTGCCACCTCTGGTGGTCATCCTAGCTGTACAATAAAAGAAACTCTCTCTGTGTTTGTGCTATTGAGTCTAGCCCGGTGCATCAGTCTCCCTACGGGGCTCCTCTCCGTAGGAGATAACATCACTGTTGCCCCTGAGAATCCACCAAACACCTCGATATCATAACAGAAACAGTTCTGAGTGGGGCTAAGGGAGGGAAATTTTTTTCTGTGTAAGTGGGATGGGCACTTAGAGCTTAGGGGAAAAGTCATGAACACGTGCAAATGAATGTGCTTTGTTTTGCCGATGATATATAGGTTAATAAGTGAAATGTGTTCCAACTGTACTGACAATTTTATAGAAACAGAATTAGCTCAGTAACAAAATCCAGAAAACAGAGATATTGTAGGTTTTATTAAAAAACCCCAGCTGACATTCCTGAGTATAAATAGAATCTTGTCTCAGTACTCTACATGACATGCCCTTTAGACATTGTTAGCTAACATCAGTTGACATCATAGCATTTGACATTTTTGCTCATGACAGTTTTTCTGACACCTCTGAGTTTGCAAAAACCCTCAACCTGTAACCAAAACTTCAGAGAAACTGTAAGTCACAGCTCAGCACAGCATGACATCCTAACAATGTTTTCCAAGGACATTGCAAACTACGCTGCCTTCTGTTTCAGCTCTGCTACAGACTGATAAGGCTACCTGCATGCTTTATTTAATCTGCATGAACTTCCAAATGTATTCTGAAGTCCACAATAACATTTTTTAATTAGTATCATCTACTGACCGACTGGTTTGGTTCAAAGAGGCACTTTGAAGGTCCTTATGCATTTGCGTAAGTCATAGTAGGGCTTTCGACAGCAGTGCTGCAGATGCTATCATGTTTACAGACATCCTTTCCATAATTTAATCAGACTTGAGAAGGAATATATTTCATGTAGGGAATCTGAGTGCCATGGACAGCCATTAAACTGCAGAGGAGCATCCATTAAAGGAAATCCCCTGGGTACCATTTTCAGAATTTGCCTATATGTACATCCTTTAAAACCCTGTCACACAATGGACCTTATTCAATCAAGACTTTTTTTGACATGGGTTAAAAAAAAAGATAAAAGTCCATTTTGAAAAGGTTAATGTAGCAGACGATACTAACTAAGCCTGAATGCTTCACTTGCATTCCCAGAGCTTGAACTAGAAGTGCATTTGGCCTGTCCCCGTCACAATATTGCATTGTGCTGTACCAGGCTGATGGTTTAGCAGAAGACGCCTGGGTATATCATTCAGTAGTAGTGGATAGTTGATCACAAAATAAGTTATTCAACAGGATCCCACCCTACCTCCAGTTCTCCATCCTATTTTCCTCTCTTCCCTTGCTCTCTGCCCTTGTTCTCATCCCTCACTTTCTCTCCTCCTTAGCCCCGCCCTCCTTTTTTCTCTTGTAGTGACAGTTTTCAGCTAATTGTACTTGTCTGGCTCAGTGACAGTACAGACTCCATCCTGCTTCCTCTTTCCTTGTCTCCAGCTCAGAAGCAGTCTGGATTCAGTTCCCATAGGCTGGGAAAAGTTTCTGGCAGCTGCATCCTTGGATCTCCTGCTCCTCTAAGTGGTCATTCTCCTTCTGCACTGCAGCTTTGCTCCACCTCACAATAAATGTTTGAGTACACACAGTAGCTTAACAAGTCAAACCTAAGGTTCTGGTCACAGCGAGGCTGTTACTGGACAAAAGACCTTTGTGCGCCTTAGGACCGTCCATTTCCCACCAGCTGTGCACAGAACAATTCAAGGAGCATTCATCAGCAGTGTTTCAATAAGGGAGACAGAGAGAGAGAGAGAGAGAGAGAGAGAGAGAGAGATCTCAGGCTGCTCTGTACTGAGCTAATCTTTCCTTTAAGAAAGGCAATTATTTTAGTGGTGCAGTCGCACTCTCACACCTAAACACCAGCTGCTACAGTGATCCAGGCCTAAAATGGCAGTTTTTAAAGGAATTTCCATGCCTTATCTGCTGAAAAATGTCCTTTAAATATCACCCCAGGCCTTCCGTGGAGGGAAAGAGATGGTTTTGGGGCTAGAGCTGGAGTAGGCCCAGAACAGCAAGCTCAGGGATTTCATTTTCAAATCCCCATGCCTGCTTTTCGCTGATATAATCCACCTGCAAAGTAAGTGGGTTAAGTTTTCCCTGTGGCAAGGGCCCTCCCTCTAGTTGATTTTCAAAGGGAAATTCTGCAGGGAGCTCCTGAATATTGCTCTCAAAATAATGAAACTCGGTGTTATTCCAATGTGCTCTCAGAATGAGCCGATCATAGGGCCAGAGCTATTACTATGCCCGGGCACAGAAACGGTGCTGGCATGTAAGGAGCTTTGACGGTGGTATCATTTTAAGGCTGCTCTGCTGACGTTTAGCCTCTTCTTACAGAACACAAGAATATTCTCAATCCTTAGCTATTTTCAAACTATCCAAACACGTTTAAGCTTTTACAGAATATATGGTGTACCTCGCCCTGGTTTGCAATAGTGCTAAATTTTCAACATGATTTTAGCCCTCCCGCAGTGCAGACTGGCTATCATATCCCATCGGGGGATGAAAAATGCCTCCATGAACAGCTTGTCATTACTTCTTGTTTTTAATAAAATGACGGTGTAGCAGAAAGCAGCACTTGCATTTTTTGGGTTAATTAGTCTGCAAAGCAGTTCACGTGTGCACTTTTTCAGTGCCAAAAGGTAATGAATAATTTTGTATGACTATTTATTTGTTTATTGTTGTCTGTAATATTTAATTACGAACATTTCGTAATCCTCTCAGTACAGCTGGACTGCAATGAGTGGCAACGTAATTTGAGATCATCAAACAAAGGTCTTCTCGTGATTCCGAATATTAAATCTGCCCACTTATGCGAAGTCAGGGAGCGAGCGCTATCAATCGCAGGCCCCAAATACTGGAATGAAATGCCCACTAACCTGAGACTACAGCAAGACAAGAAGAAATTTAGGAAAGATCTGAAAACATGGTTATTCCAGCGAGCATTTGATGCGGAATAAATGGCAGGGTTCCCACCAAAGCAAGTAGAACCTCTTGAAGGGCAGCACCTTTATTTTATTTTTTATTCTACTTTTAATTTTTCTTTTAACTATCTTAACTATATCTGTAAGTTATAATTTTATACTCCTAGGTTTTATAATTCATATTTAGTTGCATTTTAGAAGTTTAATTAATTTATTGTCTTTTAGTGAATTTTTATATTTATGAGAAATTGTAATTTTTCCTTTCTCTTTATGTTATTGTAATGTAGAAATTGTGAACCGTAGAGATGGACTTTGTCTAATCAACGGTATATAAAAACTGTTTAAATAAATAAATAAAATAAATAAATATTCTAAATAAATAACAAATTGTATAGTTTTGCATCTCATTACATATTTCATGTAAAACTATTATGAGCTAATTTACATTTGTTAGCAGTGCTGTAACTGTATATAAACTTAGCTTATGTGTGCTAATTTAATATACTTTAACACTTGTTGTAGTACATCAGATCCTTGCTAATTTTAGAAATTAGAATTCGGCCTTGATGGTTTGCAAACCATCCTGTTCTTATAGCTGAGCATATTTCAGTCACTAATGCATAAGTTAATCTAATAAAGAAATGAACTCTGCTGTCCCTGCCGTGCAGTCACTATGCCAACTCCTTTGCATCTTCTGTGGCAGGAGGCCTTTCATTCCTTCAGCCACCTCCTCAACCAGATTTCAAGCTGAGAAGCAACAGATTTGTACCTTTGAAAGAGACCTCAAGAATCTGGCTGTTAGAAGAAGACTCCACAGACCAGTTTTGCTGCCACAAGTTTCTTCTAGTGGCCATTCCTCAGATTATACCCAGAGGAGGAAATTTTCAAAAGGATTTACATGTTGCGCCCATCGGTTGCAGACAGCTGCGCCCTCTATTGCTCACCCTTTTCCTGCCTGCTTCAACCCATGTCGGGAGAATGTCTGCCGCTGCTTCTCACTGCCGACCCCTTCGGCGACTTCGGACCGGCATGGGCGATTGCGTTCGCCATATTTGCCAAGGATTCACCTAGGAGCACGTGCGTGTGGCTCCGTCCTTTACGTGCATCATGGCGGGAACCTCGGGGGCATCCCCACCACATGACGTCATGAGCCTCCAGTATTTAAACCTGAACCACCAACTCCAATACGAGTTAGCAAGGATTCTTCCATGCTTCTCTGACTAACTACCAGATGCTGCTCTGCTTCTCTACTCTGGACGACTTCGAGCACTCACTCCTCGGGGGCCTTGCCTCGCTCCTGTGCACTTCAGGGTCAGACTGAAACTACGGAAGCCTATGGTAATTGCTCTCTGGGCCTTGCCTCGCTCTTGCCGACCCTCTGGGGTATTTCTCTCTACAAAGGACGCTCAAGGCACCCACTCCTCGGGGGTTTGGCTTCGCTCCTGCCAACCTTTCGGGGTATCTCTTCTCAACACGGACACCTAGGGTACCCGCTCCTCGAGGGCCTGATTCCGTCCTGAACCTCCGCTCCTCAGGGGTTCCCTGCTACTGTGATTACCACCATTACAGTGAGTATTGCTGCTCCTGTTCTATCTCTGTTTATCTCACTTAATCTCAGATTTCGGAACCGCTGGCCTCCGCGCACTTCAGCCAGGTTTCCCCTGCTATCCGGACTGGGTGAGATCACATCGCTATATTCCATCCTGCAGCCAACAGAAGGAACACCACCATTAGAGACACCCTCTACTGGCAGGGATCAGTACCCACTCCTGAGACTACCACCATTTTGCAATACAATAAAGACTATTCTCTGTGTCCATATCTACTCAAGAGTCAGCCTATCATTGTAAGTCCCCACAGGGCGGAGCCCTGTGGGAGGTACCATCTCTTGCAACGACCAAGGACCCACACTTTATCATCTAACCATAACATTATACACATAAAGGTGGGTTTTACATGCGTAAATGGACTTTACTTGTGAAAATGAGCTTTTGAAAATTGCTACTCTATGTGCCTAACTTCTTTGAAAATGCACTCCATAGGGTTGAATTTTCAAAACGTTTTATGTGCATAAATGGGCTTTTGACAATTGCTACATTATATACATTTACACGTGTAAATCCTTTTGAAAATTACCTCCATAGAGAAGAGTGTCAGGAACATGCCAAATCAAATCAAGGATCCAGGGCATTGCAGTAGCACAATGAGCTATTTGAACTAGCTGATCATCAATAACCTTAACTAGGATAGCTCTTCCTTCCAGGACTCTCTCAGCCGCCGAATGAAAGCACTATTAACTTTTTGTTTTTGACATGGCCCCTTGCTGGTTCAAGCAATTCAGGGCAATTGGTTCCACGGCTCTTAGTTCCAAGCCACTGACTCCTGTGTGCTCCTGTCTCCATCCCAGCCTTTTCTCACCTGATCAACTTGAACTGACTTCCTTGACTGGATCATAAGCCTGGCTCAAACTAAGACTTTGCTCCTTTGAATCCTTGAAACTGGTTCCTGATTTAACGACCCTGGCTCAGGTTATTCTTCAACTGTTGTGCTTAGTCTTGTATCTGACCACCCTTGCCTCAGCCAAATCGTAACGGAGCGAGATGGAATCACAGGCCACGTTTACCAAGAACTCTGACGTCAGACCTACGCATTATAATCCCTCTCCCCTCCCAACGAAAAGAAGAGCAGTCCATGAGAGCCCCCCTCACCCCCCCTCACCCCCCCTCCACACTCTCACTTGTCTCTTACAGTTGCTCTCTTACAGATGCTCTCTAAGCTCTGCGATCAGTACAGATCTCCCACTTAGCAGCTCAGGGTCCTTACAGAGGCATAGACATAAAAGGAATCAAGAGCTATTTATTTCTGCACAGGATTAGATGAGTTAAAGGCAGATGCTGATGGCTCTTCTTCGCTTGTGTGACTATCAAGACCTGACAAGTTGCTAGAGCTTTTGTAGGGCTGCTGCTCCAGGAGGAAGGAAGGTTAGGGGCAGCGGGAAGAAGAAGAGATGAGGATGAGAGGAAAGAGAAAGGAGGGGATGATAGAACAAGGAAGGGGGGGGGAAAGAGGCAGGAGAAGAGATAAAAGGAAGGGAATGAAGAATTCACTGAATGAAAAAGGCAAGAGAGGAAACAGAAGTGCAATGGAAATTAAAAAGAAGGGAAACAAAGCGACACCTAAGATAGAGTAAATAAAAAGCAGCACGAAATGAATAATTAAAAAAAAAAAAAAAAAAGAGGGAGCAGAACAGTTGCCACCCAGGGTTGGGAAACTATTTTTTTTTTCTGAAAGAGAATTTAAACTAATCAATATAAAAAAATCTTGGGACCCAATTCTAAGCATTATGGTCTGCGTACATGTCCCACACACAGAAAGGTCCATATTCAACGCTTTGTTTAGGTAACTTTTTGAATTACTCAGAGAAAGCCATGATTTCAATATTTACCCCCTAACTGATTAAGATTTATCTGAGTAAGTCATTACCCACACAAAATTTAGCCAGACAGAAACGAAGCAGGGCTGGAGTGTTTGGGGGAGGGGCGGGGAACATAACTTTAGCCAGTAAGCACCGATATTCAGCGGGGTCTGGCTAAAATTAACCAGGTCAGTCTGGCAGGTAAAACTGCTGTACAAAACCTGAGGAACAGCCCCTGGGTAACTTTCCCTGAATATTATTCAGCAGAATACTTTCCAGGTCATGTTCTGCAGATTAGCAAGGAAAGGTACCTGGGTAACATTTTTGGGTAACATTTTTGCTCTCTGTCCCACTGAATCTGGACTTCAGAGGAAAAAAAACAAATCAAATATTTTCCAGTGTCTGTTTCACTTCTTGGCAGGACATATCATTAATATATTCTGGTAAAAAAGACAGCTTAAAGAATATTTCTTAGCTATTCTAACATTGCATATTTTAAGACTACACTGATAAAACATTTCCCAGGGAAGACGTACGTCCCCATATATCTTAAAAACTGCTCACTTGGGACTTCCGGTTATGGAGGGAGCCTGATCTGACGCAGGAGACTTGAGCTCCGTGGACCCCTCCCAATTTCTCTGATCCGGAGTTGTCTTTTTCCCTCGTTCTTGCTGGAGATACAGATTTGATTTTGCGAGGCAGCGAATGGACTCTTTTGTGATTTAAAAAACAGCAGGTTATGAATGGAAAGCCAGTTAAGAACCACGTGCGAAAAAATTTGGCTGCTGCAGCACAAAATGGCAGAAGCTTCCCCAAAAGTAAAGCCGAGGCGGACAAAGTCGTGGGGGAGGTGTCTGAGGAAGTCATCCACACTATTTCTAAAAGTGTATCTGCAGCACTTGAAGACTGACTGTCCAAAATACAGTCAACGACAGATGAAAAAAGATGGCTTGGAAAATCAGTCTCAGCATCTCAAAGCATGGTGGAGCAGGAAGATCGCACGGCCTGAGTGGATACACAAATATCAGCTTTACAAAAAGAAAATGCTGATTTGCTGGAGCATTTGGAAGATCAGGAGAACTGGAATCGTAGAAACAACATTTGTGTGATTGACCTTACCTGAAGCAGTTAAGGATGCTGATCTTCCCTCATTTTTCAAAAAAAATGGCTGCCTGCTGCGGTGGGTGGGCCTGACTGTGTCTGGTTCGCCTATTATATGTGAAGCGCTCATCCCATAGGCATTTTTAAGGAGAATGTTACCAAGCCTAGGCCTGTCATTGCCAAAATCTTGAACTGGGCTGATAAATCTAAGCTCTTAAGTGTGTATAGAGCTATAGGAGGGATTGAATATGAAGGCACAAAACTGTTGCTATATAATGATTTCTCCAACTGAGCCACGGGGCAAAGGAAAGAGCTCTCTCTCTGACTTGTGCTGAGCTCCACAAACCTGGGATTCGGTTCGCAGTTCTTTACCCTGCTAAGCTATGGGTTCAACATGGAGGGAAAACACAATTTCTCACTACCAAAGAGCAGATGGCACTCTCTCATAGGTGTTGTCTACAGTTGCTGTGGATATGATATATCGTCATGAACTTGCCAGGAGCGCGACGCTTTAGATAAATGTTTTTTTCTGTCCTGGAAGTTATCTCTGGACTGTCTTCAGCCGTAGCTCTTCTGGACAGCAGTTTACTTTTTGCATGCTGCCACATAAGTGGGGCACTGAAGAACCTTCAGTATAATCTTTGCTGATGGCAGTTATTGTTTTGTTTTGGTTTTGTTTTTTGTTATGTGAAGATCCTAATAATGCAGTGCAGATTGCTGCTTTATTTTACTTTATATTATCTTGTAATACTTTTCTTTTTTTTTTTCCTTGTTACCTGTGTATGTCCCTGCTTATAAAGGGAATGAGCAGGAGATGCATTTCCTTTCAATATCGCAGAGATCAGATATGTTGTAGGCTCATTGGCTGCTTTCTCCAGCGTTAATTTTGTGAGGATCTGTTATTTGCTGTTGCCATTTTGAATGCCCTGTGGGTATTTTATTATCTTTATAATTTATGATCATTGGGAGGGATCCACCTTGGCTCCGTTTTCCAGAGGAAGCACTGGGAGCCTGTTATGCTGTCTGGAGGGTGGTGGTCCCTTGGGTGTCTTGCATGGATAATGGGGGGATGTGTGAGTGTATATGAATGGAGGTGTGAATGGTGGCAAAGTTGGGGGAGGGGGAGATCTTGGGGCAGGATAGTGTGGGAATTTACAAAGGCTGTGATTGTTCATACGAAGTTCCATATGTGGGTGAGGGATTCTTGGAAGGTTCACGTGGAATCTGTTTCAAGGTCTGCTGGGCTGGTAATGCAGTTACACTCTTTTTACCTAAGCTAGGGGGGTACAGAGACTCATTTTAATTACTTATTTTCTTATAGAATACCCTCATAAAGTTAATTCATGACTCTTAAGGCAGGAGGTGAGCTTAAGATTGCTACTTTGAACGTTGAAGGGATTCACTCACTGTTGAAGCGTACTAAATTGCTTACACTGCTAAAAAAGGTGAAAATACAAACTGCATGCTTGCGAGAGACCCACCTGTCTGATGTGGAGCACTTACAATTAAAAACAAGATTGGGTGGCTAGCTGTCACTATGCTTTTTATTCAAGGAGGCAGAGATATGCTATCCTTTTGCATAAAGACTTGCCATTTCAAATAGACAAAACAGTAAAAGATCCAGAGGAGCATTTTCTTTTTTTTAGCTGGCACTTTGTATGACGCTAAGTACCTTCTTGGATGTATTTATGCTCCTAATGTTTACTCTGCTAAGTTTTTTTCTTCTTTGATAACATAATTCTTTCCTTTTCTGATTATCACTTGATCTTGGCAGTGATTTCAACATGGTTGTGGATAGTGCTGAAAATTGCAGGCCACCTCGGCCTCCTAGAGTTCAGGAACATCAAAAGGTGGTAAATCTCCTAATGAAGGAGTTTGGGGTATTAGATATCTGGCGAGTACTGCATCCCAGAGAGAAGGATTTTACCTTTTTATCCAACCCACATAGGAACTATTCTAGAATAGACTATATTCTTCTTTCTGAAAAATTATTTCCGCAGTTCTTAGTTCCAATATTGGTGCTAGTGCCATATCTGATCACACTCCAGTTTTCTTGCTATGGAAACTCAGGGGCAGAGCTGATCAACGCCTTAATTGGAAAATGCATAGCCGATTGATTAAAGATGAAGAGTTCTGCCAACTTTTAAGGAAAAAATTGGAGGAATATTATAGGCTAAATGCCACGCCAGATTTAGCCCCCACTGTAGCTTGGGAGGATAAGAAGGCTGTAATAAGGGGTGAAATTATTGCTTACATAGCCAAACAGAGGAAGCAGAAGCACGCTGAGATATTGTGACTCACTAACCTGCTAAGAGATAGGAAACGAGACCACATTTGGACTATGTCAGAAGATCATAAGAAGTTATTGAAGGACACACAGGGCGCTTTAAATCATTTGTTCCATCTTAAGGCTTTGCAGTCCATTGCTCATTTCAATTTTCAACTTTTTAAATTTGGTAATAAAGCGGGCAAGCTATTAGCAAATTTAACAAAGGGGCCACTGCAAAGGACATATATTATGGAGCTGAAGGATAGATGTGGAATCCCTGTTGCAGAAATGGCAAAGGTATTGGATATATATATAGTTCTTTTTACTAAACTCTTTACGATGAGAATCCTTGTGATGTAAATCAACGGGATTCATTTTTTGAGGGGCTTAGGCCAATATAGGAGGAAGAGGTGTTTTGGACTATTATCAGAATTAAATTGGGGAAGGCGGCTGGTAATGACTGTCTTGGACCCACATTTTATAAGATCCTTAAATTTCAACTCCTAGCACCCTTGACGAAAACACTGAATTATGCTTTGGCTCATTGTTTCTTTACACACACCAAAAATCAAGCGGTTATCATAGTTTTGCCTAAGAAAGGGAGGGATTTGAAAAATCCTGCATCCTATTGGCCTGTCTCCCTTTTGAATGTTGCTGCTAAATTGTTAGCTTCCATTTTGGCAGCTCGTCTAGCAAGGTGTTGCTGTCTTTTGTAGGGGAAGATCGTACAGGGTTTGTCAGTGGACAGCATGGGGTGAATAATGTATGGAAACTGCCTGTATTAAATAAGGCCGCAGGGCTTTATAGGGAGGGATTGGTGTTAAGCCTCAAATCTGAAAAAGCCTTTGATAATGTTAATTGGTTATATATGTTCTGGGTGCTGGAACGATATGGATTGGGTGGTAGGGATGTGAATCATTTTTTGACGATTTAAAATATCGTCCGATATATTTTAAATCGTCAAAAATCTTTAGGGCCACGATACAATACCAATTCCCCCGATTTATCGTCAAAAAATCGTAAATCGGGGGAAGGGGGAGAGCAGGAAAACCGGCACACTAAAACCCCCGGACCGCCGCTGAACGACCTCCTGCAGTCGATCTCCTGCCGGCACCATTTTCCGTACGGAAAACGATTCGCGGCAGGAGATCGTTTTCCGGACCCCGGCTGGACCCCCAGGGACTTTTGGCCAGCTTGGGGGGGCCTCCTGACCCCCACAAGACTTGCCAAAAGTCCAGCGGGGGTCCAGAACGACCTCCTGCAGTCGAATCGTGTTGGTTTATGGCCGCCGCCATTTTGCACCGCCATTTTGAAAAATGGCGCTGGCTGAAGACAACACAATTCAATTGCAGGAGGCCGTTCAGGACCGCTGCCGTTCCGGACCGCCACTGGACCCCCAGGTAATTTAAGGCATTTGGGGGGGGGGGTTCGGGAGGGTGGGGGATTTAATTTAAAGGGTCGGGGGTGGGTTTTAGGGGGTTTTAGTGTGCCGGCTCACGATTTTCACGATTTTCACGATACTTCAAACACCCAAACGGCAACAATACGATTCCCTCCCCCTCCCAGCCGAAATCGATCGTTAAGACGATCGAGGACACGATTCACATCTCTATTGGGTGGTCCTTTTCTAGAATGGATTAATTTGCTTTATACGAAACCAACAGCTTGTATTTTAGTGAATGGCACCTTGTCAGAATCTTTCCCCTTACGGGGTGGCACAAGGCATGGTTATCCATTGTCCCCATTATTAACATAGAAACAGAGAAACATAGAAGTTATGGCAGAAGAAGACCAAACGGCCCATCCAGTCTGCCTAGCAAGCTTTCAGACCAAATTGTTTTCATACTTATCTGACCGCTGAAGTCAGAGCCCTTATTGGTACTTTTTGGTTCCAATTCCTTCCACCCCCACCATTGATGTAGAGAGCAGTGCTGGAGCTGCATCTAAGTGAACTATCTAGCTAATTGGTTTGGGGTAGTAACCGCCGTAATAAGCTACTCCCACGTTTGTTTACCCTGTCTGTGCAATTCAGTCCTTGTTGGTTGTCTGAATATAAATCCTCTTTACTTCATTCCCCCCTGCCGTTGAAGCAGTGAACTGCGCCGGATATGTATTCCAAGTATCAGGCTTAATTGATTCGGGGTAGTAACTGTAAGCAAGCTACACCCATGCTTATTTGTTTACCCAGAGTATGTATTTCATTCCTTGTTGGTTGTTGTCTGAATATAAATTGTCTTTTCATTCTCCATTTTCCCTGCCATTGAAGCAGAGAGCTATGCTGGATATGCATTGAAAGTGAAGTATCAGGCTTATTTGGTTGGGAGTAGTAACTGCCGTAACAAGCAAGCTACTCCCCTGCTTTTTTTGAGGATGCAAATTCTTTTTTCCACATTTCCTCTTGCTGTTGAAGCAGAGAGCAATGTTGGAGTCGCATTAACTGTGTGAATGTTTATTGAATAAGGATATTAATCTCCAGGTAGTAGCCATCATTCCCGCAAGCAAGCCACCCCCGAGCCTCTTCTCTTCATTCACATCCTCTAGACTTTATGGATCCACAGTGTTTATCCCACGCCCCTTTGAAATCCTTCACAAGTTTGGTCTTCACCACTTCCTCCGGAAGGGTGTTCCAGGCATCCACCACCCTCTCCGTGAAGAAATACTTCCTGACACTGGTTCTGAGTCTTCCTCCCTGGAGTTTTAAATCGTGACCCCTGGTTCTGCTGATTTTTTTGCAACGGAAAAGGTTTGTCCTTGTCTTTGGATCATTAAAACCTTTCAAGTATCTGAAAGTTTGAATCATATCACTCCTGCTCCTCCTTTCCTCCAGGGTATACATATTTAGATTCTTCAAACTCTCCTCATAAGTCATTCGATGAAGACCCTCCACCTTTTGGGTCGCCCTTCTCTGGACCATGTCCATCCTGTCTCTGTCCCTTCAGAGATACGGTCTCCAGAACTGAACACAGTACTCCAGGTGAGGCCTCACCAAGGACCTGTATAAGGGGATTATCACTTCCCTTTTCTTACTCGATATTCCTCTCTCTATGCAGCAGCAACATGTAGTTCACCCAGATCTTACTCTTCTGGGGCCTAGTCTGCATTCCCCAACCACAAATGAAAGAAAAAACTATTTATTTATTTATTTATTTGGAGGGTAAGAAAGTGAGAGAGAGAGGAGTGAGTCACTGAACACATACGTGTGAGGGAACATGTCAGTGAGCCTGTGTGGGCATGAATCAGCCTGTCTGTGAGAAAGCATGTGAGTGAGCATATGAAGAGTGTGTGACAGAATGAATATGTGTTAGGGATGTGAATCGTGTCCTCGATCGTCTTAACGATCGATTTCGGCTGGGAGGGGGAGGGAATCGTATTGTTGCCGTTTGGGGGGGTAAAATATCGTGAAAAATCGTTAAAAATCGTTAAAAATCGAAAAATCAAAAAATCGAAAAACCGGCACATTAAAACCCCCTAAAACCCACCCCCGACCCTTTAAATTAAATCCCCCACCCTCCCGAACCCCCCCCCCAAATAACTTAAATAACCTGCGGGTCCAGCGGCGGTCCGGAACGGCAGCGGTCCGGAACGGGCTCCTGCTCCTGAATCTTGTCGTCTTCAGCCGGCGCCATTTTCCAAAATGGCGCCGAAAAATGGTGGCGGCCATAGACGAAAAAGATTGGACGGCAGGAGGTCCTTCCGGACCCCCGCTGGACTTTTGGCAAGTCTCGTGGGGGTCAGGAGGCCCCCCACAAGCTGGCCAAAAGTTCCTGGAGGTCCAGCGGGGGTCAGGGAGCGATTTCCCGCCGCGAATCGTTTTCGTACGGAAAATGGCGCCGGCAGGAGATCGACTGCAGGAGGTCGTTCAGCGAGGCGCCGGAACCCTCGCTGAACGACCTCCTGCAGTCGATCTCCTGCCGGCGCCATTTTCCGTACGAAAACGATTCGCGGCGGGAAATCGCTCCCTGACCCCCGCTGGACCTCCAGGAACTTTTGGCCAGCTTGTGGGGGGCCTCCTGACCCCCACGAGACTTGCCAAAAGTCCAGCGGGGGTCCGGAAGGACCTCCTGCCATCCAATTTTTTTCGTCTATGGCCGCCGCCATTTTTCGGCGCCATTTTGGAAAATGGCGCCGGCTGAAGACGACAAGATTCAGGAGCAGGAGCCCGTTCCGGACCGCTGCCGTTCCGGACCGCTGCTGGACCCGCAGGTTATTTAAGTTATTGGGGTGGGGGATTTAATTTAAAGGGTCGGGGGTGGGTTTTAGGGGGTTTTAGTGTGCCGGCTCACGATTCTAACGATTTATAACGATAAATCGTTAGAATCTGTATTGTATTGTGTTCCATAACGGTTTAAGACGATATTAAAATTATCGGACGATAATTTTAATCGTCCTAAAACGATTCACATCCCTAATATGTGTATGTATATGAAAGAGAGAGAGAGAGAGAAGAGAAAGTTTAAGAACTTGCCATGCTGGGTCAGACCAAAGGTCCATCAAGCCCAGCATCCTGTTTCCAACAGAGGCCAATCCAAGTCACAAGAACCTGGCAAATACCCCAATTAACCCACAACAATCTCAGTGTGGCTGAAATGAAAAGTTTTGAAGTATGGAAAGTGGGGGATTTTTTTTTAATCCTTATTTTAATTATTGGTTTATGTTTGAGATAGCTGTTGTTTTAAAATATGTGACTGGTGTTTAGAAAAACTTCAAACATTTTTATATGAGTTTTTTAAATTATTGGATGTTCTGTTCACCAGCTGTTTGAAACATTTATTCTTTTTATTTGTTTGGTATTACTATTATAATTAATGTTTTAATTTCTTGATTTTATTATTTGATGTTTTCTGAAGAATAGTGATTTTGTTTATCCATTGTTATACTGCATCTTGCTTGTTGCGGTTTCCAGTACAGCTTTTGTCTGCACATTTCTATTTATACTTTATATTCCCTTTGTGTGCTGGCAGTTAATGCTGTTTTGGTATGAGAGGTTAACTTTATCACACTAGCATGCACTACCAAACGAAAAGGCTTTTATGAGGGAGGGAGGGGGAGAGAGAGAGAGAGAGAGACTGACTCTATAGAGGTGCACATATAAGTTAACTATACCATTGTAAGAGGGGTTACTAGTAACTCGGGTGAGGTTTTGCTGGTGGGCTAGGATTTGGGGGTAGTTTTACATGCACAGTCAGAGGTACGAACAGCACAGTTGCCATCAGTAAAGATGTTATGCGATTTGGAGTGATGAAAGGCACAAAAAGATGAGATTTGTACAATGTATTCTCTACCTAGCTTGAGAGCAGTTAGGTAGAGAGTGCATTAAGTATGCATGCACATGTCGAGATGTGGTATTTATCGCAGGTATTATGGCATTATCACATATGGCGTAATACATTTTGATAAATGACCCCCTAAGTTAGGTGCCTAGTGCAGAAAATAATTTCTGTACACCAATTTTTTCCATCCCTAATTTCGCCCCTGTAGCCATCCACTTTATAGGCTTTTAAATTTAGGTGCCTAGTGAAACTGTGCATCTAAATTTAGTATGCTTGGCCCTAATAATTTTTTCAGAAGCACCAATTTAGATTCCTAGCTCCCAAAAATAGGCACCTAAAAATCTTTGAAAACTAACTGATTTATTTATTTACAAGATTATTTACCTGCACTCTTCCAAGATTAAGTTGGGGTACAGCATAACATGCATAAAAATTAATAGAATATAGACAAATAAAAAAAACAACCTTACAAAACAGACTTCCAAATTCAAACAGAAACAGACTTCTAAATTGTTTTCCCATAGTGAATACAGATTATAGCAGATGATCCCATTTGTCTTGTTTAAAAGGTCATGACCAGAGGATATCAGCTTGTCGGATGCCTGGCATTAAACTGCATTGACAGGCCTGACTCTCAGCAAGCAAGGAAAATGTAATCAGAGAAGTTGTGCCTGTCGGTGCAGTTTAGTTCCTGATGGAAGCACATAAACCCATATGTTACAACCAGGGAAAAAGCTGTGTAAAAAGGTTAGTTGGGACATTATACAGGGCTTGTTCCAGCACATCATTCCAAGGGCATATAAAAGAGGAACTGCAAACTAGTTCAATAATAGTTTTGACCGTAACACATGCTATACATAGCTTTAGATGGCCTGAGGCAGGTGTGTCTGTGCTCCTTGAGGACCGCGCAGACTGGTCAGGTTTTCAGGATATCCCACGATGAATATACCTGAGATAGATCTGCTTCCACTGCGTGGCAATCTATCATGCATATTCATTAATGGAGAATTCAGAGAACCAGACAGCTTTGCAACCCACAAGGATCACAGCTAGACATCGCCGGCCTGAGGGAATGGAGCAAACGCATCTTGTCCTACATCAAATAAATGATGTGTTTTAGGGGAACTCAGTAAGTAATGTCAGCCATTGTGATGTTTTATGCATATGTGTTTACCATCTTGTACGCAATCAAAGTTTATGCAGAGTATATGAACTTGAAAATATATGAAAGAAAGTGTAAGGGTACAGGTCGATGCGGGCAGTGCGGCCCCTAAAAAAAAGTAAAAGCACTGGAAACATGAAAAGACTTGGGGGTCCTATTGTACGTCAGGAGCATAGAAGTATAGAGCAATCATCCAAAGAAGCTCCCTTTCCCATGGTGATTTCTTCAGGTACTCAATGCAAGCAGCAGGCCAAAAAAAAAAAAACCAACAACCTTTACTGTACATTTTCTTTCATCTATCAGTTTTGCACCAGTGCTATCCCTATTTAAAATAATTGGATATTTTCCTTGACAAATCTGGCACAATTTTTGCATCAGAGTAAAACTGATGCAACATTTTAATAAATGAACCCCTATGAGCCATATTCAAAAGGGTCTTTTTTCATTCGTAGCCTATGTGGAAAAGAAAAATCTTAATTGAATAAGGCACAAGGTCCTCCTTCATTCTGCTTGTAGATTCAGGATGAGGCTGCCAAATATTTGCATTTTCAAAATGTTCTGTACAGAAAAATTAGCATTTACGTGCATAAATAACATCTACTCACACGTTTCATATTTTTTAAAAGTTGAAAATGCATGCATATTTCCACTTTTGTGCACACAGATCTGTGTGGGACGAAGGGGCGGCCTAGGAGCGTTTGCGGGCAGGGCATATGTTGCTATTATATGTGTACATTTGCCTGCTTGCTCATCTATTTTTACATCTGCTGATTATCTGGCTAAATGATATTAAATGTGGTTATTGTGTAGTACTGGCTGGGTGAGAGGTCCGGATGAACTTGGGGGAGTTCAGGCTGAAGAACTCAGGTTCTCGATACAAATGCCACACAATCTGGGAAATTATGAGCCATTTAAAAGTAGGGGTGTGCATTCGGTCCCTACGTATTGGAAATCTGCAATGGATGTTGCCATATTCATTGTATTCGTGGGGAAGCGAAACGTATCGCGATTCCCCATGAATACACAAATCTTCGCCGAATTATTCAGCCGCCTAAATAAATCAATTTAAATAAACCCCCCACCCTCTTGAGCCCCCCCCAAGACTTACCAAACTCCCTGGTGGTCCAGCGGGGGGGTCCGGGAGCCATCCCCTGCACTCTCACACCCTCGGTGCCGGTTTCATCATGGCACCGATAGCCTTTCACCTACTATGTGACAGGGGCTACCGGTGCCATTGGTCAGCCCCTGTCACATGGCCATCAGCACCATCTTGTGCTCCTACCATGTGACAGGGGCTGACCAATGGCACCAGTAGCCCCTGTGACATAGTATGGGCAAAGGCTATCGGCGCCATTTTGATTACTGGCAGTCGATGGCCCGAGGGCAGGAGATCGCTCCGGGACCCCCGTTGGACCCCCAGGGACTTTTGGCCAGCTTGGGAGGGCCTCCTGACCCCCACAATACTTGCCAAAAGTCCAGCGGGGGTCCAGGAGCGACCTCCTGCACTCCGGCCATCGGATGCCAGTACTCAAAATGGCGCCGATCGCCTTTGCCCTCACTATGTCACAGGGGCCGACCATCCCTGGCGGTCCAATGGGGGTCTCGGAGCGATCTCCTGCACTTGGGCCATCGGCTGCCAGTAATCAAATGGCGCCGATAGCCTTTGCCCATACTATGTCACAGGGGCTACCGGTGCCATTGGTCCACCCCTGTCACATCGTAGGAGCATAAGATGGCGCCGATGGCCATGTGACAGAGGCTGACCAATGGCACAGGTAGCCCCTGTGACATAGTAGGTCAAAGGCTATCGGTGCTATGATGAAACCGGCACCGAGGGTGTGAGACTGCAGGGGATGGCTCCCGGACCCCCTGCTGGACCAGCAGGGATTTTTGGTAAGTCTTGGGAGGGGGGTCAGGAGGGTGGGGGGTTGTAGTTAATTTTAATTTTAGCTGGGACACGAATAGAAATTGCCGTATTAATGCATCGGGGCGCCATATGGCTGAATGCAACGTATCTGCTCCCAGACGAATCCAAATCCCGAATGCAAAGTATGGCATCCCTCTGCACATCTCTAGTTAAAAGTGTTAGTGGGTGATGTCCCTCTGAAGGAGGACAGTAGTTTGAAACATGGACCCATGTCAGGAATTTTGGGATCACTTGGAGAAGTTTGTTCAACATTATTTTGATGTTTTGCAACTATAATTGAATTTCTTTCATATTAACTAAAGACATAAGAAGAAGTGGCTGTGAAGATAAGTATTTAAAATAAACAAATTTGAACTTAAGTCATGTTTTCTAGTATGGATTCATGGCCAATGATTATGCATAAGGCAGATGGTATTCAAATCCGGTAATAAATACACTGATTAATGAAGATGCCTGTCAGAAATCTTTCATAACAATTACAAGAGCATCCTTAATAAAATCTTCATAATCTCTTTCTTCTAGTTTTTTCTGTGGCATTTGTGTAAGGGACCTTCGGCTTTTCCTTTCTGAAGGAACATACCAATTGACTAGGGAGGTCCCGTGCCGAGACAACAGAGAGGTTTGGGTTTTGCTCCCCACGTGGGAACATGCAGATGGTGTGTTCTGTTTAACCTCCCAACGCACCTGCTATCCTCGTGGAGTTTTGGAACTTGAGTTAAAAGGTTGTTTCTTGTCTCCTGCTTTAATTTTTCCTAATTTACGGGAAAGGGGTAAATAAGTTTCCCATTTAGGAGCCAGCCTCCGCTGACTCATCTATTTTAGCCTTTAAGCTTGTTTTTGGACTCTTTTAAGCCAGTTTTTGAGAATTCCCTGTGAGAGCCTTGTTACCCTTTGCAGTGGATTGGGGCATCTGCTGTGTAAGGGTAGATCATGTGTAAGGGAAGATTCTGGCATGGCAGTCTTTTGTCTCTCCTCCAGAGGATTTAAACTGTAGGGTGACCTGATGCAGAGGAATTATATTTTTGCATTAGCTGTCTTTTTGCACTATCTTCTCTGTCTGGAGGCAAGGAGATTTTATTCCACCCTTCCTGCTTTTTGCTTGATTTTCTCCCTTTTTGAGTTCAGTCTAATATTTTTTTTCACTTGGAGCTGATAACCCAAACCTTTGGAAGAAAGAAGTCTTTCATCCAGAAAGATACGGAGTTGTTACAAATTCCATCTAAAGCAAGGGATCCCAGTAACGTGCACTATCAGGAGAAACAAAGAAGATTCAATGTAAAGGTAACAGGAACTTTGATGCTACTGAGGGAAGTCTTACATGATGGGATGAGAAGTGCCCACCAGGCACTGTCCTAAGGAGTTAAAAAGAATCAAGAAAGAGTGTGAAGTGCCCTTCTGGTGCTGTCTGAAAGATGTCTAAAGGATTTTTTGAAAGATATTAAATCTGGGACTAAATTCTGATTAAATATTGGGACAGTATACATTCTGACCTCTTTTAGTGGGAAGATTTAAGAATAGGGATGGTAAGTTTCAAACCAGTGTGCGTAAGCACCTTTGTGCACATACGTCAGCCCACGCCCAGGTATGTGGCTATTTTATAACATATGCACGCATATTATAAAGTAGCCTGGCAGTGCGCACATGTGCACCAAATTTTAAACAGGCATGCGCATGTGCACGCATATCTTCTTCTACTGCATAAATTGGGGCACGTGATGACACCATTTCTGGTTTGACCAGTTCATCCCCAGTTCACCCAGTTAAGAGATATGTCTTCCAACAAACCCCCCCCCCCCCCTTGGTTTGATAGCCTTCACTCCCCCCAGATAACCCTGACCCTTAAAACCCTGAAGATCTGCCTCATTTTTTTTAAAATTTAAACTTATGCAGCATCCATAGCAGAACTAAAGCAGCACGGCAGGGAGCCTCGGGGCACGCCGGGTCGCGTCAGTATTTCCGCACACAATGCCCATGCCCCTGCCTCTTTCTGAAAACTTTCTAGATGTGCACATGCTGCAGGAGAGATGTCCATATCTCAGCGGCTTTTACAATCCGCTCGGCGTACACAAGCCTGACTTATTTGTGCATCCCCCGATTGATGTACGTGTTGGATTTTTAAAATTCACCTTTAAATTAGGGGGTAAAGGAGGACTGAACTAACTTCAGTCTACCTACCATGAGGAAACTGAGTAAGTGGGAGAAGAAGAAATTAAGAGACTTTGCTAGAAGATGCGAAGTCACAAGTTTATTCTGTCTGCTGTCTTGTTATTTATTGCTGCTAATCAATTGAATGCGAGAAGTATAAATATTATTCACTTATCTGATCAAACTATCAGTAAAGAATTGGAAACCAGCTTTCTTCTCCTGTGTGCTTATTGGATGAAGAGACAGCATAAATTGTAAGTACTGTGGAGTAAAGCACTGAGACAGGGCTTGACTGCAAAGAAGCAGGGTGTAAGGATTATTGTTGTGCCCCCAACTAGGAGCCTGGCCGCAGAGACCAAAGCTATCCATGGAACAAGAGAGTGGAAACAGAGACTGTGGAGGTGCTTTAAGCAGAAAGGTACATCCTTTATTCTTTCTATGTGCCCCTGGTGCCAAGTAAAGGATCCAGCTTGCCCAGGGGTTACATTTATGTTTTTTAACTTAGGGTTGCAATTTCAGATGTCATGATTACCCCAATCCAACAAAGCACTGGAGTAATGCTTGCACTTTAATATATTGACATCAACACAAGTGCAAGAAAAGGCATGAGATCCTGGTAAAGTTTAAAGTTTCATGTATATCATTTTATTGCGGCAACTCCTGAATTCAGAATACAGACTTTAAATACGATAAATACGATACCCCCTATCGTAGGGGGTATCGTAAATACGATACCCCCTACGATACCCCCTATCGTATTTAAAGTCTGTATTCTGAATTCAGGAGTTGCCGCAATAAAATGATATACATGAAACTTTAAACTTTACCAGGATCTCACGCCTTTTCTTGCACTTGTGTTGATGTCATGATTACCTCAATTACATATTTAATGTTGTAGGGGGAAACTGAACTAAAACCTAATCAAACACTAATAGATGGAACATGCCAAAAACAAAAATACAGTAAAAAAAAAAAAAAAAAGATCTACAAATGTCAGAAAATGTAATGACTGCAAAATGTGCAGCTTTACTAATCTTCAGATTTGAAGTACCCCAGATCATGAAGCAAGCAAAATAAACTGAGCTGTTTTGTTAGTTGCTCACAAACTTAATACACAAAATGCACAAACTAATATTACTATTTAATAATAATAGAAACAACTTATTGCAAATTTCACATTTGTAGCATTTTATAAACCTTGGTTTAAAAATTTAATAACTAAGAAGTGGATTTTTTATATGAAGTTAGGCAGCTAGATTTTCCTAAGAGAAACCTTCCCCTTCACACTAGCTAACTTTAAATTCTCAAATACTAGGCATCCCAGGGGTGTGTGTTCAGATCAGACCTGAGAAATTAGGTAGCACTCCCTGAAAGCTCCCTTCCCCATCACTCTGGAATGTCACTCTTTGCTGGCAGGAAGGACACAATTTCCCCTCGTGTGGCACTGCTGAGCTACTCAGAATGGCACTGCTTGTGATACTTCACCACAGCTGAAGCAGAGGTTTTGAGGGCAAATTTGGTGATAAAGAGCATATAATGTAGTATTTGGGACTGTCCAGTTCTGAGCCATGGCATGTTTTATCTACTAAATGCAGGAGTAGCATTATAACATTACAGGCATGCAAAGTTAAGATAGTAACATAGGGGGTCATTTTCTATCGCTTATCGCGTGCAATAGCCCTTTTCGTGTGCGATAGCTTGCCGGGGGCGGAGTTGGGGCAGTGAGGAGGCGGACGCTGCGATGTCTTCACTGGCGGCGATAAGGTAAGCACAGTTATCATCGCCAGTAGCACGCCCAATAGCATCACCTTTCATGGTGGCGCTATTGGGTGTGAAAGCTGGCAGCGATATAACACCGCGGTGGTGCAATGGCTGCCGGATTTTGCAGGCCCGCCCCCCCCCCCGTTCGCCCCTCGCCTCCCCGTTTTTGCTGGATTCACCATTCTGCGTTAGAATGGTGAATCCAGGCCATTGTAATGATGGCAGCAAAAGACCAACTGGTCCATCTAGTCTGCCCTGCAAGTTTCTTTGGTAATAACTACCGCTGTGTGCTTTTTAACCCCAAGCTTTATGTTAAGGATATTAGTATTAACAATCAAAATCAATCGTCAAACCCATAACAAAATTACTTCTAGCAACATTTTTTTGGGGGTGAGCAGCTTTCTTAATAATTCAGACAATGCTGCACGAACGTGCTTTGCTTTTGGACTTAGCCGTAGAAGCTGTCCTGTGTTTTTTCCATAATGATTGTGTTTCAGTACTCTGAACTGTAAAGGTCAGGGCCCAGTGTTGGCAGTCAACTGAATTCAATTTTCCTTGTATTTCTCTAAAGAATAATAGAAGCCGAGGACAACAGCAGAAAAGTTGTTTAACAGATGTTAATCCCCTATCAAAATATGTGGGAAATCCACAATGAGCATGTGTAGAGAGCAATGCATGGGGAAACTCGGGGTAAACCAGTTCCATTTTGGAGTACAGCCTCAGGAGGGCAGAAGCACCTCAAGATCTCTCCTGCCCCCTTTGGTCGCCCAGGTTTATGAGGTAAGCAAGAGTAGAGTCTGAGAAGGGGAATAATTTCAGTGGGGGTGGGGTTATTGACAGGAGCAGGGCACTTACTTGTAGTGCAAAGTATATTTATGCGCCGGGTGGAGGGGAATGGGAACTGGGGACCTCAGCTTGCTCCCATGGGCTATAAGGGATATTTTGATGGGGGTATAGGGGCCTACTATAGGCTCTGTAAGTATTACCAGGCACTTTTATCCTGGTAATGCTCTCAGAAAGGAAAGTTAACTACACTTCTTGAGGTGTAGCTAAATTTTCTGGAATGGACAGCTTGCAAATTTTTTTTTTGCAAGTCACACCAATTTGAATGTATTTATATGTAATGTAGCTCATTACCATGCCTGAACTGTGCCTGATGTCTGTGCACAGAAAAACCTGCAGAATGTTGTAATAATTGCAAATTTTGCATATTTCCAAACATACCATAACACGTTTTTATTGTGCAGTAAATATCAAAATTGGCATTATTCTTGTGTAAATGTGCTATTACAGCTTAGTAAATAAGCTCCTTAGACTGAAGAAAATTAAAAAATCTCAAATTCCACTTTCTTGCCACATATTCCAGAGTTTAACTGTTTTTGACAATGCTTGGCTATCCTTAATGGGGGTACTTTTCAAAAGCATTTTCACACATAACACATGGCTTTATGCATGCAAATGGATTTTTGGACAGTTACCCCAGGGCTTGTTGATAAAAGCATGCACAGGAGCGATTTTGTATGTGCTTTTATGCGGACTTGAAACAAGTGTTTCCAGGGGCAGAATTTGGGTGGGGAAATCATTTACACATTTGCTTTTGTTTTTTTGAAAGTATGCATGTCAACGTATGTGTGCACATTAATTCCTGCTCCCAAGCAGGTGTACATATGCAACCGCTAATTTTCAAAGGGGGTATGCACGTAGAGTCGCTTTGAAAATTAGGGTTTTAGTTCGCCCCAATGAGTGCAGTGTGGCAGGCTTGCAAGGCAGGACTTTTAACCTTATAGTCAAGGGAACGCAAAGATTAATTTGCAAGCCTAACAATAAATTTTAAGGTTTTCAACAGCATCCGAGAACAGTTAACACAATTGACTAATATAACTAATCAAAGAGGTCTCCACGCAGGCATCTGCAGACCATGTTTCCCAAAGGGATGCCGCCTGTGATCTAAGGGCTGGGGTGAACGTCACTGAAACTGGTAAAAGTGCTGTTTCTGTTGTTTCTGGCAGCGTTGATTCAGCATGAGGGAGAACCCTTGCATTACCTCCCGTCTTGTCCCCTCCATTGAATTTTCAATTTCAGACTTCCTTCTCAAAATTGCAATCAAGCCCACTACTGCCTCCAGCATCCAGCAGCCAAGTTCATCAGCTGCCTCCTCTGACAATTAGCTAAATGGCAAGGCTGCCTCAAATCTACCCGAAGGTGGCGGTTGTGTGGATGTCTCACTAGAGTTAAGAGAAACTACATTAGTGGAAAGACCAGGCCCACTTCCACCTTGGCCAGTCTCTCCACCTCTATAGAGGGGTCTCACAATGCCATCGCACGCTGAAGATATAAATCTATAAGACAAGTGGCGGTTTTCAAGTTTCCTTGGGGTGATTATTAATTTTCACCCTCCCCTTACCTATATGGATTGTTGGGAAGATTTACCAGGCTCATAGAAAGTTCAGTGGAGTTTCTGCGGCAGCAGCAGTAGTCCTATATTCACCATCTTGCCCCTTAATACACCATTTTAAGGCAGCTTAGCAAATAGGCCCTATAGGGTGGTGAATTGTTACTGGTGCGTGGGAATGGAGATAAAAGCTAATAATGGAGATTAGAAATGGCCTCCATAAATGACATTCCAAATTTATTTTTTCAGACTCTTTCAAATATCTTTCTGAACACTTCAAAACTGCTTAACTAGTGGACAGATATCTCCTTTTAAAAGAGTTAATTTTGGCAAAAATCGCTATTCAGTCGCTATTTGCCAAAAGGAAGCCGAAACGTTTGGCAGTGAATCAACTCCCACAGAAGCCTGAGCAAAGAGGCAATGATCTTGCTTTTTTAAAATATAAAATCAGTGTCATGAAGGTTCTTTAGCTCTACCTCTGTGTTACTGATAAGTTAATTTCATATCTGAAATATGGCAGCTCGACAGTAACTCTATGGAGTGAAATGCTCTTATTGTCTGACATATGACTGATAGGTGCCAATATATACTTTTAAATGAATAAACCAATTTTCCTACTTTCTAGCACTGGGTGAATTCTGCTACAAAAGATGGTATTTAAGTTTGCCTAGATGTTTTGATTAGATCTGTTTGATTGCTACTAGAATTAAAAGTTAGTTGAGTCAGTTATTTGTTTAGTTCAAACTTGGCACATTTTCAAGCTCTGACCATATTCTGTAATTTCTTTTTAACTAAAGTGGACATATCTTAAATGTGAACAGAGTTTGGCTAGAAGCAGCACATTATTCACTATTGTGTTTGGTGGATAGGAATAATTATACTTTTTCTCAGTCTTATTTCCAAAAAGAGGAGACAGCTGGTAGGAAAAATAAGTGACATTTTATGTTAAGCAAGATATTTTATGACATGAGACAGGGTTTCATTAATTAATGTTAAGAATTATTTCAGGATAATTAGGATCCCTATGTCTGTTTAATGAACCATGTCTTCCTGGATTCTACCTCAGAATGAACATTAAGAAATTCTTTCATGATCTGCAATTGCAGATACAGGAATATTGCAACAAGCACAAAAGAAAATTGGTTCTGAAAAGAAAAATATCTATTCTTTAATTTTCAAAATTTCTCAAAATGTTTTGTTTGGTCTTTTACAAAATTCTGATAATTCTTCTGATGAAGGAACATTGGAATTAAATATTTTCCTTATTTTATTTTTTATTTATTTTAAACTTTTATATTCAATTTTTCCACAATAACTCAGTGAATCATGAGTCATAATTCACTATAACATCTGAAACCTAAGGAAAACAAATAACAGATGAAATATACAGTCAGCTTAAATTCGGGAGATGTGCATGCATGTAGGACATGAGCGCACCCAATGGATTTTAAAAGCCACCTATGGAGGTAATTTTCAAAGGACTTACTTGCATAAATGTAACATACTGTCATAACAATTTTCAAAAGCCATTTACTCGAGTAAAGTGCACTTACGACAATAAATCCTATGGACAATTCAATGGCATTTATTGTAGCAATTTTCAAAAGCCCACTTGCTCAAATAAGTGTATTTACTTGAGTAAAACCCAGTTTTATTCCAGTAAATACTTTTAAAAATCAGGTCCTATATGCGGGCATCTCCCGATGTGCGAATATCTCACTCTGAATCATAAAGGGGTATGGTGTTGGCGTGATATGGATGGGATGTAGGTGTTCCAAGGCTGGGCCAATAGATATGCATGCAAATACTTATGCACCTGGCCACACACCCAGGTCCTGTGCTGCGTAAATTTACTTCTGCTATGGACACGGTATAAGTTTAGAAAAAAAAAATCTTTAAGGGGTTTTAAGAGTCTGAGATAACTGGGGAGAATGAAGGCTATTAAACTGCGGCGGTTTGGAGGATCTAGCTTTACACTGGGCGAACTAGTGGACGAACTGGTGAAGATAGCCAAGGACGTGTGCTGATTATAAAATTCCCCCACTTGCGAGGCTCATACCCGGATATGTGTGGGTGTGCACACGCAGATACATATGTGCATGTGTGTTATAAAATAACTGTGAGCCTGGGCATGCACCGATGTACATGCGTCAATGTGTTCCCATACGTCCCTTTGAAAGTTACCATATCTATATTGACCTGAACAAGAGAATTCAGTTTTATGTTGAATTACATTTAGTCCTGGGGGAATTCTGCGCTACTGTGGAATGCAGAATTTGCACAGAATTCTCCCTTCCAGCAGATTTCCTCTCTTGCCTCACAGAATCCACCGCAGCCTCTACCTTCACGCAGATTTCCTTCCTCGCCTCGCAGAAACCACCACAGCCAAATGCTTCTCCCTTCCAAATGCTCTGCCGGAAGAGGAATCAAAACCAGAAGCATTGTGGCATGAGCAAGGTTTGCCGCCCGCTAAGAGTGGAACCATCGCAGCACAAGCATGCACACGGAGAGCAGAGGCATCGCAGGTTCCCGCTTGGAGAGCAGAGGCAGCGCGGCACAGGTGAGATTAGCAAGTTGTACTGTGCAAAGGGCAGGAACCAACAATTGGAGAGGGGGGAAGGAGAGAGAGGGGGAGGGAGAGAGAGAGGAGTGGAGGAAGAGAGAGAGGAGGGGAGAGAGGGGGAGAGAATGAGAAGGGGAGAGAGAATAAGAGGGGGAGAAAGGAGGGAGAGAAGGAAGGAGGGGGAGGGGAGGGGAGAGAGAAGGGAAGGGGGAGAGGGAAGGGGGAGAGAGAAGGGGATAATGAGAGGGGAGGGAGTGTGAGAGGGGAGGGGGATAGTGAGAGAGGGGAGAGGGGAGAGGAGGGGAAGGGGAGAGAGTGTTTCTAGTGGGGGCTCAAGGTATGAGGTGAAAACAGGTGAATGGGAACAGGGGCAGAGGCCAAGGGGGATTCATATTTCCATTTGTTCTGAGCCAGAGGTCTGCAGCCTTGGATATGAGTTCCCTGGCACTGGACAGCTGAGCAGACTCTGACTTCCACCACAGAGGTTGCATTTAACCAAACATCATTTCCTGCTGTGCGAGACCGGTCCCACAGCAGCGGGTGATGTTTGGTTAAATGTGACTCCTGCTGCTGCATGTGAGGCTTGGAGCTAGCTTTCTGATTCATGTAACAATGGCGGTCATTGTCTGCTCAGCTGTCCAGTGCCGTGGGTTGCTGCCCTGACCTAGAGCAGGTGGAGATGTGAATCCTCCTTTGACCTGTGCTTCTGTTCTTGTTTACCTCCTCTCATGAAAATAAATAAATGTGCAGAATTTAGAAAATGTATGCACAGAATTTTTTGTTGCAGAATTTTCAATATTTTTGCGCAGACTTCCCGCAAGAGTACACCAGTGGATCTCAGTCTGGTCCTTGAGATCAATGTTCTTTCTAATTTTTGAAAGGCTATGCGCAACTATTTTATAAGCTGTGTTCAAATTTGTGTGCTACAAGCCAGTATCATGCAAACATCATCGGGATTTTTTGTGCGCACTATGTTATGTCATGTATGTGGGGTTCATGAATTCTGTGCGCACGCACACACACACAGCTTAGAGGGAACAGTGCTTGGGACCACTCATCCATTCTGGTTTTCAGGATCTCCACAATGAATGTGAATAAAATGTGTTTGATTATTTGAATGTAATATAGCACATATCCACAAAAGCAACGCTGTTTACATTTCAATTATGTATGCAATCCTCTAATATAAAATTAAAATATACAATTTTTGAAAATACAACGATATCTGAATGCACTCCATTGTATGCAAACTTAGCTCATATTCATTGTGGATATCTTGAAAACCCAACTGCTTGAATGGTTTCCAAAGACCAGGTTGATTCAACTGAAATAAATGATCAGTAGTATGCACTAAATACATTCTGATAACATATATATGATTGAGCTCTAAAAATACACAAAAGCAATATCTCACAAATGTAATATGTTAAATAGCTCTGTTTTCTTACCAGTTGTTGCCCTTTGGGACCCCATCCAGCATACTGAAGCTGAGCACTTTTAACCTCAGGTGGATTCAAATTATGATGTTCCCTATAATATCAGAAAACAAAGATTTCAGATGTACAATTTCTATCCATTTATTTGCCAAAAGCATGCATTTCATATAATCCATTTTGATTTTCTCTCAAGTAACCCAATACAAATAGTTTGGAAGCAGGTTTCAAAAGTCAAAATTGGAGTTTGCATTACACTACAACTTGGAAACAGAAACAAATATACAATTTTCTGTATAGCACTACTAGGAACTATCGCCAGACAATAACAGGTGACAGTCCACTTAGGAAAGCAGATTGAATTCAAGGGAGATTTTCAGCCTTTGTAAGAAATAAATGGGATATACGTAGTGACCTTCATTTTCAGTTTTTATTTTACTTGCAAACTTATCAGTGCTTGTTATAACAATAACCAGGATAAATTCCGGGGAGAAATAAAATAACAACTGAAAATAACGTTCCCTAGATATGGGTTAAAAAGCAGCAGGGCTGGCGGAAGCACTAGGCGAACTAGGCGGTCGCCTAGGGCGCCAGCTTCCCGGGGGCGGCACTGCCCCGGTAAAATTAAGAGAGCCGCGCTCAGCCGCTGCCCCGGTAAAATGAAAAGAGCTGCATTAAGCCGCCGCCCCCCCGATAAAAATAAAAGAGCCGCTGCCAGCAGCCCGCCCCAAAAGACCCATCTGACCTCCCCCAGCGGTTCGCGTGCTCCCGGTCTCTCCCGCTGCTCTTCCTTCCCTGCTGCCGTTGCCGCCGGGCTATCAGCACGTTCAAGCCCAGCGGGAACGGCAGCAGTGCAAAAAAAAAAAAAAGCTGTGGCATCCGCGGCTGCCCTTTTCTTCCTCCCGCCCCCCCCTGACACGGAACAGGAAGTGATGCGCGGGAAGGAGAAAGAGCGGTGCCGCATGAAAAAAATAGCGGCGACAGCAGTATCGGCCCCCGAGCAATTGAAGCAGCCGGTAATCGGGAAAGGAGTCAGCAGCACGAGCCTCCTGCGGCCGATGGGATTCTTCCTTTTTGGCCTGCGGGGGCTGGAGGAGGAGGAGACTGCTGCAGCTACCATTTGTGCTAGGGGGGGGAGAGAGGAAGTGAGTGAGAGAGAGAGAGAGAAGCAGCCAGCCAGCCACTGTGTAAGTGAGAGTCTCAGCCTGTGTGTAAGTGAGAGAATGTATTTGATCGAGAGCATGTGTGTGTGATTGAGAGAAACTGGTCAGAGAGCTGATGTGTGTGTATATGTGAGAGACAATGAAAGTGACTGCTCAAGGAGATGACTGATGTGTGAGAGTGTGAGACAGTCAGGGATGTGACTGATGTGTGTGTGTGTGAAAGAGAGAAAAAGCATGGAAGTGAGAACTCTGGGTATGTGAGAAAGCATGGGAGTAAGAAGCCTGGTGTCGTGGGGGTGTATGTGAAAGAAAGCATTGGAGTGAGAAGCCTGATTATGTGAGAGAGAGCATGGGAGTGGGAAGCCTGTGTGTGTGTGCATGTATGAGAGAGAGATTGGTTGGTAAGGTGACGGTGTGACTGGTGTGTATGTGAATGTGAGAGAGAGAGAATGTGATTCAGGGAATGAGAAGCCTGTGCACCTGGAGAGCGAGCATGGAAATGAGAGAGAGACTGGTGTATGTGTGTGTGTGTGTGTGTGTAACAGAGAGAAAGTGATTATGGGAATGAGAAGTCTGTGCATGTGAAGAGAGTGAGCATGGGAGTGAGAACCTGGGTGTGTGTGAGACACAGCATGGGAGGGAGAAGTCTGTATATGTAAGACAGAACAGGTGACTGGTGTGTGTTTGTGTGTATGTGAGAGAGAGAAATAAAGTGATTATGGGAATGAGAAGCCTGTGCATGTGAAGAGTGAGCATGGGAGTGAGAAAGCTGGGAGTGTATGAGATACAGCATGGGAGTGAGAAGCCTGTATATCTGAAAGAGAACATGGGAGTGGGAAGCCTGTGTGTGTGTATGCATGAGAGAGATCAGGTGACTGGTGTGTGTGTTTGTGTATGTGTGTGTGAGAGAAAGAAAGTGATTATGGGAATGAGAAGCCTGTGCATGTGGAGAGAACAAGCATGAGAGTGAGAGACTGGTGAGTGTGTGTGAGAAAGAGAAAGTGATTATGAGAGTGAGAAGCCCATATATGTAAGTGGAACACGGGAGTGGGAAGCCTGTGTGTGTATGGCATGAGAGAAACTGTTCAGGAAGGTGACTGGTGTGTTTGTCAAAGACTGTTTGGGAGATGATTGGTGTGTGAGAGACAGAAACTGGTCATGGGGGCATGACTGATATGGTGTGTGTGTGAGAGACATGGGCCTTAAGGAAGAGGACCATGAGTATAGAGCTTAGCTTCTACTGCTGCTTCTGGTGTGTGCTACGGCCTGCATGGAAGAGGAGTAAGAGAGCTGCTGGAGGGGGTAAGTAAAGATGGCTTTTTAAGTTTATTTTTCTTGATTGACTGCCATTTTAATTATTTAATATTATGTGATGTGTCTGCTTTTTTTGTTTGAGCAACAAGTATAGCTTTGGTTTATGTTTATTTTATTTATTTTTATTTATTTATTTATAAAAGTTTCTATACCGTCGATAAGACAAATCATCTCAATGGTTTACATGGCATAAAAATGTCAAATAAGTGTTCTGTTATAAATACAGACTTCGTTATTTTCATTAATGCACAATGTAAGTTAATTGTGTGTGGAGGCGGGGGGGGGGGGGGGGGGCGCGGCATAGCTAACGTTTCGCCTAGGGCGCCTAATACCCTTGCACCGGCCCTGAAAAGCAGATAGTTGAGTGAGAGAAGAAATCATGTAAGCTGACAATGAGCAAAGAAAAAAATCATTTAAAATATAGGAATCAATGGCTCAATATCAAATATGTGACAGTGATGAATAAAGATCTAAGTTACTGCAAAATGCTTCTCTGTTATATAAAATAAATATAAAATAAGATTATCATCCCATGACGTAATTTATAATACTCCTAGCAACAAGCCCCTAAGAAGCCACTTGTTGGTGAAACAAGGGTCCCTTTTAGGGGTTTCTTATTTTTGGAAAACTCATTGCTGAATTTAGAGGTTCCTAAATTTGACCATTTTTACCGTTGCATTGTTGATTCTACTTCTTCTGGTCTTACTTTATAGGCAGAATTACTTTAAGAAGTTTATTTGTACTTTTAGAAATGACTGTCTCTTGTTTCATTTATCTAAGGATATAAATTCATAGTTGCACAGATAATAGAAACTTCACATTTTTAGGAGTGTTTTTCATGGTGGACTATGATTATATGTTTTTCCTGTCCCAATTTTAATTTCTTGATTGTAGTGTGTATATGAACTTACCGTTTTTACTCTTATCCATTCTTTAAGTTAATATATATCTACATCTAAATATAAAAGGCTTGTGTCAGTTGGTTGGTTGGTGGTGTCACTTAGTTGATCTCGTCAGTCTCATTGGTGTGTCTGTTTGTGGCCACAGACAAAACAGACATAGGCAATGTGCAAAAACAATATGCTCTGTCTGCAAAGCACTATCACACACACAGGAACACACACATGGACACAGGCATGCAGTGCACATACAGTCAGGTCAAATACAGGCACACACACGCATGCACACACACACGTATAGTCACAAAGGCACACACATACAGGCATCCACATGCAGGCAAACATACAAACAGGAACAAATTAACAGACACACACAGACACATACCCCCTACACACACAGACATAGGTAGATGCACCTACAGGCACAGGCACATATACACAGGCACATGCACACACAGGCAGTTATTGACCAGAGAACCCAAGCAATGTTGCGTAATTGTTGCTTAATTGTTGTGCTGGAGGTGGATCCTTGGGCTGAGGTGGGGTTGACGCAACCCGCAAGCAAGAACCAACGGGTTCCCACCGTCAGTAGGTGGAGTGGGCTGAAGCTAGAAGCCACTGGAGCTTCACCTATACCAGCCCACGTTCCCCTCGGGTTGAGCCTTTGGGTCAGCGGGACATAGGTGGGCCTCGAGATAGAACGTCAAAGGCAGGTAGTTCAGCCCAGAGACAGCAGCCAGCAGGTGGCACAGTATTATCCTGGACTGGTCCCAGGACAGGAACCCAAGCACCTAGGAATGAGGATTGACAGGTGCTTGAGCAGAGAAAGGCCGGAGCCTTAGGATAGGGACAGAAGCGTCACTGTCGAACTTGAATGAGAGCTGGCGGCAATAGAAGGTGTAGCAAGCAATGTAGAACTCTGGACACAAAGCAGTCTATAGCGTGATCATCTGTAGCAAAGGTCAGGGCATGGAGAAGGCAAGTGTAGTCAGACATAGCAATAGTCAAGGCATGGAGAAGGCATGCGTGGTCAGGCATAGCATTGGTTAAAGCACAGAGAAGGCAGACGTGGTCAGGCGTAGCAGAGGTCAGGCTTGGAGAAGGCAGGCAATGGTCGGACGTAGCAGAGGTCGGGCTTGGAGAAGGCAGGCAATGGTCGGACGTAGCAGAAGTTGGCACCAGGAGGTCAGTCGAAGTACAGACAAGACGAATGAAGACACAGGAACTGGAAGACACTCAGAAACATGGAACGAGGAAGCACGGAGGCAACAAGTACTCAGAACCAACAGGGAACCGAGGAAACCTGTTGCAAAGGCAAAGCTTCAGTGCAAGAAAAAAATGATATCACCAAGTGTAAACCTTTCTGGTGTTTTTTATGATTTTTATAAAATCTTCATTATTAGCGACGGTGAAAAAATCACTCCAATCATGAAAGCATTAGAAATGAATGTCCCGGTAAGATTGTAATGATCCCGAAAGGTATTTGTAAGTGCTTAACTCACTTCAAAAAGACCTCTCTGGCATAAAGAAATATGAAAAGGCTTAAATTCAAAGCTCCTTCAACATCCCGACTTATCTGATGTTATCGATGGATGACCGACGCAGCTACATTTCAAGTCCGTCCAGGGACCTTTCATCAGGGAATTCGTCCTCCTTCAATCCTCGGTCAGTGGGTGTTGAGGTGTTGCCTGCTAGATTTATTATGAGGTCTCAAACATGAGTCTGATTGACTCTATCCGGGTCTGACAATGCTGAACTTTACCGGGTATGCGTATTTAAACTTGATGAGATAGCCGTGTAGCCAATCCGTACAAAGCTCTGATGTCACAACGTACAAATGTAAACAACCAATCAAAAGAAACACAATGGTTTCAATGCTCGCCCAATTTGTTAAACCACAAATTGAACTACAGTATGGAATTCCAATCCAACAATTCGTTTAAACCTTGTGGCGCTTGTGATTTTAATGTAAAAATCCAAAAGGCCTCCCGCTTGTTCAAAAGTCTAATCCGATTGCCCCCTCGAGAGGATGCCAACACCTGATCAAGAATAGTCCATTTTAAGTCTGTAAAAGCGTGGCTCTGTTGAACACAATGAAGAATAATCGGAGCTGTCAAGGTCTCTGTGTTTAATTTGGATTTATGCTCATTTAAGCGTATTCTGATTTTCCTGGTAGTTCTTCCAATGTATACCTTCGGACAGGTACACATAATGGCATATACAACATGATCTGAATTGCATGTAGTGTGTGATTACCAAAAAACTTTATACCCCGTAAGGGGTTCAGTCCATGCTTCTCTGTCAACGCTGTTTTGACAGTGAGGGCAATGACCACACTGACTGTGACTGCCGCTTGGTTTATCAATACGATGATCTGTAACGGCGTGAATCAACTTGTCACGAATATTAGGTCCCCATGTGGTAACAATTAAGGGGGGTTCATTGAAAACCTCATGTAGCGCTAATACTGGCCAATGTTGACGGATCGAAGATGCAATGACAGAGGTAGCAACTGATTGGTTCAATACACAGACTAATGCGGGATCTTATTTAGTGGGCTTCTAAGTGAGCAATGATGACCTATCAGAGTATTTAGCCCGTTTATATGCTCGTTTAACAACTGACTTGGGGTACCCGCGTTCTAGAAACCTTTCACTAAGAATCTGAGCTTGTATTTCAAATTCCCTATGATCCGAACAAATTCATTTAATTCTAAAGAATTGGCTCCCAAGAAAAACATCGGATGGGGGAGGTCCGTTTATGATTATAACCACAATCATACTACCTCTTGCGGGGATTTATGATAGCGATATATGAAACGTTCCTCTCTTTTCCAAAACATTTTTTAAACACATACATTTAATTATATGTCGTTTGAATTGTGTCACCTAACAATTGGGTTTGGAACATTATATATTCGTTTAGTATATTGATCTGGAGGGTTCAAAATTGTGGTTTATCATTCACTGCTATACATTCTAATTCTCCCATCTTACATCTTAGACTTCTGGCATTAGCATATAAACATTTCAAAGTGTGTTTTTTGTTTGTATTTTCATTCTGCTTTTTAATTGATAGAGATAAACTGGAACTTTTTAGCACAGGTGAGTTTTTAATTACAGGCACTTGTACAACTTTTCTTATTATTGGAACTTCACTGTTGGGATGCCCTAATTCTACTGCACCATTAGTATCCTTTGAAGATACCTCCCTCCGAACCATGCGCTGCTGTGTGACTGTCGGCTTTCCCCTTTGTTCTAGTTTAAAAGCTGCTCTATCTCCTTTTTAAAGGTTAGCGCCAGCAGTCTGGTTCCACCCTGGTTAAGGTGGAACCCATCCCTTTGGAAGAGACTCCTTCCCTAAAAGGTTCCCCAGTTCTTTAAAAAACTGAATCCCTCTTCCTTGCAACATCGTCTCATCCATGCATTCAGACTTCGGAGCTCTGCCTGCCTCTGGGGACCTGCGTGTGGAAAAGGGTGCATTTCAGAGAATGCTACCCTAGAGATTCTGGATTTAAGCTTTCTACCTAAATTTGGCTTCCAGAACCTCCCTCCCACATTTTCATATGTCGCTGGTGCCCACATGTACCATGACAGCCAGCTCCTCCCCAGCACTGTCTAAAATCCTATCTAGGTGATGCGTGAGATCCACCATCTTCGCACCAGGTAAGCATGTTACCAGGCGATCCTCACGCCCACCAGCCATCCTGCTGTCTACATTCCTTATAATCAAATCAACAACTATGAAGGCCGACCTATCCCTTCCCTCCTGGGCAGTAGACCTTGGGGAGATATCCTCAGTGTGAAAGGACACTGCACCACCTGGAGAGCAGGTCCTTGATACAGGATCCTTTCCTACTGCACCAGGTTGATGCTCTCCTATCATGAGACTTTCTTCCTCCAAGGCAGCTCCAGGGCTGCCAGTCTGAAGTTGGGACTTGGCTAGGGATGTTCAGAGGGACACTATATGTTGCATTTGGGATTCGTATTTGTCGGGCAACAGATATGTTGTATTCGGCAAGAGAGGCCCGCCCCCGATACATACATGCGTT
Organism: Rhinatrema bivittatum; assembly: GCF_901001135.1. NCBI lineage: Eukaryota > Metazoa > Chordata > Amphibia > Gymnophiona > Rhinatrematidae > Rhinatrema > Rhinatrema bivittatum. The sequence goes on along the minus strand of NC_042616.1, from coordinate 94,675,041 downwards.
AATTCTTATTCATTTCCCAGCTAAAATTGAATTAAGTACAACCCCCCACCCTCCTGACCGCCTTGAGAGACAGTGCCAATGTCCATGCCTTGTGTTGCCTATGTGGATTCCAAGTGCCTCGTCTGCGATGCTGCCTGCATCGATCCTGGTGTCACGTATTCATAGTCCTGGTGTCATGTCTTCAGCCCAGGTCTTGTGCCATGTGATGCCGTTGCATCAACCTTAGTGTCTTTGTGTCAAGGTCCGTCTACCCTTAACCTCAGGCCAGGCCTGCTGCTCCATGCTGCTCGCAGCAGGTCCGAAAGGGCCCGGAATGGTCGGAGGACCATTTACCTTCCAACATCCTTGGATGTTGGCCATGGGAGCTTGCCGGCCTGGCCAAGGGCACGATTGTTCAGCCACGCGGAGCCACCGTCAACCCTTGGCTCAGTCCGGAAGGCCTGGGTCGGGCTGAGGCCCAAGGGCACACGAAAAACACCGTTCTCAACAATATTGAGCCCCCTCCCACCAGTGGACGACCCCCTCCTGACCTCTCCCAGGACTCACCAAAAATGCCTGGTGGTCTAATGGGGGCACCGGAGTGACCTCCCACGTCTGAGCCCGTGGCTGCCATTATTCAATATGGTGCCAGCCGCCCTTAGCTCCTATCTTGGGACAGGGGCTACTGGTGCCATTGGATAGCCCCTGTCATATAATAGGGGCAAAGGGCCTGCTGATGCGATTTTGAAAAATGGCATAGGCTGCACATTGCCCCTATCAATGGCACCGGTAGTCCCTGTCACAAAATAGGGGCAAAGGGTGGCCAGCACCATTTTGAATAATGGCAATCACTGGCCCAGAAGCAGAAGATTGCTCAAGGGTCCCCAGCTAGACCACCAGGCATTTTTGGTGAGTCCTGGGAAGGTCATGATGGTGGACCAGGTTATGCGGTGGGGGACTCAATATTATAATAAATGAAAAGGGTTGGGGCAGGTTCTGGATGTTCTTTTTTAAATGCAATGGGGAAATGAAAATAAAAAATGATCCAGGGATCAACCCAAAATGGCCCAACTCCAGAACAAAAACAAAAACAGCACTACATTTTTTTAGGCTTCTACCCCTACCATAGAATCTGTACAGATAGAAATTCCATGTGAAAAGGGCAATAGAATAGCAGTGGTGGTGAACTACTGTTCACCTGGCCTGAATTTACAGTCAGATGATGAAATATGGTCAGCTAGCAAAATTAGCAACACAATAATTACTGAATATTACGTAGTCATAGTTTAATGAGACAAAGCCAACATGGATTTATTCAAAGGGAGTCTTGCCTCACCAATATGCTACATTTTTTGAAGACATGAATAAATATGTGAATAAAGGTGAGCCAGCTGATATAGAGGTAGATCTTTAAAAAGATATGCACGTAGCCACGCGTATCTTATAAAATCCGGGGTTGGCGCGCGCAAGGCTGCGCAAAATCAGCAGTCTGTGCACGCCGAGCCGCACAGCCTGCCTCCGTTCCCTTCGAGGCCGTTCCTTCCGCGTCCCCCCCCCCCTTCCCCTCCCTTCCCCTACCTAACCCACCCCCGGCCCTACCTAAATCCCCCCCCCTACCTTTGTTGGGAAGTTATGCCTGCTTGAAGCAGGCATAACTTGCGCACGCCACCTCGCATCCCCCGGCACAGGCCGCAGTACCGGGGGACTCGGGACTGCCTTCCCGGTCCGCCCCCGAACCGTAACCACGCCCCCGGACCCACCTCGAACCGCCCCCTGACCCCGGACACGCCACCGGACACGCCCCCTCCCACCCCTTTTACGAAGCCCCGGGACTTACGCGCGTCCTGGGGCTTTGCGCGTGCCGGTGGCCTATGCAAAATAGGCATGCCGGCGCGCAAGTGCCCTGCGCGCATAAATCCAGGAGGATTTATGCACGCAGGGCTTTTAAAATCTAGCCCATAGATTTAATAAAGTACCTCATGAGATTCTTGAGAAATTTAAAGATGCATGGAATAAGAATCAATGTTCTGTTGTGGATTGAGAACTGGTTAAAATAGAAAATAGAGAGCAGCACTAAATTGTCAATTTTCTTAATGGAAAAAGATGAATAGTTGAGTTCTCGGGGTTCTGTACTGGGACCACTGCTTTTTAAAATCTTTTATAAATAACCTAGAGATGGTAATGTGTGAGGTGATCAAATTTGCTGATGATACAAAATTGTTAAACCGCAAGAGTATTGTGAGAAATTGCAAGAGAATATCATAATGCCTCTACATTATTCCATGGTGCAACCACACCTTGAGTATTGAGTGCAATTCCAGACACAGCATCTCAAAAAAGAGATCACAGGATTAGAACAGGTACAGAGAAGGGTGACCAATATGATTAATAGAATGGAATGATTCCCCTATGAGGAATGGCTAAAGAGGTTAGGACTCTTTAGTTTGGAGAAGAGATGGCTAAAGGGAGATAAGATAGAGGACTAAAATAATGAGTGGAGTGGAATGGTTAAATGCAAATTGGTTGTTTACTTTATCAAAAAGAACAAAGACTAAGGGGCATGCAATGGAGCTACTAGGTAATACATTAAAGACAAATAAGAGAAAATATTTTTTTATTCAATGTATAATTAAACTCTGGAATTCATTGTCGAGCATGTGGTAAAGATTGTTAGTGTAGCTGGGTTTAAAAAAGGTTTGGACAAGTTCCTAGAAGAAAAGTCTGTAAACCATCATTAAGGTGGACTTGGTGAAATCCACTGCTTAGCACTGGGATAAGCACTAAGCAGCATGGAATTTATCATCCTTCTGGGATCCTGCCAGGTACTTGTGACCTGGATTGACCATTGTTGGAAACAGGATACTGGGTTTGATGGACCTGTTGTCTGAGTCAGTATTCCAAATTTATTTATTATTTAGTTATTTACAAGTATTTGCATTCCACAACTGTTCGAAGTGAATCACAATCTTAAACTACAATCTTTCAAATAATCATATACAATTATAATAAAACAAACATCATATACAGTTATAATAAAACAATGTAAATCATATCATTTAAAAGCAGTATTAAAAAAGAAAAGTTGTCAATGTTTTGCTAAAACATTTTCTTCTGTTTTTATATTATGTTCATATAACCTTTGATTTTTTTTCAATCCAACTAACTATATAACTGTGTACTTCTCTAAGACAACATACACTTATAACAAATTTTCACTATATAGGTCAAAAGGAATGACATATTCAGAGGGATATCACTGATGTGATGTTTTACAGGCAGAACCTGATATGAAAGAAAAATTCTTTAAAAACACATGAAATGTTATGAGTTATCCAACTCGATTCAAACATTTACTAAGCAGGGAGGCATGTACAAAGTTATTTCAGAGTGTCAGATGAGAATTTGCATATAACTAGTGTCAGTGGATTTATGCAGTTTTTCACCAAGACCAATCTCTTTTTTGCTGAGATGCTTAAGAATCAGGAGGAAAGGAGACTGGTGACACAAATTTTGCCTTCTAAACATTTTACCAGTGGTCTGAATTCTGCCTTCTCTCTCTTTCGGGCCGATTCAGTATGGTGCACTCGGCCGAGTGCACCTTTAGCTCCCATTTGGCCGTGCATTTCCACGTGCTATTTTTACCCCTTATAGAGTAAGGGGGTAATAGCGTGTGGAAAATGCGCGGCCAACCCCTCCCCCCCCAAAACTAATAGCGCCAGCAACATGCAAATGCATGTCGATGGGCCTATTAGTTATTCCCGCGCGATACAGAAAGTAAATTGTGCAGTGAAGCCATAGTTTACTTTCAGAAATTAACGCCTGCCCAAAGGCAGAAGTTAATTTTGGCCGGCACAGGGAAAGTGTACAGAAAAGCAGAAAAAACTGCGTTTCTGTACACCCTAAGACTGAATATCATAGCGATATTAAGTCGGAGGCCCAAAAGATTAAAAAAATATATATATATCGGCCCGTGGCCCCCGGGTTGGAAAACGGATGCTCAATTTTGCCGGTGTCTGTTTTCCGAACAGGTTTGTCAGCAGGTTTGAAAACCGACACCGGTAAAATTAAGCTTCGGCTGTCAAACCCACTGATAGCTGGAGCTTTTGTCAAAAAGTTGGCGCTAGGGACGCCTAGCACCTCCTTTTTACCACGGGCCCTAATTTGCATACCTTGGCTTCCTGAATCGCGCGCCCAGGAGAGTGGCTTGGGTGCGCGTCGGGAGAGCGGGCGCTCGCCAGCTCTCCCACGAGGTTTTCTGTATCGGCCCGAAAGTGGGTCTACATTTTTCACAAGGGTCACAGGCACCTGTCCTGCTATCTGCTAGAGCCAGGTATTCAGTCAGACATCCATGAGCTTTGGCCACTTGTGCACAGGCCAAACCTTTCCCTTTACACTTTGTTCATTTCATTTTCTGGTCCCGTCATCCTTCATTCAACCTATTTGCACTTTTCAGATTAGTTTTGCAGCCTCCATTTTGTGTACCTAGTAACTACCTATCACTAATCTGTTCTCTCTCATTATAAAATAGTTATGCATCAACATATGAGATTCACGAGTAGAGAAAAGACCTGTACACTGTTTGATGTAAAATACTGTTTTGTATTGTATCAATGTGTGGAGTTGCTCATTGGAGTTTGCCTACTGTTTGAAGTGGGTTGGAATCCGCAGGCTACAATTCTCCAGAAACCAAATGGATCGATACAGCCAGGCCAGTGATAGCTGGGTACCAATCAACAAGATGACAGGAGATAGAGGGGAAAAAGAAGCTGAAAAAACCTCCCCTCCTCCTGCATGCACTAGTTTTATTATTTCATCTCTTTTTAATTTACTTATTGCTCTCTACCAAAAAAAGGACCAAAAATGGCTTACAACATAGCAAACAAATATAACAACTTATTCAGCTGATCTAATAACATATACATCAAATAGCAAAAGCATAAAGTAATAGCATATATGAAATATATAATAAGGTATTCATTAGACTAGCAAAGGCATCCAAATAATAACATAAATATCAATTACAATAATAAATACAACAGTCAATGACTATCCCTTCCTAACACCTCCTCTCTCAAGGGATAGGAACATGCCCAAATTATATGACCCAGCCCAATGAATATTCTGATTCTCCTTCATTTCTATAGATAAAATGATGATGAACAGAGACATGGATTTAGTTTCAAGTCAATCAAGTTACATTTCCAAAATTATGAATACTGAGATTGTTTTGTTATTGGTTTGCTCACTTGCCCAAGTTCCAAATTCCACTGGAATTCTGCCATCAAATCTTTTTATGTGACTAAAATATAGAGCACTCAAGTTAGACAGTTGTAGCCAGGAATTATTTCCCATCTGGCGGAGAAATATGAGATGAGTTGGTCTGATTGGTTGATCAAGCTTATTGTGATTGGTATATCTATACTATGCAGTAGATACAAGCCGATTATGGTAATTTTCATTAATTGCAGAAGGAATATTACAGTAAAAAGACAAGTGTCTTCACACATGGTTGTTTTAGATCCCATGTGGAAGAAAGTGTAGCCCTAGAATATCAGTTTCAGTATTCACAAGTTCAGCATGTTATACCGGATGATACTGCACATTACAGCTAACAGGTTAGATCCAGAAACAATATGGTAAATATTAGCTGTCTTAACATATTCTTGAATATTCTCATACTTAAGAGTGAGTTGACCTTAAAAGTTCACATTCATGTCTTGCCTTGATTGTTACCAAAGTTTGCAAACATCAAAAGGGGCCAACAGCTAGAGTTAAACTTTCAAAAAATAGCACAATTGGGCTGGACCAATGACTTGGTAGCAGTACTGTATGCTTGCATGTGAAAGGTCCCTGGTTCAATCTCTGAGGCAGGTCTTCTGCTCCCTAGCTGAGCTGGGGCTAGGGATGCTGAGTGTGGCCAGATCCAGCCCATAGAGATGGAGAGCTGTGGCCAGATTCAGGGCTCATGATTGCAAGCCCTTGCCAAGGGCCATCACTATAATGACCAGACTAGGTTTTATTTGGGAGGGGGGGGGGGAGGGGAAGGGTAGGCAAAATAGGATAACATCTCTGGATAGGTGCAAAAGAAGAGCCATGGAGCTAGGATCCCAGCCCTTGATCCAAGTGTACTGGAAGCTCAAAGGAGCAGGGTGGGGAGGGGAGGGAATTACCAGATAAAAAAAAGTAACAAACAATTGTAATCTTTCAATATTCATAAACACATTTACACATTTAAGATGCCTGTATTTGTAACACTGTAGAATTCACAAGGTAAAACTAAATGTACTCATGCAGTCCTTTGTCCCCACTGCTCTGTTAATTAAATGAAAGAAGACAAAAAATACGCTTCAGTAGAATATATATATATATATAATTATAGTAGGACCGTATTGGGTTAAGAATATACTGTCTTCTCTGCTGGTTACTGTTTTCACCAGTGGATTTCCCATCACTTTAGCTACTGTAACACATTAATACATGCAGCACTGAGAATATCAACTGTAGCTGTGCTATTTCAGTAAAAAATGGAACAATTTCTTCTGGCTTGCAACTAATGGGGTTATTTGATTTTGCCGGTGTACTAAAACATTTTTCCTTGTGATGAACCATGAAACATACTGTGATACGTTTGCTTTATACAAAGTAATGCAGCATCATTTTTCAATGCATTAATTATGCATAATTTGTTATGAGGAAACTCATCTATTACAGTAGCAGCACAAATGAAATGTCAAAAGAATAAAGGAAAGAACTAACTAATACAAAGGAAATGCAAATGTAAAAACATCAGTTATGTAACCGGCACCAGAAAGTTAATGCACAACTGAGGGCAAATTCGCCAATTAAAACCAGTAATTCAGACAGGAGAAGACAGGTCCTGTCAGTTCTGCACATTGCATTTCTGAAGCACAGGATTCAATTACAATGGGAATTGTAGCTTGAACTTGCTTTGATAAGGGCTAACACCGCCTCAGAATGGAAAAAAAAACAAAAACATTTGGTGGATTATAAAAATATGTCATCTGCTTGCATCCCAACATGCTCTGCAGTAAGTGGAGCTGGGAAGAGGAGCATGCACAGAGCCTAGAATGTGTGTTCAGATTCCTGTTTGAGATTGTTAGGCTTTAAATTCTTAAACTGAACCAGTGGTGTAGCCAGAATTGATTTTTTGGGTGGGCACAAGGTTAACATGGGTGGGCTGTAGGCATGCAGGTCTACTAGTTGTGTTCTTACTGATAAATAATGCCATATACTGCACCCTAGAATGGCTTTCTAAGTAATTTGCAACAGCCATTATGCATCATGTATGAAACTTTAAAATAATTTATCTCAATTATTTCTAGCACTTGCCAGCATTAAAAATTCCTTATCAGAATTTATTTTATATTTATTGCAGTTTATAAATGCACAAGTATAGAAACAATCAGATCCAATCATGTAATAAAACAAAAATGTATGTATTCTTTCATGCTGCATCTTTGCAGAAAACCAGAAATCTTCATAAATACAATAAAATATAATTAATCATCAGAACAGATGCAGCACAGAGCTAGGGCAATTCACATTACAACTAACATGAAACAAAAAATCAAATTCTGGTGTCACCTCAGCAAAAAATAACCCTCCACTGCTATTTTGTGAAGTAACACAAACTCTTGCAAAGAAAGAGTCATCTAGAACCTTGCCATACAGTCACAGCACTGACTCTCAGGATTCAAATAACAGCAACCTTATGAAAAAGCAGCAATGCAAATACTACACCAGGTCCTAGAACATTAATACATCACCTACGAGAATAACAGAACAAGCTGGACTACTACTACAGAGAAACTACACACTAGCAGAAATGCTGCATTTCTGTCACACACAGGCAAAACTGAGAACGACCCTTACCTAATATAGAAATAAGAGACTATAAATTAGAAACAGAAACATGCAGATAAAACCAAAATAGAAAGCCTGAGAAACTAAAATTTCTGAACAGTGGAATACTTAAGAAAGAGCAAAATACAAAAATATAAGAAATACACATTCCCAAAGATGACATATTTAAATTGCTCGTAATAATAAGGCTAAAGTACAACAGATTATCAACAAAACAAATCACAGTGAATTACATTTTTTTGTATCATTAATTAGACCTCATACATAGGCGTAGATATGAATGCTATTCAGCATAACGTTTTACACTAATTTTATATGCTTAGTGAGTCCAAAGTGAAAAGAGTTCAAAGTTGATGTAGCATGACATTTCTCATTGTATTCATTGTTGCAGAATTGCTTAATGCATCATAGTAATGACAACATTCAATTTCTTAAGATAATGTAGGAATGTGAGGAAACGCATAACTTCCATGTTGGTGAAAATGCCACGAAAATCATTTCACTTACATTCGGCTCCTTGATGAAGGCAGACGCCGAAACATGGTCCATGTCGGGCTAATACACCTTTAATTCTCAGGCGTTTCTTCACATGCAAAAAAAAGCTAGGTAGCTACATTATCTTAAGAAACTGAATGTTGTCAATACTATGATGAGTTAAGAAATTCTGCAACAATGAATACAATGGGAAATGTCATGCTATATCAACTTTGAATTTTCATTTTGGTCTCACTAAGCATATAAAATTCTTTTCTGACCCATGATTATACTACTGGTGTAAAACGTTATGCAGAATAGCATTCACATCTACGCCTAAGTATGAGGTCTACTTAATGATACAAACATAATTCATGGTGATTTGTGGTACTTTAGCCTTCTTATTATTACAATTTTATACATGGCTGCTACCTGTCCATAAATTTTGAGAGAGCGGTTGTGTTGCTTATATTTAAATTGCTAACATCTCAAAATATTTTTTTTTACCTTTGTTGTCTGATCTTTGTATTTTTCTAATCAGTTGGTCCTGGTCCTGGTCTCTTTTTCCCATTTTTCCCTTGTCGCTCATTTCCTAATTCCTTTTCAGTGTCTTTCTTCTATTACTGTCTTCTTCCCTTCCACACACACACACACATACACGCTTTCTCTCACAGACTCCCCCTCACTAACTCACACTCACTCTCATATGCTCTCCCCCCCCCCACACACACACACATTCTCTGCAGAAACACATACAAGTTCTCACTTTCTCACCCCTCCCCAGGCTTATATTCTTATGCACACACAGACGCACATCCAGACACCCATTCTCACCCACACATAAACCCATACTCCCATTCTCACCCACAAACCCATGCTCCCAGTCTCACCCACATATACACATATTCAAGCTCCCATTCTTACCCATACATACACACATTTAAGGTCCCATTCTCACCTACACATACACACATTCAAGCACCCATTCTTACCCACATATTCAAGCTTCCATTCTCACCCAAACACAAACCCAGGCTCCCATTCTCACCCATATATACACACATTCAAGCTCCCATTCTCACCCATACACAAATCCAGACTCCCATTCTCACCCACACATACACATATTCAAGCTCCCATTCTCACCCACATACAAACCCAGGCTCCCATTCTCACTCACACATACACACATTCAAGCTCCCATTCACCCACATATTCAAACTTCCATTCTCACCCACACACACACCCAGACTCCCATTCTCATCCACACATACACATTCAAGCATGTGCACAGCTTCCACTTCCTATCCCCAAAGCAGGAAGATCAGCTGGCCTCTCCTGCTGCCACCGGCCTCCTGCTATCTTCAGGGTCAGGCCGTACAGCCCGCCGATCTTCCTGCTTGGGGGGGGGGAGGGGGAGGAAGCGGAAGTTGTGTACTGCGCTTCCGCTCCCCCCCCCCAAACAGGAAGTTTGGTGGGCCATATGGCCCGAAGATAGCAGGAGGCCGGTGGCAGCAGGAGAGGCCAGCTGATCTTCCTGCTTTGGGGGGAGGAAGCGGAAGCTGTGTGCGGCGCTTCCACTCCCCTCCCCAAACAGGAAGATCGGTTGGCCATACGGCTGCAGCAGCGCTTCCCCATGTGTGCAGTGATGGCGCGCGAGGCGTGGGTTCTCTTGTTCGCTGTCGCGGGGATGGGATCCCGTGACAGCCTTGCAGTTCTGGTGCCAGTTGGGTGGGCCTGGGTTTAAGTTGGGTGGGCAGCTGCCCACCCAGGCCCACCCGTGGCTAAGCCACTGCACTGAACTCATCAAGATTTAGTAGCGAAGGCAGCTACATTGTACTTTATCATTTAACTATCTTGAATAAATGGAATAGAAAGTAACAAACTTGACAAATTGTATATGCACTGGTGATATGCTACCCATTGATTCACTGTGAGTCAATTTAGCTAAAAGTGTGTTCTCAAGTCAAAACATCATATCAATATGTTCTTCTCATAACCTTTACATGTTAGCTACCAACCATTATATTTTGTTCTGTACTGTTTAAAATAGAACACGTACTCTAAGGGAAAAGCCAATAACCAAGTGATCAGACCACTAAATGTCCTCCATTTTTATATTTTCCACATCTCCTCCTTGACCTAGATCCTGGGATCCAAAAGTAAGTCTACTGAATGTCCTCCTTTATGGATTGCAAAATCTATAAGCTGTCTCAAATCAAAGGACAGAAAAGCAGGTAAAAATCTCTGTACCAAAGATCAAGAAGCCACACACATCCACATGGAGATTAAAATCCCAGACCACGATTAATCAAGTAAACCTCAATGCTACTTCCCCAACAAATTCTATTAAATCATCCACTTTCTCTTGCTTCAGACCAGGTAGAGAGTAAATCAGCAAGACCCCAATTCCTTCCCCTCAAAACTTAGTAACAAATACTCACAATTATTAAAGTACTCATCATGATCTGCTCCAAACTCCAAGAAGTTCTAAAAATTACTGCTAAACCTCCCTCAATTTACTACTTTATTAACTATAAATATCTTTAATCCCTGGACATATCTGAGATAAAACTACTGATGATTCATCAGCCAGCCTTGTTTCTACAATAAGCATTAAATGCTGAAGAATCCAAGATCAAATCGTGAATAGTAAGTGCCTTTTTACTCAAAGATCTAGCATTGAGCAACACACTATTTATCTTTATAAAGGGATATGTTTTCACTGTAATCCCATTCCACCTTACATTTATTAAACACCTGTTACTTTCTCTTTTAAATTTACCAGCCCAAAATCCTCTTCCATATCTTCCATGCCCTACCAGCTGAATAACTGGGCCACGACGTTGGATCCCCGATGGAGCAATTAAGTGGAGACAGTTTTTGGCATCTTGGCCGAGGCACTGACTTCAGACTTGGGCTTAGGCCATGTCTCCTATGTCAGGGCATACTCTATGCTTAGGAGAAGCCCTGGCCTTGGGTCTAGGCCCAGGCCCAGACCCAGACCCTGGTGTCACACTCGGGCATAGGCTGTGACTCCTGTGTTGGTCCGCATTCTACGCACAGGCGAAGACCTATCCTCAATGCCCAAACCCCCCAGGGTCATGCTGGGTATTGCTCCTGCTCTGGGCCTCAGCCAATTCCCAAAGTGAGGCCCTGACCTTTGGCCTGGAAGAATCATTTATTTTTTGTTTTCATTTTCAAAAAGAAACGTGGAAACCAATAAAATTTCATCAGATTTCAAATTGTTGCATTTTGAGAATTAAATAAATGAAATAGGAAATTTTGTCTCATTTCCTATTTTGTTTTTTCCAAATGCCCATCCCTACTAACAGTACAGGACGAGTATTCAGCCGCAGAGTGATTAATTAAGTTAGCTGGATATAGCTATCTGGCTAACTTAATGAAGATATTCGGTGGCATGGCAGCACTGCTGAATATACCCGGCTATCTTAAAGTTAGCCAGATAAGTTTAACTTTAGGGCAGCCCTACGGCACGACCAGATTTTGCCTCATAAGTTATATGGCTAACTGAATATTGGAGTTACCACATAACTTATGCGGCTAACTCTGCTCCTCCCCAAAATGCTGCCTCCCATGCACCTCTGACTTACGTGGCTAAATTCGAAGTGGTTTTTGAATATCGACCTCTCCACTTCCAGCGTTATTACCTAAGTAACCTAATCAATGCTGGGAGCACCCAAGGATCACAGAGCACAGGTATCCCAGCAAGTACAAGAGGGCCACATTTGCAGATAATGGGTCGATGGGAGGGTGACAGCCTGGGGTGGAGGAGGGAAAGATAGCTGTGGGGGGAGGCAAAAGAAGGACATTTCAAGTTTTTGGCAGGGAGGGAAGAAGGAAGGAGGCCAGGGATGGTGGTGATCTTTTTTTGGAAGTTTTAAAACTTGTTGCTAAGTTTTGCCCACCTTTTTGGGACAGCAGAGGGGGAAGGGGGTTAGAGACATTTGATAGTGGTGGTGGGAGTAGGCCTAGGGCCAGGAGGCCTGCCACAATATATTTTTCTGTTAAGATGCACAACTTACCCTGATATCTCTGAAGATATCCAGGTAAGTAGCGAGTTATCTGGCCACATGAGGCTGGATAACTTTAGGCCTGCTCTGAAGTAGGCCTCAACATAAACTAGCTGAATATACCTGATATTTGGCTAGGTTAGCTGGATTACTCAATCCTTCGCCGGAACGCCCCCAAACCCCCCCTTTTTAAATTACTTATACGGCTATAATTCAGATGGATAAGTGGATGAATATGTTCATTTGCAATTTAGATGGCAAACAGTTGAGTTATCCGTCTACATGGATTTTGAATATGGACCTCACAGTTCTTAAATTTTTCAATTGCAAGATTACTCTCACCTATTGAAATGTTTTTAAAAATACCTTAAGGAGATTTTAAGTTTCCTAGAGGATCAAATTCCCAGTATTTCAAAAATATTTTATTTACCTAGGCAAAGAAAGTCAAATGTAGAAGATGGAGTATTAATATCTCCTAGGCAAGGAAGTCCTAATATATCAACCTTGTTAGAAGCATCTATTGATCTAGTGCCTACCAGGGTTACTTTAATTGTTTCTTGCAGTTTACAAAAAGATAGAGATGCTATATTTCAAAAGTGTTGCCAGAATAAGGATATTTCTTTTTGTGGTAATAAAATACAAGTTCTCCTTGATGTCTCTCGTGAGACACAAATAAGAAGGAAGCATTTTCTTTCTTTAAAGCAGAAGGTGGTTTCCATTGGGGCCACCTTTTTTTCTTAAATTCCCCTTGAAAATGCTTAATTTCCTTTCAGAATAATGAATTTGGGGCAGATTTTCAAAGCCCTACGCGCATAAATCGGGGGGGGGGGGGGGGGGGGATTACGCGCGCAACTTACGCCTGTCCGGAGGCAGGTGCAACATAAAATAAAGGTATGGGGAGGGGTTAGGTAGGGCTGGGGGGGGGTTAGGTAGGAGAAGGGAGGGGAAGGTGAGGGAGGGGCGGAAGGAAAGTTCCCTTCGATTTCGGAGCGGCCTTGGAGGGAACGGGAAAGCCAGCAGGGCACCCCCTTGCGCGTGCATATCATAACATCGGGCATACATTTGTGCGGGCGTAGGTATTAAAATCTGGCCCTTTGTATTTTACGATCCGCTCCATCTTTGACAAGGGTTAGAAACAGATTTGGGGATGTATATGTTTCTTAATGTGGGAGTAACTGGATGTTAAATTTAAATTTATGTACCTGTTTCTCTTTTCTTTACCTCTCTTTACTTCTATAATATTTTGCTTTATTTCGTATATCCCCTTTAAATTTGGAATTGTTATAGGTATGCTAATTTCTTCAGGTACTGATGTATATTCCTCTGTTTTCTTTACATTCTTGTATTGACTTACAGAAATTTTATAAAGATTAAATGATTAAAAAATCAAAGGGACTCACTAAGGTGCATTCCCCTTTGGCATACCCCTTTGGCACACTGCTGTGGCATGCCACTGTGTGGCAGCTCAGCATCCAAATGAAACCCTTCCCAATGACGCTGGACACATCCTAGCAGGGAGAGAGGCCAGGAATGCAGCTGGAGCATGGGCTCATCTCTGGACCCAGATAGAGGGCTTGCTGACTACCACTGCTCTCTTTGTGATCCCCTCCACTCTCCTCAGGCATAGGTAGGAATAAGGCTAATAATTCTTTTCTCATGTGACAGCTCAACGTTCAACAGAAGCAGATATACCTGAAAATTATTGTGCACATGAAAACTAGATTTTAGTTAGTGCAACAGGAAAGAACATGGTATGCTCTCCTGCACCTGCTAGTTAGCATGCAGTTGCTAAAGCCTAAAATGCAGTGTCTGCCTCAGACAGCTGTTAACTTTTTAGCATGTATGCTAGTGAAAGAAATCATGCACCAGCAAGCATCCTGGATTACAGATGGAGGAGATGTACACTCAAAGGTTTCTCATGAGGCTTTTGAGCTATAACACATCTTTCCACATTTCTCTTTGGAAAAAGGAAAAGACCTTCTTTAAAAAATCCATCTTAATGACCCAATAAAAAATATCTCATCAAACAAAATAGCAACACATGGCAAGATGTTTTCCAAATTTGGGGGCAATTTTCAAATCAGCCCATCCAGCTGTGAGTTTGCACCCACAGTCTTTATAGAAATTTTCAAAGGGGAAGTCTATGTGTACTTTCCCTTTCAAAATTCCCTATAGGTACAAATGGACTGTGGACTTTGCAGTTGATTTTTTTTTTTTTTTTGCGGCATAGATTTAGCTGCTAAATATACGTATTTATTTGGATGTGTGATGTATGACTGCTGTTCCCTAATTCAGACCAAAACACATCCCAACAAATTCTTCCCCTTAATCCAGCTAAAAGTATGCATGTTGTGGAACATCGTGCACATTTTAAGCTACATTAAGGATAGGCAATTTGTCAGACAGCACTTCTGTCTGAGTAGACTGACATTTACCAGGCCTGGTGCAACCTGCAGTACAAGCTGGGTACTTACACAAAGCGGAGGCTTGGAGGGGGCAGCAGCTTGAAGGCTACCTGCAGCTGAAGCCAAGAGGAGACTGCGGACAAGACAGTGGGCCCCAAGCTGCGGATGGCTGACGTACAGAGGATGATGTGGGGCCCTGGCAGACACCAAAGTTCAGAAGAGGACATGGGGCTGCATGGAAGTTCCCAACCCACTGACTGCCAAGATGAAGAGGAGGCTCCGGGCCCCAGCAGTTCCCACCTGCCCGCAATTGAAATAAAGAGGAGACTGAGGTAACCCCCACAGGTCCCAACCCACTGGCTGCTGAGATGAAGGAGGAGGCCGCGGTAGTGCAGCCGTTCCCAACTTGCTGGCTGCTGAACTAAAGAGGAGACCATGGGCCTCAGCATTTCCCAACTTGCCTGCAGCCAAACTAAATGGAAAACGGTGGTTCTCCGGCAGATCCAAACCTGCCGCCTGCCTGGATCAACTGGTCTGGAGGCAGCGGGCCCCAGTGATTCCCAACCTGCTGGTGGCCAAACTACAAAGAAGGCTGCGCCTGCCTGGAGAATCCCAACTCATAGGGCAGCTGAGAGGAAGAGAAGGCTGTGGGAAGTTGACATAAAGAGGAAACAGAGTCTGGCTTCTTGTAGTTTCCAGTTTAGTTTTTATCTGCACATTTCTATTTATGCTTTATGGCCTCTTTTTAATCTGTGTTTGGTGATGGTCTGTCTGTGTTCTGCATGTGTAACTGACGTGAAATATTCTGCTAGTGTGTAGTTTCTGTGTAGGGATCTTATAGCAGCTTGGCTTGCTCTATTTTCCCAACAGGAGGTGTATTGGTGTTTTAGGGCCTGGTATAATATTTGCAAGGTTGCCCTTTCATAGGTAGGGTTGTTACTGTTTAGGTATTGTTTTGGTATGGGAGGTTTACTATATTGTAATTGTAATTCATTTTACTCATGGTTTGTTTTTTTTTGAGGACCAAGTCAACCTCCAACACACATTACAACAGACCAAATACCATATGGGATCCAAGTGTCTTTTTTTTTGCAGGGCTTTCTGATTGGCACCATAGCAGTGTGCGTAAATATAATATAATTTTATAATCTCCAAATCTCACCCTTGACATAGATTCTGTGATCCAAAAGTAAGTCTAGTGTATCTCCTTTAATCTTTATGGGTTACAAAATCTATAAGCTGTCTCAAAACAAAGGACAGTAAAGCAAATAAAAATCTTTGTTGGAAAGGTTGGAAAAATCATACATATCTTTGATTTCAAGCAGTAATAAATTCCAAAGTCATGGACCTAAAAGCTGGGATCTCCGGTAAGTGTTGCTGTGAGGAACACAAAGAATGGCTTGGATAGTAAGGAGATATAAGCGCATGCAAAACTGAGGAGCTGATTTGTAGAATTTGGAAAATCAAGCAGAACAGTTTAAAATCAATTTACTGAGTTACAGGGAGCCAATGAAGGGTTTTACGCACTGGCTGAATGTGGTCCCAAGGTTTGTTCATATAATTAAACATGCTGAGTTCAGTCTATGTAATAGTACGAAGTGCCACCAATAAGGAATTGCAATAGAAATAAGAGCTTGAACAATGGTTTGAAAATCAGTTTAATTTAAATAAGAACAAGATAACTGGTATCCCAAAGATCAAAAAAACATGTTTTAACATTACTTCTATGTTTATAAAAAGACAAGTTGAATCAAACCCTGCTCTCAGAATTGTAACCTCAGTGCTATCAGGGATAGCAGGAGTTCCAGTCATGATCTGGGGAGGTGCTAAATGTATACAAAGGCATTATAGCCAAAGCAGCTCTGTTTTTCTCATGATTTAACTTTAAATTATTGCTTAACCAACCAATATGCAATCTCTTGCAGAATACTATTCAATTTATTTATTGTTTCTTCACAATTCTGATCCCATGCACAGTATGTTTGAACATTGTCTATATACATAATGGGGCGGATTTTAAGAGCCCTGCTCGCCTAAATCCGCCCAAATCCGGGCGGATTTAGGCGAGCAGGGCCCTGCGCGCCGGTGAGCCTATTTTACATAGGCTCACCGGCGCGCGCAGACCCCGGGACTCGCGTAAGTCCCGGGGTTCTCCGAGGGGGGCGTGTCGGGGGCGTGTCGGGGGGGGGCGGGCCCAAACCGCGCGGCGTTTAGGGGGCCTGCTGGGAGCGTTTCGGGGGCGGACCCGGAGGCGTGGTTACGGCCCGGGGCGGCCCGGGGGCGTGGCCGCGCCCTCCGGACCCGCCCCCAGGTCGCGTCCTGGTGCGCAGGAGGCCCGCTGACGCGCGGGGATTTACGCCTCCCGGAGGCGTAAATCCCCCAACAAAGGTAAGGGGGGGGGCTTAGACAGGGCCGGGTGGGTGGGTTAGGTAGGGGAAGGGAGGGGAAGGTGAGGGGAGGGCAAAAGGAAGTTCCCTCCGGAGCGGCCTTGGAGGGAACGGGGGTAGGCAGCGCGGCTCGGCGCGCGCCGGCTATACAGAATTGATAGCCTTGCGCGCGCCGATCCAGGATTTTAGTGGATACGCGCGGCTCCGCGCGTATCTACTAAATTCCAGCATACTTTTGTTTGCGCCTGGAGCGCAAACAAAAGTAGGCCTATTTGCGGAGTATGAAAATCCGCCCCAATATAATGAAGGCCTAAGGCATTAATCAATCCAGTTAGAGGTGATAAGTAAATATTAAACAATATGGGTGAAGTAATTGACCTCTGAGGCATGCCTGATGACAATGGCCATGGTTGTGAAAAACAATTCCCCTAATGGACCTACCTGGGTTCTATTTTAGAGAAAAGAAGAGCTGTGTCCCTATTGCCACAAGCTTTTAAATGATCTAATATTATGAGGTGGTCTACCATATCAAAGGCGGCTGATCTAAAGAAATTAGGAGACAGTTCTGTCCAGCATCTATGTTTTTTCAGAGGTTGCTAACAAGCACAAAAATAGCAGATTCAGTACTATAGTCTGTTCATAAACCAGACTGTCCCAGTGCCAAGATATTACTTTTTTTTCAAAATAATCAGCAAGTTGGCACTCTACCACTCTTTCTATTAATTTTTCCATCAAAGGCAGGTGGGAAATAGGATGAAGGCTGGATATGGAAAAATCTCTTTTTTCAGGATAGGCTCAATAATGGCTTCTTTTAACTGAGGAGGTGGAGGGGGCAGAGGTGGAGGGAAATACCTTCATTCAGGGATTTGTAGATAATAGAAGAGAGCTGCAAGATAAACCTTTCAGTATATAAGGTGAAATGATATCTGAAGGAGAGTGCCACTAGGCTTAGCGGTTGATAATAGTTTTTTAATTGCTTTCTGTGACAGCCCATAAAAACATGTTAAGGAAGGCGATTGAGATTGCAGATGTTCTTCTCGGCAAGGGGAAGCAATCTCAGTTTCCCTTATAATTGCTTCTTTGATTTGCCTATTTAAATGAGGGTTGATATAACTAGCTAGTATATAGAGGGAACTTTTAATGGCTGTAATCTTAGAATCAAAATAGCATGCCATTAGATGTTCAGGACTGGGGAAACCAGGCTTAAAGCCATGAAGTAGGGATGGTTCGCTAAGAGATTATATAATCGGAAATAGTTCTTGAGAATTGCTACACACAGCTGCTAATTTAGTCAAGAAGGCGGCTTTCTTTCTTTCCCTTTTATTTTTATTATCAGGACAATTGAATTTTATAAACATGTCTACCAGGACCAGCATGGAACTTCCTCTACTTTCTTTTTAGTTTTTTATTCTGGCACGTTAACACTTGCAATTCTTCAGACAACCAGGGGCCTCTCTTATTAGATCTAGTTGCATGCTCTTAAAGTGCAGCAATATGATTAATTATATTAGTCATGTGACTATACCAGGCAAACAGACTATACCTGTCTTGAAAGTGGGATAGCGCACATACCATCTTAGAATGAGTCATAGCTGACTGTATTGTTACAAGTGGCAGATTGAAAATGCCACTTACCAAAAAAAGATAGTAAAGAGTGATCAGACCATCCAGCAGAGGTGACTCTCAAATTCTGAATACAAAATTGTAATTGAAGGGAAGTATGCAAGAAAATGAGATCTAAATATTGTCCTTTTTTGTGAGTAGGTGAAGTTACCCATTGAATATAACCTAAATCCAATAAGGAATTTAAGAAGTCCTTTGCCCTATTATTGTATCATCTACATGTATGTTAATCTCCTAACAGAAGCATATTCATATACTATAAAGCATGTTCCAGAAAACACCTGCAAAAAATGAGACAGGATCTGAGAACATGGAGCTCGATAGATTAATAAAATAGCTAAATGTTGTGGATTTACAATTGTAAGTAAGAAAAGCTCCATGCCATTTAGATTATAATGTTTTAGCTGGTGGAAGTTTAATTAGGAATGCACTATTAGAAGAACACTTTCCGTTTCACTCTTAATGAGGTACAATAAAGTGATTAGGAGGACTGAATTCTGTCAGTGTGATAGTAACGTTGTTTAGCCAAGTTTTTGTGATACAAAAAAAAAATCTAAATTAGTCACAAATAAAGTTTGTTAAGTACTGCAACTTTAAGGCAGATGCCAGAGCTATTTATTAATTTAATCTTAAGGGCAGTAAAAGAATCCCAATTCAAATTTAGGGAAATATATTTAGTGGAAATAGCAGTTAAAATAGGTGACAGCTGATGTTCCAAATGCTTCTTTGGCCAATAAGACTGGGCATATCTTCCTTGCCCCATTAAAACTGGCATAGCAAGTGAGGCACACAAGCCAGATTCCAGACGTTATGTGGTCCATGTTCAAAAACACTTAGACAAATAACTCAGATATTATCTGGCTAAATGAAGTTTTGGGCATTCATCTAGCTAATGCTAGCTAGATAATAAGTTAGTTGGCTAGAAGTTAGCCAGATAAGTTAGGGTGTTCCGGGGATGTAACTGGGAGGACTTGAGTTAGCTGAATAACTTAACCCTATTTAAGAGTGTATATTTTGGCCCACCCTGGAATGCTCCTGACAAGCCCCAATTCCACCCCCCCCCCCTTTTAATTTTTTTTTACCTATGTACGTGCATATTTGCATGTAATTTGTGGCTTATAAAATATGCGTTGCTCACATGTGACCCATATACTCACAAATATGGGGCCTTTTAACTCGAGCAATGCTTTTAAAATTCACCAGTACATGCGTAAATGTCACTGCAATGAGAATCTACACAAATAACAGGTGCAAATCACTGCAGGTATACTCTTTAGTTTTCAAAGGGAAAAAGTTCTGTTTGAACACTGCAGTTAAAAACTAAAGTACCTGCAGACTTATATCTCTCTGCAGTTTGATGGTTGCCCCCTCCCAAATGATCAAATATATACAGTGTTTTTATATTTTCATAATAAATCCTGTAATAAATAGTTTCTTACACAATCTACCCATTTTTCAGTCATTATATATATATTTCTTACTCTAAGCATTTTTTATTTCAGTATGGGGGTAATTTTGCAAGACTACACATTGTTACTCTAATTTTCAAAGGGGATTTATGCATATAAGTCCCACCATATCAAGCACCACAAGTTGCACCTGCTAAAACATCTGCACAAGTTTCCCATGAAAATTTACTCGCATACTTTTTAAAATCTAAATTATGAACATAAGTGCAAGCCCCTCCCCAAATCTGCTCCCGGCAATGCCTCCGCTCAGTGTGGGTAAAGGTATGCGTGAGCTGAACTTACCCATATAAGTTTAGCTAGCATTTGGTAGTCAAACTAAAAAAAAAAGCCCATTTCTTTGCTTTTGAACATGACCCTCTTTATGTTCAGTTTTTACTTAATGGTTTAAGAAACATGCATTTTTAAGCTACATTGTACACAAAATGCAGCATTCACCAACCTGTTCCAGCAACCAGTAGAGCATCAATACTTGACTTCTCGGCACTGGATAGTGCTCACTCAATAAAGTGACAATTACAATTGTACCTAGAGAAGTGTTTGTTTTAGTAAAGTAAATAAGAATACAGATCAGCATTAGCGGGGTAGTATGACTGAATGTTTATGCTACCACTGGTTGTTTGCCAGGGTTAGTGATCTGTTTCTAGACAATTAAAATGCAAGCTAAGTCTGCTAAGTTCATAAATCTCATTAAGTAGAATTATGTTCAATGGAAACTCTTACTATTGGAACATTTACTTTACAAAGGAAAATGTTATTGATTTAACCTTTCCTTTGATTCACTCCCACTCTATAATGCTACCATTAACTCTAAAAGGCTGATATAACACTGCTATGGTATATTTCCATTAACGAGTTCGAGTATAATATTTTTAATACTAAGCAAGGCTCCCAATTTTCTGTGGCAGCTCAGGAGGAGATTCTGTGTTAGAAAATTCTGTGGCAGTTCTGTATTACATTTGCATATAGTGCATTGCTTAATATGCACAAAAATATTTCCTTAAATAAGTTAAGATGAAGTAAATCAATAAATCTTTATGTGTCTGGATAATAACTTTGGCTTGTTTTACATTTGTTCTTTTCTTCAATTCAGGAGCCAACCCCCATTCCCGTTTTGGGGAAAAGGTTACAACAGCAGAAGTGCTCTGTCTCTGGGAAGGGGTACAGAGGCTGGAGGGAGGGCTGGTGAGCTCCACTTAAGCCAGGAACGGTCCTCTCACCAGCTTCTTTTTTGGCAGTTTTCATTTGGTAAGGTCTTGTTGCCCTTTGACTCTTCCCTCCCCCCGCCTTTTGCAGCCTACCAGGACTCTTGGATGCTCCATCAATGGGGGAAGCAATTATGCAGCTCTGGAAGCATTGCCTCCTGGGTGGCAGCCTTATTTGTTCTCCTCATGGGGCTTACACGCTTTGCCTTGGGGCTGGACTGGAACTGGCATGCCTTTGGACGGATGTTCATTCCCTTGGGTGGGGGGCATCCTGTGATCCTGGTAGCCATGCAACTGGGAGCTGTCCGAGGGGGGCAGTCTGGTCCTCAGCCCACCGAGAGTTGCTGCAAAGGCTACAAGGACCCATAGTAGGGGCTACCCACTCCAGTGCCTATAGGAAAAAAGAGGACAATGTGCCACTGCCACAGTGGGAATCCTGTGCATTGGGGCTGCATGTTAGGCTGGGGCGGGGTCTTTCACAAACCCCTGCATGCCGCGTGGGGTTTGTTTGTTTTGGCCTCTTTGGTGCTGGGAGGGAATTGTGCGCCTAGCATGTGACAACTCCAAATGTGCTTATGACCCTTGTGTTTTTTCTTCATTTTCAGGCAGACATCTTGTGCAGTTGTGTAAACTTGGAGATCTAGGGAACTCATCATTTTGGCGGCACATGAGGTGTGAGTGCTCCCCCAACTCAATCTGGGCCCATAGGGGAAGCAGCACTGGTCCATGCATCCTACCATGCCGGATGACCATTGCTCATCGGCCCAGCCCACTTTTCCCCCTGGCCTCCTTGTACCGGTACATGTGGGGGGTTAAGGTAGCTTTACTCAAGCGGTATTGCACATGAGCTGCCAATTTTCTCCTTCCGCTATCTTTTGGGGCTCCAAGAACATGGTGACCCAGGTGTGGGCTGGGTTGGTGTTGAGGCAGCATCCCAGAAAAGGGGACTGCGCGGGCTATGATCGGAGAGACAGGAGGGGGGTTAAGCAGCAAGCATCACTAGTGGTGCAGCAGCCCTTTTTGACCACAAGGTGGGTCCTGTGGTGGGGCAGGATAGACGGTCTGGTGCTCTGCATGATTTTCCTGGAGGCCCAGAGCCTTCATAGCACAGCAGGCTATGTGCCAGCCTCATAATATGAAGGTCCTGAGACAAGCCTCTGTAGACAGTGGTCAGCCTTATCATTCCCAGCACCTATATGTTAGTATTTCCTGAAATCATCCTTTTTTTCTTCTTATAGTAGATCCATTATGGCATCAAGGCTCACATCACCTCTAGAGATTTCCCCACCACCACCACCACCAGCAGGTGGCATATGTGTTCCTTGGCCTCAGAGAGCATGTGCATGTCAGGTCCCAATGCACTGACAATGTTCTGTAACTGCTGTCAGCTGTGTTCTGGAAGTTATTATATCAGGGGCATTGTTCCTTCAGGTACCCATATGATTCTTGTATGCAGTGTCATAGAGTTGATAGGCTACATTTCTGATCACTTCTGCCAAGAAGATTGTCTTATCCTTGTGAGCCTCACTATTCTTATGGATAAGGACAGTGAGGGGCTAGCCTGTCAGGTGTCTCTACCAATAGCATGTCACCTATTAAGTCCATACATGTAATATACCTCTGTGAAGCATGTTTCGGAATGGCCCCCAGTTGCCCTTCCATAAGCTATTACCTCACATAATGGTGGTTGATTTCAAGGCAGGACAGTTCTTCGAGTAATCAAAAAGATGACATCATAACTTGGGCAACATTAGTGCTATCTGGTGGTTAATTTCCCTTCAGGCATATACATTTAAGCTTGATTTATACCCATCTTTGGTCTAGTCTCTAATATAGGTAGGCCAATTTTAGAGGAATCGGACAAGCGACCTGGTAGTGTCATGGGCATTGTCACCATCTCTGTTTCCAGCATACATTTCTATCTCCCTGTGCTTGCTGATATAGGTTCTTTGGGTGATCCCGTGGCTCTTGCAACCTCACACTAAATAAGTCTTTCTTTGGGGGTCATTGATACCCTGTGGTAATCATGCAGCTTTTCCAACTCCACACTCAGGTAATGTCTCTACTATCTGCCCTGCCCTATATTGTTCTTTCCTTGTTGTGTCCAGGTATTTTGGGATGCCAGTCTCAAATATGACTTGTCCATATTCAGTCCTAGGAGCAATTTCATATGGCACCTAGAGGAGAAGTGGCAAGCCTTGAAGAGTCCCGGAGAAGCAATACAGGAACATGGAAGCCATGTCAATATACCTCTGTCCAGCCACCAGGTATTACAGACCCTCTGTTGGAGATGTTAAAAATCTGTCTCATGTGGCTTTTGCAACCCCACACTCAAGGAGATGGTTGTGCTACTACATAGTCAATGGATCCATCCCTTTCTCTTCATTAACGCATTATTGCACATCTCATTTGCTATGTATCCTCATCTCTGAACTTGTGCTTTTGATGTGGGTGCTATTATATAGGTATTCCGGCATGAGTTCGCTTCCTCTGATGTGCCACGTGCTATTCATCTATGTTTGACAAATGTGCTTGGTGGACAATCTTGGGGTTGATTAATTCAGGGATTCCATATCTTCGTTCGATCTATTATTACAGCATATAGCACACCTTCAGTAATAACCCTTGTGGGTTTTAGAATGGGCTTTGGCAGGTGCTTAGGGTAAATATATGTCAGGTATTGTTATACATGAATCACATAGGTTGGTGCCAACCTGCAATATCCTCCTTTGGCTTTGAAGGGGGCTGAACTATCTTGGCAGTATTGTGCATTATGTTTGCAGCATTACTGGTGGCTTACCAAACTGAATGGACACAGTCCAACTACAATACCCTCCTTGGAATTCAGAAGAGCCGTGCTATCAGCACAGTATCTTGTGGAACGATCATGGCACACCAAGTCATCAACAAGATCCTCAATGGGAGTTATAGCTAGAGGCATTTACAGCGATTCAGTGGATTCCATCATATTCGGTCAAGAAAGTCCTTACTGCTTGCAGGCAACATTGAAGCGATTGGAATATGGTTACAGCTAGGTTTGTGGGGAGCCTATTAAGTCATGTATGGGGCATGGACTTGGCCCTCAAAGCCATGAGTAGAATAAATTACAATATAGTAAACTTCCCATACCAAAACAGCATTTAACTGCCAGTTCTCAAACATTAACAACCAAATCACGGTGAACCTGAAAGATGTAGTAGTCCAGATTGACAAACTGAAGAGAGCAAATCATCTGGATCAGATGGTATACATCCCACAGTTCAGAAAGATCTAAAAAATGAAATTTCAGACCTATTACAAGTAATTTGTAACCTTTCATTAAAATCATCTGTTTTACTTCAAGACTGGAAGGTGGCCAAAGTAACCCCGATATTTAAAAAGGGCTTAAGAGGTGATCCGGGAAACTAGAGACAAGTAAGCCTGACTTCAGTGCCAGGAATAATTGTAGAAACTATTATAAAGAATAAAATCACAGAACAAATAGATAGACATGGTTTAATGGGACACAGCCAGCATGGATTTACCCAAGAGAAGTCATGCCTCACAAAACTGCCCAAAGAAGTAATACAGTAGATGGTAGGGATGTGAATCGTGTCCTCGATCGTCTTAACGATCGATTTCGGCTGGGAGGGGGAGGGAATCGTATTGTTGCCGTTTGGGGGGGTAAAATATCGTGAAAAATCGTGAAAAATCTAAAAATCTAAAAATCGCAAAACCGGCACATTAAAACCCCCTAAAACCCACCCCCGACCCTTTAAATTAAATCCCCCACCCTCCCGAACCCCCCCCAAATGAGTTAAATAACCTGCGGGTCCAGCGGCGGTCCGGAACGGCAGCGGTCCGGAACGGGCTCCTGCTCCTGAATCTTGTTGTCTTCAGCCGGCGCCATTTTCCAAAATGGCGCCGAAAAATGGCGGCGGCCATAGACGAACACGATTGGACGGCAGGAGGTCCTTCCGGACCCCCGCTGGACTTTTGGCAAGTCTCGTGGGGGTCAGGAGGCCCCCCACAAGCTGGCCAAAAGTTCCTGGAGGTCCAGCGGGGGTCAGGGAGCGATTTCCCGCCGCGAATCGTTTTCGTACGGAAAATGGCGCTGGCCATACGCGTATGGCCGGCGCCATTTTCCGTACGGAAAATGGCGCCGGCAGGAGATCGACTGCAGGAGGTCGTTCAGCGAGGGTTCCGGCGCCTCGCTGAACAACCTCCTGCAGTCGATCTCCTGCCGGCGCCATTTTCCGTACGGAAAATGGCGCCGGCCATACGCGTATGGCCGGCGCCATTTTCCGTACGAAAACGATTCGCGGCGGGAAATCGCTCCCTGACCCCCGCTGGACCTCCAGGAACTTTTGGCCAGCTTGTGGGGGGCCTCCTGACCCCCACGAGACTTGCCAAAAGTCCAGCGGGGGTCCGGAAGGACCTCCTGCCGTCCAATCGTGTTCGTCTATGGCCGCCGCCATTTTTCGGCGCCATTTTGGAAAATGGCGCCGGCTGAAGACAACAAGATTCAGGAGCAGGAGCCCGTTCCGGACCGCTGCCGTTCCAGACCGCCGCTGGACCCGCAGGTTATTTAACTCATTTGGGGGGGGGGGTTCGGGAGGGTGGGGGATTTAATTTAAAGGGTCGGGGGTGGGTTTTAGGGGGTTTTAGTGTGCCGGCTCACGATTCTAACGATTTATAACAATAAATCGTTAGAATCTCTATTGTATTGTGTTCCATAACGGTTTAAGACGATATTAAAATTATCGGACGATAATTTTAATCGTCCTAAAACGATTCACATCCCTAGTAGATGGTCAAATAGTGCAAGGAGGCGAACAGAAGAAAATAAGACTGATCACCTTAGTTGTAGGGATCCCTTTATTTATTTATTTTTGATTTTTATATACTGATGTTCCTGTATAATATACATATCACACCGGTTTACAAAGAACTAAAACTGTCGCCTCGGGGGCGGGAATACATTGAAACATAATAACAGTAAATAACTTAAAGATACATAGAAAGACGAAAAATAGCAGAGAAATAGTGCTACTCAGAACGTATGTACAAGGGAGATAGGGGATCAGGGACTATAATGTCATTGTATTCCTCGGGTCTTAGGTCTCCGGGAATGCTTGGGTGAAAAGCCAAGTCTTTATTAGATGTTCAGTTGAAATCAAGAAATTAAAATAAGCCCGACTCAGGTCGCTTAGAACAAGGACCACATCATTTCTCTTGGAACACCACTATTTGGTGCAGGAATGACTCAAACACATCGAAGGCATTAGAAAATCAGTTTCGTATCACTATATCATTATTGTATGTAGTACAGCACATCAGTTGACAGACTTTAAAGAGGACAAAGAAAACCCTGTCATCAACTCCTTGTTCTAAGTGTTGTGTTTTGGACATTGAGGCGTGGGCCCTTGGTCACTGCAAGAGATGGCACCTCCCACAGGGCGGAGCCATGCGGGGACTTGCAGCGATACGCTAGCTCCAAGCAGAGATGAACACAGAGAAAGTTAGTATTTATTATACTGCAACATAAATGGTAACCCGAGGAATGGGCAATGATCCCAGCCAGAAGAGGAGATGTCTGATCGCAATGTTTCGTCTGAAGGCTGCAGAGTGGAAAAGGCAGTTGCACAGTCTCACCAGGTCCCGAGAGGGAGATTGGTCCAGTAGTGGTCCGCAAAGCGGGGTAGGCAGAGAACCCAGGCCTAGATGGAAAGGCCAGTGAGAGTAGATCCGGTAGTGGTTCGCAGTGTGGGGTAGGCCGAGGATCTGTGTAGAGAGAGATGAGACAGTGCAGAGACAGAACTGGAGTGGTAGTACTCACTCTGATGCTGTCAGTTGTAGTAGGAGAGAACCTCTGAGGATCGGAGGTCCAGGACGAAATAAGGCCCCCGAGGAGCGGGTACCTTAAGCGTCCTTGTAGGTGGTAGGCAACCCCAGAGGGTAGATAGGAGCAAGGCAAGGCCCCCGATGAGCGGGAACCTTAAGCGTCCTTGTTGGTAGCCAATAACCCCAGAGGGTATAGAGGAGCGAGGCAAGGCCCCTGAGGAGCGAGTACCTAAGTTGTCCTGGAGCTGAAGTACACAGAGCGGCAGCCTCTGGTAACATAAAGAGATCAGCATGGAGGATTCCTTGCTAACTCGTATTAGGAATCATGAATGGAGTTTAAATACCAGAGCTAGTGACATCATGCGGTGGGGACACCCCTGAGGTTCCCACCATGACGCATGTAAAGGACGGGGCTGTGCGCGCATGCACGTGCCCTAGGTGACTCCTGGAGAAAGACAGCTAATGCAATCGCCCATGCTGGACCGAGGATGCCGGAGGGGTCGGCATGGAGAAGCGGAGGCAGCTATCTTCCCAAAAGGAACTGAGTCAGGCAGAAAAAAGGTGAGCAATAGAGGGTGCAGCCGTCTGTGGCAGACGGGTGTAACAGTACCCCCCCTTCCAAGGGCCCCCCCCAGGGGGTTTCGGCTTAGGAGGATGAGACTGTTGGAAGTGGCGGAGCATGTCTTTATCCAGGATAATGTCCATGGGCTCCCAGGAGTTCTCCTCTGGTCTGTATCCCTTCCAGAGATAAGGTACTCCCATTGTTTACCTCTCTTGCGTACACATCCAGGATTTCATCAATGGTATATGCGATATCCTCTTCGGTATCAAGCGGTGCTAGTTCTGGAGCTTTGTTGGAAAATTCAGACAGGACGAGAGGTTTCAGTAGTGACACGTTAAAGGCATTATGGATCTTCATGAATTGCGGTAGCTTCAAACTGTAGGTCAAATTCCCCAGGCGTCGGAGGACAGCAAAAGGTCCGACATACCGCAGAGCAAAACGTGCAGAGGGTAGCTTTAAGTGGAGGAACTTTGTACTAAGCCAATACCTTATCCCCAGGCTGAAATTGAGGTGCCTTCCTGTGGAGAGCATTGTAAGTTTTTTGACTCTTTCTCCCGCCTTGAGCAGTAGATCCTTAGTCTGTTTCCACAATTGTTGTAATTCTACTGTGGTGACTTGAGATGCTGGAGATGTCACGGAGAGTGGCAGAGGTAATGGAGGTAATGGTTGACGACCATACACCACTTGAAATGGTATAGATCCTGTAGCAGCAGCAGGATGTGAATTTAGGGCGAATTTGGCCCAAGGGAGTAATTCTGCCCAGTTACTTTGTCTAGTATTCACATATGAGCGTAAGAATTGTTTGAGCATCCGATTCATTTGCACTGTTTGGCCATTGGACTGCGGGTGATAGGCCGAGGTCAGATCCAATGCGATGTCGAACTTCTGACACAGAGCTCTCCAGAAGTTTGCAGTAAACTGGACGCCTCTATCAGACAAAATGTGTTTGGGCATGCTGTGGAGGCAAAAGATGTGCTTCACAAATAATTTAGCCAGTTCAGCAGCGGATGGTAATCCTGGCAGGGCCACAAAATGTGTCATTTTTGAGAATCGATCGACAGTCACCCAGATTGTATTGTTTCCGGCAGAAGGGGGTAAGTCCACCATGAAGTCGGTCGCGATGTGCTTCCAAGGTTCCTCTGGTATAGGCAGAGGTTGGAGGAGACCTCAGGTATGTCCGGCAGGAGGTTTTTGTCTTGCACAGTTGGCGCAGGAAGCCATGTAGGCTTGGACATCAGTCTTCATGGTAGGCCACCAATAGAAACGGTGGAGCATAACAAAAGTATGTTCTTGCCCGGGATGGCCAGCCAGACGGGAGTCATGTGCCCACTTTAGTAATTTCTTTCTCATTACCCATGGAACCACTGTTTTCCCAGCAAGGACGGCATGAGTGGCCGCTAACACCACCTTCTCTGGACTGATGATGTGACGAGGTTCCTCAGGTACATCCATTGGAGAGAAGGAGCGTGAAAGGGCTTCTGCCCTAACATTCTTTTCTGCAGGATGGTATTTCAGTAGAAAGTCAAAGCGGTTGAAAAACAATGACCACCTCGCCTGCCGGTGATTAAGGCATTGGGCATGTCGTAGTTATTCCAAATTTTAATGATCGGTATACACCATTATTTGGTGCAGTGCGCCCTCCAGCCATGGATGCCACTCTTCAAAGGCCAATTTTATAGCTAACAATTCTTTATCTCCAATTCCATAATTCTTCTCAGTGGGAGAGAATTGTCGCGAGAAGAAAGAGCAGAGATGGAGGACATTGGCATCACTGTATTGGCTTAGTACTGCTCTCATGCCGACGTCGGAGGCATCGACCTTGACAATGATAGGATGCTGAGGATTGGGATGACAAAGACAAGGCTTGGTTTGGAATGCTTCTTTGAGAATTTGGAAGGCTGCTACAGCCTCAGCATACTGTCGAGATGGATCAGCCCCTGTTTGGTCATGGCCGTGAGTGGTGCTGTTAGGGTGGAGTAGTTCTTGATGAAGGTATAGTAATAGTTTGTGAAACCGAGGAAATGGCGTAATGCTTTTAAGCCAGTGGGTTGAGGCCACCCTTGAATGCTTTTTAGCTTTTGAGGGTCCATCTGGAAGCCAATCTTGGAAACAATGTACCCCAGAAAAGGCACTTACTCCTGGTGAAAAGTGCACTTCTCGAGCTTTGCATAAAGACGATTGTCACATAGCCTTTGTAGTACCTTTATCACATCAGCCTGATGAGTCTGGAGGTTTTGAGAGAAAATCAGGATATCATCTAAATATACCACCATGCACTGGTACAGTAAATCTCACAGAATATCATTCATCATATTCTGAAAAACCGCTGGTGCATTGCACAGTCCAAAAGGCATGACTAAGTATTCAAAGTGTCCATCACGGGTGTTAAAAGCTGTCTTCCATTCATCCCCGTGACGGATGCGGACCAAGTTGTAGGCCCCTTTTAAGTCAAGCTTAGTAAACACCTTGGCCCCCTGGAGTCTGTCGAACAGCTCGGTTATCAACGGTAGAGGGTAGCGATCCTTGATGGTGATTTCATTGAGACCTCTCTAATCGATACAAGGGCTAAGGGATTCTTCTTTTTTTCCCAACAAAAAAGAACCCCATGCCGGCCAGGGACTTAGAAGGTCTAATGAACCCTTTTTGCAGGTTTTCTTGGATATAGGCCGTCATGGCCTTAGTCTCTGTTATTGAGAGGGGATATACCCGTGCGACCTGTTATTGAGAGGGGGTATGCCCGTGTGACCTTATTTATATTGGTCACACTAAGAGACAGATTAAAACAAGAATCACTGAGCACAAAAGTAGATTAAGAACAGGTAAAGTAGGAGCTCCCCTTGTAACTCATTGGCAGGAAGCTCAACACAATATTGAACATCTTAAATTTTTTGTTATTCATCAATGTTACATTCAGCAACATGGGGGTGAAAATAAAATATTAAAAAGAATTGAGCAAATATATATATATAATTGGAACACAGTAGCCCCACAGGATTAAATGAAGCAGTGGAATGGGATGCATTCTATACTTCATAAACATGATCATTGAAGGTTTATGATCAGCTCTAGTATTACCAGAGGTTGTTAACCTTTTTTCTGAGTAGCAAATATGGGGAGTGGGGTATAAAGGTTGAGATTCTTTTTGATTCACTCCTCTATTAGTGTTTTAAAGTGTATTGGAATGAGAGCCCCTGTATTTACTATATATATTCATAGTAAATTGTTCATTTTGGAATTTGAATCATACGTAAACCACGCAGGAGCAAGTTGCCATTAGCATCGGCGGATAACAATTGATAAGTTATGTTATTGAGGGTCAATATGTTTTATTATGAACATTCATTACTTTATTAGCTTGGATTTTGTTAATAAATTTTATCGCAGATTTGTGGACGATATATAAGCTTATCATTATAATATTGACGTTTCTGATGAAGTAGTCCGGATGTAGGGTCGATGACATCCCCGTATGTGCATATATAAGCTTGCATGATAATAAAGAAAATACTGGTAAAGTTTCATTGAAAAAGCCCGGATGTAGGTTGATGTCATAGGGAATATGGGATAGTGATTGGCTAAATGCAATTTCAAAGTATAGTACCTGGTAGAGATTTGAATCAGACCCAGAATCGGTTTGGATTCCGGTTCCGATTCACATGTGGGTTTTTTTTGCATCGGTCCCGATCGTGGCCATCCAGTGCTCCTACCATGTGACAGGGTCCAGCCAATGGCACGGATACCCTGTCACATGGTAAGGGCAAAGGGCCATCGGCGCCATTTTGATTAGTGGCAGCCGACGGCCCGGGAGCGGGAGGACGGTCCGGAGTGGGAGATCGCTCCCGGGACCCCCACTGGACCACCAGGTACCTGTAAAAAGTTTTTGGGGGCGTTGGGAGGGTGGGGAAAGCTAAGGGGTTAGTTTTAAAGGGTCGGGGTGGGTTTAGGGGTTATTTTTGTGTGTCGTTTTTCCCACCCTCCCCCAAAATGATAAGGGAACCCCCACGATCAATATTGTGGGGTTTTTCTATCATTTTGGGGGAGCCCCCGATTTCTGACGATTTTGAAAATATTGACGATATTTTCAATCATCCGAAGCCCGATTCACACCCTAGTACCTGGTGGGTTACGCACTTGTACGCAATATTGAGGCTGAGGCCCATTAAGAGGATCAGTTTAGCATGGGCGAATTGCTTGTGAGCAGAACCACTGCAGCGATGTGCAGGTCATATATCGATGCAGTAAATATATATTTAAGAGTTTTTAAGTTCTGATACCGAATAACATATGTTGTGAAAAGATATTGAAGGTATTTCACAAAGTTTGTTATAATGATGGGGCTATAATATACTTGCAGGTTTTGGGAAGGAAACTAAGCAGAGTCATGAAATAATAATAGCAAGTCACAGCATCTGATAACACACTGGACAAAAATGAAGATGTTAAGCACAGGAATCAGCAGTATGATATGATGAGTTCGGTATGAAAAGGTTGTGAATAGAATAGATGTGAATGACAATATATGAATTGAACATTGTGTTATGTTTACTCCAGTACTATTTGTTGTTGAGAACTATATCAGATATATTATAAGGTGTGATGTTATTATGTTCAAGCAGCTATGATTATGTTTATTTTAGATTTTCATATGATTACAGCAACATATGGTGGACCAATATTCATCGCTTTAACAAGACAACTTAGGCAACTAAAGAACATCATATTGAAAAGTTTAGAAGTGAAGTCCCTGAAGTTTAAAAGTGAAGTCCCTGGTTAACAGGGAGAAACCAGGCTTTTGTCGGATTGGACTGATACAAAAAGAACACCTGCTTATCATAGGATTGGACTGACACAAAAAGAACACTCGTTTATTGTATGGTGTTATGTGAGAGATATAAAGTGAATTTTCAGTATATTTTTCTGGAAAGAGAGCATTTTGATAAAAAGATCATCTATTGATAGGATTATGTTGCTTGAGAGATTTATAAGAGAATTTGCATTGTAACTCATAGGTTTTATATATTGATGAATGCATGAATGCATGAGTGCGTGATACATGTATGGTATGTTTGTGATGATTATAGGGTAATGCAAGAGTGAGTGTGAGTGTGATGTTATTTTTAGCTATAGAATGGTTCAAAAGATTCTGGGGGTGGAGAGAGGGACAGACCGACAGACAGACCGACAGACATGCATATGGATTTGATCATTTTATAAGGCCAGACTACAATATACAGCTGTGAAACGTGGCAGGGGTATTGCATGTTAGAGAAGTAACCTCAGATTAATGTAGAAGAATATACATACTAGTATTTGAGGGAAATTGGTGGCATGGGGGGAGGGCAGTTAAACTACTGGTTTGCAAAATATTGTCTTCCTCCTAAAAATAAGACTGCATATCTGATTGTTGATAAAATAGTGCTGATAGTATCTAGGTGAGCAATCTTGCATAATCATGGAACAAATGACATAGTTTAGTAAAAAAAATAACTCAAACTACAATAGAATCCACTAGATGGCATTCGAGTGCAATGTGAGTTTGCTTTTAGCTCCTGCTGTCCATCTTAATAGGTCATAAGTGGGAAAGGGTATCATTATACCCACACTTATAACCCTCCAGTAAGCCTTGAAAACTGAGTATAGAATATAATTGAATCGATATAAAAATAAATCCATGTGCCAATCTTCTTCATGTCTGGTATTAGTAGTGAGAAGGAAAGAATTTAGGTAGGAGATTTCCAAGAATATACAGCAGATTGCTAACTAATGAAAAAGGAATATGCACTTGATGCTAGTTGATACCTAGAGCAAATCCCCAAAAGAATAAATTAGAAGCAGTTCCTAGGTATTTTTTTTTTTCATCATGGCATGATGTAAGAATGTGACTATTGCTGCCAACGATACAGTAAATATGAGAATGCTATTACTTTGAATGGGATTTTTTTTTCAGTTTGACTATATTTTTGTATTAAAATCCTCTTGAGATAATCATTTTATTTTTTAAAATACCCACTGTCTCTGACATATGTAGGTTTTTTGGTTTATAATATTTTGCTTTTTCACCTAGTAAGTAAAACAATTTGATAGTTACTTGACATCTACTATCTTATAGGGATGTGCAATTGTTTTTCCTGAATTAGGCAATGTCAACGAAATTTCTTAATTCGGAATGGTTCAGGAGAATCGAACGATAGAATTTTTTCTGAAATTTTGGAAAAAATTTATTTTTGAGTTAGTGCGCGCTAACATGAGTTAGCGTGCACAAACTCCCAATTGTGCGCACTAACTCCCGATAGTGCGCACTATGGGGTTGATTTTATAACATGCGCGTGCAGCGTACATGTGCGCGCGCTACCCTGGGTATGTATGCCTGCTTTTATAACATGCACGTGTATGTTATAAAATCAGGGGTCAGCACGCTCAAGGGGGTGCATAATTGTGCACCTTGCGCATGCCAAACCCGCTCCGAGTGCGAAATCGGAGCGGCCTTGGAGGGAACTTTCATACCCCCACCCCACCTTCCCTTCCCCTACCTCCCTCGCCCTTTCCCCCCCTACCTTTTTCGACTTCTTTTTTTCTTTTAAAACTTACTTCAGCCCTGGGGCTGAAGTAAGTTGCGCGGGCCAGCCGACTGCCGGCACGCGATCCCGGGCCCAGTGGCTGTGTGGAGGCCTCTGGTCATGCCATCGCCCTACCCCTGGACTGCCTCACCCCACCCCCTCCCTGCCCCCGGACTGCCCCTTTTGTAAAGCCCTGGGACTTACACGTGTCCCGGGGCTTTATGCGCGTCACCAGGCCTTTTTAAAATAGGTCTGGCATGCGTAACCTTTTGAAAATCCATCCCTAACTCTGCCAGGTTAGTGCACACTATCGGGAGTTAGAGTACACTAAAGGGGGTTAGCGCGCACTAACTCCCGATAGTGCACGCTAACCCGAAAATTGGGGCCCCTGAAAAAAAAAAAAACCCGAATCACGGGAAAAATGAAATTCCTGCGGGGGGCCCCCGAAACGAAGTCCAACACAAATTTTTACCCGAAGCACATCTCTACTATCTTAATGGGACTGTTAGTAATATGTGGCTCTTTTTCAGAAAACAAAACATTTTTTAAGAGGTTAGGTCCAAGGAGCGAAAGAATAGTCAGGGATAGCCAACTCTGGTGCTTGAAAGCAACAAACAGGCCAGATTTTCAGGATATCCATAATGACTGTGCATGAGATACTTTTGAGAACAATGGAGGCAGTGCATCCAAATCTATACCTTGCATATTCATTGTGGATATCTTGAAAACCTGGCCTGTTTATGGCTCTCAAGGACTGGATTTGGCCACACCTGGCATACATTAATTCATTTTGAAATCTCCACACATACTTTGCAGCTTCTGATCTTTGACTTTGTACTTTTGTACTCGCATTGTGCTCAGTGGCCAAATTTCCAAAGGGAAACTCTGCACAAGACATCAAAATATAAGCACTTGAAAGTAGGCAGGGCCAGGAGAGGGGAGTGAAGTCAGGCACTCAGCGCTGATTTCCAGCATGGAGTACCTAACAAGTCCTAAAGGTAGGGGAATCAATAGCAAGGCTACATTTTGGCACCTATAATTTAATTTAGGTGTCCATACTGAGCTCAAACTTAAAGCACCTATGCTCAACAAAATAAACTGAGTCATTCATTAAGCTGCATTAGGGCATCATCATGCAATAAACGAGGTCTAACACATGCTAGACACACAGGGGTAGATTTTTAAAGTTCAGATTCCCTCATGAAAGGCAAGATTTGCTGGACTTGAAGAGAGATTTTTATGGCATAGCAAACTTTCCACATGTTGTGGGAGTTATTGACTGCACTCACATAGCCATCATCCCTCCTCCCCCCCCCCCCCCCAGCTCAGGAAGGAGATCACTGCAACAGAAAGCTCTTCATCAATGTACAAATGGTCTGTGACTCTTAACTGTGAATTCTTGATGTGGTCGCCAGGTACCTGGGAATTGTGCACAATTCCTTGATACTTAGGCAATATGGCCTGTTTGAACAATTTGAAGATGGCTTCTAAAGTGACAGTTGAATATTTGGTAAGAGTGGTGCTTCTCTCTATCATCCCTCTCCAGCTTTGTGTTTACAGCAAAAGGCACTAACATCGGGAGCTGTCAGGGATGTGACTGCATCAGTTAGATGACAAGTGGCTTGCACATTTAGGTCAACAAGCTATAGTGCCAGGTCCCAGGGTTGTCTCTCCATGCTGTAGAGGCCGGCTAATGTTGCATGTCCATACAATGCAGTTGCTACAAAGCTCTGTGTTTGACCGAGTACTACAGACTTTCAACTTGTTAACTTTAAGCAAGTAGCTGTTCAAATCCTCCCTCTTGGAGCTGTTGAAATGTCACTTGTCAACCAAAACCTTTTAGTGTCCACAGTTAATGCTCTCAGCTAGGATGTCAGCCACAGTTTATCTTGACAATCACAGGGGTACACGGGTTCAATTGAAGCTGGGAGCTGTGCATTTTGGGCCAATGCTAGTCACTGTGTCAGATCTGATAAATGTGTATCCCTGGAGGATGTACTTCAGAATATCCAGGGATATGCACAATCATACCACAAGGTTGATGTCTTTCTGCAATGACATGTGTGGAAGCTGTGATGTACAGCTTCAGTGTTAGAGGAATGCTAAAAATGGGTAGCGATAGCTTGGTTATGAGTGACCTGGACACATTGTGTAGGAACCCCAGATGCAATTTTCTTTTCAGGAAGATCTGACACAGCATAAGCAAGTGCTATAGCATACATATAGTGTCACTGCAAAAGGCAGCATGGACTTTGGGTTTGGAAAAGCCTTTTAAGGCTCATGTCAAGCTATAGTTTAGCTTCCAGTATATAATAGGGATGTGAATCGTGTCCTCGATCGTCTTAACGATCGATTTCGGCTGGGAGGGGGAGGGAATCGTATTGTTGCCGTTTGGGGGGGTAAAATATCGTGAAAAATCGTGAAAAATCGAAAAATCGCAAAACCGGCACATTAAAACCCCCTAAAACCCACCCCCGACCCTTTAAATTAAATCCCCCACCCTCCCGAACCCCCCCCCCAAATGACTTAAATAACCTGCGGGTCCAGCGGCGGTCCGGAACGGCAGTGGTCCGGAACGGCTCCTGCTCCTGAATCTTGTTGTCTTCAGCCGGCGCCATTTTCCAAAATGGCGCCGAAAAATGGCGGCGGCCATAGACAAACACGATTGGACGGCAGGAGGTCCTTCCGGACCCCCGCTGGACTTTTGGCAAGTCTCGTGGGGGTCAGGAGGCCCCCCACAAGCTGGCCAAAAGTTCCTGGAGGTCCAGCGGGGGTCAGGGAGCGATTTCCCGCCGCGAATCGTTTTCGTACGGAAAATGGCGCCGGCAGGAGATCGACTGCAGGAGGTTGTTCAGCGAGGCGCCGGAACCCTCGCTGAACGACCTCCTGCAGTCGATCTCCTGCCGGCGCCATTTTCCGTACGAAAACGATTTGCGGCGGGAAATCGCTCCCTGACCCCCGCTGGACCTCCAGGAACTTTTGGCCAGCTTGTGGGGGGCCTCCTGACCCCCACGAGACTTGCCAAAAGTCCAGCGGGGGTCCGGAAGGACCTCCTGCCGTCCAATCGTGTTCGTCTATGGCCGCCGCCATTTTTCGGCGCCATTTTGGAAAATGGCGCCGGCTGAAGACAACAAGATTCAGGAGCAGGAGCCCGTTCCGGACCGCTGCCGTTCCGGACCGCCGCTGGACCCGCAGGTTATTTAAGTCATTTGGGGGGGGGTTCGGGAGGGTGGGGGATTTAATTTAAAGGGTCGGGGGTGGGTTTTAGGGGGTTTTAGTGTGCCGGCTCACGATTCTAACGATTTATAACGATAAATCGTTAGAATCTCTATTGTATTGTGTTCCATAACGGTTTAAGACGATATTAAAATTATCGGACGATAATTTTAATCGTCCTAAAACGATTCACATCCCTAGTATATAATAGCAGTGGGTTGGCAGTGATATTACAAATTCACGGTGGTGTGAGTTATGCAATCTTTCTCTATTTGCTGCAGAAGATTCAGTATATGGTTGCAGGACCTGGCTTCTCACACCTGTCGCTATTT
This sequence comes from Rhinatrema bivittatum, assembly GCF_901001135.1. Lineage (NCBI taxonomy): Eukaryota > Metazoa > Chordata > Amphibia > Gymnophiona > Rhinatrematidae > Rhinatrema > Rhinatrema bivittatum. The sequence continues at coordinate 94,637,094 of NC_042616.1, read as the reverse complement.
CTAAACCATCAGCAGAGATGAGATAAAGCGAGGTCTTATGGTCTATCTGCTATCTATGTCATTGAATGCATCTTCGGATTTCTCAAAAGTAGATTTTGCTGTTTGGACAAAATGTAGGGCAGCTTTCATGTATATCCCACCCAGAGTAGCAGAAATAATGCTTGTCTGCTGTGTCTTTCATAATCTTGCTCTACATTATGGCATCCTAGTTGACCTTGTTCCAGATCTACCTGGGGATCTCCCATGTCTGCTGCATATGCCGGGGAGACCACATGGACTGGCAGCCAGCTTTGGCAAAGTATCATATAATGCTACTTTGCCTGTTAGTCATCATTTAGTCCTTCCCATTATATGAAAGAGAGCCCAGCAGAGTGGTTCTGGCTTCTTATATCTGTATCTTTCTTTTACTCAAAGGTCCTCTGTCTGGGTCAGTGTGTAACAGAAACTATTTAGGCCTAGTTAGGCAACATAGTGATAATAGATCAATAGGTGCAATTTATAGTAGTAGACAAAGTAAACATAAAATAAAGCTAACTACAAAGAGATGTGGCTATCCAAATGTATTCATATTGTCAGTCAAAAAGTTACGTCTCGCCATAGCAGTCATATAGGACTACCATCATAGTGTGCATAGGTAGTACCTTCTTGCTAGCTTCGGATATGCCTTGGATCCTATTCTAGCCCTCACATGTTGTCAAGATAATCACATAGGAGCAGGGCCTATAACTTGCAGCCCAAGTGCTCTAAAATGAAATAATTCACAAATAGCTCAGCTGCTTAAAAGCACAGTCTGAAGCTACAAGTTGACAGCTAAAATCATCAATCACAGACTCTTATTTTCTGAGACAGTGCTGATATCTGAGTGTTCACATAGCAGGCCTTCATTTAGAGCCATTTTGGAAGCACATGTCCAATATCGTGGCAATTCTAAACTTCTCACAGGTCACTGCAAGCTAGCTTATCTCACAGGGGATGCACACGACCACGCACAGCTTGGCCCTGCTACACCTGGGTAAGCAAACAGTCAATTTTCATGTACAGATGGTGAGAGCCTTGGCCCTTGTTGTATCAGGTTGGTTATGTTAACTGCACAGGAAGGTTACTGAAGAATGCTGGTCAGGCTATCTGAAAGTTGGACTGGAAACAGGATGGTGTCATGCCTTCACATTGTGTAGAAAGTCACCTGTGAAATGGATAGATCAGAATTTATTTTGTGACATAACAAAATCACCTCACTGAACCCAAAGCAAAGCTGTGTTAGAAGTTCTAAATCTACTCTGGCATGTCACCAGCAGCCATTGGGAAATATAGAGATGTCAGGGTGCAGCAAGGACCTTTGCCTGGCCAGCTCAGGGCTAGACATATTGTCCTGCTTTAGGTAGGTACATAGAAAATATGCAGATTTTTTTTGTTGTTGTTCAGATTTTTAGTATCAGTTATAGTCCTTATCCTATATGTGCCACCCTTAAAGCACAAAGACTGAGGACTCCAAGGGAGACATCCTATCATAATTGTCATCTTCCAAGCAGGCATAACCTTTCAGTTGTTTTCAGGTTTGAGGCCCTTGCTTGTCCACATGGCTGCCATGACTTGTGTATTGCAATAAGGCAAGAGAAGGTGTTGTCTGTTGATCAGCTCATGAACCAACAACAAGCCTCTTTCTGAAGCCTGCCATCGTGCAAAATCCATAGCCAAACTGCTCTCAGAGGTATCATGTGGCAGGCATGATGTCTTCTGCACTTTCAGAGTTGTTTTGTAAAAATACATGCTTTTTTTGGCACCTGAGGGCTGGAGGTGCCCATGACTGTAACAAAGAAGATGCAGTGAGCATATATCCTTCCAACCAGATATATGTCAGGCTGCCAGGTGCAGACAATCTTCTGTGAGTAGTCATAACTCTAACTACCTCATTAGCAGGTAGGGACAAGCTCAACCCATACATCATTAATAGTTGATGATGAACAGGCCAGGAACAGCTATTTAAGCTCTCTAAGTTATCAAAGTGCTGGAGGTATCTGTAAACTACATTTTCCTAACAGAGATGTGTGTGTGTGTGTGTGGCTGTGTGTCTGGATGAGTGATGTGCTGTGTAAGCCTCTGTCTATATCTGTGACTGAGAGTGATGTAGAGCTTGTAGTTTTCTTCTTTACCACACCAGAGCATGCACTGTGTGCACCCAATTAGCACACACTAGCTTTAGCCACAAGCTTCCACACTTTAGGATGGGAAACTACAAGTATAATGTGTAGGTGGGGAGAAAACGGCCTCACGCATTGGAACCTAACATGCCACCTTGGCCTGACACTGTTTATTCATTCTACCAAGAGGGGGGTTGAGAACATTGGCAGAGTAAGTGCTCAGCTATAGAGTGCCTCTTTGCCAGATGAGTTGATATCTGTCTGTAGTTGGCATAGTTGGCACTATGTAGTCATATCTTGACAACTCTTTCGATGTAGGTTGGCTACTGTGCCACAGAGGCAGAGACCTATATACTTATAAGGCAAAGTGGCAGCTGAGTAGGTAATGGAGTGGCTTGGGAAGTTAACAGTGGCCTTACAGCTGCAAAAGTGAACTACAACTTGCTCCCAATACCTTTTTATTTATTTATTTATTTATTTATTTTATATAACGACATTCGATCGAGATATCACATCGGTTTACATTCAGGTACTGTGGGTATTTCTCTGTCTTCTGTCAAATAGCTATAGCTTCACTTGTGCAATGCAAGCGTACAGAGCAGGAAAAGCATACCTGAATCTAATCCCCCACCTCTCTGGGGTGTATTCTTAGTAACCCTCCCACTGCGATGGCAGAGTAACGTTGGAACAGCAATGGGGTTTCAGGTGGTATCAGAGGAGTCACAAATTGTAATTGCCCAGAGGGGAAAGGATAGAAAAGGAATTCTCCTTCTTACCGGGTCTCCCAATATTAGGAACAGGAGTCCGGAACCCCACCCAGCGAATCTCCCAGGGGAAGAGAGAGAAGGCAGAACCCAACAGAAAAAAAAATTGAACGTAAGCAGATAAAAATTTTACAAACTCTGAGCTGTGACTCAGATTTATTATCACAAGTTTAAACAGTGAGAAACAAGTAATGAAAATATTATAAAAGTACTGTACATTTTCCACAGTTAACATAATTTGGTTTTCTTTCAATTCCTGGTTAACCGGTATTTTAAATGAAGAGAACCATAAAACAATCAGATAAGTATGGTTTGAGTATTAACTGCTATACTTTCTGTATCAAGAATTTTGTAATTTATGCTACTATGAAGAAAGTGAATCTTTGTGTCCCAGTTCTGTCTTGCACGTGCAGCAGGACAAAATCAACACTCTAATTGCAGGTAAGTAGATAACACGTGTTTTGCGTTGTTTCTTTTCTGTGTTGTTGGACTCTGTATGTCTATTTAACCCTTTTTTTTCTTTCTCTGTCTCTTTCCAGTGAACTCTCCAGTCCCTGTCAATTCTGAGGCTCTTGTACTGCGTGTCCTTCACTTATGTCTCTGGCACAATTACTTAGGACAGCAGCTGCAGTGTGGAAAAGTTTCAGTCTAGCTTGACTTTGTGGCAAGTAAACACGTAGCTGAGTTTCTTTCGGATGAATCTTTGTAGCCTCTGACACTGCTAGGGGGCGTGGCTTGCTGCAACGCTGCTCGTGGGCGTGGCTTGAGCACCAGAGGGTCCTGCATGTTGCTGTATTGGGTAAGTTGTCTCTGGAGCAGTCAGAAACCTATCCACTCCTTAAATAACATGTTCCTCCACTACATTAACCGCGTTTATCTTCTGGAGTGTACTAGGAGTGCTCCCTCAGTGTTTATTCGTAGCAACTAACAGGAACTGGGCTAGATGATTATGGAAAACAAAAGATGAATATCCTTATTCAAGCTACCTCAGAGGAATTAAATTCAGATACTCACTGGTGTATGATGAGAATTATTTTGACACTTTCTTTCACTCTCCTCTCACACTGTTATCACAGTGCACTGAGTAAAGGTTCAGGTGCTCATCAATAGGTAGTCACAACCATTGGCTGTATATTTACATACATAATCTGAGAAGATGCCACCAAGTATTTTCATATTGGGTTAGTTATTAGTATTAAAGCACTATTATCTGTACTTCTGTGTACATTGCCTATATTCTCAACCTGGTGCATAGTGCTGACCCACAGTGTCAGGCTGTTTCCACAAGATAAATAACAAAATGGTTCCTCACACTTTAGAAGCAGCTCTGCTGTTTGTCACCCCTTTCTTTTCTTTTAGCTTTCTCAGTGGGTTCTGTTATAAGCTTTGCTATAAGCAAGCTTACAATTTCATATATCCAGTCTGTTTCTCACTGCAGCATACCACTACAATAAAACTAGACCTTCTCCTGAAACAGACTCTGGTTCTCCTAGACAGTTCAATTGAGAAGAACATACTTCTTTAGAAGATACATGTATTCTCCTGTATTATGAGAACTGTAGCCCTTTCCTTGTTAGAGAAAGCCAAGATCTCATAGTATTATATATTAAATGTTATATATTTCTTCAAAGCAAGCCATAACAGTGGCATATAGTGATTGGAAAATCACTCACTTTATCCACATTATATTTGCCAAATTTCCAGTCAACTCTGATAATGCTATCAATTGCTGATGAAAATTTACTGCGATACAGCCAGGTTAATTTAATATTAATGATTGAACCTTACCTGGAATTGACCTTATTTTTAAAACAAATATCACTCTAACACAGTCACACATATAAACTTTTAAAAGTTCTTCTGACCTCTGTAAAACCAGGAAGTACCTCCTCCAGGTCACTTCCAGGTTGATGACTCACAAGTCAATTCTCCTGCAACTTTATTGCACCTTACAGCTGCCTGCACACCCTCTGCTGCTAATATAGTACCATACTCGAGAGAACTGGGAAGAAAACCATGCCACATCCCAGCAATGCTTTCTTAGAGTCCAGGTCTCAGGTCAGTAAAAAAGAAAAATCTTTACCTCCTTATTTCTGTATTTTAACCTCTAGTTACATTAGTTACAGCTTTCAGTGTGCTGCAATGTAGCAGAACTGAACACACATAACAGCTACTATTGTCACGGTGCTGTGGCAAACATTGAAAACACGTGAGTCTCTCCTGCATCTGAGACAGCCATGCACTTGATATGTGGTGTATACTAGACATTACCTTCGCTATACTACTACATAATATATCCCTAGGTCTGTCATCAAAAGTCATTTAGATGGCCAACTGTAAAGTTACAGCACTCTAAACCACTAATGTGCCACATGCAGCCATTTATCCTGCTAAATTCTAGCCACAAAAGTCATTACCTGCCTGTAATGTACACCTCCTTCCCCCCACTGGCATCTGACACTCTCCCACCCAGAACCTTTAGTGGGCCTATTTGTTATGGTATTGGGGGGGTGTGGTTGGGAGAGTATCAGCTGCTGGGAAGGAAGGGTTATATTAGGGGGGCATTAGATGATGTCAACTTACTTTGGGGGTGCAGGGATGGAGGTAAGGGGGGGGGGCAGCAAGTGCCGGCATGGTGCCATCTACTTTCATGTTCACAGGATAACTGGAGAAGGGGTCTGGGCCTGTGAGGTATTGATATCTGGGCAAGGGTGATAGCAAGCCTCCTGCCAACCCCGACCCATATTTGATGCTATGTTTTTTTTTAGACCGAGCACTACTTACCACCATATCTGTTGAAGATGTCCTGGTAAGTATACAGTGAGCCATTCATACCAGGCCAGATCATTTTAGCCTTACTCAGCCATATTTACATGCTGGTTGCTTAGGCCTACAGTTACCCAGCCTTTTGTAGCTGCTTAAATTTAGAATGAGTAGATTAGGTGGCACTTTTATCTTGCTGAATATAGGGGACATATTCTGCTGCTAACTATAGCCGCATCACTTGTCCACCACCCAGCTTAATAATTATGGACCTTATTGTTCTTGCAGCCTGCTTGAACACAGTGTTATCCCAGAAAGTAGCCTCTGTGTAAATCTCATAGAGCCTGCTGTGTGACAACCGAGGAGTCAAAGAGGTGTGGAGGATAGCGAGTCCCACTGCCCAAGAGCAGAAAGTGATGAGGCTTCTGTTGCTTGGGACCAGGCAAAGTCCGATCTCTGTATTGTTAATGACTCTTATTGGCTTACATTATTTATAAGATCATGGAAGTAAGTATTTAAGCAAACTAATCGGAAATTGCTCAAAAATAGGGCCTGTTTATAAAAGGGTTTTAAACGCAAAGCCTCAGATAACAGGTTCCAGAATGCAGGAGCTGCGATGGAGAAAGCACAGTCTCTTTCTTGTTTCTGTCACCTGTGCTTGTCAGATAGATGGTACATCCAAAAAACCTCTTTGAGAGGATCTCAGTGAGCATGTAAATCAGTAATACTATGTTATTCCAAGGCGAGTCGTTGGACTTGATTAACTTAGAAATTATCATGGCAATTTTATATTGAATGTGTTGGCTGATGGGAAACCAATCTAAATCAATGAGTAGAGGGGAAATGTGCTCTCTGCACTCAGTTACTTCTCTTCCTTCCACCTTTTCCCAGCCACAATGCTGCCTATTTCAGGTGCTCTCTCTTGCAGGCCCAACATGAGTTATCATGATGCCCACCTTCCCCTGCCTGTTTCCTGCCCTGAGTGGACAATGACCAGAGTCTCCGTTTTATTACATTACTTGTCTAACAATTTCATCAAAGGAAAAGGGCATTTTTCATAATTTATTTCATTTTAATTTGGTAACATTTCTCCCTCAGTGTCTTTCTTCCTTCTCTTCTCGGGGGGTCTGTGTTCTTCTCCCGTTTCTTCTCCCTTGTGTATCTATATTCCTGTTTGTCTTCTCCCTCCCTGTATGTCACTCCCCCCCCCCCACACACACACACACACACTGCGTTTCTGCAATTTTCCTTTCTCACTCTGCATCTCTGCTTCCCTCTCTACCTTCCTATTTCTTTGTCTGCTCTTGCTGTGTCTCTGCTCTTCCCTCTACCCTCCTCCCTCTGTTCATGGGTGTCTCCATTGTCGTCTTTCACTTCCTTTTTTTGTATCTTTCTTCCCCGTGTGTCTCTGCTCTTCTTGCTTGTTTTCTCTCTCTTTCTGTCTTTCCCAGCGTTGTCTGTTTCAGTTTCAGGCCTGTCAATCTCTCTCAGGCTGTTCTCCAGCTACAGGGCTATGCACTTTGCAGTCAACTTTTTTTTTAATGAAGCACCAATACAGGCTGGTGTCCAGAATCTGGAAAGGCAGGGATCAAAGGGGTGGAGGAGTGGAGGGAGCAGAGCTTCCCCCTTCATTTCTCTCCCTCAAGTCTTGAGGAAGTTGCTGTTGCAGCAAGAGCTGCTGAAAGCAGGACTGTTAACCGGATAAAAGCTGGAATCTGTCTAAAATTGCTAAACTATGAGGATGTGCATCCATTTTACCCCTGCTCCACCACCCTACGTACAAGAAAATGGAACCGGCTGGCCCTGAGACCCACATCATTTTGATGTCACACTTGGTAGAGGGCTGGCCAGTGCCATTTTTAAAAGCATTTCAAGGAGCAGGAGCTCCTGCCCCTTTTTCAGACTAGGGATGATTTATTTGTTTTGTTAATCTGAACTGAACTGAAAATGGACCATACAGGTTTAGATTGCCCATTCGTTTGAAGCTAATGCATATCCCAGTTAGGGTCAGGGGCTGTATTTTATTTTCTCAGGAAACAGTGAACACTATTTGCTAATAGCAGCGTGAGCTATTTCCAGAAATTAAAACCACCACAGATTAGGGGAATTTTCATAGGGATGTCTCATTTGTTTTAGTTAATTTGGAAATGGGCCATTTCAGTTCAGATTATCATTAGTTTAAAACTAGTTCACTTCCTTATAAGGTTATGTACATACTTTTAGCCACATTAACAATTCAATATTCAAACACATTGTATATGTTTGATAATCTACTTGACAATTTACTCTACAAAGGTCAATAGACATAGAGATGGTAATTTTCAATGCCATTTTCATGGGTAAAACAGTTCTTTACTTGTGGAAATGGGCTTTTAGAAAATTGTCCACCATATATAAGGGTAAAAGGGCCTCTATGTGTATATTTTTACCCACAGTGACAAGAGCCATTCCCAGCAGTAGGACTGGGAATAGTTTGAACGTATGTGCATTTTTTAGAATTTTCAAAAGTATGAGCCTAAATTTTTTCCTTACTAAAGCTAACCAAGTAGTTTCCCTTTAAAATAACCTAATGTAAAGTACATGCATGCAAAAAGCATGGGTGCTTTGCATCTATTATTTGTATGGGCAGCCAAAAGCTGTTTTCCTCTTCTGGCCCAGCCTTCCCTTGGAAATCTTTTTTTCTAACCCAGCTTAAAGTAGACATGCTGTGGAAGACTGTGTATACCTTTCACCAGAAATAAAAGGTTAACAAATAAATATAATTATATAAATATATGTAGGGATACTTTGAAAGGAACATACCAATTGGGATGGAGAGTTTGTTGGGTAGGCAGCTCCCCATGGGGCAGCTAGCAATGGCAGTGTCCCCAGAGTTTTCCTAGAGAGATCACCATTTTGCTCTTGTGTATCCCTTTTGCTTTTAAGTAGGCAACATGTCTTAAGCTGTGCTCTAATTTTCCTAATATCTAACTTTAAGCTCCATGGAGATTTTTATTTTGGATGAGAAAGTTTCCTTCCACACTCTCATGCCACCTTTAACTTCTTTGAGTTTGGAGTGCCAAATCCTTTGGACTCAGTTAAGCTGTTTTGAGTTTTCTAATGGAAGAGGTTTCCTTCCTGTAAATGGAAGCTGAGATCACCAGAATCCAAGGAGAGGATGATTTCCAGACATCCTGAGAAGAAGGAGACAGGGGAAAAAAAGAGAGATGATGGACCACATTAATGGCCCATGAGTATCCTTTCAAGACTGGGAGTAAGAGGTATCACCCTTGATACTACAAGAAGAAGTAGGAGTTACAACATTAAAACATTTAAAACACAATCTATGATAGTTCATTTACCTTGGGGGGAAATACCACACTTACCCAATATTCCAATGGCAGGAAAGAAATCAAATAACTAATTTGATCAAATGAGAATAACATCTGAAATAAGAAAGGCTTTAAGAAGTCACAAACTTTCTAAAAGAACTTATAACATCTTAAAACTGAAGTACTCAGCTGTAAAGACTTTAATTCATCATTGGACCTTATCAGGAAAAGAGTAAAGTTGGAACGCACCAATCAACTCTCATGTGTCTTATTGAATAATGACTTTAATATTCTCTAATGCTGAGATCGTCAGAGCTGTGAGTAAGAGACTTAAGCATGGGAAAAGTATTTATTTATTTAACATTTTTTTATACCGGGATTCCTGTAAATTTTACATATCGTCTCGGTTTACATTGTAACTGAAAAACATTAGTAAAGTAAAGAGCAATGTGAGGGCCTTGAAAGGAAACCTTTCCCGCCATGCAGGAAACCTTGAAAAGTAAAGTTAATGGAATAATAACAGTGTCTATCTAAACTGAATTATGAGATATGACCTCTGCAACTGTTAGCCGGATTCAACCATCACTAGCTTTCAAGAGCTCATTCTCTCTCCTCAGGTCAGAATATTACCAGGAAATATAGAGCAATGTGTCTGTCAAAGATGAATCAGAAGAGGCATTCCAATGATAAAGTGAAGGATTGGAGAGGAAAGGGTGAGGGGGGGGGTTGATAGGGGAGCAGAAAGCGATAAGTGGTACTCAGCTAAAGTAAGTTTGGTTGTTAAAATAATTGTCTTAAAGTTAACCTGGTTCCAAGCTAACCTTTTGCTCAGTAGGACTTTTTTTTTTTTTTTTTTTTTTTTTTTTTAGACTTGGGTATTCAACAGATTACATGTGATATTCAGCAGAGGTTCCTGGTGAGTCTGCTGGTTTTCCCTGCTCAGCAAGGTTATGCCACTCTGGAAGCAGAAGTAACAACCATAGGCTACTAGGCAATGCTCTCTGGTTTTCAGGAAATCCCAAATGAATACGCATGAGATAAATTTGCATACAAATGAGGCAGGGTGCATGCAAATCTCTCTCATGCATATTCATTAGGGATATCCTGAAAACTTGACTGGTTTGCAGCTCTCGATGACCGGAATTGCCCACCGTGGCCTAAAGGGATCTATGCACCAGCCCTTGTGAGAACTGCTAAAAGTCATGCTGAGAAGTATTGCTGAGAGAGGATCCTGTGAAAGGATATGAGTACTCATATCAAATTTTCAAGGTGACTATGCCACATATGATGTTTAAGAATCCCACTATCAATTGGTGTGCCTCAGGTTTCCTGTTCTGGGCCATCTTCTCTTCTCTTTGTATGCTAATTCCCTTGGTACTCTGATTTCCTCTCATGAGTTTCAATAGCATTTTTATGCCTATGACTCCCATATTTACCTCTCTACACCAGAAATTTCATCAGAGATCCAGTTCCAGATCTCAGCCTGCTTGTCTGACTGCTGCCTGGATGTCCCCTTATTACCTTAAACTCAACATGGCCAAGAGAGAGCTCCTTACCTTTTTCCCCCCAAGCCCACCTCCTCCTTCCTCCTTTCTGTGTTTTTGTGGATAACACTGTCATTCCTTAGTCCACTCTGCCCAAAACCTAGGAGTCATCTTCGCCTCCGCTCTCTCCTTCTTTATGCATATCCAAAACTCTGCTAAAATGTTCCATTTCTTTCTGTATATCACCTAAATCCATTCCCTCCTTTCTGAAAACACTTCCAGAATCCTTATCCACTCTTTCATCTTCTCCCACTATTGCATCCTGCTCCTCACAGGTCTCCCAGCGAGCCCTCTCTCTCCACTGCAATCTGTTGTAAATTCAACTGTGCAACTTACCTTTCACCAAAGTCTCTCTACCCATATAACCTCTCTACTGAAGTTACTGCATTAGCTCCATATCCATTCCCACATACAGTTGAAGCTCCTCTTACTCCCCTGCAGCTCTTCATTCTCTCTCCTCTCTTATCTCATTTCACTCCAGCTCGTGTACTCCACTCATCGGATAAGTCACTCCTAGCTTTGCCTTTCTCCTTTATCATCAATTCCTGACTCCATGCTTTCCACCTGGCTGCATCATGTGCTTCTTACAGACTTCCTGAGCTGGTGCGTCATGCTTCTTCTCTCACCTTGTTTAAATCCCTTTAAAAACCCACCTTTTTGTGGCTACTTTTAAATCTTAAACCTGATTGTCTACCTTCAGCCTCATTAACTCATTTTAACCATTGTCTTTTTATATGAAACTCCCGAAGTCTCTTGACATGGATGTTTGTCATGATTAGATTATAAGCTCTATTGAGAAGGGTCTTTCTCTTGTGTTATTTGCACAGTGCTGCATATGTCGAGTACTGCTATAGAAATGTTAAGTACAAGTAATAGTAGTCGTAATAGTAATAGCAGTAAGATCTTGAAAGGTGTAACTAGAGGAAGAGAAATGTAAAAGTGTATTTGTTTTTTGTTCTGCTGCTTATTGCTGATGTTGATTCCTGTCAGACATTCCTTTTACTTCCCTGGGGTTACAAATATGTCAGGTTCTAATTTTCCTTTGGCATATATAAACTGCTTTGAGATTTTGTACAATAGAAAAGTCCCTGTATGTTACGGTTCTGGCCGCGAGCGCCGCTACAGTACCTGCTTGGTTCCTGCTTGCTTGCTACATTTCCTGCCTGGTTCCAGTACCCGTGTCTTGCTACAGTTCCTGCCTGCCTGGTTCCAGTACCCGAGTCCTGCTACAGTTCCTGCCTGGTTCCAGTACCCGAGTCCTGCTACAGTTCCTGCCTGGTTCCAGTACCCGAGTCTTGCTACAGTTCCTGTCTACTGTTCTAGTCTGGTTCCAGTTCTCAGTCCTGATCATCAACCCGCCTAAGTCCCAGTGGCCGAGCCCCTACGGGCTCCTCCCGGGGGGGCTTCGGCTTCCAAGGGTGAAGCCGCCTAAGTCCCAGTGGTTGGGCTCCTATGGGCTCCTCCCAGGGAAGCACCAGCTTCCAGGGTGAAGAGCACCTTTACGTCCTGCCTGAACATCTGCCTCCCGGCCTGCCACATGCTAGAGATGTTGAACACCTATCCCAATCTACTGCAGGTCGGCCCAAGGGTCCACTAAATTGAGACTCCATAACAGATTGCAAGGCCAAGGACTCGGCGGATGCGCCCGCTCCCTCGGTCCTGCCCGGGATGGCCCGCCAGATGCTACAGCACCAGAGCTGCATTGATACTCTGGCAGCCATGGTGGAACGGCTGTCCTCTCGCCTGGAGTCCTTGCCTCCTGCTGGCGGGGTCCCCGAGGGACACAGCTCTTCTGTGACTCAGCTACCGGCACCCTCTCGCTACGCTGGAGATTTAAGGACCTGCCGCGGCTTTCTGAACCAATGTTTCGTATGGTTCTCTCTGTTACCTCGACAGTTCCCCTCGGATGTGGTGAAAGTGGCATATATCCTGTCCCTGCTTGATGGGAAAGCCTTAATATGGGCTTCTCCCCTTTGGGAAAACAATGATCCCTCGCTAATTAACTTACAACAGTTCATCTCGAATTTCCGACAGGCCTTTGATGAGCCCGCCCGAGTAGCTGCAGCTACATCGGATCTGCTGCAACTTCGTCAGGGGGCTCACTCCTTGGCAGATTATGCTATGGAATTCCGGACTTTAGCCCAAGAAGTAGGTTTGCAGGATGGTTGTCTTAAGGCCATCTTCTTGGAGGGTCTCTCCGGACACATAAAGGATGAGATTGCTGCCCGAGATCTGCCGGAGGACCTCAACGCCTTGATAGAGATGGCTGCCCGCATTGACTGCCACCTACAACAATGGGCCAAGGAGCAGCACTCCTCTCGCCACAGTTCAGTCTCTGTGTCAGCGAGATCTGCGTCTTCTCCTAAGACTTCTCGTCCAGACGCTCCCACCTGCGAACCCATGCAGCTGGGACGGGCCCCGCTCTCAGCTGAAGAGAGGCAACATCGCCGTTCGTTGAAATTGTGCTTATATTGTGGCCAGAAGGGCCACTTCGTGGCACGCTGCCAGGAGCGTGTGGAAAATGCCAAAGCCTAGGAGGTCAGGAGGAGCTCCTCCTGGGCTGTGCTACAGCTCCTCAATGTACCATGCCTGTTACCCTGGAATACCCTGGAGGGTCCATTGAGATGATTGCATTCCTGGATTCTGGAGCCGGAGGTAATTTCATCCTGCAGGACTTAGTCTCCCAGTTGCGAATTCCTACGCATAGACGAGAGGTCCCGTTGCGAATTCCCTCCATCCAGGGGACGCTTCTTCCAGGACCTGTCCTGATGTCCACAGAACCCATTACTGTCTGCACCGGGGTGATCTATTCAGAGGAGATAGCCTTCCTAGTGTTGGATAAGGCTGTCCACCCTGTGGTGCTAGGGTTGCCATGGTTACAGAAGCACTCGCCCACGATTCAGTGGGATACTCTACAGATTGTCAAGTGGAGCCCTTTCTGCCTAGCCAATTGTATGAAAGTGCCTAAGGCTCCCAGACTTACGTTGATGCACTCTGCCCTATGAGGACTTATGCACCTTATGAGGACTTCATGGATATTTTTTCCAAGACCAAGGCGGAGATCCTTCCGCAGCATCGTCAGTATGACTGCGCTATAGACCTGTTACCTGGAACTATGCCCCCCCGAGGAAGGGTATATCCTTTATTGTTACCTGAAACCCAGGCCATGTCCGAGTATATTTCAGAGAATCTGGCCAAGGGGTTTATTCGCCAGTCAAAGTCGCCTGCAGGGGCAGGCTTCTTCTTTGTCAGCAAGAAGGACGGCTCGCTGAGACCGTGCATAGACTATCGAGGCCTAAATTCCATTACCAAGCGGGATCATTACCTGCTCCCGCTAATCCCAGAGCTCCTCGATAGGCTCCAGGGAGTGAAGATTTTCACAAAGTTGGACTTACGAGGTGCTTACAACTTAGTCAGAATTCGTCCCGGAGACGAGTGGAAAACCACTTTTAATACCAGAGATGGGCATTACGAATATCTTGTGATGCCTTTCTGCTTATGTAATGCTCCGGCGGTGTTCCAGCACCTTATGAATGAGGTGTTACGGGACCTTCTGAACACCTGCGTAATCGTCTACCTCAACAATGTGCTAGTCTACTCCCAGGACCTGCCTTCACACCGTCAGCATGTCCGTCTAGTGCTCCAAATACTTAGGGAGCATGGTCTGTATGCGAAACTTGAAAAATGTAGTTTCCAGAAGACATCCCTGCCGTTCCTGGGCTACATAATCTCTGCAACAGGCTTCCAAATGGATCCTGAGAAAGTGGCGGCCATTAAGAATTGGCCCGGGCCGAGGGGCCTCAAAGCGTTGCAACGCATCCTCAGCTTTTCCAATTTCTACCATCACTTTATTCCCAATTATTCCCGTAGTGTGGCCCAGTTGACTGCCCTCACCCGAAAGGGGGCCCAACGTGGTGGATTGGCCTGTTCCTGCCTGCCAAGCCTTCGAGGCCCTCAAAGAAGTGTTCTTGTTAGACACCTGCCTTCGTCATCAGGATCCCAGCTGGCCCTTTGTGGTGGAAGTTGATGCCTCCAATTTGGCCATGGGGGCCATGCTGAGCCAGTACTCTGATTCTGGACAATTGTTACCTTGTTCAAATTTCTCGAAGAAATTCTCGCCGGCAGAGAGCAACTACTGTGTTGGTGATAAAGAGTTGCTAGCCGTGAAACTTGCCCTGGAGGAATGGAGACAGTGGTTGGAGGGAGCCAACCATCCAGTTACGATTTACACCGACCACAAAAACTTAGCATTCTTGAAGCAAGCCCAATGCCTGAACCCAAGGCAAGCTCGGTGGTAGCTGTTTTTGGGTCGGTTTAACTTTACGCTACCGACCGGCTCTAAGAATGTTCGAGCCGACGTGCTCTCACGCTCTTCTGAGGTCGAAGAGACTCCTGACACTCCCCAGTACTGGAAGTTCACCTTTCCTCGTTGTCTATGGGAAGCAACTTCGACCACCCTTGCCTTCGCCTGAACCTAGTGCACTCCCGGCAATGCAACTTTCAGCCCGCCAGCTTCTTTCCTTATGGACTTCTATCCAGGGAAAGCTCCATAAAGCCGCCCAGTCTGCCAAGAAATGAGTGGATAGGCATCATCAGCCAGCACCTGTCTTCCTTCCTGGAGACCGCATCTGGCTTAGTACTAAGAATCTACAGCTACGAATCCCGTCTCGAAGACTAGCTCCGAGATTCTGTGGGCCTTTTTGAGTCGCCGAACGAATGGGAGTAGTCTCATACCGACTGCGCATACATGACGTGTTCCATGTGTCATTGCTGAAGCCTCTTGTTTTATCCAGATACCACTCCCAGGCTCCTGAGCCATCGGATCCTTCAGTACCGCACGATGTTACATATCAAGTACGTGAGATCTTGGATGTCCGGTTCCATCAACGACGCTGGGAGTACTTGCTTGCCTGGGAGGGTTGCAGACCCGAGGATAATTCTTGGGAATCGGCCCGTAACATCCTTGACAAGGACTTTTTACGGCAGTTCCATCTGGACCACCCAAGTAAACCTGGACCGGCTAAGAGGGAGCGTAAGAGGGGAGGTACTGTTACGGTTCTGGCTGCGAGTGCCGCGACCAGACCCTTACCTCCGTGCTCCTGGACCTGTTCCCGCTTCTGGAAGCCTGGTTTGCGGCCTGTTTGGCGGCGTCCCTGCGGGGGCCGTGCCGCCAGGAAGCCTCCCATGGACGCCCTGCTTCTAGGCGCACGCGCGCGCCGCTTGGGTGCTTTTCTAGGTCGTTTCCCGCCGGTGGTGACCCCACCCAGTTCCTGACGTCAGACGCCGCGGCCTTGATAAGCCGGCCGTGGACACTCAATCTTTGCCTTGCAACGGGTTTACCTCCTGGTTCCCTGTTGCTTCGTGCCCCGGAGTGAGTTGCCTTGGTACTCGCTCCATTCCTGCTTACCTGCTACAGTACCTGCTTGGTTCCTGCTTGCTTGCTACAGTTCCTCGCTGGTTCCAGTACCCGAGGTGTTGCTACAGTTCCTGCCTGGTTCCAGTACCCAAGTGTTGCTACAGTTCCTGCCTGCCTGGTTCCAGTACCCGAGACCTGCTACAGTTCCTGCCTGCCTGGTTCCAGTACCCGAGTCCTGCTACAGTTCCTGCCTTGTTCCAGTACCCGAGTCTTGCTACAGTTCCTGTCTACTGTTCTAGTCTGGTTCCAGTTCTCAGTCCTGATCATCAACCCGCCTAAGTCCCAGCGGCTGGGCTCCTATGGGCTCCTCCCAGGGGGGCTTCGGCTTCCAAGGGTGAAGCCGCCTAAGTCCCAACGGCTGGACTCCTACGGGCTCCTCCTGGGGAGCACCAGCTTCCAGGGTGAAGAGCACCTCTACATTCCTGCCTGCCTGGCCTGCCACATACTAGAGACGTTGAACACCTATCCCAGTCTCCTGCAGGTCGGCCCAAGGGTCCACTAAATTGAGACTCCATAACACTGTATCCAAATATACCTGGAAAAATTACTGAAAAGGAATATACAAACTGACTTCATATTTTGACTTAGATTTTCCAAAGAAACATTTTCAGAGATTAATTCAAATATATTATAAATTCTTCTGTCTCTTTGCAATCCATCAAGTTTAGATTAGATCAGATTAGTGCTTCAGCAGGAGTAAATGAAGAGCATGAAATTAGTTGAATAATGGGTTTCAACTAGTCCATACTGAGGATATAATTTGTCAAAAATTCTTGAAAGAGATTTGATCTTCTCCACATTGTAGTTGTTAATGAAAACAAATGACATTAAAGAGTTGAACCCTTTGAGACATTTTGGAATCACTAAATGTTTTATAGAAATACTATAGTAAATCTTTGGCATAAGCCTGGGGCATGACTTCAGATTCTCCTCTGCCACCAGTTCAGTGGTGGCCTTTGAGGTTTATCCCTCAGAGTAGCAGAAAGGCTCTTTCAATTACTCCTCTGCATTCTTGGGATTCAGTTGAAAATAAGTTGTTTGTCTTGATCTGACTTTTGCAGTTCGTAAAGTCATATACGGATAACATATTATACATAAATTTTGCTTCCCTTTAAATAAAAGTTAACAGAATTATACCTAGTTTGTTGAAACCATTCCTAATGATGCCCAGTTTTGTGGTACTGAAAGTATACGTTTATAAAATTCTTAGTACTCTGATGTGGACAGATCTCTCAGACTGAATGGGTTGACAGAGTTTAAATCCTACCCTTTCTGAAGAAACTGCAGGGAAGGGAAATAGTACCAGAAATGCAGAGATTACAGCATTAACTGTTGAGTCCATATAAACCTACTTAGGACTCTCTCTAAAAAAAAACAAAAACCAACAACAGGAGTTTTCTGTTTATGAGAGCTCTATATAGATGTCTCCCTCTTAGACTGGGAAAATACAAGTTGTACGCTAATGCTATGGCTGGGTATTCTTAGTCAAAGAACAGGTAATACTGTGCTTTTATTTATCTACTTTTTATATGTACTTTATATTTGTAACTCCCGTTCCACCTGGGGAAAGGTAAAATTAAGGGATATATTCTTTAGAGTTTGTGTGTGTCTGAGGTAATAAGCAAGCCAGAGATAGTGAATTCTAGTGTCTGTCTTTCCCACCCACTCAACCCTTGATTTTTAGGCACAAGACACTTTCTCATTAAAAATCAATTAGGGTCATCTAAATCATACTGTTATGCCAGCCCTTATTGAAAGTTTAATCATCCCCTTGTAGGACACTAGCTGATTAATTAGTAAATTCACCTGTAAATTTAAAGTACTCTTATTCCAACTCCCTTAGTATCCTAAACTTAACTAGGAACTCAATAAAACTAAGATGAAGGCAGCAGTCCAGCAGCAAGAGGGGGGCTTTCCAGTCTTTTGCATTCAGTGTCACATGCATGATTTTTTACCCGCCGGTGAGAGATTGTATGTGTGCACTCAGTGCAAAGAGCTCCTGGCTCTCAGGGAATGAGTCTGAACTCTGGAGGCTAAAGTAGCAGACTTGGAGGAGTTGAGGGAGACAGAGAGGTACATTGATGAGACCTTCAGGGACATAGTAGCCAAGTCCCAAATCCAGTCTGGCAGCCCCAGTGCTGCCTTGGATCAGAAAGGTCTCCCAGTAGGAGAACATCACCCTGGTGTATTCTTGTAGCAAGGACCTGCTCTCCAGGTGATGTATTCTCCTCTCGCACTGAGGATAAGTCTCCCAGGGCTACTGCCCAGGAGAGAAGGGTTAGGCCGGCCATCATAGTTGGTGATTCGATTATTAGAAATTTATTTATTTATTTATTTATTTAAAATTTTTGTATACCGACATTCGTTAAGCAAACATCACATCGGTTTCCATGTAACATAAAACTGGCCAACAGGGCTTTACAATGAAACTGATAAGGGAACTGGGAGGTGGGAAGAGGGGGGGGGGGAAATGGAAGATACCGTACAAATATATAAGCATAATAACATGGTTAGATATAAGCAATAAAAATTATATTCAAGTATTATATACAAGTAAATTATTTACAATAAAATGTTCTGGGTTTGAGGGGCGAGGAGAGGAGCAGGGGAGGGGTGTGGAGAGAAGGAGTAACAAGCAGGGGGGGTTCATGTGTAGGCTCGTGCGAAAAGCCAAGTCTTGAGATTTTGTCTAAAGTTTTTGGGGCAGGTCTCATGGCGTAGATGGGTGGGGATAGAGTTCCATAGGGAGGGTCCAGCTAGGGAAAGTGCACGTTGTTTGGTGGTTGTTAGGTGGTAAAGTTTGGGAGATGGAGTGTGAATATTTGCTGTGTAGGGTGTTATAGTAGGTCTGGAGGGGAAACGGATATATAGACTGTCTGAGAACCAGAGCATGTCAAGATTGTGCTTTATGTATGAGGGTGAGAGTTTTAAACTGGATTCTGGCAGTGATGGGAAGCCAATGTAGTTGTTTGAGGACAGGTGTGATGTGTTCTTTTCTGCGGGAGCCGGTTAATATACGTGCAGCTGCATTTTGCAGTAGCTGAAGGGGGGCAAGGCTGTTTTTCGGGAGACCTAGGAGCAAAGCGTTTGAGTAGTCTATTTTGGATAATATAAGGGCTTGTAGGGCGGTTCTGAAGTCATTAAAATGCAACAGGGGTTTAAGTTTTTTGAGGGTGTGTAGTTTGTAGTAGCAGTCTTTGATGGTGGATGAGATACATTTCTGCAGGCTGAATTGGGGGTCAAGTGTGACACCTAGGTCTCTAACAGTTTGGGAGAAAGTGGGGAGAGAGGGGGGATAATTGGTTGCAAGTGTAGGTAAGGAATTGATGGATTGAGGAGAGATGATCATGAGTTCTGTTTTGTTGGGGTTTAGGGCTAGGTTGAGCTGAGTGAGGAGACAGTTGATGGATGTGAGGGCGCTGTCCCATCTTTTTAGGGCATTGGAGATGGAATCGGAAATAGGTATAAGAACCTGTACATCGTCGTAGATAGCAGGGTGGCTGGTGGACATGAAGAACACCTGATAACTTGCCTGCCTGGTGCGAAGGTGGCAGACCTCACGCATCACCTAGATAGGATTATAGACAGTGCTGGGGAGAAGCTGACTGTCATGGTACATGTTGGCACCAACGACATAGGAAAATGTGGGAGAGAGCTTCTGGAAGCCAAATTTAGGATTTTAGGTAGGAAGCTGAAATCCAGAACCTCCAGGGTGGGATTCTCTGAAATGCTTCCCCAGAAGCAGCCAGAGCTCCAGAGTTTCAATGCATGGAGTGCAGGGAAGAGGGACTCAGCTTTGTAAGGAACTGGGGAAACGTTTGGGAAAAAGGGAGACTTTTCCGAAAGGATGGGCTCCACCTTAACCAGAGTGGAACCAAGCTGCTGGCACTAACTTTCAAAAAGGAGATAGAGCAGCTGTTAAACTAGAACAATGGGGAAAGCCAACAGTCACTCAGCAGTGCATGGTTCAGAGAAATGTATCCTTGAAGGATACTAAAGAAACAGGAGAGTAGGGCATCTCAACAGAGAGGTTCCATTAAAAGCAAACATAGTCCATATGCCTAAATATAAAAAATCATTGAAGCTAATGATTTCCGAATTATCCCAAACAACTGAGAAGCAGGTTGTTAAAACAAACAAAACACACACTTTGAAATGTCTGTATGCCAATGCCAGAAGTCTAAGAAGTAAGATGGGAGAGTTAGTGTGTATAGCAGCAAATGATGAGATTGACATAATTGATATCACAGAGACTTGGTGGAAGGAGGATAACCAATGGGTCAGTGTTATATCAGGGTACAAATTATATCGCAATGATAGGGAGGATCAACTTGGAGGGGGTGTGGCACTTTATGTCTGGGAGGGTATAGAGTCCAACAGGATAAAGATCATGCTCAGTAGAATCTATATGGGTAGAAATCCCATGTGTGTTAGGTAAGAGTATAGTGATAGGAGTATACTACCATCCACCTGGACAAAATGGTCAGACAGATGATGAAATGCTAAGAGAAATCAGGGAAGAAAACCAATTTGGCAGTGCAATAATAATGGGAGATTTCAATTACCCCAATATTGACTGGGTAAATGTAACATCAGGACTTGCTAGAGACATAAAGTTCCTGGATGTAATAAATGATTGCTTCATGGAGCAATTGATTCAGGAACCAACAAGAGAGGGAGCTATTTTAGATTTAATTCTTAGTGGAATGCAGGATTTGGTGAAAGAGGTAACGGTGGTGGGGCCACTTGGCAACAGTGATCATAACATGATCAAATTTAAACTAATAACTGGAAGGGGGACAATACGTAAATCTGCAGCCCTAACACTAAACTTTCAAAAGGGAAACTTTGCTAAAATGAGGAAAATAGTTAGAAAAAAACTGAAAGGTGCAGCTGCAAAGGTTAAAAGTGTTCAACAGGCTTGGACATTGTTTAAAAATACAATCCTAGAGGCGCAGTCCATATGTATTCCACACATTAAGGAAGGAGGAAAGAAGGCAAAACGATTACCGTCATGGTTAAAAGGTGTGGTGAAAGAGGCTATTTTAGCCAAAAAAAATCCTTCAAAAATTGGAAGGAGGATCCATCTGAAGAAAATAGGATAAAACATAAGCATTGTCAAGTTAAGTGTAAAACATTGATAAGACAGGCGAAGAGAGAATTTGAAATGAAGTTGGCCATAGAGGCAAAAACTCATAATAAAAACTTTTTAAAATATATCTGAAGTAAGAAACCTGTGAGGGAGTTGGTTGGACCATTAGATGACCAAGGGGTTAAAGGGGCTCTTAGGGAAGATAAGGCCATTGCAGAAAGACTAAATTAATTCTTTGCTTCCATGTTTACTAAAGAGGATGTTGGGGAGATACCAGTTACGGAGATGGTTTTCAGGGGTGATGAGTCAGACGAACTGTACAAAATCACTGTGAACCTGGAAGATGTAGTAGGCCAGATTGTAGGGATGTGCAGACCAAAAGTTTAAGTTCATAAGTCCATAAGTCGAAAGGGGGTCCCATTTGCGGTCAATATGGACATATGGAGAATTCCATAAGTTGAGTCTATGTCCATATGTGCAAATAAAAATTTAAACCCCTCACCCGCCTTAATCCCGCCCCCCCCCCCCAAGACTTACCAAAACTCCCTGGTGGTCCAGCGGGGTCAGGAGGCCATTCCTGAACTCCTTTGCAAGGAGCACGTGACATTGGCATCACGTCGGAGTGACGCGGCGTCACGTGATTCCCCTCGGGTTCGCTCCCGGACCCCTCGTTGGGCCCAAAAGGCACTTTTGGCCAGCTTGGAGGGGCCTCCTGACCCCCCCAAGCTGGCCAAAAGTGCCTTTTGGGCCCAACGAGGGTTCCAGGAGCGAACCCGAGGGGAATCACGTGACGTCGGCGTGACGTCGGAGTGACGCGGCGTCACGTGATTCCCCTCGGGTTCACTCCCGGACCCCTCGTTGGGCCCAAAAGGAACTTTTGGCCAGCTTGGGGGGGCCTCCTGACCCCCCCAAGCTGGCCAAAAGTGCCTTTTGGGCCCAACGAGGGGTCCAGGAGCAGAACCGCGATGGACCACGTGACGTCGGCGTCACGTCGGAGTGACGCGGACGTCACGTGATTCCCCACGCGTCCGCTCCCGGACCCTCACGGAACTTTTGGCCAGCTTGGGGAGTTTTGGTAAGTCTTGGGGGGGGGGGGATTAAGGAGGGTGAGGGGTTTAAATTTTTATTTAGATCAACAATTGCGATTTCCAACGTATTCAACATAGCTATGTTGAATAAGTTGGAAATCCGATCGTTTACGCCTCATCATTTTTTTAAGTTAAAAAAAAAAATAAGTTGCGTTTTCCATTTAAGTTCAAAACGAATGCACACCCCTACCAGATTGACAAACTAAAGAGTAGCAAATCACCTGGATCAGATGATATGCATCCTAGGGTACTGAAGGAACTAAAAAATGAAATTTCTGATCTATTAGTAAAAATTTGTAGCCTATCATTAAAATCATCCATTGTACCTGAAGACTAGATGGTGGCCAATGCAACCACAAAATTTAAAAAAGGCTCCAGGGGTGATCCGGGTAACTATAGACCAGTGAGTCTGACTTCAGTGCGGGGAAAAATAGTAGAAACTATTCTCAAGATCAAAATCGTAGAGCATATAGAAAGACAATATTTAATGGAACACAGTCAACATGGATTTAGCCAAGGGAAGTCTTGCCTAACAAATCTGCATCATTTTTTTGAATGGGTTAATAAACATGTGGATAAAGGTGAACCAGTAGATATAGTGTATTTGTATTTTCAGAAGGCATTTGACATAGTCCCTCATGAGAGGCTTCTACGAAAACTAAAAAGTCATGGGATAGGAGGCAATGTCCTTTCGTGGATTACAAACTGGTTAAAAGACAGGAAACAGAGTGTAGGATTAAATGGTCAATTTTCTCAGTGGAAAAGGGTAAACAATGGAGTGCCTCAGGGATCTGTACTTGGACAGGTGCTTTTCAATATATATATAAATGATCTGGAAAGGAATACGATGAGTGAGGTTATCAAATTTGCGGATGATACAAAATTATTCAGAGTAGTTAAATCACAAGCAGACTGTGATACATTGCAGGAGGACCTTGCAAGACTGGAAGATTGGGCATCAAAATGGCAGATGAAATTTAATGTGGACAAGTGCAAGGTGTTGCATATAGGGAAAAATAACCCTTGCTGTAGTTACACGATGTTAGGTTCCAGATTAGGAGCTACCACCCAGGAAAAAGATCTAGGCATCATAGTGGATAATACTTTAAAATCGTCGGCTCAGTTTGCTGCAGCAGTCAAAAAAGCAAACAGAATATTAGGAATTATTAGGAAGAGAATGGTTAATAAAACGGAAAATATCATAATGCCTCTATATTGCTCCATGGTGAGACCGCACCTTGAATACTGTGTAGAATTCTGGTCGCCGCATCTCAAAAAAGATATAGTTATGATGGAGAAGGTACAGAGAAGGACAACCAAAATGATAAAGGGGATGAAACAGCTCCCCTATGAGGAAAGGCTGAAGAGGTTAGGGCTGTTCAGCTTGGAGGGGGATATGATAGAGGTCTTTAAGATCATGAGAGGTCTTGAACGAGTAGATGTGGATCGGTTATTTACACTTTAGAATAATAGAGGGACTAGGGGGCATTCCATGAAGTTAGCAAGTAGCACATTTAAGACTAATCGGAGAAAATTCTTTTTCACTCAATGCACAATAAAGCTCTGGAATTTGTTGCCAGAGGATGTGGTTAGTGCAGTTAGTGTAGCTGGGTTCAAAAAAGGTTTGGATAAGTTCTTGGAGGAGAAGTCCATTATCGGCTATTAATAAAGTTTACTTAGGGAATAGCCATTGCTATTAATTGCATCAGTTGCATGGGATTTTCTTAGTGTTTGGGTAATTGCCAGGTTCTTGTGGCCTGGTTTGGCCTCTGTTGGAAACAGGATGCTGGGCTTGATGGACCCTTGGTCTGACCCAGCATGGCAATTTCTTATGTTCGTATGTCACATTCCCAGCCTTGGGGAGCATTAAAAGAAATCAGTCTCTTTCCTCACAACCACAAACACAAAAATACTTTAGTCCCTTATCACAGACACTTCTTTGGCCTACCCTGGCCCTCTTTTTTCTTTCTATTTCTGGATTTAGTTACTCACAATGTCCTGATCAGTTGAAGGAAGACATCCCTCCGTTCTGTAGACAGGAGTCCTCTGAGCCCCGAAGCAAGTTCCTGCTGACACAGTTTGCCTCCTGGTTCTAACAAGTTTCCATTGCAAAGTGCACTTTTCTTTCAGTCTTCAAAACAGCTTCACTCATATTTTCATTCCTGAGACTCCATGAGAAAATCTCTGCCTGAATGTCTGTTTCTCCACCCCCCTCGTGCTCGCCTGTTCACTCTGGAGAAGCCCCAGACTAAACATAATCAGGGTTTTTATAACCTTCTCCTGAAACTAAGCCCTTAAGGGCTGTACTAAATTAATTGTCATTCAGGGAGTTATCTGTAACACCCTCTGACACACAGATGAACCCTTTTGCATTAGAACCTTCTCACATTACTTCACTGCAACATTTACGGACTTCCCTTAGGAGGAAAACTCCATTTTAACATTACACACCCTTAGATCATCAAAACCTACTCTCTCTGTGGCACATATGGGCCATATATTTATATTTGATAAATGTCAACCTGTAAAGTCTATGGTGCTGTACAACAAATCAAACCTAAAAACATAGAAAAATGATATTCAAGTAATAAAAAATGGCCTCATGTTTGGTCGAGAAGTCTCAACAAACCAATACTACCTTTTGACTACAGATTTGTGTTATCAGCCCATATAGATAAAAACAAGGCAAACATTAGCCCCCCCCCCCCCCCAAGGCTCCTAAATAGCCAAACTGAATAAGTAATATCTAAGCTACTTGCAGAACCATTGGAAGTTCTCCAAGTGCAATTCATGCAGAAGGGAATTCCATAGCATTGGGGTTATGTATGTAAAAGAACACAGGTTTTGACACATTTGCATTCCTTAACTGTAAGAAAACATTGCAAAAAATAACTAGCAGATCTCAGAAAACAATTTAGCACATCTCTGTTAAGTCTGTCAGTTAAATAATCTGACCCAACCCAACCAACAACTTAAAAGGCAAGGAAAGAATCTTAAATCTATGTCTCAAAATCACTGGGAGCCAGTGTAAAGACAGCAATATAGGGGAAATGTTTTCTTGAAAAATGCATCCCAAAACTAAACTGGCAATGTTACAATAATGTGCAGATATGCTTTTGCTGGGAAAGAAACAAGAAATGTCAACAAAATGTTTGTTTCTATTCATTTTCAAATCAAAACAAAAGAAAAACAAATTCAATTTATTTTTCATTTTATGTTGAATGATGCTAGTCCCAATCCTCTCCCAATCTGTGAGCAAATTTATTCTGATTATTGCTAATCTGAATGATGTAATCTGTCCTTCAAGTAATTGCTCAACTGCCTTATTCAAGGTTGCAAGAGACTTGCTGTCGTCTATCATTACGTCCATCATTAATTTGTTTCTGGAAGACGGATTGATTCCTGATTCTCTCAAAAGAGCCACAGTTCAACCCCTTCTAAAAAACAGTAACCTTGACAGTGCTGATCCAAATAACTACAGACCCATTTTGTCTTTGCTTTTTTTGGCTAAAGTCAAAACCAATGTATTATTACAATTCTTGGATCATTTAGAAAAGTACAACCTACTTGATCCTCATCAGTTTGGTTTTAGGCGTGCCATGAATACTGAGCTGTCATCATTATCTTTCACTGACACTCTGTGGTGAGGAATCGACATTGGTCAGCAGTTCATTTCTGTCTCTTTAGATATCTCTTCTGCGTTCGACACAGTCGACCATGATATGCTTTGCCACTGACTACAAGAGTTTGGTATGGCAAGTAGGGTTTTACATTTTTTTTTTCTTATCTTCAAAACCACTCACAGCAGATTAAATTTAGGAATGAAGCTTTGCCCTCTCTTATTAAAATAGGGGTTCCTCAAGTTTCCTCATGTTCTTCAGCACTTTTCTACATTTACCTGGCTCCAATCTGTAAGATTCTTGCAAGCTTGAGTGATTGTTACAAAATTTATGCTGATGATATTCCATTTGCTTTACATTTACACTCCACTTGGCAGGACACTCTCGAACACTTAAATATTTGCTTCCCCACCATTAAACAGTGGCTATTCCACAATAAATTGTCCTTGAACATGGCCAAAATGGAATTTCTTTCAGTTCATAGCCCATATTCTATTTTCCCAGAGATGTCTATCATCATTGAGAATTCAGTTTTTCCATTCTAAAAATGTATAAAAAGTTTAGGTGCCATGTTAGACAGCACTTTGTCTTTTTGTTCACACATCAAAATGGTAGTCAGGCAGGGTTTCTTTAAATTGCGTATCCTGTCTGGCCTGAAGAAATTGCTTCATTCTTCAGATTTTCACACTATAGTACAATCATCCATTTTCCCCATTATTGATTATTGTAACAGCCTTCTTCTTGGTCTTCCTGACTCCATTTTACAACCGTTACAGATGTTAATTAATTCAGCCGCTCGTCTCATTGCAGGCATCAAACATCACAATCGTATCACTCCAGTTTTGATCAAACTACAATGACTTTCCATTCATGAACATATAAAATATAAAATAAGCATGTTAACCTTTAAATATGGCATATACATGGCTGAATACTCTTTTAAAAATGTATCAACCCTCAAGGCACTTGAGATCCTCACAGTGAAGGCTTCTAGACATTCATCCTTTAAAAATAGCATGTCTTCATATAACCCATGAATGTGCTTTTTCCGTTGCAGCTCCTGTTCTCTGGAACTCGTTTCCCTTAGAGTTACTTGTGAGTGATAGTTTGAAAACATTTCAAAGTCTTCTGAAAACTTTTTTTTATTTAAGTTGGCATACATTTAACTGCATGTCCTCCACTCAGACATCCATGATGTGTTGCACTTTGAAATCTCCTGAAGTTGCTATGTCCATATCCAGAATAGAGTTACATCCTACATCCGGAAAAGTCTTTTATTGCATATATGATAGTCTTTTGTGACTTTAGTAGTGTTGTTTTAAGCTTTATATTTTAAATGTTATTTATTGTCTTGGCACATTTTAACTATGTATGTTTTATTGTATATCGCTTAGGCCTTTTTAGTTTAAGTGATTAACACATTTTAATAAATGTAAAATGTAAATATAATGCTGCACTACCAAAATCACAAAAAACGTCCCCGCAGGCTTGCTGACACCTCCAGCTCCCCAGGACCACCCTCCCCCCATTCTCTTACCCTATCTTTCGTCTTTATAAGGTAAGAACAATCCCCAGTTACTCCTATTCTGTCTGCTCCTTATTAAAAAAAAATAGTGCTGGCTGATCCAAGGCTGGTTCCATTTTGTTGCATGACACCAGAGGAGCAGGATTAATAATGATCATAGCTTGTACTACTATTCTAAACTAATTACTTGTCACATAAGATGGCAGATTGTGCAAAGCTTTTTAATAATGGATGAGTTTCAATTCTCCAAGTCAAGAAAGGAGCCAAGAACCACTCCCAAGCTCTTTACATGAGATTTAAATGGAAGACCACTCAATCTGCAGATTAAAAGTCTGAAGGTTTGCCTTCCCAACCCACAGAATCTCTGTCCTGGACAGACTGAAAACCAGTTTATTAGCCTTCAACATTTGTTAGTGATCTTAAGAGGGTCCAACTGGTTGTGAATGTATAGACAATAAATTTGTAAATCATCTGCAAAGAAATTAACACTAAATCCCCAAGACCTAATGATGTCTAAAAGAAGATGTAGGTAGATTATAAACAACATTGGGAATAATATCATCTCAAGTATAGACCATGTGGAGACCATGATTTGTTGGACGGAAAAGAATGGAACCACTGTATGACCCTGCATCTGACAGTGATGTCTTTCAACCTAGATAAAAGTATCTCATGTTCAGTGGCATCAAAAGCAGTCATTAAGTGCAGCAGTAGCAAATTGGAAGATGTCCCTTTATAAAAGTTACATCTCAGATCATCTGTAGCCGTCTAAAATAATCATACCTAATGCAGACGCCAGGTTGATAAAGGCCTCATTCAGATACTCTGAAAAATGTACCAACACAGCCCTTTTTATCAATTTTGACAAAAAAGGCAAATTTGAAACAAGTCTTTCTATTGGATTTCTATCTAGGAATGGTTTCTTCAAAATAGGTTTTTCCAAAGCATGTTTGTCTACTTCAGGAAAGTCAGCTACAGACTATGGTTAAAAAGAATTCCCTACACAGACCCTTGTGGTCATACCTAAATTAGACAGGCAGGAGTCTAAAACACATGTAGAGAGCTGAGTCTCTACAAGAAGGGTGATTGCATGATCCAGACTTAAAAACATGAAATCATACCACACAAATAGGAAATTTGTAGTTTCAGGCCCCAACCCAACTAGAAAGTGCTTTGATATCTAAATAAAATAGCAATCAATGAAGGCTATAAATAAACTAAACAATGAAATTCTCCTGTTGACAAATGTTCTGAATTTCATCTGTGGTAAACTGAGAAAGAAATCACAATCTAGAGATGAGTATGAAGAAGGCAATGGACACAGAGGAGAAAAAATGACCTTTCACAATGGAAAATGATCCTTGAAGACAGTTAGACAGATTCTCAATAACTGTCTGGAAGAAAGCACATTTAGCATTGATAATAGCTAATTTATTTAACCTTCAGGCTTATCAGACTACATATTTGATTTCCGCATGAAGCACCTATTCCTAGCCTTTATTTCATTCAGTGAGGAGTATTATACCACAGGGAGACTTTGGGATGACACATCAATCGGGTTTTTGCTTGGCCTACAGTCTCGTGCACGTTAGAACAAATCTGATTCCACTTTAATACCAATTCTAATAAAGCGTGAGCACAATCAGTCTGAAATTCTCGCACTCTTTTACAAGAAAAACAGTAGGATTCAACATTTTGTTTCTATACTTGATAAAGCAATTTCCTTGCATTTTCATACACGTATGTGACTACTTTTACTTCTTTTTTTTTGTACTCCTGTCTACTTCATTAGGAAAGGTGAAACCCAGTAGTTATATCTGTGAGAAAGGAGACAGCAAGAAAAATAAAACCATTCTTTCTGCGAGTTACTGCACTGCATTGTTGCTTCCTTCGTACCCACCAGCTTTCTGTACAAAATCAGAAGGTAGTACTTGGCTGCAGTACTTTTCACCAAGCCAGATTTTTTTTTTTTTTTTTAATGGCATATAGACTGGTAGTGGCGTCCCAGGAAACTAAAAATCCTTTTTTATGGAATTTGCCACAACATCCTTTTCATGAAGCATAGCTTGTGATATCATGGCATGATTAAACTGGATGTTCTCAAGCGAACCTTTTGTCATTGTCAGCAAAGCCTAACACTGGTTTGCAGACTACTAAACAGTAAACAGCTTTGTTTTAAATATAGAAAGGAAATTAACTCTTACCCTCTAAGCAAATTGCAAAGAACATAATCTGCAGTAAAAGAGTGTTGGTATATCTGTAAAACAGAAAGGAAATAACAGATATTAGTAAGTGTCTCCTGGTTTGTTTTTTTTCTGAATTTTTCATTTCACAAAGGAAACATATTATTGCAAGGATTTCACAAACATAATATCCATATTCCCAAGACAATATTCTTCTCAAATAATGTAAGTCGATACAGTTTCTCCCTGCCTTGTAGCTTATTAAAACAGATGGAACGCCGTATGTATCCAGATGCCCTGTGTCGTCTCCATGGCTACCAGCAATTGATTTAACTAGGGGTGTCTGATCCCTGCAATGACTAAAAATAGAGCAGTCATTTATAAGGCACCTTGGTCATTGAGAGACAGCCTGCAGAATGTAACAAGGCACAACAGGTTCATTGTGTTTCCACAACAAAAAAGTGACATGCATAGTTTTTCAGTCAGCATTGTCCTGAATACGTGTTTCTTTAAAGAACAAAATAATAAAGCCTCAGCAATACTAGACATGCCCAAAGTGCCTATTTCTTGAATGTATACTTTACTTTGCCTAGATCCCTTTTTTTTTTTTTTTTTGCCAAAATGTTTTTTTGGTGTTTTTATATTTTGAGCTCAATATTCCGTAATCCGTCGAGTGAAAATATAGCCGGCTAAAGTTATGTAATTTTATCTCGGATATTGAGCAGTACTTAGCTGAACAAGAATGCTGAAAACACACTGAAAACTTCACCCAGACAAAATTATCTGACTATATTGAGGGCAGCGTTTTCTCCAAGCAGACTTACCTGCCTTAGGGGGTCATTTTCTATCCGTATCGCACGCAATAAGGGACCTTTCGCGTGATAGCAAGCGGGGGGGGGGGGGGGGGGCGGAGTCAGGATGGAGTCAGGGCAAGGAAGGGAGGAGTCAGGGTGGCGAGGAGGCGGACGCGGTGTTATCTTCGCTGGCGGCGTAAGGTAAGTTACGTTATCGTCGCCAGTAGCGCGCCCAATAGCACCACCTTTCACGATGGCGCTATTGGGTGCGAAAGCTGGCAGCGATATAACACCGCGGTGGTGCAATCGCTGCCAGCTTTCGCAGGCCCGCTCCCCCCTTCGCCCCCCCCCCCCAAGGGACCGCCGGGATTCACCATTATCTGCGAGAATGGAAAATCCAGGCCTAAGTCTTATCTGCTTAGTGCAGCGCTAGCCAGATGCATTTCAGCCACAACCCCTGGAAACGCTTGTTTATCCAGTCACGTTTTTGCTGGGTAAGGACTTACCTGGGTAAACATTTGCCAGTCAAAGGGGGAGGGTTGGGAATTTCAAATCTTGGTGTTTGCCTAGCTAATTTAAAATATAAGTAGACAACCCCTTTTCAATATCAATCTCTTTACTTAACTTTGAAAGTATCAAAGCATTTGTTTCCAGAAATTGCCTCTTATCACTTCAATTTATTGATTTCCAAAATAGTGGAAATAACAGAGTAAAGAGAGTTATCAAACTGCTGAGAAATAAAAATAAAATCAGAAGTAAAAGGTAGAATTCTATTGATTTTCCTTCTTTTCTGTTTGCTCAATTATTAGCTTTTGAAATGATATAAAATACAGGTTCATACCTAATACATTATCATTACTATAATTAATAGTTATTTTACTATTGTTAATTTTAATTGATACTTTAAAATGCACAATCCTAAGTTACATATCTGCAGGGAAAATGAAATAAACTTTAGAAACTATGTAAATATTTACTTCCTTTAGAGGAAAAATGATCAGTTAATTTTGAATGTCAGCCAAAACTTTGACACAGAATTTCACATTAGCAGACTTTGCTTTCAGAAATACTATTTTACCAAGGACCTTGCTTATCTGTACTTTTTCCTTATCTCTACAAATCACAAAGATTAATAGGGACTAGTTTTTATTTTGATAAACTAAGGGGTGAATTTCCAAACCTTTATGCATGTAAAAATCCCTGGGGGCTTCTCCAACCGCTACTCATTCCAACAGAGCCATGGACTCATCTGTCTACTGACTTTATAGTCACCACCCTCGGAGGGGAGAACCATGATGTGGGTTACGGTTGACAAGTTTTCTAAAATGGCCCACTTTGTGCCTCTAACCAAATTGCCGACAGCACCCGAACTAGTGCAACTCTTCACGCAACATATATTTCCGTATTCATGGACTTCCGCTCCATATTACCTCTGACCGAGGTTTGTAGTTCAAGGTCAAGTACTGGAGAGCACTCTGTAAGAAATTCGGGGTACAATTGGACTTTACAACAGCCTTTCATCTGCAAGGCAATGGTCAAGCGGAATGAAAGAATCAGACCTTGAAAGCTTTTCTCCGAGCTTTCATAGGACATAAACAAGTTGATTGGGTGGCCTTACTGCCATGGGCAGAATTCTCATACAACCACCACTGTCATTCAGCCACCAGTCTATCTCCCTTCCCCTTCCAATTGGTTTATGGGAAACAACTCAAGCCTCCTTTGCCTCTGTCTCTGCCTCTGACTGTGCCTGCAGCACAACTGACAGCCCAACAGCTACGAGATCTTTGGGGATCCATTCAAGATAAATTACAACAAACTGCAAAGAAACAGGCAGACAAACAATGACATACTGCCCCTGTATTCCTCCTGGGAGACAAGGTTTGGTTGAGTACCAAGAACATTCGATTACGGATTCCTTCCTTGTGCCTCGTTCCTAAGTACATTGGTCCGTTTGCAGTAACAGAGTGAATTGGTGCTGTTTCGTACTGCCTACATCTTCCATCCACATTAAGGATTCATAACATTTTTCTTGTGTCTTTACTCAAGCCCTTGGTCTTATCAGCCTTCCACGACAAGCCTCCTGAACCCTCCAAAGCTGCAGCAGAGGAGGACACCATCTACCAAGTAAAGGATGTCTTAGATGTGTGTTTCCATCATAGAAGATGGGACTATTTTCTCTCCTGGGAGGGGTATGGTCCTGAGGAGAATACTTGGGAACCTGCCTCCAACATTCTGGATAAGACTTTTCTCCACCAGTTTCATTTATACCATCCTGCAAAGCCAAAGCCCCCGGGAAAGGGGTGTAGGAGGGGGGGGGGGTACTGTTGCAGTCCCAGCCCGCAGATGTCCACGGGTGGTCCCTCTCCCTATCTCGGGGGTTCTCCGGGCAACCGCAGCATCTCAGAGGCCTGCTCGGGCCTTGCTGGTCCCTTCGCGTGGCGCTCCCTCTGCCAGGGAAATGCTGCCGACGCTCTCCGGATGGTCCCACACCACTAGGTGCGCGCACGTGCAGGGGCTCTAAATTTAAAGGGACCAGCGCGGGAAAGATGACTCCACCTCGGGGATGACATCAGATCGTGTCAGGGATTTAAACCCTGCAGCCAGCCTTACTCTTCGCCTTGCAATGGGTCGTCTCATGAGAGTTCTAGTTGCTTATTCCTGCTCCAGCCTTGTTCCTGCTCCAGCCTGCCTCTGTTTCAGTTGTTCCAGCTTCCCTTTGGCTCATCTTCCTGGCTCTTGACTTGGTACATCCTCGGATATTCTGCTTGCTGCCCGACTCGATCTCTGGCTTGTCTCCGGATTCTGCTGTCTGCATCCTGCCCTGACTGCTGGTCCATTCCATCCTGCAAAGCCGCATGCCTCGACTCGGACTTCTCTTGAACTCTCTTCTCCAGGAGACCCCGCCTAAGTTCAAGCGGTCCAAGTCCCCAAGGGCTTCTCCTAGGGGGATCTCGGGCTTCCAATGGTGAAGTTCCTATGGGTTTTCTGGTTCCGATCCTCCTCCTGGCTCACAAATTCTGGAATTTCTTCGGACCTTCATCTCTAGGAGACCGCTCCTAAGTCCAAGCGGCTCGGGTTCCCAAGGGCTCCTCCCAGGGGAACTTTGAGCTTCCAGTGGTGAAGTTCCTGTAGTCTCCTGGCTCTGATCCGCTTCCCGGCTACAACTTTCGCTGTGGGCCTCCCCTCAGCACAGTTTCATCAACTTCTAGCTGGCCCAAGGGTCCATGATCTCAACAGACAGGCCAGGGGACAGGTGGGCTACCAATTTGGGGAATCTACTCACTGGGATTAGTCAAGATGCTTTCCAAATTGTCAATTCAGAAGGCAGGGCCACATACCAGGAAGTGAAGACTGCCATTCTAAAGAGAGCAGGACTCACCCTACAGTCTACTGACAGTGATTTCAGCGGGGAGTTCTACAGGCTGGGAAAATCTAAGGAACCTATTCCACAGACTTAAAGATGTCACTTGGAAGTGACTGCACACAGAAGGGAAGACTGAGGTGGAGGTAGCAAAAGCGGTCTGCTGGAACAGTCCTAGATAGCCTAGAATGGCCTATGCAGCAGTGGATCTGCCAACACCCAAACCTTATGATTGAAAAGGCACTTGGAATAGCAGAGGCCTATTACCAGGCTCAGACTATGCTGAGTCATCACGGTTTCCAGAGAAGTCACTTGACTCGGGCAGAAAACAATAGAGCCCTAAGAATCAGAGGCCTTGACAACTAGTAGCACAGGTCCACTTGGACTTTTCGCCTCAACCATAACCTTCAGCCAGATCGCCATGTGAAGAAAGAGGCCATTTTGCCAGAGACTGTCCCTGTAGGGATGATGAACCCATGGATGTTAATGCTGTGGCCCCACACTTTTGTAATTTCTTGGATGTCCCCAGCCAGGTAGTATCTACTTTTGTGATTGCTGTTGAGCTAGATTACATTCCAACCCAAGCATTAGTGAACTCTGGGAATGTGAAAATGCTCATTTGAAGAGAGTTAGTGAAGCAAGTCCAGAATGACTATGACATATAGTAGTGATCCTGGCATTAATACACGGGGAACAATGGCAGTATCCAACAAGCTGGGTCTTCCAAGAAAAAATTGAGGTGGGAGTTCTTTCTTGGCTACTCTACCCCATGGTCATAGGATGGGACTATCCAAACTAAGAATCTCTGGAACCAGCTCACAATGGGTTTGTCCAACCACAACAATAAAGATTTGGACTTTCTACAACTCTTTCCCTTAGATGATCCAGATCTCTATCATAAAGACTCAAAGACTCCTACATTCCAGAGACAGCGCCAACAGGACAAATACACTTAGGCTGCTAATTTAGAGGCAGCTAGAGAGGAGGGATCGGAGTCAGGGGAAGAATAGCCACCTATCCAGAATTATGATAAATTGCAGGAAGACCTTGTGGGACTGGAAAATTGGGCATCCAAATGGCAGATGAAATTTAATGTGGATAAGTGCAAGGTGATGCATATAGGGAAAAATAACCCATGCTATAGTTACACAATGTTAGGTTCCATATTAGGAGCTAACACCCAAGAAAGAAATCTAGGCGTCATAGTGGATAACACATTGAAATCATCAATTCAGTGTGCTGAGGCAGTCAAAAAAGCAAACAGAATGTTGGAAATTATTAGAAAGGGAATGGTGAATAAAATGGAAAATGTCATAATGCCTCTGTATCACTCCATGGTGAGTCCGCACCTTGAATACTGTATACAATTCTGGTCACCACATCTCAAAAAAGATATAGTTACAATGGAGAAGGTACAGAGAAGGGTGACCAAAATGATAAAGGGAATGGAACAGCTACCCTATGAGGAAAGACTAAAGAGGTTAGGACTTTTCAGCTTGGAGAAGAGATGGCTGAGGGGGGATATGATAGAGGTATTTAAAATCATGAGAGGTCTAGAATGGATTAATGTGAATCAGTTATTTACTCTTTCGGATAATAGAAGGACTAGGGGGCACTCCATGAAGTTAGCATGTCGCACATTTAAAACTAATCAGAGAAAGTTCTTTTACACTCAACACACAATTAAACTCTAGAATGTTATCTAGGGGATGTGGTTAGTACAGTTAGTATAGCTGGGTTTAAAAAAGGATTGGATAAGTTCTTGGAGGAGAAGTCCATTACCTGATATTAATTAAGTTGACTTAGAAAATAGACACTGCTATTACTAGCAACAGAAACATGGGATAGACTTCATTTTTGGGAACTTGCCAGGTTCTTATGGCCTGGATTGGCCACTGTTGGAAACAGGATGCTGGGCTTGATGGACCCTTAGTCTGACCCAGTATGGCATGTTCTTATGTTCTTAACTGGTCCTTCTGAATGGAAACAATGGGGTGACCTAGGGAGCTTCAAGCAGGCCCAGAGGGAAGATGAGTCCTTTAAGAGGGTCCAAGAGCATATACAGAAGGAGGACAGAAAGGTAGTACCTGGAGTGCAGTTTACAGATCCTATTCTTCCTTATTTTGTGATGAAAGGGGAGTTACTTTACTGACTCACAAAGGGAAATATAGAGGGGTAATTGATAGAACAGCTCTAGTTCCCAAACTGTATCATCAGAAGGTCATGCAACTAGGACACCACTACCTACTAGGGGGAACACCTGCGGGAGGACAAGACCCAGGAGAAAATATTGGCACAAATTTATTGGCCGAGTCTACATAAACAGGTCCAGTTGTATTGCCGGTTCTGCCCTTCTTGCCAATTCACAGAGACTGCTGGAATATGGGTGGCACCTCTCATACCAATGCCTATAATCGAGATTCCTTTTGAAAGGGTGGGCATGGATCTTGTAGTGCCATTAGAAAGATCTACTTGAAGAAATAAATACATCCTCAGGATTCTGGACTATGCCAAAGATATCAAGAGGCAATATCGCTGTGTAACAAGAAGACCCTAAGGGGCAGATTTTCAAAGGCTCCGCGCGTAATATACGCGAGTAACCTGAGAAAATCTGCCCCGCGCATGCCGAGCCTATTTTGTATAGGCTCGGCAGCACGTGCAAGACCCGGGACGCGTGTAAGTCCCGGGGCTTTCAAAAGTGGGCATTCCGGGGGTGGTCTGGGGGTGGGTCCGGGGGCATGACGGTGGTCCAGGGGTGGTCCAGGGGCATGTCCTGAGCCCTCCTCCGTTCCGGCCGTGCCAGAGGTTTATGCACAGGCAGCCTGTCGGCATGCCAAGATACGCCTGCCTCAGGCAGGTGTAAGAAATAAAATAAGGTGGGGGGATTTAGGTAGGGCTGGGGGGTGGGTTAGATAGGGGAAGGTGGGGGAGGGGCCAAAAAAAAGTTCCCTCCAAGGCCGCTCTGATTTCGGAGCGGCCTTGGAGGGAACGGGGAAAGCCATCAGGGCTCCCCTCGGGCTCGGCGCGTGCAAGGTGCACATGTGTGCACTAGAGATGTGAATCGGAACCAGAATCGGGTCGGATTTCAGTTCCGATTCACATCTCTATAGATGTGAATCGGAACCAGAATCGGGTCGGATTTCAGTTCCGATTCACATCTCTAGTGTGCACCCCCTTGTGCGCACCAAGCCCGGATTTTATAACATGGGCGCAGCAGCGCACGCATGTTATAAAATCGAGCATAGATTTGTTCGCGCCGGGTTGCGCAAACAAATCTACGCCCACCTTTAAGTTTTAAAATCTGCCCCTAACAGTGGTGACCACTCTAATGGAAGTTTTTTCATTACTTGGGCTGCCCAAGGAGATCCTGACGGATCAGGGGACCCCATTCGTGTCCAAGGTAATGAAACAACTCTGCACCTTGCTTAAGGTAAAGCCTCTATGCAACTTAGTATATCACCCGCAACCGATGGCCCCGCACCCAGAATATCTTGTACAATTAGAACTCACAAAGAGGGTCCTGTAGCGTTTTGGGCTGGCTGCGGCATCTGGAACAGCCAAGGAAGACAGCAAGATTTGGCTGTTCTAGTCAGGAAAAAGGTTTATTTACAAGACTTCAAAGAAACAGCAAAACAAAACAGTAACTCACCTCACTTTAAACATCCAAAACAGATAAACATATTCCGTACGTGCATACCAATGGCTCAAAGCAGCTCCCCGTGGTTTTCCTAACCCTTCTGGGCTCTGAAAGGAAGAGATCCTCCCGGAACCCAAAATCCTTTGCGGTTTTGTGCCTTAGGGTGGTTTGAGTGAATCTTTTGTATTCTCCCTCACAGTCCAATTTGGCAGTCTCCCCACAGTTACTACTGTTTGAGTCCTGGGAGTTAGTGCTGTTATGCTATAGAAAGGTTTTGAGTTTCTTTTTCACAGGGTTTTTGTGTTACTTCACAAAGTGTCTGACAGTGGAGATGGTCTGTATTGCTGTTAAAGAGGTGACACCAACATTAGAATATTTTTTGTATGCTGGGTTGTAAAGTAAAATGTCCTAATTTTGCTCTGCAAAAATATTGCACTTATTTTCAAATGATTATTATGATTATTGCTGTTTGTTGTAGTTATGTAGCTCTCACCTTGAGCATTCTAGAAAGAAAAATTAAAGCAAATATCAATATATTCTTTTACATTACATGATTGATTGGATCCATCTTGTCCGAGTACTATTGTTTGATTTATTGATATAAACAGAGAGTTATTATGACACGTCTAGGGATGACCAGCCTAATAATGATCCTTCTGTACCCCTTCAGAGAAGCTGAATTTTATGGGCTTTTTTTTTTTTTTTTGTCATTTATTTCAAGGGGATCTCTTCCCATTACCTCTTCTCTAATCTTTTCTTTTCAAATTCCAGAACTCCCTCCCAACCTCCAGGGACACCAATAGGGTTTCCCATGTTTTATTACCCAACTGGAGGGTGGAATTTTCATTGTGGACACCTACAGGGTGACCATCCAGGGACTTCTGGGGTGTAGTGAGCCTTTGCCCTAGTAGAACAAGGGATCTCCTTTTCTTATTGCCAGCCCCTTCACAGTGCCTATAGGGATGCTTTTACCCTTTAGGTGGTTCACAGCAGTCAATCTGTCAGTTCATTTTTTTCAGGAGTTTGTATTTTATTGTAGTGTGATTTTTCTGGGTGTTGCTATGAAAAGGAAGGGGTGAGGGTTGCAGATTCAAGCATTGGCCCAAGGACACCGGAGACACGTGGGTTCACGACTGGAACCCTTCCTGAAGTTAGTCTGCACTCATCTGAGATGCACTAGAAAAGAGGTGGGCTCACACTGTAGGAAAGACAACTATGACAACAAGCCTCGTAGGTCCCATGGAGGTGTACAGTACAAGGCCTGTTTAGCTATACCCCTTTCCCAAGAAAACAGTCTGTACTTTAGGATGCTTTAGTATAACGGGGAGAAAAGTTCCTTGTTTCTTTCTGTCCTGCTTATCCAGTTGGAGAAAAGGACTATTTCTTATTTATAACTAAGTACCTTCATTTTCAATTTTTATTTTATTTTTCCAGGTAATCAGTGGGACTATGACTCTAACACACAGGAGAAAAATCAGTGGAAGAGTCAATTTTTCCACCAATTTTTTTTTTTTGTTTTTTTGTTATAACATTGAGATTCCCCTGAAAATTAAAACAAAAACTGAAAAACAAAGGTCTCTCAGATTATCAGTGACATTGGCCTTGGTGAGCCTCTTCAGAAAAAGAAAGCTCAGGTAGGCAGCCATGTGAAAAGCCACATGGGTCTGCAGGAAATACATTATGTGGGTGTGCCATGCTTGCATTTTAGGTTATTTTTATTATGAGTGTCTGTCTATTTGTGCTCTGCCAAGATTGTAACGACTGTGTGGGCTATCCAGTAAATCTTTTTGAAATAAATGCAGAAGAATGTACTTTAAGAGAGACATTGATATGGGGAAGGAGGGCTGGTGATAATAACCTGGACGATGCAGGTCTGTGAAGGGTCAGGAGTTAGGGTGTATGTGAGAAGCATGACTGGGTCAGAAAACAGTTGAAGGCGGTTATTACACTTAAACAAGCAGTAGCTATAGGAGATTCAATTAATAAAGGAATACACTCTCTTTCAAGTGATCAGAAAAGAATATTTAGGCATATTTCAGAATCATGTGATATTCTGTCTTAAAAATGCAAGCACCCCTGCCCTTTTCAGTACTTTTTCTTTGCCTGCAGCTTGCCGGTTTTTAGCCTCAGTTCAATAGTTGGACAGTTGATTTAAACATTTACAAAAGTGTTTTGTTTTTTTTAATGGAATTTTAAACTATTCAGAAGAATGTTAGATAAGAAATTTTCATTGAGCTTGCCAAACTTAACAAAATCTTGCCAGATTGGTTTGCAATATTTACTGCTAAATGTGATGGTGACAGGAAAAAGACTCTGGCATGTTCAACTGCTTTGTGATTTCTGGTAGGCCAAATTCATGAATGAACATTAAAAAACGAGGCTTTCAAATTTCAACAGACAAAAAATACTTTTTGCACTGTGTTTAGCTGCTGGAATGACATGAGTCCATTCGTGTTGAAATGAATTTCTTGCTATTAATTTATCTGGTTATAGATAGAAGAACTTTTCATTTTTAAACAGCAGACATGCATCCGTGAACTGAAAAATATGACCTCATAAATTCAGGCTTCAGAATTCTATACCAATGTCTAATTAATCAAAGACCAGCAAAAGCCAATAAAAATGAACGGCATAAATTCAGCATTTCCTGTTCACTTGCCTTTCAGGGGAAATTTTCTACAGTCCGCCTAGTTGCAGAGTATACACACACACTTTTAATTCACATACTTGGTAGCAAAATTTAAAAAAAGAAACTACCCAGTTGGTTTCTCTTTCAAAATTAGCCGAAAGGCCCGCATGCTCTGTACCTGCTGTTTCTGCCGGCAGTAGAACAGATGTAAAATAGAGCATGCACATGCAATCGTACCTGTGCTGTTCTCTCCCCCCCCTCCAACCTAAAGACACAGCCAGGAATGCCTCTTTTTAACTTGCATCATGGAAGCCTGTGTATAGCTGTAACTGGGCAGAGAAGGGCATTTGACACTCTATCCCAGGTGGATTCTTTTATTGGGTGAAGCTGTCACTTATGGCCCAAACCATGGTGTCTTGCTTTCAGAGTGTGTAGAATGTAGCTGCATCCCAAGGGGTGAGATGCTGGGACAAAACCAGACAAGACCAGGCTCTGGGTATTAAAATAAAGCTTACTGGTTTTGGCAATGATTAAATAAAAGTCCATTTGTCCATAATTTTGAAGTTACTTCTGACTGCTGGTACATATGTGTTTCTCTGTAAGGAGGCGACCTTTGTTTCAGGCATCTGGGTAGAACTCCCATTTTTTAAAATGGTGCTGGTCATCCATTGCCCCTACCATGTGACACGGGCCGGCCAATGGCACCAGTAGCCCTTATCACATGGTAGAGGCTAAAGGCCACCAGCGCCATTTTGGTTAGTGGCAGCCGACAGCCCGGGAGCAGCAGATTGCTCCTGGGCCCCCTCTGGACCACAAGGAGTTTTTGTGAGTCTTGGGAGGGGGGTTATTTTATTTAAATTTGGGGGGGCGAAGTGGGGGTGTCGGTGCAACTGGGGGGCAGTGCAAGGCTTTGCACCGGCCCTGGGTATAAGCCTGGGCACCGGCTTATACCGGTGCCCAGGCTTATACCCAGAAATCACATTTTAGGCCTAACACAAAGGGTAAGGGGGCCAGGACAACTGGGGGGAGTGCAGGATGAAGCAACAGAGGGGTCTGTATGACCTCAAAATCAACTGGGCAAACTGGTGTACTAATTGGAAAAACTGAGAATGTCCCTCACCCACCATAGCACCATAGTAAAGTCAAAATGGCGCCGGTCTCAGGACCAGCTAGTGTTATTTTGTTGTATAGCAATACAAACACATGGTTAAACAAAATGACATTGACTGGCGCTGAGATTAGTGCCATTTTTACATCACTATGGCACTATTTTTACATCACTATGGCACTATTTTTAAAGGCCCAATATACCTCAAACAATACTCTTCCCAATGATTGCTTGCCTTGTAAGTAGATATTTAAATACACAACATAATTATATTCCTCCTCACGTTACAAGAATTAATTATGTATGATAAACCATCATAATAGGCATTGTCAGAAAAACTGTTGTTCACATTATATGTTCTTCCGCCTTATATATAATCATTGGTCTATGACCCTAAACCTTATATTTTGTTTTTTCTTTTTTCTTTTGTTTGCAGATAAAATACAACACCACCACAATAAAAGTAATGTCCAAAATAGAACTTGTGTGCTCAAAGATTTAGAAGAGATGAAGTTGAAAACCGCCAAGTAATCATCATGAATATATAGATGGTCTATCATACATAATTAATTCTTGTAACGTGAGGAGGAATATATTATGTTGACAATTTTTAAAGGGACGCTACTAGGTCTGGGAAAATAGACATTGTTCCTGCCCCTTTCTCTGCTCAGGATTCCCATGAAAGGAATAAGTGAGGACTGAGGAGGTTCCTGGCACCAGCAGCTTTTTTGGGATAGGGAATGGGATGAAAGTGGGAGGAGCCTGGGGAGGCCTCAGCTGAGCTTGGCTTGGATCAGCTCAGCTAGGATAGGCATGGACCCTGGAATTTTAGCAGGGGACCCAAGCAGGCCCTGAGGAGCTTCAGGAAGGAGCTTCAGGGTCTCAGGAGGGCCATTCTTTAAAAACAAATTAAAACTACCCAAACATTTTGGGGAATTTTCAGTTAAGGCCATTTTCAGTTCAGATGTGCAAGTCATTTTAAATTAATGCACATCTCTAATGTTCAGTTCTTGCCTTGTATTCCTGTTCTTTATGTGGAAGGTATATACCTAGGCTTTAGACAAGATGGTTTGCAATTGATTTTCCTTGTAGTAAAATAAGGTCTTTAAAATTGCTACCAGAATCATTTTAATGCAGTGAAAATCCTTGCTTTAGGTTGTCACACAAAGTTCATCCTCAGAGATAAAACATCTGGAGGTCAATATTTAAAAGCCATTTAGACGGATATCTCAAAAGTTATCCGTCTAAATGGCAAATGTGGCATATTCAGCCACTTATCCGGCTAAATTGCAGGCAGATAAGTAGATATCCGGCTATAATTTAGCCGGATAAAAAAGGAGTGTTTTGGGGGCATTGCAGGGAAGTGCAAAGATACCCGGCTAATCTAACTGAATATCCCCATCCCAAAGCATTATAGTAAGGCCCAGTTAGGCCATGCTTTTCAAACCCCCCCCCCACACACACACACATTCAAACCTTTGTAACAACTTAGGAAGGGGCTGGCATTGTCCGCTGACCCTGGTCCCAATTCTGACTTAGAAATACAAGAAAGACTAGGGGGCACCTGCCCCCTCCCCCCCCCCATCCTTCTGATCCTCACCATCTCCCCTCACTACCTTTTTTATGCGAGCAGGGAGTGACGGACCCTCTGTCCCGCTCCTGGCACCTCCAGTGCTGTACTGACAGAGGCAGCACTAGAAGCTTAAATTTCAACCTAAGCACCTTATTTGGGGGCTATATATAGATCACTCAGCATCCATCAAAGTGATAGTGGGGGCAAGGTCTACAGAAGGGATACATCCAGGTTAAGGGTTTCTTGCCCCAGCTCAGGAAAGTGCCTAATCACTTTCTGCCTCTGGATGGGTCCACTATACCATCAGTGTAACCCCTGGGCAGGATAGCTCCAGAGACTGAACCCAGGGGCATGTAGAAAGAAAGTTGGACTCTATCTGCAACCAGATGTCCATGGATAGCTCTCTGTGGGGAGAGGGGGGAGGGGGGAGTGTAGCTTCAAGGCCCTTTTGCAATGCCAAAGTACACAGCCCTTTTCCAGTCCTTTTAAACAGCACTGATAATCTCCATAGTCTACAGCAGCAAAAATCACATTGAGAAGCAATATGGTTTCTAGTTTTTTCACTCAACGCACAATTAAACTCTGGAATTTGTTGCCAGAGGATGTGGTTAGTGCAGTTAGTACAGCTGTGTTTAAAAAAGGATTGGATAAGTTCTTGGAGGAGAAGTCCATTACCTGCTATTAATTAAGCTGACTTAGAAAATAGCCACTGCTATTACTAGCAGCGGTAACATGGGATAAACTTAATTTTTGGGAACTTTCCAGGTTCTTATGGCCTGGATTGGCCACTGTCGGACACAGGATGCTGGGCTTGATGGACCCTTGTTCTGACCCAGTATGGCATGTTCTTATGTTCTTAAATGACTGAAGAATATTTATAGCACTCAGATCAGAATTATAATAAAGTTTATGAACAAATAGGCAGAAGAAAGATTAATAAATTTGTGACCTCACTTCTCTAGTAAAACTTCTGATTTTCTTTGGAAGCCAGTTCCTTAACACTTGATTTCCTTCTCTTGCCAGTTACTCAGACTGAAGAAGTACAATGCTCCTTCCACTCCCAAATTTATCAC
The DNA here is from genome assembly GCF_901001135.1 of Rhinatrema bivittatum. Lineage (NCBI taxonomy): Eukaryota > Metazoa > Chordata > Amphibia > Gymnophiona > Rhinatrematidae > Rhinatrema > Rhinatrema bivittatum. The sequence continues at coordinate 94,593,475 of NC_042616.1, read as the reverse complement.
ATTTCCCCCCCACTGTAGAATGATTAGAATAAAGTCCCAATCATTTATCAGAATGTAAGTCCCAAGTCTCATACCTTTATCAAGTCTTCTTTAATATTTAAGATCTCTTTATGACAGTACCAGTAGGCACTCTCTTCTCAAGTGCCGTACACCTGAATCAGCAGTAAACACAGGTCTTCAATACCTTCAGCTCCTTCCTTTGGGCAATGGACAGGAATCCATTTCTCCTCTGATGAAACTTCCACTCCTCAGGCTCTTCCCAGGAAAAGATTCCTCTTCTCCCAACAGATTGGAATCTGAATTCCTGGTACTGAGGGTACTTGGTTCCAGGTGGAGCAAAAATAGACTATGTTTTCCCCCCTTTTTGAGCCAAACGAGACAGAAAGGGTGGGAAAAACTTCCTTGCCTCAAAATGAGAAGACAGTTACTTAAGAAAATCAACTCACAGTTGAAACTCCTCTGTGTTTGGGTCAGGGACAGATCTATTCACTGGAGGAGTGATAGAACACTGCCAGAATCTTCCCTACCCCCTTGATCTAACCTGACACAGGGATGCCCCAATCCTCTGTGAAGGCAACCAAGGCTCTCACAAGGAAAGTCTCCGAAATGGATCAATGAGTAAACACAGGCAAAAATAAGTCAGTCTAGCAGGCTGATTTCAAAGGGCAAAACAGCAAAACCCCTCTCAGATAAGTTAGCAAAATGAACAGAAAGAAAACAGAGAGTTCCAGCTTGTCAGGAAATCTAACTAAAAATCCCACACCTTAAGATGGTGCCTGGCAGTCAATAAGGCTAACAAGTAAATTGTAAAAGGAGTGTGCATGCGTCCATAATGCTCAATTTTATATCATGCATGCAAGTACAGGAGTACCATTTAAAATATTCCTACTGCTCATATGTGTTGGAGCCTTTACGCGTGTAATTAATAAGCAATAGTAGCTTGATATGTATTTAATGATTGGGTCCTTGCCAGGTACTTGTAACCTGAATTGGCCACTGTTGGAAACAGGATGCTGGGTTTGATGGACCCTTTGGTCTGACCCAGTATGGCATCTTCTTATGTACTCACAAGTGACCGGGGGTGGGGGGAGGGGAGAGAGAGAGAGAGAGACTGTAAGAGGGGCACTTTGAATAGGGTGAGGTTGTTTTTTTTTTGGGGGGTGGCAGTGTTACAAGGGTCTACAGACCCTTGCACCCTAGGCGGACTAATGTAACGCCACCCCAAAATCCACCCTGAGTTGAAAATGCCCCTCTTACAGTGGGATATATATAGTGTCAGATAGTCTCTTTAAAAGAGTCTCCCTCCCTCTATCTCTCTTTCAGGATCTCTCTGGCCCAAAATCAAATGCCCATGTCCCACCCCTTTTTCTGCCTCCTTATTCTTGCTGCACTCACACAGGTAATGTACGCGTGTACTTCCCAGCTTCCTTATTCTTGGCGTGAGTGCACAGGTACTTCCCAGCTTACTTATTCTTGGCGTGAGTGCACAGGTACTTCCCGGCTTCTTAAAATTTGCGTTGCTTACATATGCATGTATGGGGACGTTTTTGCGTGAGCAACACTTTTAAAATCTACCTGAAAGGCCACACCATCTCAGTCTCCCACATGTGGGGGCAGAATTCAAACCACTGCATACTAATCTCTCTGATCCTCCTCAGCTATTTAGTATATTCCTTCTGGTAAAGAAACCAAGCCAGATGCTATCACATTCTATGGGGTCATGGTTACTAAACGCTGAAAAAAGGTTCAGACATGCAATATATGCTGTTCTGCTCAGACTTAAGTATATACATTCTTCAACAGCCACGTCAACACAGACTGAAATTTTTTGTATAGCTTTTATTTCAGTTTGTCCTACTCTCAGCTTGGTGAAAAAGGCATAAATCAAGACATGTCCAGTTTCTGACAGATTTTTATCTTTTTATATAAAATCAGACATTAGGGATAAGATAACAAATGGAATAGTTTTTGTGTTTTGAAGTCTGCGTGCAAGGGAATACTACATTTTTCATTATCTCTTGTTTTCTTTCCTACTTTATTGATTTACATTGTATTGCTACATTACAAAAAAAGTCATTACAATTTCACAAACAAGCTGAACACTAAGAAAAAAAATTTATGGAAATAATAACATGCAAGTAATATGGAAAATGGCAGGAAGGAAACGAGATTAGTTTTCTATTATCAGAGCTGTCAGATTAACTATGTAGCTGTATAATTGAAAGGTATAATATCATTTCACAGCAAATTGAATCATTAACTAGGCAGATTCAGGAAAAAATGGAATATTCTATGGAGTTGAAGATACAATATAGTAAGAGGAGCACCTCAACAGAATCAACAAGCAATTAAAGGTATGCAAGATAGACTCAATTTTCGGCTGTGTGAAAATTGCTCAGCTTCAAAGCAGCTAAAAGTCCACAACAGCCAGTTATGTTTAGGTCAAGAGAGGGAAAAATATGCATGTTGATTGTATTTTCAAATCTACATACCTACCAATTCCAGCAAAATTCTACCTGAATCAAAAGCAGATACAAGTGATTGTGTGTACTTTATACCCATGGCAGTTTTTCAAACAGAAACTACTGTTGCCTTCACTTCGAGAACTGATGGAAAGCCTCTATGGATAAAAGTGGATGCAGCCGTTGAGTCCTATGCAATAAAACTCATACAAACCCAATTTTAGCAAGGTCTCAAAAAAATGAACATGCTCATTAAATTGTCATTTAATGGATTTTGAAAAAAAAATATTTAGCATGTTTGCAGAAAACGTTCAGAAATAATGTATCCATGCTATTGTTGTCATGTGGAAGCCTGAAAATGCATTGGGTATAAAGTATGAGAATGCTACATATTGAAGACAAGATAAGGGGGTCATTTATCAAAATGCGGTAAGGCGTTTTCGCATGCGTTAAGGGCTTATCGCATGCGAAAAGTCCCGTTAACACATGCGATAGGCCCTTACCGCATGCGAACATGTCTGTAACGCATGCGATAGCACCATATCGTACAGTGTGATGCAAATGTGAAAAAGAGGAGGAGTTAGGGGCAGGGAGTGGGCTGGGTTAGCCTGTCTACAAAGTGCTATTGCACAGACTTAACGTCAATTTTAACCATACCTTTTTTATTAGCGTTAAGCCGTGCGATAGCTTGTGTTACGGTTTTATCGCATTTTGCAAGGTCTCCTGAAAGGCCTATTTTAGTAGATTTGAAGTTCCCGGAGCACCGGCTGAGAGAGAGAGAGGGAGAGAGTCTAGCCATAATGCCGTCTCCCTAGATCCTAGATAGGTATTTGTATCCCTATGGTAGGCCCACCTAGTAACTCGAGGTGAGGTTTAGGTATTAGTGTAGGGGGTTAGGGGCCACTTTGACATTCAACGTGAGGCGTACAAACAGAACAGTGGTCTCTTGTGAAGATTTGATGGCCTTCGGAGTGAGGAAACTCACCCAAAGATGAGATTTGGCCAATGTTCTCTCAACCTAGCTTGATGGACTCTCTACCTGGGTAACATCTAGGGAGAAAAACATTATGGCTAGTCTCCCTCTCTCACACACACATGGTCCATCCCCCCCCCCCGTGGTTGAATGCAGGAAAAACATCAGGTCTGGCACTTATCGCAAGTCTGAAAAGGTTATCGCAATTTGCACTAACTTCGCATAGCACAAATTGTGATAAACTGTATATTAGCATAAACCACGCCCCTTTCGCTATCGCATGCGATACTTATCGCATTTTGATAAATCCAGGCCTAAATAACATGAGCATGCTAGACTGAACATACTCAGTTCTCCTTTCCTCTTGACTCCTCTAGCTGGCTTCCAAGGAGTCTATACCGAGCCTCTAGCCTCCCTTGATTTTTGTATGATTATGGGAGAAACTGCATAATTAGCTTGTTACCAGTTACCACATATTTTACAATGTGCCACAGAATCATCATTCCTGAATGCTTTCACACCCCTTAATTCAATCCTTTGGACAAAGCTGCAGGGTGCCTGCTTTCTCTGTCTGCTCCTGCTCCAGCCCCTCCGCTCACAAACAGCATGCAGGGAACCACCTTAAGTTATTCACCCCACCCCCTTCCTCCTGTCTTTAAGGTACAGTTGGCGTGGACAGAGAAAGGAGTCAGATTGTTTGATCCCTGAAAGATCTTTTAAATCCTTATCAAATCAAAGATTATTCTGATATAATTCCTGGATGGAGTGATGTCCCTATAGAAAAATTTCATCTTTATACAAAGGTTCTTGCACCTGCATATATGGTCAAACATAAACCTGCTCAAGGACTTGGATGTGTTTTGGGTTTTTTTTGTCTGCAGCTACTGATGTCTCACAGCTGGCAAAGAGGGCATTTCACTTCAATTCTTAGAAGCCTTGATGACTGACATTACTGCTGACAAGTTTCAACTTGTGCTAATCAATTTCCTTTTTGCATCTGTTACCATGTGTCCTATACATGCGCATATATTTTTCTATGTAATCAACAGCATGATATCCTGCTAGTACTAAGGATATTTTCAAACAGATTGCCATAATTTGTGACAGAAATCACAATTCTTGATAAATACCCATTTGGTTTTAGATAATCTCACAGTACAGAGACCCTTTTGCTTTAAGTTTTGATACTATCATTAGAGGGTTCGATAGTAGTGCTGAATATGTATAGTCCTTCCTGACGTATCAGCTGCATTTGACATCTTTGACCATCAGATTCTTTTTGATCGTTTAAAGTCATATGGTATAGCTGGCACTGTTTACAACTGTTGTTTTCTTATTTATCTAATCATACTCAACAGATTTGCATTGGTGATGCAGTATCGGACTGGATTGCAGTGACCACTTATCGGCAACCTTATTTAATCTTATCGGCAACCTTATTTAATCTTTATAATGCTCCCCTTTGTAGTTTATTGGTACTCAGCATAAACTATAAGGTTTATGCCAATGACATATTATTCTTTGTTTCATATAGGTCATCCTGGTCTGACATTTAAATTTGTCTTCTTATATATTAATTCCATTAAACGTTGGCTTTCTCATTATAAATTACTATTAAACGTTGAAAAAAACAATCATATTCAGTAATTTTCTGTTGGTTAACATTCTTTTTTCTTTTGACTTTAGTTGTCACTGCATTCCTATTACAAACCAAGGGGCCGATGCAATACAGTGTGCTCAGCCGAGCGCACTGTTTAACCCGCTGTTGGACGGCAGGTTAAATAGGCGCTAATCCACCGCCTAATGCAATAGGAGGATTAGTGCCTATTTAATGCTCATCTGACACGGAGTGAATGAGATAGCACTCATCAAATGCAAATGCATGTGAATGAGGCTATTACTCATTCACTCCACATGCAAAAAGTTAAATGTGCATCTCAGACGCACATTTATCGCCCAGATAACGCCTGCCTGGAGCAGGCGTTAATAGCTTAGCGCATTGAAAAGAAATACAGAAAAGCAGAAAAAACTACTTTTCTGTACTTCTTTTTTAAAGTTAAAAAAATAAAATAAAATAACTTGACAGAGCGCCGAGTTATGAAGCCCACGCCGGTAAACTCGGCCTCGGTTTTCATAACCTGCAGCTACTCTGCGGCCATTTTCATTTCTGGCAGCCGCAGTGGGTCGCGTTAGCAAGGATGCGACCCACCGACCCTAGCGCCTCCTTCCTAGCGTGACCCCCCTAATTTACATATTGCATGGAGCCCCCTTGCGGTGCTATGTGTGCGTTAAGAAAGCGGGCGCTGAAAAGTCAGTGCCCGCTTTCCGCGAAGATTATTGCATCGGCCCCCAAGACCGTAATCTGGGAGTTCTGATTGAGTTGTTTGTCCATTTTGCCACATCACTTGGTGGTGCAGTCTTCATTTTTCAAACTACATATGATGAAACAACTAAGATTTATTTTGGAACCTGTAGTTTTTTTTTAATGTTCTACTGGCATTTAGAGCAGATGCAATAAAATGTGCACTAATGGGGGGCGGGGGGGGGGGCCTGCAAAAGTCGCCCCAACTCCTCCTCTTCCGGTGCTGACGCCGCCCCGACTCCGCATCGATCTAGGTATCGCACGCGAAAAGGGACTTTTCACGTGCGAAAAATCCCATTTCGCATGCGATAGGGTTAGAAAATAACCCCGTAAATTTGGAGGCATATTCAACAGTGCAAACACATTATTAAATATAGCCTCCTGTCTTAATTATCCAGCTACTTATAGCTGGCTAACCTTAGGACAGCTCTTTGACTCTACCAGATTTAGCCGGCTAAATCATCCTGCTAAATCTGAACATTGGAGTTCGTCGGTTTACTTAAGCTGGCTAACTCAACTCCTCCCAATTATGCCCAAGGATCACTCATAACTTATCTGGCTAAATTCTAGCCACGTAACTTATTTGCCAACTAGAATTTAGCCAGATAAAGACTAAGGCCTGGATTCTCTAAAGTCGCAGACCTTAGAGAATCCGGCGGTAAAGGGGAGGGTGGGGGGCGAAGCGGGGGGTGGTCCTGCGATAGCCGGCAGTGATTGCACCTCCGCGGTGTGATCGCGGAGGTGCAATCACATAAAAAGTGTAGCTATTCAGCGCGAAACTGGCGGCGATAAGGAATCTTACCTTTCGCCGCCAGCGATGTCTACGCTGTGTCGGTCCTGGCACCGCCCCGACTTCTCCTCTTCCGGGACCCACTCCGCCCCGACTCCGCCCTAAGCTAACTATCGCAAGCGATAGCAGTAGAGAATGACCCCCCTAAATATGGACTTCTACATTTTTTTTATTGTGTAAATATATGCATGCAATTTTAGCCACATTAACAATTCAATATTGAAATACATTGGGTACACTGGGCTTGAAAATATATTTGTTTTGTGCAGGTTTTAAAATACATGCTTACCTTTAGGTATGCTGTTGAAAATTTACTCTGAAGGATACATTTTTAAAGCTGTTTTGTGTGGTAAATAGCAACTTGTTTGTATTCAGTGGCTGTCTGAAAATTGCCTCTCTAAATACATCACTCTATTTTTCTCAGAACTGCTAGGGAGAAATACGTTGTGTCATGAAAAACTCTTTCCCAGATGGAATGAGGAGACTGCACTCACTGATCTGCAGTCAGAGAAAATTGGTGGATTATGGAACTCAGGGGGTGTTTGCAGTGCTTGAGATGTTTTATCATGCAGCCTACCTGTCAAACAGCCGAGAAAGAGACACAAAGACTGTTTGGGGGCTTTTGTTTTTCTAATTATTGGAAGGAGTGATTGAATTTTGAAGCCTATTCTCATACCAGAGGTTGACAGAAATTATTGGTAGATTATGATCTAAAAAAAAAATCTGACTTTTCATTGCAATTTTCAGACTGTCCCGCTATGGGACGCTTTACCAGAAGACTTCCGACCGATTTAAAGATAAAGAGCCTGCGACTCCGTTAGGGAGCAGGGCACAATGCGGGCGGGGAAGGCAAGGCAGGGTGGGAGCAGGAGGGCGGGGAAAGGGGGAGGGCCGAGCCTGGCGGGCATTGCCTGGTTGAAAAGGGGGCATGCGGCATGTGCGGCCCCCTTTTCGACCAGGCACAGCCGGGGCGGATTTTCATGTGAGGTTTTCATTTACCTTCACCACGAGCCTGCAGAGGGCGGCTGTTTGCTTGCTGTTTCACCGGGTCCTACATTTGGCGCGTGCGGCTGACTTGCACCGCCGGCGAAGTTTTTCCCCTTTTAGTTTCACTTTGATGGCAGGCAGCTAGGAGGCGGCATCCTTTTTCTACTTTTGGTTTCGCTTCCACCTGGAAGCCCGTCCACATTCAGCTGCGCCTTGCACGCAAGCAGAGCTGTCCTGCTCAGCGTTAAAGGGGAAATCGTCGAATCCTGACCGATTCAGATAGCAGGGAAGAGAACAGAGAGGCCCTGCACTACAGATCCTCGCAGACCCCCAGCAGCTGATTCTTCGCACGGCATTGTAATTGCAAAGGTCCGGCGACCCCTTTTCTGCATTGTTACATTTCTATTTACTATAAAGGGCCAGCGGCCCCTTTCCTTAAAATTGCACATTATGTTTAAAAAAAAAAGTCTTAAAAAATTGCTAACAAATGTTTTAAGGGCCAGCGGCCCCCCCCCCCCCCTTCTTTGAATTGCAAACTTGTTGAATTGCAAATAATGTTTTCAGGGCCAGCGGCCCATTCTTTCAAATTGCAAACGAAAGTTTAAGGGCCAGCGGAAAATTCCATTTAATTTAAAGGGCCCATTGTTTTATATTGCAAATCTTTACATTGAACTCTAATACTTAAGGGGACCATTCTTTAAAGATGCAAAACAATATTTAAAGGGCCAGTGGCCCTTCTTTTAAATTACAAACTAAGGTTTAAAAGGGCCAGCGGCCCAATGCTTTAATGTTTCTATTGCCTTTTGGGTCAGTGGCCCAGCCTAGATATACAAAAAAAATAAATTTAAATTTTGCTTTACTTCTAATATGTTCACTGGCCACCGTGCTACCATTTGTGATTCTTCTTTGCCTTGCTGTAGGCGGGGGAGTTTCCTGAGTTGCTCTAGGGGGGGTAGGGTGAAAGCAATGTTTAAATTTCCTGTGTCTTTATGGCGTCAGCCATAGTATCTTGAGAGGCACATGGCAGCAGCCATTTTGGTTGGTGATCACAGACTAGAAAGAGAAAATTACAGACTAAAATTGAACTGGAAACCCCAAGAAGCCAGACTGTGTGTGCAGTGCAACACTAGAGAAACAGAAACAGAAATGTAGTTCCTCTTCTGTTATGCCAAATGGAAAGATACCAGAGATGCACATTTCCCAAAGCTGACAGAAAAATATCAAAGATTTTCCACAAGAGAATGAGCAGACAAAACAATGTATTTTCCTGGAGGAAGAAGAGAAACAGCAATCATAGCAGCAAAATATGTATTTTACTGCCATCAGACCAGGGACAATATGGACCAATAGCAAAGTCTGAGATATGGCTCTGATATTGTACTTCCCATAACTTGTAATTTGCTTTACTGTATTATTTTGTACTTTTTTGTTTTATTTCCCTTCTATTTATTCTGAGGCCAATATTCAAAGTCATTTAGTCACAAGTTCTCTGGATAAATGGCAAGTTTTGTATATCTCCGGTGTTCATCTGGCTAATCAGCAATAGGGATGTGCAAAGCCCGAACCTTTCGGTTTGGGCTTCGTTTTTGGCCCACCGTGGGAAATATCGTATTTCCTGCGGTTTAGGCCTTTGAAATTCGGGGGGACCCAAATTTCAGGTTAGTGCGCACGCTAATGGCACCGGTAGCCCCTGTGACATAGTAAGGGCAAAGGCTATCGGTGCCATTTTGAATACTGGCAGCCAATGGCCTGAGTGCAGGAGATCGCTCCCGGACCCCTGCTGGACCACCAGGGGCTTTTGGCAAGTCTTGGGGGACCCTCCTGACCCCCACAAGACTTGCCAAAAGTCCAGCAGGGGTCCAGGAGCGACCTCCTGCACTCGGACCGTCGGCTGCCAGTATTCAAAATGGTGCCGATAGCCTTTGCCCTTACTATGTCACAGGGGCTACCAGTGCCATTGGTCAGCCCCTGTCACATGGTAGGATCACAAGATGGTGCTGGCTATCCAGTGCTCCTACCATGTGACAGGGTCCAGCCAATGGCACGGATACCCTGTCACATGGTAAGGACAAAGGGCCATCAGCGCCATTTTGATTAGTGGCAGCTGATGGCCTGGGAGCGGGAGGACAGCCTGGAGCAGGAGATCGTTCCCGGGACCCCCACTGGACCACAAGGTACCTGTAAAAAGTTTTTTTGGGGGGGGGGGTCGGGAGGGTGGGGGAAGCTAAGAGGTTCGTTTTAAAGAGTCGGGGTGGGTTTTTTGTTTATCGGCTCGGGAGCAGCCGATAAACAAAACCGCGATCAGGCCCAATGCAAAAAAACCCACATGTGAATCGGAACCGGAATCCGAACCGATTCCGGTTCCGATTCACATCTCTAATAAATAATGTACAAATCGTCCCCAAAACCTGCATTAATGTGGGCAACCCACTAGTGATTCTCAGGGGGGGGGGCCTTCCCCTTTCAATAAAATTGTGAAGAAATTAGTGGTCCGGGAGTAGAACTGAAGGTGAGAAGAGCAATGTCTATCCTCTTCATGTTCCGTCTCCGACCGCATGGCAGCTGTTCCAGTGGAGGCCAGTAGACCTGGACATTGCAGCAAAGATTTTTTCTTCTGACTCACAGAATTAAACAAACATCTGTAAAAAGTGAAGGAAATCCATGTTTACCCCAGGGCTGCACGTGCAACCACACTAATGCCAGTATAACTGGCCTCCAGAGCTTTAACTTAACTCCTGCCCTGACCCAGGCACTACAAAGCCTGCATACAATAACCCACACTAACTGATATGTGGCTCCCTGTATAGCCTTTGAATAGTTAATTTGCCTCATTTATATGCACTAGTGTTAAACCAGCCACATGTTTTTAAGCGAGTTTCTGTGCATGTTTTTCTCATGCTGAATACATTATTACATACCTACCTATGGAAAAATGCATGCAGAAACCTGTGCAAGTATTTGCAAAACCTGCAGCAGCTTTAGTGATGCTTATTAGATTGACCCCTATATATTACTTTGGCAACACATGTGAAATTGCCATGCCAATAAAGTTATACAAATCTAAATCTGACCTGAATGTGACTTATAAAGGACAGTCAAGGGCAACTAACAGCAATTTTTGTGAGTACATTAGGCTCCATTGGATACAATCAGTGTCTATTCTTATGTTTGCATGTAGTAACATAGTGACATAGGAAATGATGGCAGAAAAACACCCAATTGGTCTTTCCAGTTTGCCCATCAATTAAATTTAATTTGTATTTATTTAGGTACTAACTGGCTAGGGATGTGCAGTCATATGTCCATTTCTTTCACTCATTTGGATGCACATCGCGTATCTAGCGAACAAATGAATGGATGCACACCGAATGGGTGCACTTAGACGGATGCATGCACCATTCGTTTTGTGTATCCATTCATTCATTTGTTAGATACGTGCATTTGTGCAAAATGAATGAAATGATTGGGCATCCAAAAAGTAACAAATGCACATCCCTATTAACTGCCACTTACTTAAAGGTAGTAACTGCTGTTAAAGGTAGTAACTGCTGTTCTATATAGATTACTTTAGTAAGCAAGTGATCCTTTTTCTTCATTTCCATCCTTTTAGCCACTAAGAATCCTCTGTATTTAACCCATGTCTTTTTGAATTTTATAACTGTTCTTGTCTTCACTACCTCTTGGGAGGGCATTCCATGCATACACTACCCTTTCTCTGAAGAAGTATTTCCTGACATTGTTTCTGAGTGTACCTCCTGAAGTTGCATATCAAGATCCCTAGTTTTACATCTTTCTTTCCATCAGAAAAGTTTTGATTTGTGTTCATATTTAATACCTTTCAGGAATTTAAGTCTCTCCTTTCCTCCAGGGTCCACATATTTAGGTTCTTCAGTCTCATCTCATAAGTCTTCTGTGTAGACACCACACCATTTTGGTTGCCTCTCTCTCGTCCGCTTCCATCCTATCCCTATCCTATTTGAGATTCGGTCTCCAGAACTGAACACAGTACTCCAGTACCTGTACAGGGGCATTATCACTTCCTTTTTCTTGCTGGTAATTCCTCTTTTTATATAGCCCAGCATCCCTCTGGCCTTCGCCACTGCCTTGTCACAGTAGTTTGCTGCCTTCAGATTTTCTGACGCTATCATCCCCAGATCTCTCTTCAGATTGTTTACAATGTACACATTTTACTTAGTTATTGGGATATGGATTGTATTTTCACATGGTATTTCATATTTACCTTGGTATATTTTTCTTGTTTTTGTCCAATGTATTTCTTATCAAACACTCCTCCTATCATCATGGCTGTAGTTAAGTAATACCTTATTCCTGGTACTTCAGGGTTCCTTATCATATTAATTGGAGATGCTGCATGCCCCAGTGACCCATCTCTCATTCCCCAGACCTCTCAAAACCCTCTCCTCCACCTCAACTTCATCCTATTTAATTACATCACCATTTAAACTATCCATTTTTATGTTATACAAAACTTCTGGTTCTACCAACTTCTTTGTTGATGGCTTTGGGCCTGATTCACTATAGCTTTTCTCCAATTTTTTATGACTTTTATGATCTCTTAATTTTCCAATTGCTGCATTAAATTATTTTAATCTTCCCTTAAATAGTAAGGGGTCCATATTCAGCCACTAGGCAGCTGGCAAAGTTAGCCACTTCTCTATTGCATAACCAGTGTAAGCAGGGTAACTTATTCGGCTAACTCTGAATATCGGATAACTTCATGCTAGCAACTGTGCCCAGAAATATCAACAGAACACCTCTAAATTATCCAGCTAAGAGATAGTCAGCTAGTGGGAATTTTCAGACCAAACCATTTGTCCAATTAAGTCTGAACTTAGCTGGACAAGTGGCACTGAACATTGACCTTTAATTATTTTTCTGTCATTTTTACTTCCCATGACAATTTGATTTATGTTTGCTTCTTCTGAACCTGACCTCTGTCAGGACGTCATTGTGATTAATCTAGTTCTACTTGATCATTTCTATTTTTCCCTGTCTGATTTCAGTTCATCACCTTCTTAGCTTTTTCCCCTTTCTTGACTTCCTCGAGCTTCCACAGTCACTTTACTTAACTCTGATCCCACTTGTTTATGTGCTTTGCTCAGTTATCTTTGTCATTCATTTTCTAGGCTGTTTTCATCCAATTGTAGGCTATCACGATTTAGATTTCTATCTTTAGAAACAGTTATTAATACAATTTGCCTTTTTAGCTAGAGATCTCCTCACACTTGTTCATAAGCATGTACGTACTTCCCTTTCAAAAACTGAAGGCAGCTGGAAGAAATCTCTCATTTCTTCTTTTTAGATTACAAAACTCTTCCTTTCTGTACTCCAAGCCATTCTATTTGTCTCATATCCAATCACCCAAAAACAGTTGCTTTGTTCTTCGAGCTCTCGTGTCAGATCTAACACTTATTCTTCCTTATCTGTGTTCTCTTTTGTTTCTTCCCTTACCTCACTTCTCATGATACTTTAACTCAATTCTGCTTTTCATCTTTTATCCAGCTTCCTTTTCTTGCCACTGCTTTCTTCCTGGCACATACTGTATTTCTGCTTTGTTTTCATTTGTCCTTCCGAAGCTTCCTCCGGCCTCTTAATCTAATTTTACTTAATATGATAGCCAGAGCCCAGCATCCCACATCCTCCCATGGGACTAGAACCATTGGAGACAAACAGTGGCTGATGTATTAACTGAAAATTACAAACATATCACAACATTTATAATTGAACTAGTGAAGAGACCCATCAAAAATACTCACTGCCCCAAAATTCCTCCACAACTGATAATCCACCATGCATCAGGCTCACATTCAATATACACGTACTTTTTTTGCAATGTAACACAGTGAACATACTTCTACCTACAGAGAGACTTGATGATGTTTTGAAGCTCAGTGTATGTACTTACTAAGTTACTGATCTTTATACCACGTGAAAATGCCAAAGTCTGTTTAATTGTATTTCCCTTTTAATTATGATTCCTAAAGAACAATTCTGAGTGGGGAACATTTATTTATTTATTTTTTTATTTAGCATTTTTCTATACCGACTTTCCAATAACAAAATTATTGATCAATTCGGTTTACATTTTAAACAATAACAACAATGACAAGTAAATGTCTTACAATGAACAGGTCGAATTAACTTGGATTAAGATATATGGGGGTAATAACATAATTAACATGAGCGGTGCCTAATATAGGCTAGAGGCTGGGTTTTACACAAATGTACACAAATGTACACAAATGTACACAAATGATTTTGCATAGTGAAATATGCTGAGCTACATCATATTCCAATAACATAGTAAATCTTTGGAATAAACAGTTAGGGGTAATTTTCCAGAAAGGGTAGATTACCTAATTTAGCTGGCCAAATTTTGTCCAATAAGTTAGGCTGATTTTTGGCTGAATCAAGCTAGCTAGAATTTAGGGTGCAAACCACCCTAAATCTAACTGGCTAAAATTTAGCTAGATAAAATTATGGCACTTTGCTTAAACTTTACTGGCTAGCGCTGAAAATTATTGCTGGTTGACTTAAGTCTATTCCCACCTGCCCAATTAAATTTAAAGCTTGAGGACATCATTCCCCCCACCCGCTATGATCTTCCTGCCAAAGTTAAATGTTTTGTAGGGGGATGGGGACTGACAGCCACTCCCTCACCAATCTGAATACAAAATTAAAGTGGGATGAGGGGTAGACAGTACCAGCCATCATCCCTCCTACCTGCTGAATGATAAAACTGAGTGGTGTGCCCAGCGGCGGATTCCCGATGAAGACCGGCCTGGGGATTCGCCATCCAGGCCGGCCCGGGAGATACCACGTGGTCTGCCGAGCGCGGCTCTGTCACGGCCACACTCGGCAGACCACATGACTAGCAAGACTGTCCCACCGGGAGATGCCCGATCTCCCGATAGGCCAATCCGCCCCTGGGTGTGCCAACAGCCCCTCTCTGTAATCCTCAGTCCCTAGAATTCACTGAATTCTAGGGACACAACCTGAGACCATGTTCACAACCTGAGACCATGTGCTGGACATAACCTAAAGCCTATCTTCAAGACCCAGACTGGGGTTGTATGTCCCAAAGACCCTTCACCCTACAACTGGTTTCAATACCCAATCAGAGGCTGTATGCCATGATAGTGACCCCCCCACCAACACCAGAGGAGATGCTGCATGCCCCAGCGACCCATCTCTCATTCCCCAGGCCTCTCAAAACCCCCTCCCCCACTCCTACCCCATCTGATGCCCAGGAGAACCTATAGGGAGCAGGAGGGATCTCCTGTTCCTCCTGTCCAGCTCACTCAATCAGGTAGTGTGAAGCTTCTTGTCCTTGTCAGTATGCATTATGACTGCAAGAATTATTTTCAGTTTTGCCACTTAAGTATAACTAGGGCCATATAATAAAACATTTAGCCGGGGGAGGTCACGTGATGCGATAGCCTGGTAAGCCGCGCTTTCCAGAGCTCCGGGTGTGGCCCCGCACAAATCTAAAAATCGGCAGTGTCAAGTTAATTAACTTAGGAGTTCCAGGGTACTGGCGGATAGGGGAGAACTCAGCGCTCAAACTAGGCTCACAACAAGCCAGCGGGCATGTCAGCAAAACCGCCAAGAAAAGAAAAAGAGAAACCGAAGAGCGGCAGCAGTGAACCCAAAATGGCCGACGGAGTGAAGGAGCCGGAAATAGCAGGTTTTGATGAAGCGGTGATCAACAAAATGACTGTGGCTGTGGTAACGGCGCTTGAACCAAATTTTGCGGGCATTGCAGAGAATTTTGCGACGCTGAAAGAAACATTAGG
The DNA here is from genome assembly GCF_901001135.1 of Rhinatrema bivittatum. NCBI lineage: Eukaryota > Metazoa > Chordata > Amphibia > Gymnophiona > Rhinatrematidae > Rhinatrema > Rhinatrema bivittatum. Next base: position 94,578,084 of record NC_042616.1, on the reverse strand, counting down.
AGACATCGGGCACCGGATAGAGATTGCGGAGGGGCGGATCGCAGCTGTGGAGGAGGACCAGCAGACCACTACAGCCCGAGTTTCAGCCCTGGAGCAGGTGGTAAGAGCGGCTGACACGAAATTAGAAGATCTCGAAAACAGGGTCGAGGAGAAACAATCTGAAATTTTTGGGGCTGCCGGAAGAGCTTATGGAGAGTGAGTTGCAGACCTTTATAGAAACATGGCTGCCAGGAGCCTTGAATTTGGAAAGTATGGCGGGAAAACTCACTATTGAAAGGGCGCACAGATTGGGGCCCAGAAGGGACACCGATACTAGACCTCGCCTAGTGATTGCGAGATTTATGAACTGGGCACAGAGATCTACTATTTTAACAGCATACCGAAAGAAAAGAGACCTCCGGTACAAAGACCATAAAATAGTGCTCTTTCAGGATTTTTCGGTGGCCGTGGCGGCGAAAAGAAAGTTATTTGGCCCAGTGTGCAGTGACTTTTTCAATAGCAATGTGCGCTTTGCGCTGCAGTTTCCCGCGCTGTTAAAAGTTTGGCGAGATGGCAAAGTTCACTCGTTTGATACGCCAGAGAAGGCGAAGGTATGGCTCCAGAGCATAAGCGGGGAGAAATAACTTTATGAGATGCGGAGGCCCAATGATAACGCCATAGTCGGAGAGGACAGGAGTGTTCATCAGTCTGGACACTGCAAGTGTGTGCTACGGCAGCATCGTGGAGAGTTGTAGCCCACGGTTGGGCTATTTATTGTTTGTGGGATACCTATGCTGACCACCAGTTTAAAGTTGTTCTGTTTTTGTTACTTTTGGAGCCACAACTACCACAAAAAACTGGCAATTGAGCGGATGTCTGCTTTCCGGACGACCGTGGAAGTCCTTGAAGTGTCCGCCAAAGGGACACACACAGTGAGTCGGGACGGTGATTGCAGGGAGCGGGTTGGTACCGCTGGTGGTTTGAATGCCCGCCATGGGGAGAATAAGGACGTGGGCACCAAGTTGGGTAACGCCCAGGTTCGTGACGGCGCCATCTTGCCAGCGTGGGAGTCAGATTGTCTGCACGACTGATATCCGGAAGGATCGGCTTCCCAAAAGACTGTGGGGCATGTTTTTTAAATGTTTATCATGTGTGTGTCCGGTATCTGCGGTTGTATGGGGGTGGTTGGGGTTTACATTAGGGTAAATGTGGGGTCACACCTGGACGCATTAAAATGGGCCTCTAGTCCACTCGAATGTGGGCAGTTATCTTTGTAATTCTGTTTTTGGGGGAGGAGTGTGGGGGGAGGGGAGGGAGGCAAGGGGATGACTGGGAGGAAGAGTTCTGGGAGGGGAATACACACCACACATTAGTTGGAGTTGGCTGTCGAGTTAGAGGTTTGCAAAAGAGGAGGGGGGCGGTTGAGGCTGGGAGACTGCCCACCGGGCTCAGGAACTTTTGGTTTGGGGGGTATGAGACGGAACTTACGACAGGATAGGTCAGACCAGATACATATCGTGGAACGTGGGTGGTATTAGCACTCTGGTCAAGAGACAAAAAATATTGAGTGCTCTTCAAAGGAAAAAGGTGGGAATAGCGGCCCTTCAAGAGACCCACCTGTCTATGGGTGAAAGTATGAAACTAAAAAAGAGTTGGGTGGGCCAGTGCTATGCCACACCAGCGGTGGGTAGGAAGGCAGGCGTTGCGATCCTAATTCATAAAGCCATAAAGTTTGAATTACTCAGACAATTGTCTGATGACCAGGGTAGATCTTATCTTAAATGGTAAGGTTAATGGCATGGTGGTAACGATCTGCAATGTGTACGCCCCGAATGCGTACTCCCATGGGTTTTTTCAGGACTTGGTATCTCAGCTTGTCGGAAGTCAACAGGGCTCGATAGTGATGTTGGGGGATTTTAACTGTGTCCGAGATTTGGAGGTGGATGGGTCCCACAAGGCAAACTCACAGCAATGTATGAGGGGAAAAGGAGTGGCATATGTGTGTGACGAACTACGGCTTCTAGATATCTGGCGCACGTTAAATCCAACAGAACGAGATTATACCCACGTCTCCAAAGCACACTCCACTTTGTCCAGAATCGACTATATTTTGGTTTCGACCAGTCTGTTTTCAAAAATTGGTTGTGCCCAGATAGGTCCTATAGAAATATCAGACCATGCGATAATTTGGGTGGATGTTGGTGACAGGGCACGGGGAGCTTTGGCAAATCTGTGGAGGTTTCCAAGCCACCTGACCGGGGATTCCAAATTTCAGGAATTTTTGTTACATAAATGGGAGGATTATGAGAAACATAATGAGGCTCATAAACTGGATCCCTGGCTGTACTGGGAAACTAGTAAGGCTGTCATGCGGGGTGAAATAGTGTCATATACAATAGCTAAATCCAAAGCCATGGTGCAAACTATATTGACTTTGGAACAGCAACTTAGTCAGACTAAACAACGTTTGGCCAGCCAGAAGTCCACTCAGGCGCAAAATCATTATAATGACATTTTGAGGTCCTTGAATACTGTATTACATGAGAGGGCACAGAGGGGGTTACAACGGGGAGCGCTCAAACTTTTCAGATACAGGAATAAGTCAGGTAGAGTATTAGCAAATATGGTTCGTTTAGCTAGAGGAAGTACCATGATTGATAAACTCCGAAGGGCTGATGGGTCACCCTTAGTCACTGGGGAGGAGATCTGTGCAGAATTTCGCTCCTTCTATGAGAAGCTGTATACCGAGGATAGGCCCGGAGGTAGCTGTCAAGAGGAGGAGTTTTTTAAGGGATTGAACATTCCATGGATAACGGCCCAACAGCTGGACTACTTAAATAAACCTATTCAATTAGAGGAATTGCGGGGGGCCATAATGGCTTGTAAACCTAACAAAGCACCGGGGCCGGATGGGCTCACTGCAGAGTACTATAAATGTCTGCAGGGCCGGGCGGGAGAGGATTTATTGGCTTTTTATAGAGAAGCACAAAGGAGAGGCAGATTTCCAGACGACACCACCCGAGCTTATATTACGGTTCTGGAAAAACCAGGGAAGGATTTATCTAAGCCAGCGGCGTATAGACCGATCTGTCTTTTGAACTTTGAAGCCAAATTGTTTGCAAAAATTATGGCGGATCGGATGAGTGGGGTGTTTCCGGACATTATAACACACAATCAGGTGGGGTTTGTTAAAGGAAGATCCATTAGTACTAATATCACCAAATTGATAGTAGCAATGGAGGAATGCCATAAACAGGGTACTGAGGCAGTTTTAGTGGGATTCGATTCGGAGAAGGCGTTTGATAGGGTCTCCTGGAACTATCTCTTTTCGGTCCTATCACGCTATGGGTTTGAGGGAGCAATAGTCCAAGCTATTCAGATGCTTTACCTTGCCCCCAAGTCAGCGATTCGAGCTAATGGGCAGGTTTCGGCGGACTTTCGGCTTTATCGGGGTACCAGACAGGGGTGCCCTTTGTCCCCGCTGTTATATATTTTGTCCATTGATCCCTTGTTACGAAAAATAGAAGCGGATCCACTGGTATCCGGCTTTACCTGGGGGAGGCAGGAATTTAAGGTTTCCGCCTTTGCGGACGACGTCCTTGTTTTTTTGACGGAGTCGCAAAGATCTCTGGAAAGGGTATTGACGCACCAGCTCTTATTCGGAACGTTTGCTGGGCTAAAAATAAATGTGGAAAAGTCGGAGGCTATGGAGCTGGGGAGCCATGTTCGGAAAAATTGGGTGGGGGACTTTCGACTGAGATGGGCGGATAAAACCATGAGATATTTAGGAATTTTACTAACCAGAGACCCTACACAATTACATGAAGTGAACGTTACTCCGTTACTTCGAAATATGAGTATAAAATTGAAATTGTGGGGTAAATTACCACTTTCCCTGAAGGGGAAGATTGCGTTGCTTAAAATGTTGGAGCTCCCGCGCTGGTAATATGTATTACAACAACTTCCCTTATGGTTAAAAAAGAAAGAGATTGATGGTGTGAATCGAGAGATTCGTGCATACCTATGGGGGGGTCGTAAAGCTAGATTGCCCTTGCAGACATTGCAGTTGACTCCAGAGCAGGGGGGGTTGGCATGCCCCAACTGGAGAAACTACAACCTGGCCTGTATACTATGCCATATTCAGGATTGGCTAGAGAATACAGGGAAATACTCCCCTAGACGGTTTTTATTGAGTTGGCTGCATCCCTACAGTCCAGAAACACTGATTCAAATTCCAGGATCCCAGGTGCCGGCCCATTATAAACGTCACCTGATCATAGAGGTAGGGAGGAAAGCGTGGCGTTGCCTGTGCATGCAAAAATTACAATTGAGTGGAATTTCTACGCCATATATCACTATTTGGGGTAATCCTATGTTTCCAATTGGTTTGACGGGAAGTGTATTTAAGGGGTGGTGTGCAAAAGGGGTTCAGAATCTATTCCAATTGTTTGCTCCGGGCACTGGGAGCATGTGGACGTTTCAGGAGCTGCAGGCAGTATATGAGATTCCGAAACATGACTTTTTTGCATATCTGCAAGTGAGACATTATGTGCATGCAGTTATGGGAACCTATCAGCTGGACGTGAGGTGGGAATCTTTGAGGGCATTTTTTGGGCCACGAGGGCGGAAGGGGCACTCATGTTCTTCCTTGTCCCAAGCTTTACGTGAAATCCCTATTCTGAAGGGCAAATTGGAGATACAAAATAGGGATGTGAATCGTGTCCTCGATCGTCTTAACGATTGATTTCGGCTGGGAGGGGGAGGGAATCGTATTGTTGCCGTTTGGGGGGGTAAAATATCGTGAAAAATCGTGAAAAATCGAAAAAACGTAAAATCGCAAAACCGGCACATTAAAACCCCCTAAAACCCACCCCCGACCCTTTAAATTAAATCCCCCACCCTCCCGAACCCCCCCCCCAAATGACTTAAATAACCTGCGGGTCCAGCGGCGTATGGCACCGTTTCTGGTGGTCTTTGCCAGCGGCTAAGCGAGAGATGATTCTAACCATCATTGGATACAAATATAGACATTCTAGAGCCGGAAGTACTGCACCTTCAGTAAATCGAGGGGCAAGCTAGAGCCTAGATAAGTGGGCAGACATGCTTGCTCTCTTTTAGGCAGACATGGGTGCAGTATGAACAGTACAGTCAACGAGCGGCACGCTGGTGTCCATTTCCGGTTCTATATGTATGTGTGTTGAAGGGATTCTAAGTAGGTTCTATCTGTACTGAAGGTATTTTCCGCAGGAACTCCAAGTATATGAGGTCATGTATCGGATGTGGTGTGTATGGGATAGGGGTGGGGCGGGAGGGGGAAGGGGGAAGGGGGAAGGGGGGGGAGAGGGTGGTCACGGTATGAGCCCTGTGATTTAGAAGTGTATTGGTACATTGGAAAACTGTTGAAAATCTTAATAAAGAAAGTTTAAAAAAAAACAAAAAACATTTAGCCGGCTAATTCAGAAGTTAGCCAGTTAAATGAATTTAGCTCCCTAGAATGTATTCCTGCTAATTTAGGGGCGTTCTGAAGGTGTAACTGGGTGGAGATGAGTTAGCCAGCTAAGTTAACCACCTATTTCAACTACTCAGAGTGAGCTGGATGACTTAGGCCTAGATTTTCTAACCTACTGTGGCGTCATGAATAGCGCGGTACAGAGGGGCAGGGGGCAATTCGGGGGGGGGGGGGGGGGCGGGCCTGCCATCGCTGCCAGCTTTTGCACCCAATAAAAATCATAAAAGGTGGTGCTATTGGACACGAAATAAGCAGCGAAAAGGCTCCTTACCTTTTCGCCGTCCACGCTGTCTTCGCGGCGTCCACCCCAGTGTCGCCCCGACTCCTGTTCCGGTCTTGACGCTGCCCCTTTTTAGTGATCACTCGCAAAAAGGGACTTTTCACGTGCGATCACTTTGAAAAATGACCCCCTAAGTCTAGATGGGCCAAAGAGCTGTCCTAAAGTTAGGTGGCTGTAGCTAGCAGGCTGACTTTAAGGTTGCCGGCTTTATTCAGTAGTGCGGTTTCACTATTGAATATCCCTCCAAAGCTAGCCAGATAAAATTATCCAGCTAACTTTGCTAGCCGAACTGTGTCTGAATATGGACTCAATATTTTTTCCTCTGATTTTTGGGTTCTTACTTGGACATTTTCAAATAGCTACTGTGCGGCAAATAACCAGTTAATTTTGAGTGCTAATTTTTCAGGTGAATTTACCTGGTAGATGTTCAGTTGAAAATTTGGCTAAATCTAATCAGCCAGTATTTGATAGGGTAAATTTAGCATACCTAAGGGTCTGTTTACTAAAATGTTTTGTTCATTGAGCTATTCACCAAACTGTGTAAGCTGAGTACTGCAGTTCAGTGAATACCGCAGTATGAGTTCTTATAGCCAGGAAGCTATAGGTGAAGCCCAGTTTTCTCTGGGCTCAGATTCAGTATTGCTGAGTCAGCTTCAGGGAGCTTCCCATTCAGTTTTCTCTCTCCTACAACCTGTTAGACGAGGGGCAGGGCTTTTGATTATTGTTAAAAAGTCCCTATGGATTTCTTTGATACAAACAACGTATTCCTCATTTGGAGATAGTTGGTGGTTGCCTTGGCAACCTGGGACATTTGCCTGTCTTATTGCCTGCTTTGTTATATGAAGACACATTACTTTGCTTTAGCAAATGCTTTATTTTCATTGAAGGCAGTTTGTAAAACATGTTAGGTTTAGGTGATTTCAACGTGCACATTTCATGAAGTTCATCTTTCTATGAGTTGTTATGATTTCCTAAACTCTATCAGGCCGGTTCAGTAAAACATGCGGGAGAGCTGGCGCTTCGAGTTGAGCACCCACTCTCCTGATGCATGCCCAGGCACTTCTCCTGGGCGCGCAATTCTCTATTTAAATTAGCGCCACCTTATTAGAGGAAGCGGCAGCTGTCAGCAGGTCCGACAACCGACGCTTAATTTTACTGGCATCGGTTCTCGAACCCACTGACAGCCGCAGGTTCGGAAAAACGGATGCTGGCAAAATTGAGCGTTCGTTTTCGAACCCGCCTGGCAGATTTTTTTATTTTTTTTTATTTTTTGGTGCCTCTGACTTAATCACTATGATATTAAGTCGGAGGGTATACAGAAAAGCATTTTTTTCTGCTTTTCTGTACACTTTCCCGGTGCTTTGTAAGGTTGGGCAGGCGTTAATTTTTTTAGAGTAAAATGTGCAGCTTGGATGCACATTTTACTTTCAGTGTTCTGGGGTAATAACAATAGGCTCATCAATGTGATGAGCTCTATTAGTTTCGGGATGGTTGGCCACGCTTTTCCATGTGCTATTACCCCTTGCAGTATAAGGGGTAATAATAGCGCATCTAAAACTCGCGGCCAAACGGGGGCTAAATGGTGCACTCGGCCGAGCGTACCAATCTGTATCGGCCTGCAAGTTATCTTTAAGTTGGGTGCAATTGATTCACTATCCCACTCAAGAATGTGGACGCACATTAGATTTGGTATTTTTAGGAGAATTGTGATCCATCTCTACTTTTTAAATTATTCTTGCTCCCAGGTCCCATGGTCTAACCACTTTCTCATTCCTTTAACTTTAGTAATTCTGTGAATGTTGTGAATAAAGCAAACTCTGTGGGGTAGATTTTCAAACGGCGCGAATTGGCGTACTTTTGCTGGCGCATCAGGCGCAAGCAAAAGTACGCGGGATTTTAGTAGATACGCGCATAGCCGCGCAAATCCTGGATCGGCGCGCGCAAGGCTATCGATTCCGTATAGGTGGCGCGCGCCGAGCCGCACAGCCTACCCCCGTTCCCTCCGAGGCCGCTCCGAAATCGGAGTGGCCTCGGAGGGAATTCTCTAACGCCCTCCCCTCACCTTCCCCTCCCTTCCTCTACCTAACCCACCTGCCCGGCCCTGTCTAAACCCCCCCCTTACTTTTGTCGGGGGATTTACGCCTCCCGGAGGGAGACGTAAATCCCCGCGCGCCAGCAGGCCGGGACGCGACCTGGGGGCGGGTCCAGAGGGCACGGCCACGCCCCCGGACCGCCCCGGGCCGTAACCACGCTCCCGGGCCCGCCCCCAAAACGCTCCCGACACGCCCCCAAAACGCCGCACCGACCGGGCCCGCCCCCGACACGCCCCCGACACGCCCCCCTCGCCAAACCCCGGGACTTACGCGAGTCCCGGGGTCTGCGCGCACCGGTAGGCCTATTGAACATAGGCGCACCGGCGCGCAGGGCCCTGCTCGCCTAAATCCACCCGGATTTAGGCGAGCAGGGCTCTTAAAATCCGCCCCTCTGTGTATGGTGAGGAAAAGAGGCCGCATAGAAATGGATCAATTGTGATCTGCTTGGATGTCAAACTTGAACTTAATGAAGGTGACTGACATCAATAGTGCCGTTATTCACTGGAAGCAATCACGCTGGACACTCTAGCACCTGAAAAGAGCTTTACAATTCAGAGAAATAATAGAGTGCCCTGGTCTTCAAGGAATTTCTGAGAAGCTAAACGTCAGCTCAGAAGAACTGAGTGGTACTGGCATAAAATCAAATCTCCCCTACGCTGGGATTTATGTATATCATAATTGATGGGCTATAAAAACAAGTGCATTGATAAGGCAATTTTTTTTTCCCTTGTACTCAGATTCAGGTCTCAGAGAGCCAGTCCTGGGAGCTTTTTGTCAATTGTTAGGTCTTTTCTTCTCACACTATCAATTCCCTTCTGGAGCAGTCTGTGGAGAGATGTGAAACGTTTGCTAAATATTTCAGTCATAATGTCACTTCTATTGCTGCTAGTTTACTGATTAATAATTCTGGGGATTTTTTTGTGTCATAGTAATATTACAAAGTGGGATTTTACACATGTAACCAGTGTTGAAGTTGTTCTAACTTCTAATCTTCTAACTGAAGATTTTATGGAAAGATAATAGTGGCTTTTTGTGCAATCTTGTAAACTTTTTCCTATCTGAAGGTCTTTTACCTGATGTTCTCAAAACAAGTTTGATATAACTGATTTAAAAAAACAAAAGCAAATTCAGTCCCCTTTGTTTTTGGGATTTATTGCCCAATTTCCTCTCTCCCCTTTTTAGCAAAGATTATTGAAATTTCAATTTTAAAACAACTACACAAGTCTTCTGAGGATCAAAATGTCTTAGATAATTTCCAATTTGGGTTCCATCCTGCACAATGCATGGAGATGTTGCTTTCAATAACATGATATTTTTAGGCATGGGTTTAATGCTGGGAGTAGTTTTATGCTGGTTTTGCTCAATAGCTGCATTTTGATACTGTTGAGAAGCGCTAGGGAACGGTTCCACTTCCAAGGAGAGAGAGTGTATTCTTGGGCCATGGCTCGACCACACAGGAACTCCGAAGAGGTGCCGAGGCAGGCGAGGTGTGCCCGAGCATGGCAGGACAGGAGCAAGGCTGGACTGAAGACAGGCAATGGAATCCAGAACGGTGACAAGGCCGGACTCGGCCTCCGCTGGACCTACACGCACCAGTGTGACCCAGCAATGCAATGCTGGTCATGAGAGTAGTCCTCTGGCCACTAGAAAGCCCTTTTGGACCTGCCACTTGGGAACGATGAGTGCGTGAGGCCAGATGGAGGCTGAGGGCAGGGAGACGACAACTCAGGTGAAGACTCAGGATACACAGACGATTCAAAGACTGGGATACTCAGGAGAGTCTGACGAAGACTTGGATACTCAGACGAAGACTCAAACGAAGACTCAGGTGAGCACACAGGTTACTTAGGAGTTTCAATCAAGGATTCAGGTACACAAGAGTTTCAAGCAAGGATTCCCTGGAGGAGAGGAGGATCAGGGGTGATATGATACAGACTTTCAGATACTTGAAAGGATTTAATAATCCATGGTGTTATTGTTTGTAAGGTTTTGGATGGACCCTTGGACACTGTGGCAGCTGACCATGCCCACGGGGGGAAGTCCCGTGAGGGGCCACAGGTCAGGCTCAGCTTTAGGACACACAACACAGAGTTATCTTTTATTAAACAGAGTTGAGAAGCCACCAGAGGTGGCAGTAGTGAGTAGAGATGAAGCCCGACTGGGCTTGTAGTCCCTCAGGACACTGGAACAGCGATCCCTCAATAGCTGAGCTGTAATGAAGAGAAACTGAGATAGTGAGTACAGAGGAGCACACACAAGGTTCTGGTATAGAGCCTCATTGGTTGATTGCTCACACAGCGGTTTCTCCCGGAAGGTAACACAGAAGCTGGAATAGAGGCCCTCGAGGAGCGAGTACCTGGTTCCAGGGAACAGCTCTGAGAGAATATAGATGGTAACTCACTGATGGTGTGGGCAGCAGTTTCTTCCAAGCAGAAGTGAGCTCAGGCAGCGAGTCCGGGAACATGGGCCCTCGAGAAATGAGTACTGGTTCCAGACAGCGACCTGAAAGAAAAGAGAGAGGCCCCCGAGGAGCGGGTACCCCAATAGAGTAAGTCCAATTAAGGAGAAGCAGAGTAGCTAGGTACGGAGAGCGAATCCCATCAGTAAGGAGTCCAGTCACTCACCATTGCTAACTCGATTAGCCAGCAAGCAGACTAGGCTTTTGTATCTGGGATGCGTGACGTTATCACAGGGGACGCCCCTGGGGTTCAGGCCAAAGAAGGAATAAGAAGCAGGACCGCGCGGCGCACGCACCCTATGGCAGCTGAACAACATGGAGGGATGCAGCGCATAAGCTGGACTGGAGATGCTGGAGAGGATGCCAGGCAGATGCCGCGGCAGCCAGACATCCATCAATTGCGGGAGGAGTCGCCAAAGAGGTAAGGAGGGTTGAGTGGAGACATCAGGCAGCGACAGTCGTAACACATGGTCAACAACAAACCTTTTCCATTGGAAAAAATCAGTAGAACTAGGGGCTATGACTTGAAGCTCCAGGGAGGAAGACTCAGAACCAATGTCAGGAAGTGTTTCTTCACGGAGAGGGTGGTGGATGCCTGGAATGCCCTTCCGGAGGAAGTGGTGGACTAAAATTGTGAAGGATTTCAAAGGGGCATGGGATAAGCACTCTGGATCCATAAAGGCTAGAGGATGGGAATGAAGAGCTATGGGGTGGATTACTGGAGTGGAGGCTACGACATGGTGATTACTACCCTTACTCAATAAGCCTTCGCAAGGTTAATGCAACTCCAACATTGCTTCTACGGAAAGGAGAAATGTGGAAAAGAGGATTTGCATTCAGGCAACAATCAACAAGGACTGAATTTTACAATATGGATAAACAAATAAGCATGGGGGTAGCTTGCTTAAGAACATAAGAACATAAGAACATGCCATACTGGATCAGACCACGGGTCCATCAAGCCCAGCATCCTGTTTCCAACAGTGACCAATCCAGGCCATAAGAACCTGGCAAGTACCCAAAAACTAAGTCTATTCCATGTTACCGTTGCTAGTAATAGCAGTGGCTATTTTCTAAGTCAACTTAATTAATAGCAGGTAATGGACTTCTCATCCAAGAACTTATCCAATCCTTTTTTAAACACAGCTATACTAACTGCACTAACCACATCCTCTGGCAACAAATTCCAGAGTTTAATTGTGCGTTGAGTAAAAAAGAACTTTCTCCCATTAGTTTTAAATGTGCCAATTGCTAACTTCATGGAGTGCCCCCTAGTCTTTCTATTATCCGAAAGAGTAAATAACCAATTCACATCTACCCGTTCTAGACCTCTCATGATTTTAAACACCTCTATCATATCCCCCCTCAGCCATCTCTTCTCCAAGCTGAAAAGTCCTAACCTCTTTAGTCTTTCCTCATAGGGGAGCTCTTCCATTCCCCTTATCATTTTGGTAGCCCTTCTCTGTACCTTCTCCATCGCAATTATATCTTTTTTTTGAGATGCGGCAACCAGAATTGTACACAGTATTCAAGGTGCGGTCTCACCATGGAGCGATACAGAGGCATTATGACATTTTCCGTTTTATTCACCATTCCCTTTCTAATAATTCCCAACATTCTGTTTGCTTTTTTGACTGCTGCAGCTCACTGAACTGACGATTTCAATGTGTTATCCACTATGATGCCTAGATCTCTTTCTTGGGTTGTAGCACCTAATATGGAACCTAACATTGTGCAACTATAGCATGGGATATTTTTCCCTATATGCATCACCTTGCACTTATCCACATTAAATTTCATCTGCCATTTTGATGCCCAATTCTCCAGTCTCACAAGGTCTTCCTGCAATTTATCACAATCTCCTTGTGATTTAACTACTCTGAACAATTTTGTATCATCTGCAAATTTGATTATCTCGCTCATCATATTTCTTTCCAGATCATTTATAAATATATTGAAAAGTAAGGGTCCCAACACAGATCCCTGAGGCACTCCACTGCCCACTCCCCTCCACTGAGAAAATTGTCCATTTAATCCTACTCTCTGTTTCCTGTCTTTTAGCCAGCTTGCAATCCATGAAAGGACATCGCCACCTATCCCATGACTTTTTACTTTTCCTAGAAGCCTCTCATGAGGAACTTTGTCAAACGCCTTCTGAAAATCCAAGTATACTACATCTACCGGTTCACCTTTATCCAAATGTTTATTAACTCCTTCAAAATAGTGAAGCATATGTGTGAGGCAAGACTTGCCTTGGGTAAAGCCATACTGACTTTGTTCCATTAAACCATATCTTTCTATATGTTCTGTGATTTTGATGTTTAGAACACGTTCCACTATTTTTCCTGGCACTGAAGTCAGGCTAACTGGTCTGCAGTTTCCCGGATCGCCCCTGGAGCCCTTTTTAAATATTGGGGTTACATTAGCTATCCTCCAGTCTTCAGGTACAATGGATGATTTTAATGATAGGTTACAAATTTTTACTAATAGGTCTGAAATTTCATTTTTTAGTTCCTTCTGAACTCTGGGGTATATACCATCCAGTCCAGGTGATTTACTACTCTTCAGTTTGTCAATCAGGTCTACCACATCTTCTAGGTTCACCGTGATTTGATTCAGTCCATCTGAATCATTACCCATGAAAACCTTCTCCAGTATGGGTACCTCCCCAACATCCTCTTCAGTAAACACCGAAGCAAATAAATCATTTAATCTTTCTGCGATGGCCTTATCTTCTCTAAGTGCCCCTTTAACCCCTCGATCATCTAATGGTCCAACTGACTCCCTCACAGGCTTTCTGCTTCAGATATATTTAATAAAGTTTTAACTGTGAGTTTTTGCCTCTACTGCCAACTTCTTTTCAAATTCTCTCTTAGCCTGTCTTATCAATGTCTTACATTTAACTTGCCAACTTTTAAGCATTATCCTATATTCTTCTGTTGGATCCTTCTTCCAATTTTTGAATGAAGATCTTTTGGCTAAAATAGCTTCTTTCACCTCCCCTTTTAACCATGCCGGTGATCGTTTTGCCTTCTTTCCACATTTCTTAATGTGTGTAATACATTTGGACTGTGCTTCTAGAATGGTATTTTTTAACAATGACCATGCCTTTTGCACACTTTTTACTTTTGTAGCTGCTCCTTTCACTTTTTTTCTAACTATTTTTCTCATTTTATCAAAGTTTCCCTTTTGAAAGTTTAGCACAGGAGCCGTGGATTTGCATAATGTTCCTCTTCCAGTCATTAATTCAAATTTGATCATATTATGATCACTATTGCCACCATTATCTCTCTCACCAAATCCTGTGCTCCACTGGGGGACAGATGTTGAAGTAATGGTTGGGTGTGAGGGTGTCTGCCTGGGAGGATGTGTGTGTTTATGGCTTTTTTGGAGAGGGGGCAGAAGGGGTAAAGAACAAATTTTTTAGCGGGAACTGTGTGTGAGTATGTGTGTGTGAGGGGGGGGGGGGGGGTTGGAGGCCCAGACCAGTGGTGCTCAACATTTTAAAACTTTAGATTGACTTTTATAGATTGCATCACATTTTTTGGTACATGGGGGAGACGGAGGGTAGAAACATCTGGTGAAGGGGGTGGACATTGGACATGGAGGCTTGCAAATTGGTGCTTTTTTTTTTTTTTTTTTGAAAGGTGCACTACTTACCTGAATATTTCTGAAGATATACGGGCATGTAGATGTTACCAGCCACACAAGGACAGATAACTTTAGTCCTGTTTCCGAGCGGGTCTAAAGTTAGCTGGATAACAGAACCCCTCCCTGGAACGTCCCTTTTATATCAGGCTAAATTATAGACAGATATCAACTCATCTGGCTATAATTTTGCTGGATAACTGGCTGAAATTGCTATATTAGCCATTTAAGAGGATAACGTTTTAGTTATCTACCCCACAGAAAAGACCTTGTAAGGTCTATAGTACAAGCGAATAATTCTACAGAAACTTGTTGGTGTACAGAGAGTTGGTATGCTGGATTGATCCTAATGATTACAGGTGAAACTCTTCCCACTTCAGGAAAATAGTTTGCATCTCAGCTGGCAAGGTCGCACAGGTCAACTCTGTACCACAATTGTTTGAAGGGGCACCATAAGAAGAAAAAGGACTACTTTTGACACCTTCCTTGGAGCAGGTATTTTTTGCTCATATTGTATGTCTATAAGCACTGATTCATTGACATGTGTTAAGAAACAGCAAGTATTAGGGGTGATCTTGTACTGAATAACATTTTAAATTGTTCTACAAATTGTGAAGACAGAGAATTTGGTAAATGGGCAAACATTTTACAAAATGGAAATTAATATACAGTATGTAGCCAATCTCAGGATTATAAGCTTATTTGCATTTGCAATAAAATAATGAATTGGATCAATCTAAGTTAATGCATATTAACTTGAAGAGTATTCTTTATAGCATACACAAAGCACACCAAATCCACTGGTGTATTTGAAAATAGTGATTTTTTTTTTATTTTAACTATAGATTGGGCACAATTAGAAAGAAAGTAGGGGTGAGAGCAAGGGTGAGGAGTTAAGAATAGTTTGGACAACAATCAGGGGACAATAATTCAGATGGCTTTTCTGGTTAAGTTCACGACTTACCTGGACAAACTGCAGGTTTTAAATTTCTCGCTGCTTTTAATGCCTCTGACTTATCTGGCAGGTTAGCTAGATAAAGGTTAGCTGCATAAGTTGGAAGTGTTCTGTGGATGGGGGAAGGGTGTTCTGGGGATAATTTATCTGGCTAACTCTGATATTCAGAGTATGCCAAATAACCAGCTAAGGGCTGGATTCATCATTCTTCGCAGAATGATGAATCCAGCGAAAAAGGGGGCGGAACGAATGGGGGGCGGGCCTACGAAAGATCGCAGCTATTCGCACCCCAGTGGTGCGATTTCTCACTTATAGCACTACCATAAAAATAGTGCTATTTGCTGCGCTACTGCCGGCAATAATGTCCATCACATTATCTCCGGCAGCAGTGCCGTGGCCGACTCCTCCCCTCCAGCTAATTAACATCCTATCGCACGCGAAAAGCCCCTTTTCGTGTGCAATAGGGGTTTATCGCGTGTGTTAGGGCCTTATCGCGTGCGATAAACGTTTAGAAAATAACCCCCTAAGTCTGGTCATGCTAGAGAGCAGTTCTAAAGTTAGCTGGATAAGTTTATCCAGCTAACTAGGACTTTTTCTGACTATACTCAGCAGAGCACCTAAACAGCAGTGCCTCGCACAATATGTATGACAATTTGTCCAGCTAGCTTTATCCAAATAAGCTGTCTGCTTCTGCACTATTGAATGCTGACCTCTCAAATTTTAAAGCAGAAAGATTTTTCAGTTTCCTCTGGAGCAGGTGTGGTAAACTCTAATTCTCAAGAGCCCAAAGTTTTCAGGATATCCAAAACAAATATGTATGAGATATATTTGCATACAATGGAAGCAATGCATGCAAATTTGTCTCATGCATACTCATTGGGGATATGCTCAAAACCTGGCTGTTTGTAGCTCTTGAGGATCAGAGTTGACCACCCTGGCTCTACAGCCTCAATTCTTGAGAAATGGGTTGCTTGTTTTTCAGTGAACAGGAGTGTAACACATCAGGAATGACCCTGGTACATTATGGAATATTTTTCTTTTGCATTTTATCACAACATGTGCCAGGGCCAACTCTGATGCACCATGCCATTATTATTATTATGCTATTGTTGTGGTTTGGATAGTCTATGATTTTAGACATTGCTTATTGTTCTTATTCTTTTTGTCTTTTTATATATTTATTATGTTTGTTTTTTATGATGATTGCATTTATTGTGCTTTATAAAGTGTTGTTACTCAGCCAGAGTCTATTTATGAGATGGTAAAAAATAAATGCAACTGCATAAGTAGATAAATTTCTTGCAAACCAAAAATAAAATCAGAAAGTAGTAAAGGAAATTTTAACAACTATATTCTCCTTAAACAGAAATAATCCTTTTCATTTTATTCAAGAAAAAAAAGAAATACGTTCTATTGAGAGGGGAGTGGTACTCTCAGCATGCACTGCTAATAATTGAAAATGTGGTCCACTGAATTTGTTGCCAAAGCTGAATATTCAGGTATGTTTTTACAGGTTCAGATTCTTATACAAACTGATTCCAGACCAACTATATAGTCCCTGTGGCATTATTGTTGGTCTGTGAGATAAGTCAATTGTGATCATACAACAAGGAACATCAAAAGTACAAAACAGATCAGCAAAACAGCAGAATGTACATTATTTATGATTGGGGCATCATATTGTGAAACCCTTCTCCTTTCATATTTACATTTGGATTTTGAAGTCATTTATAGCTGTTCTGGGATCTATGTATGTGCCATAACTCAAAAGCAGAGCCTTCATGATTTAGTTCTTTGGATAACTTCATAGACAGTGAAGCTTTACCATGTCACACTATAGAGCCAATGAGAACACCACTGAGTGCTGCTGCGCTAACATGAAGAATAACAGGTAAATTAATATGCTGTCAAATTACTTGGCATGAGTAATCAAAGGAACACATCCAGCAGGATTACCAGTGGAAAGATTAATAATTGGAAAGCATTTCTCAAACTTTCAGTCTAAAATCAAAGCAGATAGATTGGGACTGCAAGCCAATACATATTAACTGGCAGCCCACAAATCACACAAGTCATCAAAAAGTTGGCTGCTGTGTGTGCTGCTATAGAAATGATGAATAGCAGAAATAGTAGTAGTAAGCGATATCGAAAAACAGGAACAAAGGAATCTGAAAACCTGAACATGCATTAATATCTCAACCATTTGTTTGAATATTAACATATCTGGTCTGAATCAAAACTGGATTCTATTTTTATATTTGTATCCATTTACTTGCACTTATGGATCACTATTCTGATCAATGGAATGCATAGCAGGGTAATGAATATAACAATAGCACAAATAATAAATACAGTATGATAATAGACCAGTCATAAACATATGTATATCTGTACCAAGCAAACTATACTTATGATGGACATGACATTTCCATCCCTAACCACCTTTCCTTTGGTTTTACACGCTGAGGTAGATCTTCAAAAAATATGCGCCCGCGAACAAAAGTACACCAGATTTTATAAGATATGCACGTAGCTGCGCGTATCTTATAAAATCCGGGGTCGGCGCGTGCAAGGCTGCGCAAAATCAGCAGCCTGCGCGCGCCGAGCCACGCAGCCTGCCTCCGTTCCCTCCGAGGCCGCTCCGAAATCGGAGCGGCCTCGGAGGGAACTTTCCTTCCGCGTCCCCCCACCTTCCCCTCCCTTCCCCTATCTACCCCACCCCCCAGCCCTACCTAAATCTCCCCCTACCTTTGTTGGGCAAGTTACGCCTGCTTGAAGCAGGCATAACTTGCGCGCGCCGCCCCGGCATCCCCTGGCACAGGCCGCAGTGCCGGGGGACTCGGGACCGCCCTCCCGGCCTGCTCCCAAACCGTCACCACGCCCCCGGACCCACTCCGGACCGCCCCTGCCCCCGGACACACCCCGGACACGCCCCCTCCCGCCCCTTTTAGGAAGCCTCGGGACTTATGCGCGTCCCGGGGCTTTGCGTGCGCCGGCGGCCTATGCAAAATAGGTGCGCCGGTGCGCAAGTGCCCTGCGCGCGTAAATCCGTGAGGATTTACGCGCGCAGGGGTTTTAAAATCTACCCCTAAGAGACGGCTATCGTCTTTTGGGGACCATCCCTAAGGTTTTTCAGTCATAGGTGCTGGGATTGGTCCAGCTCAGGCTATGTAACCTGGAGTATAAGCATGAGCGGTGTGGTTGGGGGCCGTCTTCTTTTGAGAAAGAAAGGAGATTAGCTGCTGGAGAACCCAAGAAAGCCCCTTGTCTTCTACTTTGGAGTTTCTGTGAAGTTTCGCCTTTACCAATGCCCTCCCAGTACAGAGGGGTTTGTGACTTGTGCCAGAAGAGTTTGAAGAGTGGATGTTTTGTGTCTCGAAGGGAGTGGATTCTGTGTTTGACCTGCTCCCATTCTTTTACCCTCTGCTTTAGGGGAGTGGGCTGTGGCTCTGCTCCCGGCTAAAGCAGAGTTGCAGCTGCCTGGATACTGCTTGCCCTGCGCCCTGTGAAATCGGGCTCAGTGGTGTCCCAAGAGCCAGAACTGGATTTTTTGGGAGAGAATTATTTTTTCTCTGCTTTTGAGAGGGAGTAAAATGTTTGCCGCCTGCCACCATCATCTCCCAGCCCTTGGAGAAGAAATTTTTTTTTCTTTCCCTCCACTGGAAAAGGATTCTGGACCCTGGTTCAGAAGTTGAGAAATGAGAAGGAACTTACATCACTTGGAGTTTCCATTATCCTTTTTGCTATTTTTGGACTGGACCTTATATTAAGTTACAGTAAATTTGTTTGGAACACCACTCCGAGCCTCCGTCTGCTTTTCCAATGTGAGATCGAGCCTTCTGAGAGTGACTTACGTGAGTACTGCGAGAGAGGTGAGAGACTGAAAGTGGGTTTCCCATCCCCCTGCAGGCCTTGCTACCATGAGATTAAGCCTCCCCCCACTGAGAGAATCTATGTCACAAGGTTTGATTCTGCAAGAGAACTGGGACTTGGCCCTGGGACTCAGTGAGTCCTCTTCACCAAGTCAGCCCTAATACTGAAGTAGAGGGATATATATATAACAACCCAATACCCTTCCAGTCAACCTCTCCTCTGGCCTCCCCCATCCAAAAGTACATTTTTGATGCAAATCACCACAGCATGATAAACCAATACTCATAAAGTAAATATATCCCCAAAATAAAATGCATATTTATTCACCCTAATAACCACCTCAATAAAATCCTCCATTCATTTTAATAAACCTATAAAGGAAATTAGTCCAATCCCACACATACTCAGCACTATAGGTCTATACTGTAGTAATTGTTACTATATAAATGACCTTATCGAACCATTGATTTTTTTATGGTAACTTTCCACTGCATCTTTTTGTACTGATTGTGTTTTGATGATTATTGTTATTTGAATGTTATGTTTTATTGGATACTGGATTTATTGTACATCTCCTAGAACCTTTGTTATGTTATGTTGTATTATGATTTTATAATTCTTTCCTCAAAACAAACTCAGCTCTAACTAGTTTTCATCCAATAGTTAAATATAAGATCCTTTTTAGGAATGATGACTTTTAAATCTAACATTAATCAAACTCAATCAACATGTTTTTATTCTGGAATTAAAATCAGGTAGTAAATATAAAGGTTGACAGCAAATAGGCTTCCCATTACTTTTCCCTGAATGATCACATAAGCAGGGAGCACCATGTAAAATAAACAAAGAGCACAGAAGCTGTAAATCCATTTATTCTGAATGTCTATGATTGCTCCCAGCAAAATAAAATAAACTTAGAAATAAGATCAGTAAATCATAGCACACCACTTTTTTTTTTTTTAAAACAAAAGTCAGTACAGTATACCTTAATAAACCATCTAATGAAAGTTTCAATGCAACAAAAATTTAAATAATGGAAAATACATTATTAAAATAGCTACTGGATTTCACCAAAATTTGCAAAACTTTAGCATGCTAAGGCCAATTAGCAAACATGCACAATAGTTTGTTATACATGAAAGAGTACATTTTCAAAGTAATTAAGCATGTTAAATTAGGATATACACACATAAGTAGCTTGAATTCATATACGGTACATGCTATTTTCTAATCAACAAAATTATGTGTGTATTATCGGTTTTGCACGTACATTTGCCTGCGCAAGTATGCAAGGAAGTTGCTCTTTTATAAGAGATTTACATACATACATTAGGAAACTTATTTGTGCAATTTTGCACCTTCTAATTGACTAGCACAATTAATATCACACTCATCCATTGTCTGCTATTTTTGGGTAGGAAGTCTGGGTAAACTGGGTGGAGTTCAGGATGAAGCACCAGGAGGGTCTTAGTGAACTGAAGATAGAGTGGGTAAACTAGTAGAGGTATCAGCAAAGTGGTGATTTTAGGTATATATACACATTTTAAAATATATCTGTCTTCACATATAAATCAGGGATTTACACATTAGAGATGTGCATTTGTTTTAAATGAATTAGACAATTTCAACAAAATTGTCTAATTTGTCATGGTTCGGGAGCACTCAAAAACGAAAGGAATTTTTCTAAAATTTCTGAAAAATTTGTATTTTGAGTTAGTGCACGCTAATGAGAGTTAGCACGCACTAACTTTAAAAAGTTAGTACGCGCTAACACGAAATTTGGGAACCATGAAAAAAAAAATCCTGAACTGCAAAATGAAGTTTCCCATGGGGGACCTGAACCGAACCATGAACTGAAAAAAAACAAAAAACGATACACATCTCACATTATATTTTTTTTTGTGTGAAATATATATAATTATGTTTATAAAACAGATAAAGTACATGCTTTCATTGCACTACAAAATATTTACACATACACAAAATAATGATATTTCCTCTGTTTCGAGCCATGGTGCGACTGCACCTTGAATATTTTTCTGGTCACCCCATCTCAAGAAAGACATAGGGCCTTATTTTCTAAAGTATCGCAGGCCTGCGATACTTTAGGTAATGAGGGGCAGGGGGCCAAAATGGGGGGCGGTCCTGCACTAGCCGGCAGCGATCGCACCGCTGCGGTGAGATCGCTGCCGGTTTCGCACCCAATAGCGCCACCATAGGAGGTGTAGCTATTGGGCGCGAACTAGAACGCGAAAAGGGCCTAACCTTTTTTTTGTCCGCGGCATCTTCGCGGAGTCGGCCCTGGTGATGCCCCAACTCCTCCTCTTCCGGGGCCGACTCCGCCCCCATTTTGGTATCGCACGCGATAAGGGACTTTTCGCGTGCGAAACGGCCCTTATTGCGTGTGATCCGTCTGGAAAATGAGGCCCATAGTGGAACTAGAAAATATGCAAAGGAGGGTGACAAAAATGATAAAGGGACTGAAATATCTCTTCTATAATGAGAGGCCTTGCAGGCTAGGTCTCTTCTGCTTGGAAAAGAGATGGCTGAGAAATTTCTAAAATCATAAGTGGGTTGAAATGGGTAAATAAAGGACAGTTATTTAACCTTTCAATAATACTAAAATAAGGAGAAACTCCATGAAACTAACAAGCAGCAGATTCAAAACAGATTGTAGAAAGTGCTTTAACATTCAGCACATTATCATGCTGTGGAATCTGTTGATCAAGGTGGCTAGCATAGCGGGGTTTAAATGAGATTTGGACAAGTTCCTGGAGGAAAAGTCCATAAGCATATTGGGTAGATTTTACAATGTGCATGCGCTTCCCAGTGGGCACACATGGACACGCCGATTTCTTAACATGTGCACACCGGCGCGCGCATGTTATAGAATCCGATTGCCATGCAAACATGTGTGCCAGATTTTATAATCTGCTCACATATGTGTGGGTGGCGCATGCAAGGGGGGAGAATTAATGCAAACTCCACACGGCGGCACATTTGGGCCTTCTCCCATTCCCTCCCAGTCTGCTCCAATTAAGGAGTGGACTGGGAGAGAACTTCCCTACCCCCCTACCTAAACTCCCTCACTCTTCCTCTCTCCTCCCCACCCCCTAAACCCTACCTTTTTTTTTTTTTGGTTTGTTTTACAACTTACTTTAGGTCCCCAGGCTGAAGTAAGTTGTGCGCGCGCTGGAGTCTTTGGGACAACATTCAATGGTGCTGTCCTGGCCCACTCCCCGCCACGGCCCCTGTCCCGCCTCTTTGAAGAGGCCGAGCAGTTGTACGTGTATCGGAGTTTATGCGCGTGGCTGGGCCTCTTTGAAAATTCGCCCGGCACACGCAAGGCCTGGCCAAGCACGTAAACCCCAGGATTTACGAGCATAGGCCTCTGAAAATCTACCCAACTATTAGCCAAGTAGACTAAAGATAACTATCGCTATCCCTGGGAATGAGTAAGAGAAATTAGACTACTTTATGCATCTGCCAAGAACTTGCGACATGGATTAGCCACTGTTAGAAACAGGATGTTGGGGTCGATAGAACTTGATCTGATCCAGCATGGCAATTTTTGTATTCTGATGCTCTTATGAAACATACACACATATGTTGGTTGGGGGGGGGGGGGGGGGGGGCAGTGGATATACATGTATTTTAGAATCTTGATGGACCAATATGCATAAATTATAAAAAGCTGTAGTAGATCTCGACAAGTGCATAAAGGAGTGCACTGTGCAGAGTTGTTTGAAAGTTATCCTTTCAGATGACAATTTTCAAAGTGATTTATAAAGTTAAAAACTAATTTATCTGCTTTAAATTGCTGTCTAAAAATTGCTCTCTACCAATGTTGCTAAAAGTATGCTCATTGTGGAAAATTGGAAAGAGGCATTTCGGGGGTGTGAGAGGTCAGAAACGAAAAAGTATGCATGGAGATTGAATTTTCAATTTTCAAAGGAATTTACCCAGATAAATACAGTAGGTATTCAGGTAAGTAAAATGGCCCAACTGAAAACTGCCCTCTTTAAATGCTGCTGAAATTACAAGCAGTTTCCATAACACATGCATTTTTAGCCATATTGAGGGTAATTTGCAAAGGGACTTCTGCTGGTAAAGTAGTGCATTGCCCACAGAAATGACCCTTTAGAAAACTGGGTGACCAACCCTTGCACAAAATTATGCACCTACACACTGTGAAGGCAATTTTCTATAGTCTGCATAAATCACCACATATTCACCTTAGTAGCTGCATCTAAAATTACAGCAATATTATATAAACTTGTGGTAGGTGCTGCACAGTTTCTAAAATACCACATATCTCTGCCCCAAAAGTATATGCGTATGTTTCAGTATGCACAATATTTGTAATGCATTAAAATGCATATTTACTTACCCATTTTATAAAGCTACCTGTGTAACCCTTTTTCTAGATTTGTACGGTTCCAAGGGCAATCAAAAGAATTTTATATCTGGGGCTGTCTTTGCTATTTCTCTTCTCCTCCTCTTACTACCTTAGGGTGTGAGTCTTTTCTCTGGGGATGAAGGCAGACCTTCTTGGTGCAGGTGGTGGGGATGTGTTTTCCATAAGTGTAAGCGCTGCTGAACTCTGTTCAAAATAACTTTACTGATATGTATCTCCAATAAATGTCCAATCAACTTGTATGCCATCCTTTATACAATCAAAGCTTTTGCTGGGGGCTTTACACTTGGGCTATATACTCTCTTCCTCTGTGTAGATGTCCTGTACTTCAAACTGGGCTATCACTAAGCACTCCTGTGCTGACTGTTCAAGCTGTCCCAATCATGCAGGAAACTCCAATGGGTGAAGGGATCCCAAATCTTATAAAAATCCTACCTTAGGACAAATGTCCAGATCTTACTTCTCCCCAACCTGTGTCCTGTGTCCCAAGGAGATCTCCCAAGGAGATCTTGTTGAGGGTCTCCAGGATCTTGCTCCTTCTTCCTGATCTCCTTCTAAATGTGACCTCCCTGAAGGGAAGGTCTGATGAAACAGAAACCAGGCTACTGCAGCCCAACTTCCCAGTCAGGAGGGGTGAATAAAAAACCTTCTCACAACACAAAGCAGGAAAAATCTCTTCAAAGCCAAAAATCTCACTTTGGGCTGATGCTGTCACTGTTGTTCCTTCTCTGGACTAGAAGGGAGACACACAAGTCTTCAACCCCTGCAGGGAATGGCCTTCACCAAAGGGTGCAGGGTTTCACACCAGCAACTCAAACTTTAGCAAAAATCTCAACAAAGTCTCTGATTCCAAAAGGGGTAAACCCTAGCGAGCAGGAAATGCACTGAAAGAATCTCCTTAAATAAAAAACACCAAGTTAGGGTGATAGGCCCTAACCCAGCAAGATACTAAAAATAGCTCCTCGCTCTCTGACATCTAACTCAAACTGGCCTCACGTGCTAAGATCCTAGCCCTCCCAAGTATACTGGGACAACTAATCACATACCAACTTTGGGGAAGGGACTGTAAAGGACTCAGGGCTCCCACTAAGCTGGAAAATCAATAGGCAAGGATCTAGGGCCATCTAGTGGCCAACCAGGGGGTCCTCGACACCTGTATATATATATAAATTAATTGTAACGTGTATAAAAACCCAAAGTTAAATTTAGAGGCAAGTAATATATGAAGTATGTGAATATTCCGCTTATAAAATTAGCTACTTGTATGCATACTTGGAATCAACAGTTCACCCAGACCTCATACCAGTACACCCTGACCTTTTAGCACTTCACCCTAAACCCCTCCCCCACTACCAACACTTAACCCTTTACCTCTCACTCAAAAACTTCAGGCAAAGGACAATAGTGATTGCATTTCTGCAACTTAATTAGCAAGTATAAAAGCATACAGACAAGTTCAGCAATGTGCGCACAAATGCCATGCCCAAAATAGCAATCGGTGTGCATTCGTCTGAACCCCCACCCCAGAACGCCTCTAAACTGCCTCCTGTATTAATCCCTGTTAACATTTATGCAGTGTTTTGCAAAATAGCATGTACGTGTGTTCATGCCACTTACATTAATATATGCAGATTTTACAAGTGGAAATCTTTAGAAAATTAGCCCTTGCTCATACTTTTACGCACATAAGGGAAAGTCATTGCAAGGGGCGGAGTCTGGGTGGGATTGGATCTTTTCAAAAGTATGCACATAAATCCTCTCAGCAAAACAGCATGCACCAAACAGCAGGTGGAGGGTGTGTGTGTGTGTGTGTGTGTGTGTGTGTATGTGTGTGTGTGTAAGGATAAGCATAACTTTGCTTTGAAAATGAGTATAACTTATGTGGACATTGCTGGCTAACTAATGTCTGACTGTTATAAAATTGCCCTCATTAAAAGATATCATTCCTATGATTGTGTTTAGGTTGGGGAAGAAATACAGGGCACATACACAGGATTTCCAACAGGGTACTGTGCATGTATAAGTGCACTGCATTTTTTTTTTCACCATTTATATTTTATTGTAAATTCTCACAAAAATACTAATATTCCAGGATCACTCATCACAAAATCATATACATGGAATATAGAGTGCATTCAATAAAATGTTAACAACTAATACCCACCAAACCATCCCAATCATCCACCCACACAAATACCAGGTGAAAAGTACCAGAATGTTTATTTTTAATTTGTACTTCATACCTGCTCACTTTCAAAGGGAACAATGTGGGTTGTTTTCCTTTGCGAATTTCTACCATGTTTGTGCGCTAAAATCGCCCTCGTACTTTGCATACCAAGTAGAAGGCCAATTTTGAAAATTCCCTCCCCAAATGTGGATAAGTATGCAGATAATAACCTATTTATCCAGGTAGCAGGCCAATTCTGAAAACTGCCTCCCCAATGTGGATAAACTTATACAAGCTGTTTCACAATACATGATCTTTTTGCCACATTTAGTGGAAGCTTTCCTGGGAGCATGCCTTGGGCAGGATTGTATTTTCTAACCTATGCCCATGATTTCCAAAGAAAGTTTACCTTACAAAAAACAGGTTTAAATGCCTGCAGGTACTTTGCACCTTTACAAATTTTCAAAGAGAAAGTATTCAGGGATTCGCATTTGTTTAAAAATGAATTCAATCCAAACCATAAATGGCCATTTTAATTTCATTTCGTTAAATCCAAAATGGCCCCCCAAATCCCCCTAAAATGTAATTTTATTTCAAAAAATAGTGCACCTTATATACAAATAATGCCTTTTATTTGCAAATACTGGGCCGGCCTTACGCACGCCGGGCCTATTTTCAAAAGGCCCGGTGGCGCACATAAAGCCCCGGGACGCGTGTAGGTCCTGGGGCTTTACAAAAGGTGCATGGGTGGGGCATGGGCGGGGCCAGAGGCTTGGAACACAGCGGCCATTGCTGCTGTGTCGAGGGATCGCGTACTGGCAGCCTGCCGGTGCGTTCAACTTGCACCTGCCCAGAGGCAGGCGCAAAAGGTAGGATAAAACCTTTGGGGAGATTAGAGTAGGGCTGGAGGGGGAAAGGTTAGGGGAAGGGGTGGAAGGTCAGGCTAGGGGGAAGGAAACGGAGGAAGGCAGCGTGGCTCAGCGCACGCAAGGTACACAATTGTGCACCCCCGCGCACGTGCTGATTCTGGATTTTATAACATGCGCGCACCTGCATAGGGGGTCGGGAGGATAGGGGAAGCTAAGGGATTCTTTTGAAAGGGTCGGGGTGGGTTTTTTGTTTATCGGCACAGCCGATAAACAAAACTGCGATCGGGCCGGATGAAAAAAAAACACGATGTGAATCGGAACCGATTCCGGTTCCGATTCACATCTCTAATATTTAGCTCCCTATGTTGGAGGTATGAAGAAGATTTCCAAAAAGATAGTGGGGCCAATCTTTAAGCTTGCGCGCGGGCGCAGATTTGTTCTCGCAACCCGTTGCGAGCAAATCTACGCCCGGTTTTATAAGATGTGCGCGCTGCAGTGTGCATGTTATAAAATCCAGGGTTGGCGCGTGCAAGGGAGTGCACAATTGTGCAACTTGCGCACGCCGAGCCGCACAGCCTTCCTCCATTCCCTCCGCCCCGCACCTTTCCCCCCTTCCTTCCCCTATCTAACCTGCCCCCCCCCCAGCTCTATCTAAAACCCCCTCCTTACCTTTATCGGGAAAGTTACACCTGCCTCCGGGCAGGCGTAACTTGCGCGAGCCGGCTGGCTGCTGGCGCACCATCCCACAGCATGGCGGCTGTTCTCCAGGCCTCAGTCCCACCCCCAGAATGCCCCTTGGCCGGTGCCTCACCCACAGCCCTGCTCTCAGAATGCCCCTTTTTCGAAGCCCCGTGACATGCGCGCGTCCCGGGGCTTGTGCGCGCCACCGAGCCTATACAAGATAGGCTCGGCGCGTGCAGGGGCAGCTTTTCGGGGGTTTCACGCGTATGTTACGCGTGTAACCCTTTGAAAATCTGCTCGTTTGTATAAGAATGTTAATAAAAAATTAGGTGATTGTGGAAATAAATGTTATTTTAGCATATATGTACTTCTGATTATTTTGGTAATGCATCTATGAGGTACATCTGAACTCCCCACAGTTCACCTACATTTCCCATCTAACCAATAAATCGCAATAAACACATATCAGTTATACAAGATTATTAGCAGGTGTAAAATTCCACATGTAAATTGGCAAATCTACGCATGTCTTTTAAATAGAAACGTATGTGCATAAGTGTTGTCTCTGCCTCAGAATGCCCATACACTGCTCCCTTTTTACGCATGTATATGTATGCACAAAAGCAAAAATATGTATGTTTGATGTTAATAAAATAGCATGTATTGAAATAGATGCTACTTAGGGCAAATATGCAAATTTTTATATATGTAACTCTTTGAAATTCACCTCAATGCTTTTATGATAACGTATATACTAATAGCATGCACACACTATTGACACACATTGTATCTGCTACACTAAAAAATTTAGAGGTTGATTTTAAAAGTGTTGCTTGAGCAAAAATACCCACATACACATGCATGTGGGCTGCACGCAAGCAATGCAGATTTTAACAAGCTGCATATTCACGCAGCATGCAGATGTACCCGTGCATGCAGATGTACCCGTGCACATGTGAGGAATAAGGGGGTGGGGCATAGATGGGGCATATGTGAGGAATAAGGGGGGCACATGTGAGGAATAAGGGGGTGGGGCATAGATGGGGCAATGACTTTGTGGGGCGGGGCCAATTCCTATGCATGTAACTCCATATTTTAAAACCGAAAACTACAGCACACCTACGCGAGATATCTATGACTCTTTACTACTGCTCCTAATGAAGACGAAGACTGCAGATTTGAGTTTTAGGGCTTATAGGACAGGGTAAGGGGTCCAGGTCAACTAGGTTGCATGTAGGATAAAGAACCAGAGGGGTCTGAAAGACCTCAATATTAATTGGACAAACAGGGGGACTAATTGGAAAACTGGGAAAGTAGCTCGTGCAAGCATATTTTAAAATCCGCTTACATAAGCACGTAAAAGCAGACAAAGTCCTATAGAAGACACTTGTGCTAGGTGAGCTCAAGTAACCTCTTAAAATGAGGAGCATATTTACTCGCAGTCGGTGTATTTGAAAACATACATTCGCAAGTGTGCACACTAGTAATTAAAATTCCAGTGTATCTTTGCTCGAACATTGATATGCGCATGTATGGATGCACGCACGCTCGTTTTAAAGTTACTGTCTTCCAGGACAATTTTAAAAGGCTGGCCCGCGCCAAAACCAGGAGATACACCAAAATGTTGAGCTGGCTTGTGCTGAGCGAATTTTAAAAGCCGCCCATGTACACGCATATCTTCTGCTGCGTCCACAAATGAAGAGTTCCAAAAAAGGGTCAGGGAATGGGTGTGGTCTAGGTGGGGCATAGGCGTTCCTGGATTTCAATTTCAAATTTGCGAGTAAATGCACACACAGGTGTGCGCAGGGTTCTGCAATGTGTAAGTAATAAAATATAGATAAATAGTTTGACGGGGTTTTAAGCTGCGAGCCTAACAGGGGAGAAGGGAGGCTATTAAATTAAGGGGGTTTGAAAGTGCTATCCATTAACTGGGAAGAAACTGGAAAAACTAACAATGGCATCTGCACAGGTGTATATTAAGATCCCCCCACATACACGGTGGAAGCATAGGCGTGCTTCCATTTAAAATTTGCATGCATATGTGCGCACATTCAAACTGTTTTATAACAAGTGTACATATACGCGTGCATGTTATAAAATGGCTGCATCTCGGAGCGCCCATGCACCTGTTTAAAATTTACCGTCACTGTATAGTGTCCATTATGTGATGTTTTGGCACGCATACTGTTACGCTTGGGCTCCGGACAGGAGTCGTGCACACCACCCAGCAGGGTGGCTCCAGGTGGAGAGAGACAGGAAGCTCGAACAGAGTCAGGTACCAGGCTGGGTCAGGGCAGGCAGCAAGAATCAGAGTCTGGGTTCAGGCTGGGTCAGGGCAGGCGGCAAGTGGCAGTGTCTAAGTACAGGCAGGGTCAGGGCAGGCGGCAAGTGGCAGTGTCAAGTACAGGCTGGGTCAGGGCAGGCGGCAGTCAGCAGTGTCTGGGTCCAGGCTGGGTCAGGGCACAGTAAGCAAGGCAGGGCAGGTCAGAAGGCCCGTAGGCCACACACACACACACACGGAAGGCCCGTAGGCCACACACCAATAGCGGGGCAAGGCAGGTCAGAAGGCCCGTAGGCCACACACACACACACGAAAGGCCCGTAGGCCACACACCATAGACGGGGCAAGGCAGGTCAGAAGGCCCGTAGGCCACACACACATACACGGAAGGCCCGTAGGCCACACACCAATAGCGGGGCAAGGCAGGTCAGAAGGCCCGTAGGCCACACACACATACACGGAAGGCCCGTAGGCCACACACCAATAGCAGGGCAAGGCAGGTCAGAAGGCCCGTAGGCCACACACACACACACTGAAGGCCCGTAGGCCAGGTATGGAAATCAAGGAAGAAGGCCCAAAGGCCACGCAAGGCAAGGATAGGCCCGAAGGCCGCACAAGGCAAGGCAAGGATAGGATAGGCCCGAAGGCCGCGCAAGGCAAGGCAAGGCAAGGATAGGCCCGAAGGCCACGCAAGGCAAAGCAAGGCAAGGATAGGCCCGAAGGCCACGCAAGGCAAGGCAAGGCAAGGATAGGCCCGAAGGCCGCGCAAGGCAAGGCAAGGCAAGGATAGGCCCGAAGGCCGCGCAAGGCAAGGCAAGGCAAGGCAAGGATAGGCCCGAAGGCCGCGCAAGGCAAGGCAAGGCAAGGATAGGCCCGAAGGCCGCGCAAGGCAAGGCAAGGCAAGGATAGGCCCGAAGGCCGCGCAAGGCAGGCTAGAGCAGGGAGCCCAGGTGAGCTCGATGCCGAAGCACCGAGGCAACTGTCAGGCAGGGTTAAGAGGGCACACCCAGAGCATAGAGTGGACATAGGAGATGGACTGGGCCTGTCAGGAAAGCCAGCCCTAGAGGGACCCCTGGTGGTGAGGCGGTAGCACAGCAGCCACAGCCGTAACAGTACCCCCCCCTCAAGGCCTCCTCCTCCTCCTGGATCCCATCTGTGCCGGAGGTAATCAAGAATACCGGGAGACCACTCCGGGGGTGATGCGGCAGGGTCAACTCCTTCCCGAGGAAATAAGGCAGTCCAGAACCCCACCTGGGGTGATAAGGCAGACACAACCCCAACCTGGGGCAGAAAAATAGTCCATAACCCCTCCTGGGACAAGGCGGCAGGGTTAGACCCCTCCTGGGGTAGCAGAGGCGGTGCAGATTTCCATAACCCCTCCTGGGGTGACAAGGGGAACACAAACCCCACCTGGGGCAGAGAAATAGTCCGTAACCCTTCTTGAGGCGATAGTAGGACCGGTCCGGACCCTTCCAAGGTCGGCATCAAGACCGGTACAGGCCCCTCCAGGGGCGGCAGCTGGGCCAGTACAGCAGGCTCGGATCCTACTCGGGCAATTGTAGCAGGCTCGGACCCCTCTCGGGGCGTGTGTAGCAGGCTCGGACCCCTCTCGGGGCGATGAAGCAGGCTCGGACCCCTCTCGGGGCATTGTAGCAGGCTCGGACCCCTCTCGGGGCGTTGTAGCAGGCTCGGACCCCTCTCGGGGCGATGAAGCAGGCTCGGACCCCTCTCGGGGCGTTGTAACAGGCTCGGACCCCTCTCGGGGCGATGAAGCAGGCTCGGACCCCTCTCGGGGCATTGTAGCAGGCTCGGACCCCTCTCGGGGCGATGAAGCAGGCTCGGACCCCTCTCGGGGCATTGTAGCAGGCTCGGACCCCTCTCGGAGCGATGAAGCAGGCTCGAACCCCTCTCGGGGCGTTGTAGCAGGCTCGGACCCCTCTCGGGGCGATGAAGCAGGCTCGGACCCCTCTCGGGGCGTCAGCAGGACCGGTATGGACCCCTCCAGGGGTGGCAGCAGGACCGGTATGGACCCCTCCCGGGGTGGCAGCAGGACCAGTTCAGCAGACTCCGATGGCTGACTCAGGAAGTCTGTCAGTAGGACTGGTTCGGACCCCTCTGAAGACGGCAGCAGGGCCGGTTCGGCAGGCTCAGATGGCAGAGGTAGAAAGTCTGTCAGCAGGGCTGGTGCGGACCCCTCCGAGGACGGCAGCAGGGCCGGTTCAGCAGACTCAGGCTCTTCTCGGGGTAGTGCAGCAGGTTCAGATGGCAGAGTAGCATGGTTAAAGGTAGTGTGCATGGAAGACACAGATTGTACTGCCGTGGGCTTGATACCTCGAGCCAAAGTCTGATGCTCCTGATTTTGTTTCTGGAGGAGCAGTTTAGAGAAGGCACAGGCAGTTCTAGGACGTCTAGGGAAGGTGCTCGTTAGTGTCCACTTGGCAGCTGTGGGAAGCTGAGCCCTGCTAGAGCTAATCAGCTCTCTCCGTTGTAGAGAAACCTGTTCCCGAGGCTCTAGCACTGGTCTCACAGAAGCCTTCTTGGCCAGGTAAGTCCTGGGTTTTTCTACCCTCAAACTGCCAGCAAAAATGTCTGTTTTAGTTGAGCCAGAAACAGAATACTGGTTAGGAGAGCTGATAGCCTTTTCTAATTGCACAGCTGGTCCTAGAGCAGAACAACAGGGGCAGGGTTTGCCTGGAGGTAACAAACACGGGAGACAGGAGCATTTCCACCACCCTGGTTTAGGAGCCAGACAGTTCAAACACTCCTGATAGACAGAAACATTTTTCTTGTTGCAGTTATTGCATGACCAGTGTTCCTGACCAACAAGTTCACAGGCTAGACAGTTCTGATAGCTAGGATAATTCAAAGTTTGACAGGAATGGCAGGTATAAAACTTTAAAGAAGGAGGCATCTTGAATTAGTGAAAAGTTGACTCACCGGCAGGACACAGACCTATCTCTTCCCCTGGAAAATGTGATGGCTTCGGCATACTGTTACGCTTGGGCTCCGGACAGGAGTCGTGCACACCACCCAGCAGGGTGGCTCCAGGTGGAGAGAGACAGGAAGCTCGAACAGAGTCAGGTACCAGGCTGGGTCAGGGCAGGCAGCAAGAATCAGAGTCTGGGTTCAGGCTGGGTCAGGGCAGGCGGCAAGTGGCAGTGTCTAAGTACAGGCAGGGTCAGGGCAGGCGGCAAGTGGCAGTGTCAAGTACAGGCTGGGTCAGGGCAGGCGGCAGTCAGCAGTGTCTGGGTCCAGGCTGGGTCAGGGCACAGTAAGCAAGGCAGGGCAGGTCAGAAGGCCCGTAGGCCACACACACACACACACGGAAGGCCCGTAGGCCACACACCAATAGCGGGGCAAGGCAGGTCAGAAGGCCCGTAGGCCACACACACATACACGGAAGGCCCGTAGGCCACACACCAATAGCGGGGCAAGGCAGGTCAGAAGGCCCGTAGGCCACACACACACACACTGAAGGCCCGTAGGCCAGGTATGGAAATCAAGGAAGAAGGCCCAAAGGCCACGCAAGGCAAGGATAGGCCCGAAGGCCGCACAAGGCAAGGCAAGGATAGGATAGGCCCGAAGGCCGCGCAAGGCAAGGCAAGGCAAGGATAGGCCCGAAGGCCACGCAAGGCAAAGCAAGGCAAGGATAGGCCCGAAGGCCACGCAAGGCAAGGCAAGGCAAGGATAGGCCCGAAGGCCGCGCAAGGCAAGGCAAGGCAAGGATAGGCCCGAAGGCCGCGCAAGGCAAGGCAAGGCAAGGATAGGCCCGAAGGCCGCGCAAGGCAAGGCAAGGCAAGGATAGGCCCGAAGGCCGCGCAAGGCAAGGCAAGGCAAGGATAGGCCCGAAGGCCACGCAAGGCAAAGCAAGGCAAGGATAGGCCCGAAGGCCACGCAAGGCAAGGCAAGGCAAGGATAGGCCCGAAGGCCGCGCAAGGCAAGGCAAGGCAAGGATAGGCCCGAAGGCCGCGCAAGGCAGGCTAGAGCAGGGAGCCCAGGTGAGCTCGATGCCGAAGCACCGAGGCAACTGTCAGGCAGGGTTAAGAGGGCACACCCAGAGCATAGAGTGGACATAGGAGATGGACTGGGCCTGTCAGGAAAGCCAGCCCTAGAGGGACCCCTGGTGGTGAGGCGGTAGCACAGCAGCCACAGCCGTAACACATACTACATTTTTTAGTGAATACATGCTAAAAGATTATTAGCCCATATTTTAGTGTGTAGGTTCCCAAGTATTGTTAATGTTATTTTACATGATCTCATAACTAAAGCAAATATTTTAGGTTAAATCATCCAGATCTTCAACATCTGAGCACAGGAATCTTTATCATATTTACTTATTTATAGTATGAATTCACATAGCTTCTTACGGGAATTGTAGTTGATATTCTCTTCCCTGATTTACATTTCTGCAAAGATGATGATCTGACCTTTTGCTCTTGCACAATCCCTTGGTTCATCCTGCATTTTCCCCAAAACAGAATCTAGTTATCCAGAGGGAAGTTCAATGAAGTTCATATGATACAGTATTTTTGTATAATAAGCAGGACTTGTCATGAAATCTTACAACTCAGTCTCCTCGGATTTTAAAAACTGTCATTCATTATTCCTTTGCAAATATACAGTTTGAATTTATCTTTTCAACTATTTGTGGTTTGAAAAAAAACACTGCTCTCTCGAAAATACATTTTTACTTCTTATGGTTATTGGAGAAATTACTTACCTGTTAATTTCATTTTCCTTAGTGTAGACAGATGGACTCAGGACCAATGGGTATAGTGTACTCCTGATAGCAGTTGGAGACAGATCAGATTTCAATCTGACGTCACCCCTAGTACATATACCCCTGCAGGAAGTGCAGCTCTTCAGTATTCTCCTCAAAAAGCATTGTGGATATATGTGTGACTGACTAATTTGATCAACTTGATAACTTCATAACCTGGTTAAACTTTATAACTTGATTAACTTGACTGAATTGGCTATAGCTGGAGACCGCCAGTGTACTCAACTGGAAAGTGTCGACACCCGGTAGGGTGGGTGTTCTAAGTGGATGAAAACATGGCTTACCCTTGAATCATTTGAAATTCCATGCGTATCGGCAGCCAAGGGTGGTATGCTGAGTCTATCTGTCTACACTAAGGAAAACAAAATTATCAGGTAAGTAATTTCTCCATTTCCTAGCATGTAGCAGATGGACTCAGGACCAATGGGATGTATAAAAGCTACTTCCGAACTGGGTGGGAGGCTTCCCGTGACCCACTTAGTACTGCCCTTGCAAATGCCGTGTCCTCCCGAGCCTGAACATCCAGGCGGTAGAATCTGGAGAAGGTGTGGATGGAGGACCATGTCGCCACCCTGCAAATCTCGGCGGGTGACAGCATTCTGGTTTCTGCCCAGGACACTGCCTGGGCTCTAGTAGAATGGGCCTTGACCTGTAGAGGTGGTGGCTTGCCTGCTTCTACATAGGCCACCTTGATGACTTCCTTGATCCAGCGGGCTATGGTTGCCCGCGAGGCCGCTTCCCCTTGTCTCTTCCAGCTGAGGAGGACGAATAGGTGGTCCGTTTTTCGTACGGGTTCCGACATTTCCAGGTATCTGGATAGGAGTCTGCCAATGTTGAGGTGGCATAGACTACGAGCTTCTTCCGAATTCTTTGACTCATCCGGCAATGGTAGTGAGATGGTTTGGTTAAAATGTAAGTGTGACACCACTTTGGAAAGGAACGAAGGGACCATGCGTAGCTGGATGGTTCCCGGGGTGAGCCTGAGGAATGGCTCACAGCAGGACAGTGCTTGTAGTTCTGAAATGTGGCGGGCTGAACAAACTGCCAGCAGGAATGCTATCTTTAACGTTAACTGGCGGAGGGACAGACCTCGGAGGGGTCTGAAAGAGGTTCCTTCTAGAAAATCCATGACCAGGTTGAGATTCCAAAGAAGTATCGGCCACTTTAGTGGTGGGCGGATGTGTTTGACTCCTTTCAGGAAGCGTGAAACGTCCGGGTGAGAAGCTATGCTGTCGCCCTCACTCTTGGGGCTGTATCATGACAATGCGGCCACCTGTACCTTGATGGAGCTGAGGGACAGACCCTTCTGTAGCCCGTTCTGCAGGAATTCCAGGATCACGGGAACTTTAATTGAGCATGGTATGATGTCGTGGTCTTCGCACCAGGCTTCAAATACTCTCCAAATCCTTATGTACGTTAAAGATGTGGAGAACTCGTGTGCTCGGAGTAGGGTGTTGATTACAGCCCCCGAGTATCTGCTCTTTCTCAGGCGAGCCCTCTCAATGGCCAGGCCGTAAGAGAGAAATGAGCTGGATCCTCATGGAGAATCAGTCCTTGTTGAAGCAGGTCTCTGTGTGGAGGCAGTGGCAGGGGGGTCCCTGCCAGTAGTCTTCTCATGTCTGCGTACCATGGTCTTCTTGGCCAGTCCAGGGCCACCAGAAGTACTAGTCCCCTGTGTAGCTGTACCTCTGAATGATTGCACCTAATAAGGGCCACGGCGGGAAGGTGTATAATAGAGTCCCCTGTGGCCATGTCTGTACCAGGGCATCGATCCCCTGAGACTGAGGTTCCCGCCTGCGGCTGAAGTACCTGGGTACTTGGGCATTGGACCGGTTTGCCAGAAGCTCC
Organism: Rhinatrema bivittatum; assembly: GCF_901001135.1. Classification (NCBI taxonomy): domain Eukaryota; kingdom Metazoa; phylum Chordata; class Amphibia; order Gymnophiona; family Rhinatrematidae; genus Rhinatrema; species Rhinatrema bivittatum. Next base: position 94,542,246 of record NC_042616.1, on the reverse strand, counting down.
ATGTCTGGTGTTCCCCACCGGTTCACTATCATTTGGAATGCTGCGGTCGACAGCTTCCATTCTCCTGGGTCTAGATTTTATCTGCTGAGGTAGTCCGCCATGATGTTGTGTTTCCCGGCGATGTGGATGGCCGAGATCTCCTGGAGATTTACTTCCGTCCACGACATTAGGGGTCTATTTCCAGAGACACCTGTTGGCTTTTGGTTCCCCCCTGGCAGTTGATGTAGGCCACTGTTGTGGCGTTGTCCGACATTACTCTGATCGCTTTGTCTCGGAGTCTGTGAACGAACCATAGGCAGGCTAATCTGACTGCCCGTACTTCTAGGCGGTTGATGTTCCATCCTGACTTTTCTGCGTTTCACTGCCCTTGGGCGGTTAGCTCCTCTCAGTGTGCTCCCCATCCTTGTAGGCTGGTGTCTGTGGTGAGCAGGGCCCAGGTTGGTGAAGATAGTCTTGTTCCCTGGCTCAGGTGGCTGGCCTGCAGCCACCATCATAGCTGGGTCCGAACTCTGCCCAGGAGTGGTAGACATATGGTGTAGTTCTGAGACAGTGGATTCCATCGCGATAGAAGCAAGCGTTGTAGGGGTCTCATGTGAACTCGCGCCCATGGCACTACTTCCAGTGTGGATGCCATCAGACCGAGGACTTGCAGGTAATCCCATGCTGTGGGGCAGGGTTCACTCAGCAGGATTTGTAACCAGTTCCTCAGTTTTGATCTCCTCATGGGAGTCAGGCTGACCTTGTCTTCTTTGGTGTCGAATTGGACTCCTAGGTATTCTAGAGACTATGAGGGCTGCAGACAACTTTTGTTTGTGTTGACCACCCATCCTAGGCTCTCCAGTAGAGTTTTGACTCTGTTGGTTGCTTGGTGGCTTTTCTCTGGGGATTTTGCCCTGATCAGCCAATCGTCTAGGTAAGGGTGTACGAGGATTCCTTCCTTCCTCAGTGTTGCCGCCACCACCACTATGATCTTGGTGAAATTCCGGGGTGCTGTGACTAACCCGAAGGGTAGTGCCCGGAACTGGTAATGACGGTCCAGGATTTTGAAGTGTAGGAAGCGCTGGTGTTCCTGATGAATTGGGATGTGTAGGTAGGCCTCCGAAAGATCCAGGGATGTGAGAAACTCTCCCAGTTGTATCGCCCTTATTATGGAGCATAGGGTTTCCATGCGGAAGCGGGGAATCCTCAGGTGGCAGTTGACTGACTTGAGGTCCAGGATGGGCCTGAACATCCCCTCTTTCTTGGGGATGATAAAGTAAATGGAATAATGCCCAGTATTTATTTCTTGTGGAGGCACTGGGGTTATGGCCTTGAGGGCCAGTAGTCTGGTCAGTGTAGCTTCCACTGCCACCCTCTTGGAGAGGTCGTGGCAGGGGGATTCCACGAACTTGTCTGGAGAGGTTCGTAGGAAATCCAGGTAGTACCCCTCTCGAATGATGGCTAGGACCCACTTGCCCGAAGTTATCTCGACCCATCTGTGGTAGAATAGGGCTAGTCTGCTCCGTATGGTTTCTTCCCTTGGACGGGTCGGCTGAATCTCATTGTGGAGTGTGGCTGGGGCCTGGACCCGAGCTGGTTCCCCTCTTGTTGTGCTTGTTCTGAAAGGACTGGTTCCTGCCCGTAGGGCGGGGCGCTTGATAGTTGTTTCTGTATGGATTGAAGCGCTGTGAACCTCTGCCCCTGGAGGACCGAGGGAAGGGTCGCTGGTTTCTCTTATTCCTGTCCTCCGGTAGGTGCGGCAATGGGGACTTGCCCCATTTGTTGGCCAGTTTCTCTAGTTCACTGCCGAACAGGAGGTATCCTTTGAAGGGCATCCTTGTGAGGCACGTTTTGGAAAATGTGTCGGCCGACCAGCTTCGGAGCCAGAGTTGTCTCCTGGCAGCCACAGCTGATGACACTCCTCTGGCTACTGTGCGCACCAGATTGGAAGCAGCGTCCGCAAGGAATGATACTGCTGGTTCCATGGCTTCCCCAGGGGTGCTGCTCCTGGTCTGAGAGAGGCAGGCACGTGTCACTACGGTGCAGCAGGCCGCTATTTGTAGGGACATAGCGGCGACGTCAAAGGATTGTTAAAGGATGGATTCCAGATGCCGGTCATGAGCATCTTTGAGCGCTGCTCCTCCCTCCACTGGGATAGTAGTGCGCTTCGAGACCACACAGACTATGGCATCCACTTTTTGGCATGTCAGAAGGTCTTTGGCCGCCGGGTCCAGGGGGTACATGGCTGCCATAGCTCGTCCCCCTTTGAATGTGGACTCTGGAGCACTTCATTCCAGGTCGATCAGCTGCTGGACGGCTTGTAACAGAGGAAATGGCGGGAGTTCTGGCAGAGGCCTTCTAGTAGGGGATTCGTCTTAGGCTCCCCCGAAGCACTTGCGCCCGGGATAGTGAGCTCCTTCAGGCTGTGGGTGACCAGGTCAGGGAGCTCGTCCTTGGTGAAGAAGCGCCTCATGGTTCGGTGAGGCTCTGTCCCAGGCGGGAGTTCCCCTCTTCTAGGGGCTCTGCTTCCTCTTCAGAGTTGTCGTGTCTCCATAGGTGGGGCTTCTGGGCGGTGGAAACATTTGTCTAGGCCCAGAGGGGCCTGGAGCAAAAAGGTCCTCTAGTGGAGGCTATGGCTGTTTGGCCGGAGGCTCCGTCTGCATGTGGACGAAGGTGTGTAGCCCTTTGAAGAATTCCACCCATGAGATAGACACTGGGTCCAAGCTAAGGGGCGATGAGTCCCTGGGGGTCCCCGTCTGAGGGGGTGTCCCGCTGGAATTTGCTAGGTCTGGAGTACTCACTGAGGAGCTAGTACTTGGCCCTGGGTGGGACTGGCCCTGGACTGGATCCCCCAGGGCCTCCTCGTACTGAGCGCACAGGGCATTGGCATCTTCACTTTGTGCTGCTCTGATATGGCATGCTGGGCAGAGGCCTTGAGCCTTGATCTCCGTTTCTGGTGATGCCATGGCTATAGGCACGTAAACCCTTATTCGCTCTGGCACGTCTAAGATGTGCGTGCGGGTTGTGCGCGTAGTTGTGCGCCCAAGTCGCAGGTATGCGCTCAGCCCGGTAGGCACGCGATGCGCGTATATCTTATGCGCACGGCCCTTATGCGTGTAACTTTATGTGCACAAGGACTTTGTGCGCCTAGCTAGCCTTGTGCACCTGGATCGAGATGGCGGGCAGAGCGGCAAATAGGGCCAAGATGGCGACGGCGACTACACAGGCAAAATGGCGACCACCTCGGAGGGTCTCCACGTGAGAAGACCCTTTGAAACAGCCGGGGTCTGGCCCTGGTAGGTCAGACCAACCCAGCGGCACTGGTCCCGGCCGGCGACCTGTGTGACTCCTCGAACCTCGGAGACCGGAGTCTATGCTGAAGATTTCTACCTTACCTTGTCTTTGGTGCTTCTCATTTTCGTTCCGGGTGGTCTCCGGCTGCAGGGGGAGAGGGCAAATACCTTCACCGCCGCGCTCAAGGGTGCACCCGCTGCCTCTCAGCCGCACTCGAGATCAGGGGCTAGGTCCTCGCCGCGAATCGGCCGCAGGACCGAGGCTTACCTCAGAGGGTCAAGGGAAATCACCTCGGGAATTCTCAACTGGGGGAGGGCCCACGCCATTTTTAAAGATGGCGCTGGCCATCCAGTGCTCCCTCCATGTGACAGGGGCTGGCCAATGGCACGGATACCCTGTCACATGGTAAGTGCAAAGGCCATCGGCGCCATTTTTATTAGTGGCAGCCTACGGCCTGAGAGCGGGAGATTGCTCCCGGGACCCCCACTGGACCACCAGGTACCTGTAAAATGTTTTTTTGGGGGGTCGGGAGGGTGGGGGAAGCAAAGGGATTAGTTTTAAAGGGTCGGGTGGGTTTTTCGTTTATCGGCTTGGGCGCAGCCGATAAACAAAACCGCGATCGGGCCCGATGAAAAAAACCCCACATGTGAATCGGAACCGGAATCCGAACCGATTCCGGTTCCAATTCACATCTCTAATATTTATCATTGAAGATATGACTTTTTGTCATTTGTTAATGTGACTGCAGTTTCATTAATATATATTGTGCTGTCCAACGTAAACTAATAGTAATGCTTTCACTTTGAATAACTCCTACAGCCATTAACAAACCTTATGTTTTTATTTACACTTCAGTTCCATGAACCTTTGCCTATTTTTATGTGTGAATTTCTGTACAGCTACCTTTTCCAAAAAAAGATTAATTATTTTGAATTTTAAACCGAAGGAGTGCATGGTCATCAGACCTCTGAAATCAGATCATTAACATTCAGCGCATTTCAAAAATTTGGATCTGCCACTGGAGACACTGAAAATACAATTATTAGGGATGTGCAGCAGGGACCAATTCGTCCCATTCGGTATTCGTATTGTTCGGGACCCAAATCTGTTGCATCTGTTTTTGGGGGACCCCAATCCGTTCACTGGTTACATATGCAGTCGTTTCCCAAAACAACCCCCAACCCAACCCGTTAAATTTAATTTACTACAACCCCCACCCTCCTGACCCCCCCAAGACTTGCCAAAAGTCCCTGGTGGTCCAGCGGGAGTCCTGGAGCGATCTCCTGCACTCGGGCTGTTGGCTGCCGGTATTCAAAATGGCGCCGATAGCCTTTGCCCTTACTATGTCACAGGGGCTATCGGCGCCATTTTGAATACCAGCAGCCGACAGCCCGAGTGCAGGAGATCGCTCCAGGACCCCCGCTGGACCACCATGAACTTTTGGAAAGTCTTGGGGGGGTCAGGAGGTGGGGGTTTATTCATTATTGATACATTGTATTCGTGGGGGTTCGCCATACATTTCGTGACCTCCACGAATACAACAAATATGGCATATACGTTGCGGATTGCCAATACGTTGCAAACGAGTCCACACCCCTAACAATTATAGCCTTTCCTAATTTTAATCTCTTTGAAAAACAAAAAGTATAGCAATAGGGCCTAAACTTTCCAGAATCTAAAACATCAGTGGTTATAGTTACATAGACATGAAGATGAACATAGCCTTCACGAGAAAACGCTTCATTGTCTTGTTCTCAAAAAACTGCTTCTAAATTCCATTAGAGATTGTTTAGTCACTAAACTGTTCAATGAGAAGAGTTATGTTATTGACTATTATTTACTGAAAAGCTCTGATTCACTAGCAAACATATGTGGCCACAAGTTACAGTTCTGTTCAGACTATTGTTTCTCACATTGTCATTGTTAAAGTATGAGTCTCTTTAATTCACTCACAGTCTACAAAAAAATCAGCAACCTTGTTGTCCTCTCTTGTCTTTAAGTAATTTATTTGTTTCAAGCAGCTATGGAAGTGCATTTTGTTCTTTTCAGATTATGAAAGAACACTTCTGCCTTGAGGTCAGTCTTTAACAGTATAATCTATTTATTTTTTTCATTGTTAACCAACTGCTACTTTATAAAAATAAGATCTACTTGCAACTTCATGAGCCTTATTCAAAAGAAACATTTTCCCCATTCTGTGCCTGTGGGGAAAAAGAGGAAGGAAACCAGCATCAACAGTGGCTTCAACTCTCCAAGGCCAGAGGGAAGGGTATGGCAGCAAGCTATGGTTTGTTTTTTTTAAGCGTTAAAATAAACCCAGTGGTGTGTGGACTCACACTGCGACACAGCAGACAGTCAGTTACGTTAGATAAGACAGGGAAGCACTGTGTTCAATACTCCAAGGCATAGAATGAGGGGTATGGCAGTAAACATAGTGGCATTAGCACCCAGGAAGCAGAGAAAGGGATGAGGCAGGAAGCACGGTGCTCGCTCAACAGCCCATGGTAAGAGTGAAAGGTATGACTATGGCAGGAAAAAGAAGCATAAAAAACTGAATGCACCCAAAGAAGGGCAAAAGGCACCACCTTCAGTACCAGTGAGAGAAGCAAAGAAACAGAAACATTTGCATAACAGCCCACGGCTCCATGAGAAGGAGAATTGGTGCCAGGATTGGCAGGAGTTCCTGGGTCACCATGAGAGGGGCAGGGGAAGGGTGAGCGGTAATAGTGGCAGAACAGCACAGCAAAGCATGGAATCAGGAGCAAGGAGGGGCTGGAAGGAAAAGGCTTTCCTTTTTTCTTTGTTTCAATTTGGGGGCCAATCTCCTTCAGCATAACCAAGATGTGGGGCAGGAGGAACAAGCTGGGCAGCAACACTGCAGCGATGGTCAAAAAAAGCAAATAGAATGCTAGGAATTATTAGGAAAGGAATGGAGAATAAAATGGAGAATGTCATAATGCCTCTGTATCGCTCCTTGGTGACATCGCACCTAGAGTACTGTGTACAATCCTAGTCGCCACATCTCAATAAAGATATAGTTGAACTGGAAAAGGTACAAAATTAATAATGCTGCTACTGCTTGCAGATCACCAACAAGCTCGGGACCAGTAATGAGAGGGGAGGGTTGAGTGTGCACTGGCTGGTGAAGACTGCCATTGCTCTCTCCTCGCCCACTACCGAATCTACCCAAGAGAAAAATGTTTTCCCTGTCAGCCTGTCCTCTCTTCCCACCATTTGTCATCCACCTGTGGCCCAAAGGAAAATGTTGCCGCTGAACCTGGACAGAAGGATATTTGGAGGAGGGCTGTTTGAATGAAGGGATCAGATGCAGGAGGGGCTTGGACCAGTTAGAGGACAACTGGCTGTGGAGGAAGAGAGAGGAGGAATGATAGAAGATTAACTTGGGGAAGAAAGGGGAACAGCTGGGGTAAATGCGAGAGAAGGCTTGGAGGGAAGGAAGCGAGGCTGGGAGGTGAGAGAAGATGGAGGATAAGAGAGGAAGGAGTCAGGAATAGGGTGAGAGGGAGGGAATGACAGAGTCAGTTGGCAGCTAAGGGCTTGGGGATGAGAGAGAATCAGCTGGGATGATGCAAAAAGGGCTGGGGGGGGGGTGAGAGAGAGGGAATGTGCTGGAGAAATGAGAGTTTCTGGGGGATGTAAGAAGGGATCGAATGGAAGGACAGAGGTTGAGAGAGGAGGTCAGCTGGTGGCAGGAAGTTAAAAGAGGATGTCCTCTGGAGGGGGTGGAGGTTAAAAGAGGAAAACATCTGGAGTGTGGAGGCTGGTGAAAGTGGAGTGATTATTGGAGGGGGATCATACCCGGAAACTCTGCCATCTTGTACACAGTACTCATAATCACAGCTCAAGGAATAATAAAGTCAATAGTCAATAATTCACAAGCAGGCCAATGTAATATCAGCGCATAGAAAATGGGAGCTCAAATGGCCAACCACTTCACCTGGACGCCCGATGTAATATTTAAATGACCTGCCATACTAAAAAGGACACACTAGGAACACTGTGCATCCCTAGCACGTCCTTGGCATCAGGCACACAGGAGACTTGGCTGGGCACCCAGTGGCTGACCTGACCCAAGCTCCCTCTCTCCAAAGTCTGGCCTGATGGGCCAAGTGGGCCAATACTTAATATTAATATATTCATTCCATTCACTGTCACATGTCAGTGAAAGGATCAGTCACCTTTCAGAAGGCTGCCCTGAAAGGGGATTGGTCCTTTCACTGACAAATATCAGTGAAAAGGACCAATCGGGAGCAGCCCTGCCAGAGGAGGGTCTCCGGCAGGGGTTCCTGGCTGGGAGGGAATAGACTTGCAATCTGGCAAGGGCAGTTTTATCATACGGACCTCGGATTCCCGATTTCAGATACAGGACCCAGACCGCTTGACCCATCGGGCAAGACCTTGGGGGTGGTCAGACCATTAAAAACATTTTTTTTTACCTTATTCCTTTTTCTGTTCCTCCGACTTAATATCTGCTTTTCTGTACACTTTTTGGGCTCCTCAAAAATGAACACCTGTTCCAGGGCAGGCATTCATTTTGTAGAGTAAACATGTGTGCATTGGGCGCACATTTTTTTTTTTTTTTGCATTGGGGGAATAGCTAATAGCCTCATCAACATGAATTTACATGTGGTGAGCGCTATTAGCTACACGTGCAATTGGACGCACATTTTGGACACGCTAACCCCCATTTTACCCACAGCGCATGATATTGCATCGGCCCAAATGAGACTTGCTTGGTATTTCCAACATTTCTTTTTTTGACTGATAGGGTGTAAATGATGATTTAAAGTCTTTATAACTGTGTATTCTCAAGGTGGTGAAAATGCTTTTAGTAAGTTTGTGACAACTTACAGTCTCTTTTAAATTCAGATACTACTCCAGTTGATGTATTTAGTTTTTGATTTCTTCCCTCCCATTGGGTTCTGAGCAAAGCTTTTGTGCTTCCCTTCTATGCTAGTTTTGAAGTATCAAAGATGCACTTTAAAGTTTAGTCTTTTATCTCCTATTTCCTCTTGTAATAACAAGGGTAATACTTTTTTCTGCTCATCTCCAAATTTCCAGTAGACATTCATGGACCATTGATGTGGTCCATCTCCTCTCATTCCCTCCCCCTTTCTCCTTCTTCCTCTCACAGGAAGTCCTCCTCTCCTTGGAGCTTGATGTTCTCAGATTCTTCTTGCTGGAAGGGAACCTCTCCCATTGTACTGAACAGCAAAATTCAGGATGCTTATCCGAGTTCAAAAGGATTTGGTATTCCAAATTTAAATAAGTCAAAAGTGGCAGGAGAGGGTTGAAAGAAACTCTCATCCAAAATAAGCCTCCATTGAGCTTAGAAAAATTAGAGCACAGCACAAGACATGCTGCCTCCTCAAAAGCAAAGAGGATCCACGAGAGCAAGAGGTGATCTCTCTCTAGAAAAACACTGGGACTGTTCCATTGTTAGCTTCCACATGGGAGAGCTACAAACACCTTATCCCTAAACTGCCTCTCCTCACATCAAATGGTAAAATCTTAACTCCAGTAGATGACTAACAGGATTCCTACATTTAAACAGTTGACTAGTGGCTCTGCCTGGGGTCTTTAGTGTTAAAGTGGGATCCATATTCAAAGCCATTTAGCCAGATAACTCACAAGTTGTCCAGCTAAGCAAGGCTTTTTGAATATCACCCTTACTTCTCAGGTTAAAAGTTAGGCAGATAAGTCATTTTCCAGCTAAGATTTATCCAAATAGGAAAGGGGCATGTTCGGGGCATTCCAAGGTGGGAACAAGTTATCCAAATAACTCATCTGAATAACTCTGATATTTGAACTGAGCCAAATTAGTTAATTGGCTAACTCTAGGCATGGCTGAGAGCTACTTCCAGTGCATCTCCTCTAGGAATGCTAGAAGGGCTGAGTCTGGGTCGTGGTAGGCTGCTGCCATGATTGGGGTTGCAGATATTCAATTTTAAAGTAGTGGTGAGAGGATTAGGGTTGGGGTAGAGGGATGGAGAATGGTGGGTAGGAGGAGGGCATAGGAGGGTAAATTTTGGTTTAATTTTGAAAAGACCAGGGAGCAGGCAGGGAGGGGGAGCCAGAACTGGCCCTTTAAAATTACCTTTTCACAGATGGGTTTGAGGGGTTTAGGGAACTGCAAGCTCGACCTAGCAGGGCTCTGAATTTTTTGCTTATGTGGGGAGCAGGTAGGGGCCAGTGATAAGGCCATGAGGCTGGCAACCTTTATTTTTTTTAAACTGCAGCACCACTTAACCGGCTATATTCTTTTGAATGTAATAACCTCCTGGGGTTCATTACTAATATTGCCCTAGCTAGGAACATTACAGGTTGGTAATGAAGGGAGGCACCATTTAGTATAGTCCCTTCCTTTGAGGGTGCTGGGATGGCAAGCCCCTTGTGGCTTTAAAAGAAGCTCTCTCCCTAAGAGCTTGGGGCAGTGCAGACAGGCTTGGATTTATCAAAATGCACTAAATATCGCATGAAATAGGAAAAGGGGCATGTTTATGGTAATAGGCTGTTTATTGCAAAGTGTGCTATCTTAGCGCTTTGCATAGGTATTACAGCAAATTGAAATAACTTTTTCGCACTTTGCGATAAGTGCCAGAATTGTTGTATTTCCCACCTACAACCACTGGGGAGAGAGAGAGAGTGCACCTAGCCATAATGCCCTCATACTAGGTAGGCATTTATACCTCTATATGAGGCCCACCTAGTTACTCGAGATGAGGTTTAGGTATTAGTGTAGGGGTTAGGGGCCACTTTTGTTATGTTCTGTGTGTCTAGAGTTACAGTGGACCCCTGGGTCATGGTAAGGGTAGACTCCACCCACAAGGAGGAGCCCTGTGGTGTCTCAACTCGACAGGGGAGTCTCAGTGATGATGGACAACAGAGAAGTAACTTTATTATACTGCAATGGTACCCGAGGAATGGAAAATGAACTTAGTCCAAGATGTAGGACCTGCAAGCAGGTCTTTTCCGATGATAGCCCGCAGCGTGGGATGGTCCTGGAAACACTTCTCAGTGGTGCTTGTGTAGGATATCTCTGGTAGAGGCCTGTAGTGCAGAATAGGCCAGAGATAGTAGATGGAGGTACACAAGGTAAAAGAGAGCCAGTGGTAACCCGCAGTGCGGGGTGCCCTGAAGAATACCTTCTCTTGCTGGTGTCTGTGCAGGCGATATCCGGTAGTGGTCCGCAACGTGGGGTAGGCAGGACGCCGTGGCAAGTTGCACAAGATGGTATGGATCCAGTAGTGGTCCGCAGAGCGGGATAACCCGAGAATCCACACAGTGAAGGTATATACAGATGGAGAGCAGCACTGAACTCACTCGGCAGTGAAGAAGTAGATAGATGCATAGGCACCAAGAAGACCTGGAACGGAGCAGGGCCAAGTCATCCAAGGAATGATGCAGGACTCGCTGAAAGAGAGCAGAGGCAGTGAGAGAGGCCGTCCGAGGAGAGGATAGCCCTGAGTGTGAGCGAGGCCCCCGAGGAGCGGGTACCGAGAACACTCAGACAGGACCAGCAACCAGAGTCACAGGAAGGCAGAATAAGCATTCAGAGTGAGAAATACGAACAGAACAGTGGTCTCTTGTGAAGATTTGATGACCTTCAGAGTGAGGAAACTCACCCAAAGATGAGATTTGTGCAATGTTCTCTCAACCTAGCTTGATTTTACCCAGGTAGAGAATCCATCAAGCTAGGTTGAGAGAACATTGCACAAATCTCATCTTTGGATGAGTTTCCTCACTCCAAAGGACATCAAATCTTCACAAGAGTGTACTGTTCTGTTCGTACGTCTCACTCTGAATATCAAAGTGGCTCCTAACCGCTACACTAATACCTAAACCTCACTTCAAGTAACTAAGTGGGCCTCATATAGAGGTATAAATTAAATACCTACCTAGTATGAGGGCATTATGGCCAGTCTTTCTCTCTCTCTCTCATATGAGGGCCCTGATAGCTAGGCTGTGTCCACAGCAGCTTAATACACTATTTGCAAAAACATCACAAAACACGCTACAGCCCTATCACAAATGAAAAAGGTGTAGTTAAAATCCACATTACAGCCGTGTGATAAGGCTTAACATATGCAAAAGCACCATATAGCACTTTGATAAATGATCCCTTAAGTTTGGAAGTTGGAGCCTTGCCATTTTTTTTAAATTTTTGGGCCCACTTTAGGGGCTCAGGCATTACAGCCTGGTGTCCTTGAGAGAGGTCAGGGATCTGCTCTTACAGTCCATTCACTGGCTGTAAGGGTTTCATCCTGCATTGTTTTGGGCTTTTGCTGAATTTTCCTTTGTAAGAAGGCCGTGAGACTCCTGGGTGTTGCCTGGAAAGAGGTCACGGAAAAACCTTTCCCTGGGAGGCCCAAGTTAGGGAAGGCCTGTGCCTCTGCACCCTCTAGGACAGACCTGGGCAAGGGGCGGCCCGCGGGCTGAATCCGGCCCGCCCACTGCTGAGAGCAGATGGGGAATGAGACACTGCTGCCTTCCCGAAGGCAGCAGTTCATTCTCCGCTCCCTCGCTCCCCGATTGGCCGGCCAATCGGGGAGCGATTGGCCGGTGCTGGGCAAGCCTTGGCCAGCACCGGCCAATCGGGCAGCGTGCCTTCGCTCGAGTTTCTTTCCTACATATGTCACGGAGTTTTTTGCCGGTCCGCGGCGCGCGCTCCCGGTCTCTCCCGCTGCTGTTGCCGCTGGGTTGTCAGCACGTTCAAGCCCAGTGGAAACAGCAGCGGTGTTGGAAGAAGCTGTGGCACCCACGGCTGGCCTTTTCTTCTTCCCGCGCCTGCCCCCCCCCTCCTGTGACCCGAAACAGGAAGTGATACACGGAGCGGTGCGCGGGAAGGAGAAAGAGCCGTGCCGCGTCGGCTGCAGCATCGGCCCCCGAGCAATTGAACCAGCCGGCAATCGAGAAGAGTCAGCAGCATGAGCCTCCCGCGGCCGAAGGGATTCTTCTTTCTTGGCCTGCAGGGGCTCATGCTGCTGACTCCTTTCTCGATTGCCGGCTGGTTCAATTGCTCGGGGGCCGATGCTGCAGCCGACGCGGCACGGCTCTTTCTCCTTCCCGCGCACCGCTCCGTGTATCACTTCCTGTTTCGGGTCACGGGGGGGGGCAGGCGCGGGAAGAAGAAAAGGCCAGCCGCGGGTGCCACAGCTTCTTCCAACACCGCTGCTGTTCCCACTGGGCTTGAACGTGCTGACAGCCCAGCGGCAACGGCAGCGGGAGAGACCAGGAGCGCGCGCCGCGGACCGGCAAAAAACTCCGTGACATATGTAGGGGGAAGAGGAAGTGAGTAAGAGAGAGTGAGAAGCAGCCAGCCAGCCTGTGTGTGATTGAGTGGTCAGAGAGCTGATGTGTGTGTGTATGTGAGAGACAATGAAAGTGATTGCTCAGGGAGATGACTGATGTGTATGTGAGAGTGTGAGGCATTAGTCAGGGAGGTGACTGATGTGTGTGAGAGAAAAAGCATGGAAGTGAGAAGTCTGGGTATGTGGGAAAGCATGAGCATAAGAAGCCTGGAGTTGTGGGAGTGAGAAACCTGGGTGAGTGTGCATGCATGAGAGAGAGAGACTGCTTGGTAAGGTGACTGTGTAGGTGAGAGAAAAAGACTGGTGAGTGTGAATGTGAGAGAATGTGATTCAGGGAATGAGAAGCCTGTGCACGTGGAGAGTGAGCATGGAAATGAGAGAGACTGGTGTGTGTGTAACAGAGAGAAAGTAATTATGGGAATGAGAAGCCTGTGCATGTGAAGAGAGTGAACATGAGAGTGAGAAACCTGGGTGTGTGTGAGACACAGCATGGGAGGGAGAAGCCTGTACATCTGAAAGAGAACTTGGGAGTGGGAAGCCTGTGTGTGTGTGTATGCATGAGTGAGATCAGGTGACTGGTGTGTGTGTGTGAGAGAGAGAGAGAAAAAGTGATTATGGGAATGAGAAGCCTGTGCATGTGAAGAGTGAGCATGGGAGTGAGAAACCCGGGTGTGTGTGAGACACATCATGGGATGGAGAAGCCGGTATATCTGAAAGAGAACATGGGAGTGAGAGACTGGTGTGTGTGTGTGTGAGAGAGAGAAAGAAAGTGATTTTGGGAATGAGAAGCCTGTGCATGTGGAGAGAACAAGCATGGGAGTGAGAGACTGGTGAGTGAGTGTGTGTGTGTGTGTGAGAGAGAGAGACAGAGAAAGTGATTATGAGAGTGAGAAGACCATATATGCAAGTAGAACACGGGAGTGGGAAGCTTGTGTGTGTGTGTGTGTGTGTGTGTGTATGGCATGAGAGAAACTGTTCAGGAAGGTGACTGGTGTGTGTGTGCCAAAGACTGTTTGGGAGATGATTGGTGTGTGAGAGACAGAAACTGGTCATGGGGGCATGACTGGTATGGTGTGTGTGTGAGAGACATGGGCACTAAGGAAGAGGACCATAAGTATAGAGCTTAGCTTCTACTGCTGCTTCTGGTGTGTGCCATGGCCTGCAGGGAAGGGGAGTAGGAGAGCTGCTGGAGGGGGTAAGTAAAGGTGGCTTTAAGTTTATTTTTCTTGACTGCCATTTTAATTGTGTGATGTCTGCTTTTTTGAAATATTTTATTGGTATTTGGAGAATGTTTAATAGTTTTTATGAGTTTTTAATTGTTGGATGTTATTCTGTTCATAGCTGTTTAGAAACATTTATTCTGCTTATTAGTATAGTTTTACAACTATTTCTGTTTGGGGATCTATAGCTGCTTGTTAGTTCTGTTTTCCTAATAAGAGGTGTATTGGTGTTTAGGGTCTGATGTAATATTTGTAGTGTTGCCTTTTCATAGTTAGGATTGCTCCTGTTTGAGTGTATTCCATAATACAGGTGTAACTGTGTGCGGATTAGTTTATGTGCATTACTACAGATCCTGGGAGTATGTTAGGTCGGTTCTGTGTCTGTTACCGAGATGAGATATTTTGCTAGCATGTAAGCGTTTGTATCGGTCTTATTTGTTGTGTTTTCTCAGAGGACATACATTGGTGATAAACTGCTGTCTTTTCATAAGTAGGGCTATTGAGAACTGAGTTAATTATTTTAGTCCGGCCCTCTAAAACCATCCCAATTTCTCATGCGGCCCCATGGGAAAATTAATTGCCCACCCCTGCTCTAGGAGGACAGAGAAATGATGGTGACTCGATGCAAAGAACTTCTGGTGTTTTAGACTCAAATTTTGGGAAGAGATTTTTGGTTGGAAGAACCATAAGGAAGATTTTTACTGCCCTCTTCCTGCTCTGAAGGAGGAGCATCTGAGAGCTGTATTTTCCTGTGTGGACCCCTTCCATCTAGGGATCCAGAGAGTGAGTGAGAGATACATCTGGAAAACCAGGAGTAAGATCAAACTTGAATTCTGAGTGCCCCCATTTAGAATCTTCATCTAGGGGAAGGTGAGGATTTGGTCTCTGTGCAGAGATTGTTAAATCATTTTTGTTACCTGTTTGGAAGGGAGGTTTCTGCCCAAACAAGATTACCTCTGCCCACCTGGGAACCTCATATTTCCAAGCCCTAAGAGTAAGTGTTTTCCCTTGCTTGGTAGTAAGAGACTCTTGTACAGACAGAGGCTGAGAACTGAAAAGACACCTTGGAAAAAAGAACAGATGTGAACTGTACCATTAACTTAACCAAGACACCAGCAGTAAAGTTTAATTTTGGACACTCCATCTGAGTATTCTGTGAGGTTATTTGGAACACACCTCATTTGCAGTGGCAAAAAAAGGTATATCATATATATAGTATATTGTAGGCTGACTCTGAGCACAGGAACTTCAGCTAAGTGTTTGATATTTCCTTGAAATCTTACATTTTAGCCAAAAAGTCTTTTTATAACTGTGTGACATAGGTCAGCACTGTAATGTGAAATATTAATATTGAGCTTTTTAGCAGTGCAAAATTGATGTACTTGAATAGATTTTCATTTAAGAAAAGAAAACTCACCTAACAGGAGTGAATTTGTCTGGGGGAGGGGCTGCTCCAATTCAATAGCAGATACTTAAGGCTTAAGAACAACCAAGAAGGGTGCCAACTGATTAATTCCCTCCCACCCTACCCCTCTATCCACCCACCCCAGGGTTTGTATAGTCTGCCTGGATACACAATTGAAAACAAGATAATTTGGTAACTAGACAATTCCTTAAGTGTTCTCCATCAAATCAATTGAGCAAAATGAAGACTATTCAATGTAAGAATTGTGGAGCCTTTATCTTGAGGCAAATCATCTGGATACTTAGGGCTTGCCGCATTTGTTCAGAACTCTCTTCCATAAAAAAAGAGTTGACTCACCTTAAAGCTGACTTAGCTGCAATAAAGAAAGTATCAGCAACCACCAAGATTTACTCACCAACTTTACAGCACTCAGGAATCATTTCCCCACTACCAGAAAAAAAGTGGTATACAGTGGGCTCAGGTAGGACAAGACCTGTTACCTGAAAACATCAATTCTTCTCACGTATACAGCCCACATGTTCCCCCCTACCTACACAGAGCACACAAGAACCCAAGAACAAATGGTTTACAGTGGGATCTGGTAGATGCAGAGACACACCCTCCCTCAAGTGACACAAATATGAATTATGTATTAAATAATGAAGAAGCTCTAGCAATGGAGACTGCTGTGGTATCTAAAATGAAAGAAGAAACCCAATGCACACAGATATCCCATAATAAAATCAATAACCATAAGAAGAAGCTCATTGTGCTGAGTGACTCAATAGTCAAGAGGCACAAATTTGGGAACTCTCTTCAAGGGAAACACTAAATTCAAAAGCTTTCTGGGATCATCTGCCAGTAGAAATGCTATTCAAATAGTCATTGCAATCAAAGAAGAAAGCAAAGACTCTGAAGCTGATATTATCATCTGTCTGGGAACCAACGACCTTGCTAGAAATAGCAACCAAGTGGTACAGAGAGATTTCCAGTCTCTGGCGAAGCAGATAAGACACATGGCGAAGACTATTGCCTTTTCAGAAGTGTTACCTGTTCATGGGATGGGGAAAGAAAGGCTAACCCATATAGATAACGCCAATGCATGGCTCAAAACTTGATGTAAGTAAGAAATATTTGGATATATTGGGGGCTGGGGCCATGTATGAAACAGTAAAAGGCTCTAAGTCAAAGATGGCTTACAACTGTCTGTGGGGGAAAAAAGGATCATAAGAGATAAATGCAAATCCTATGTCATAAGACATTTAAACTAGATGACAGGGGTGGCAGAAGAACATTGGAACGTAACTCTCCAAATAAAAAATACAAAGAAATGGGTGCAGGGGATAACAAAAGTCAGCTGATTAAGGCACAAATCAAGTCCAAGAAAAGCAATAACCTGAATGACAAAAGCTGGAAAGCTATGAGCACAAATGCTCGTAGTCTGGGCAATAAATTCCCAGACCTGCAAGCTCTAATGGTGGAGGCAGACTTAGACATTGTTGCTAGGGGTGTGCATTCGTTTTGAACTTAAAGCTGGCCAAAAGTTCCTTTTGGGTCCAACGAGGGTCCCGGAGCGAACGCGCGGGGAATCACGTGACGCGGCGTCACTCCGACGTGACGCCGACGTCACATGCTCCTCGCAAAGGAGTTCAGAAATGGCGTCCTGACTCCCCGCTGGACTACCAGGGAGTTTTGGTAAGTCTTGGAGGGGGGATTAAGGAGGGTGAGGGGTTTAAATTTTTATTTGCACGTATGGACATAGACTCAACTTATGGAATTCTCCATATGTCCATATTGACCGAAATTGACCCCCCCTTTCGACTTATGGACTTATGAACATAAACCTTTGGTCTGCACACCTCTAATTGTTGCTGTTACGGAGATATGGTTCACGGATTCTCATGATTGGGATACAGCCACACCGGGTATAACATGCTAAGAAGGACAGAGAGGACAGAAAAGGGGGAGGCTTTATGTTAAAAAGCAATATCCAAGCATCTGATCTGCAAGTAAGACGGGTTAGAGAAGAAGCATTATGGGCTGTCCTAAAAAAAGATGATGGTGCATTCATTTTTACTGGAGTGGTTTACAGGCCTCTGACTCAAATGGAAGAACTAGACAGAGAGCTGGTTTAATGGAGGCTATTCAATTGGACGTTTATCCCACTGAATATCTGGGACAAGTTATCTGACTAACTCTAACTGGGAAACTTGTCTGGTCACATATTCTTCCCCTTCACCTTTGAGTCTTTCAATCTCAGTTTTGCATTTCTTCCTTTCACTAATACATTAAAAAAAAGTCTTTGTTGCAGGTTTCCTGAGGAAGAATCATTCAAAACATCAATGCGGGATTTGCTTTCTGTTTCGAAGAATTCCAATATGGGTGAAAAATTATCATTGAAGAAGCTAAATATATTTTTGACTTACATTGTTGGCATCATCAGTTTTAAAATGATTGAAGAAAATTAATTCACTTGAATAAGTTTTGCACTACACAAGGCATATTGTCTTTGAACATGTTTTCGTTTTCAAAAAAGGATTATTTTTGGGCAAAAGATGACAAAAAATAGTGAAGCTCCACTTTGATGCCTTTTTAAAAAAAATTTCTAAAATTTGTTTTGTTTTTGGTTTAATATATATTCATGTTTTCCTATGCTTATTTTTGTTTTGGTTTTTTTTTCCTTCTGTAATGACAGTCATTTTTTCTAATTCTTCAAAGAGAATGCAAACAATACATTAAGAAAAAGATTAATGGACATCTTTAGTTTGCTATCAGAATCACAGAAAGATAATGTCAGGTGCTACCCTCATCATCAATTGATATTAAAAGACTATTATTATCTGCCAGTAGAAAGAAAGTAATCTATTTCTAATAACATATTATGCCAGCTTAAAGATTTGATGGCCAAATATGGAATAAATAGCAAGAATTACTGTTATGCATACTTCAGAGCACCTCTTGCTCCATGCCTTTTGGATTATGCATTACACAACCAGAAGTTAGAAGTTTACTTTTTTTATGCTTGCCAATATGGACTGCTGGAAAGAATTATATAAAAGAACCCCAAGCCTGTCTGTCTTTCCATCCATTTGGGGCAAAACAGCTCACCAAAACATGGATATAAAGTATCAAAATTTGCACATTGGAAGAAAATAGGAACATCTTGTATGAGTTGAAAAAAACAGAAACATTGTGTCAATATTTTCAATGAATGGATCCTTGCCCCCCCCCCCCCATCCCTATTTCTGTAAACACACACATATACTAATACATATCTCCATACAGCCTTCCTCCCCAACATGCCCATCTTCCAGATATGCCTCAAACACGCACACGTATAGCCACATAAACTCCACCCCTTACAAACACATCCACGCACACGTACTCATACCCACGTCTACTCCCTCCCACACACATACACATAGCGATATACACAAAGTCTGAATTTATACCAGGAATGCTCCCCACAAACACATCTATACATGCACAACAACATATGTGTAAGGTATGTGTGCATATGGGGTACCTCATGCATTGCAAAAAGTGAAAAAAAACAAACCCCACATCCTGAGGCATACCTTGTACCCAGTATGTAATGTACAACCTCCGCTACCTCCTTCTGCAAATCTATATTGGAAAGCATTCCCAAATTCCTGCCTCTGCATGCCATTCCTACTTGTTGTTTAATTGCACTTTCACAGGTACATATATCTTCATAGATGCATGACTCCTATCTGAGTGTTTAATTCTGCAAATGTATTTCTTTGTTCTCTCCTTTCCTTCCCTCCTAAAAAGAAGTAAAGGAAATATCCAAAGAAGAAGCACAAACACTTCAATAAGTTTATTTGTGTGGGCAGCAGATAAAAAATATGTTCCTGGTAAGAATTCTTTGGTGCCTATCAGGGTAAATTTAACAAATATTTATTTTAGATAACACTTTCCCAGATGGAAACCTTATGCTATTGTAGGAAAATTAAGCTATCTCAGGCTTCTCGGAGCAGAACATTTCATTACAGAACTGTATCTTAGCACCTTCTAAAATTCAGCTGTTTTAACAGCTGCAAGTTATTAATTTAGTCTATGAGGACAAGTAAATCATATATCGTGCTGTGTACAGCAGACCTCCTCAATATGATGCCATCTTTTATGATTAAATATAAAGTTTCTGTATGCCAAACACAGGTAGAAAAAATGGATCACAACATTTTTGTTACAATTGGTGAGCTGCCTCATTCACCCCTGGTGCTGGTAAACTCCTCTTACTACAGAGATGTCGCCAATGACCAGGCCTCACCTGTGGCAAGAATGCTGCAGCAGCGATGCTCTCGGACCTCCTTCTAAGACACACACACACCAGCAGGCCAGCTCTTAAAGGGGCTGTGGCAGGAAAGCCCCATGGTGCCTTCGATGACATCACTGGCTGTTGCCTAAGTAACTTGTGCTAGAACACTACCTCGATATTTCAGCAACTGGTCTCCTGATGCCTTCGTGTCCAAGTGTGTGTTACTATTCTGCATTGTCTCCTGCCTTGTCTGTGCTCTTGTTTGCTCTGCCTAACCTTATTAATGTCCATTGCCATGTCTGCCTGTGCTTATTAGTCCTTGCGTATCTGTCCTTGTTTCTCTGTCGATTTGGTTTGACTTCCTGGACTTGACTTGGCTTCAGACCTCCCTTGACTGCTGCCTGGATCTGTCCCTTCGCTTCAGATTCAACCTTGCCTTACCTGCCGCCTGCCCCAACTTCTGACCCATTCTTCATTCTTGCTGCCTGATTGCCTCAACCCCTGGCCTGTCCACTGTTTCTGTTGACTGCCAACTGCCTCAACCTACACTCTGCCTTAGACTCTCACCTCTGTCTAGCTCTAAGGTCCCATTTAAGGCCTGCCAGCCCCCGGAATCCAAGGGCTCAACCATTGGAGAACGGGGCTGGTACAGGCAAAGCTCCATCTGGTCCCACTACAAGGGCAACATTATAGCTGATGGGCTGGGCCTAGTGGGCTTGCTCACTAGGCAGTGTCAACCCTCCATCATCACAAGGTGTCCACTTTTCCACCGAGCATTACAATTTTCATGTAAGTATTTCAAAGTGATCCAGGAGGGATATTCTTTATTATAATAGTAAGGCTAGAGGAAGAAAGGGAGCTGATGTCCTGCATGACCCTTTTTATGTTATTGATATATAGAGAACTTTTAGCCAAAGCCAGAAATAATTTTCTCAAAAATAAAAAATAAATTGGCATTAGTGATGGCCTCCCCCTTCTATTTTTTTTCCAATTGAAGAAAAGGAAGCAAGTTAAGAAATGCTCCAGGTTGGTGACCTGGCAGAAAATCACCAATGACTAAAACACATTTACAAATTCTAATCTTGGAAGCCAGAGTAAGGAATTATAAACCTGCACTCACAGGGAGATAGAGTGACTTGTTCAAGTTTAGAGAGTCAGTAGCAGAAAGAAGTCTTGAATTTGCTTCTCAGGACTTTTCTTCTGACTCATAGTCCAATGCTTTAACCATGAGACCACCCCTTTTCCCAACTGACTATATTTCTTTGAATCTATGACTTGAAACTGGCTCCTGCTGCTATAATGATACAATCACTGCAGTTTGCAGTCCTTTAAAGGTACCATTGTTAGAATACTTATCCCTTTGCTGACTGCAAGAAGGCTGTACCACCATGCCACCTGGAGTTAATGTTCTGTTAGATCTTGGAGGCTATGAAGCCTTGGATAGAAGCACTATATTCAGACTGAAATAATGATAATAATGGGGGCAATTTTGAGAATGTGCGCAGTTTCTCTTTGAAAATTCAGGTGAAACTCCCCCTCCCAAGAGAGAGAGGGTAAAGAGCATGCTGCCGTTTAAATGAACTGCAGCAGAGGAAAAAAAAGTGAATAATACAGTCATGTAACATGAGCTGCCAGCAGAGGAAACCCAGAATGAGATTGAAAAGTTTGCCAAACTCCTTACTGTGAAGGTGCTTAAATAACCATTGAATAGATTAGTTAGAGACTCAGGTAGGCGATTTATATGTCACAGTCCCTTGGACTACTGTTGGTAACTTACAGTGAAATATCACTTTAAATCATATAGAACTATGACTAGAAAAGTCCTACATTGGAGAATTCTGAATGAGAGAGGGATTTATGAGAAAAATGTACTGAAAAACAGTCCTAGAAAGCAAACAGATTCTCACCCTGACTAAATAGGGGAGTCAGACCCTTGAGTATCCATTTTTCAGACAATAGAAAAAAAAAGAGGCAGGATGGAAAGGTATGTACATATTCTCTTTCTATGGTCCTACCTGGGCCTTGGTCTTTTGGCTGAGAGATGGAGACCTATATAGGCTAGGTAACAGTGAATTACTGACCATGAGCTTAGCAGAGCTAATATCACTGAAAGTGGAGACTGCGGAAGGTCTGAATCACTGAATGCTAAACAAACCATGCACCAAGTGGGGCTGTAAACCCAAGTCAAGAAAACACCCTCCTACCAAGGGAGGTGACCCTGGGTCCCCCTTGAGCAAGGGGATCATAGTGGCAGATCAAGCAGTTCCCCTGAAGAAAAGGGAGCCCAGCGGCAGGTCAAGCAGTCACCCTGGAGGAAGGGGTTCCCAGTGACAGGTCCAGAAGTACAGTTTGGTTCCCCAGGAGGGCTGGACCCCAGCAGCATTTCAGGAGGTGAAGTCAGGTCTCCCAGGAGAGTGTGGACCCCAGCGACAGTCTGGGAAGCAGAGTCAGGTTCCTAGGAGGGTGTAGACCCCGACATTGGCATGGATCTTTCAGCAGAGCGGAAGCGGCACCAAGGAGATGACATCGGTTTAGATATAAAGGATCCTTCAGACTAACACTGCTCACTAGCCCATTTGCATCTTTTCACATGGGGAAACTTGGGGAAAAAAAGGTTGATTAAGCAGGAACTCAAGAGGTCCCTTCTATTCTACATGGTGGTATACTGTGGGGACCAACAACTCCAAATTGTCAAATATTAAATGTTTTTGCTACCTTGTAGAAATGTATATAATTGTGTGGCCTGAGACTATTGACCACAAGTACATAAGTGTGCTGCTTGACATCCTATTAGAGATGTACATAGTCATGTAGAAGTGTATATACTTACATATTGTAATAAGCCTGTATATATTTGTGCAACTTCCAGCCTTGTTCACTATCCCATGTGTTTTCCTGGGGTGAAGGGAGAGAAATCCCACCCACTAACACCTTCTTCCCCAGGTGGAGGCACCAGACACCAAGAACATGAGGACCGATGGAGTCTGCCCTGGGTGGGGCTTCTGCCTGGTCGGTCTCGGACCCAGGAACTCCCTGAGAGGTAAATGGTCAAGGGAGCTTTACACACGCATGTGAGAGAAAGTGAATACTTTGTAGCTGAGTACTTTTGCTTGCTTTTAAGTTCTCCAGTGTATTTTTCTTCACCTCCCCAACCTAATTCCTCCACTTTTTTCCTGCAGGTAAAAAGCATGCATGCTATGAACAGCACCCAAGACTTGACTTACAACAGGGAGAAGGGAGGTAAATCTCAAAAGCCCTTTTTATGTGCGTAAACACCTATATTTACCCACATAAAAAGTTTTTAAAATTACCCTCAATAACAATAATTGCTAGGAGCCTGGGTTTGATCTGAAGATCTCAAAGGGCAACTGAACAACACATAACGTTTGGATCTTTTTAAAAAATGATGCTTCCCCATTCTGTGCTCCTTGTAAACATCTACCGAATATGGTCCAAAGTTACATTAGTGAGCCAGAAAAGTGTGTTCTTTCCCATGAATCAGGACTTAACTAATATCTTATCACCATATCAGTAGACAGTGGGGCAGATTTTCAAAGGCTACGTGTGTAACATATGGGGTGGATTTTAAAAGCCCTTCTCGCGAAAATCCAGTCAGATTTACGCGAGCAGGGCCTTGCGCGCCAGCGCGCCTATTTTCCAAGGGCCTGCCGGCACGCGCAGAGCCCCGGGACTCGCGTAAGTCCCGAAGTTTTTTGTCGGGGGCGTGTCGGGGGCGGGGCCGATCGACGTGGCGTTTTGGGGGCGGGATGCAGCATTTCGGGGGCGTGGTTTTGGCCCGGGGCGGTCCGGGGGCGTGGCCGCGCCCTCCGGAACCACCCCCGGGTTGCGTCTTGGCGCGCCAGCGGCCTGCTGGCGCGTGTGGATTTACGTCTCCCTCCGGGAGGTGTAAATCCGTGGACAAAGGTAGGGGGGAGTTTAGATAGGGCCGGGGGGGGGGGGTGGGTTAGGTAGAGGAAGGGAGGGGAAGGTGAGGGGAGGGCGAAAGAGAGTTCCCTCCAAGGCCGCTCCGATTTCGGAGCGGCCTCGGAGGGAACGGAGGCAGGCTGCCCGGCTCGGCGCGCGCCGGCTGCCCAAAATCGGCAGCCTTGCGCGCGCCGATCCAGGACTTTATAAGATACGCGCGGCTACGCGACTGGTGCGCCAACAAAAGTACGCGAACGCGCATTTTTTAAAAATCTACCCCTATGCGTGTAACCTGAGAAAATTTGCCCCTGCCCTCGCCGGTGGTGCGCGCAAGCCCCGGGACGCGCGTATGTCCAAGGCTTGCAAAAAGGGGTGGTCCGGGGGCATGGCTGGGGGCATGGTGGCAGATCGGGGGTGGTCCATGGGCGTGGCCATGGGCGTGGCAGTGGTCCAAGGGCAGGGTTGAGTGCTCCTGCACAGGGGCATGGTGCGCCAGCGCGCGCAGGTTATGCCTGCCTCGGGCACCCGTAACGTTTTCAACAAAGGTAGGGGGGGATTTAGTTAGGGCTGAGGGGTAGGTTAGATAGGGGAAAGAAGGGGAAGGTGTGGGGGGCCGGAGAAAAAGTTCCGTCCAAGGCCGCTCCGATTTCGGAGCGGCCTTGGAGGGAATGGGGAAAGCCATCGGGCCTCCCCTCGGGCTCTGCGCGTGCAAGATGCACATGTGTGCACCCCCTTGCGCGTGCCGACCCTGGATTTTATAAGCAGCGCGCGCATGTTATAAAATCGGGCATAGATTTATTCGCGCCTAGTTGCGTGAACAAATCTATGCCCGCGCATAAGTTTTAAAATCTGGCCCAGTGTGAATAACATTTATCAAACAAAAAAGTCATAAAGATGACGTCTCATACCAGCATTGGGGAGAAATTTCATATTTCCAGTTCTTTAAGACCTTGTTTAGGAGTAAAGAAGCATCATGAAAAGATTTGGTGGAACTTTTGCTACACAGTACAATAAAGTGAGATCCGTGTAAGCCATGTTAAAATCAGCAATACTAGTAATTTCTTCATGATCAGTTTGTCTGTGTGTTGACTCTAGTGATTCCTCATGAAGTCATTTCTAGATTTCTTCACTTCTTTCCTAGCATATTTTACATAATTTAATTTAAACAACTGTATTCTGTTTTTCCAAATAAATTACCTCATCAATGAGGATAACAACATAAAATAATGCCTACAATATAAGCAACAGAGTTAAAAAAAGTGACATATGTAAATCAATACATTAAAATTATTAACTGTTTTATAGATTTATGAAATCAAAAGGATTTAACTGTAACACAGTTGATCAATTAGCACACACATATTCTGCAATCCACTTCATAAAATAAAGAAAAAGATCCTTCCTCCCATGCTTCATTGATAAACTCTGAGCAGTGAATTTTCAAAGTTACATGCATATAAATTAGTATATACATGCATAAGTAACATCCACTAACACAGATACTATTTTATAAACCACAAACATACATTAAGCATATTTTTGCTTTTGCATGCACATATATGCATGTAAAAAGGGTGGCATTCCAGGTTGGGACCAATATTTACGTGCTATTTTCAAAGACGCACATGTAGATTTGCCAACTTACTTGCATAGTTTTACACTTGCTAATTTTGTTGTTTAAGTGATACTAAATGTGTTTATTTTGTTCAGCTGGTCAGGAGGGAGATCTGGATGAACTGTGTGGGGTTCAGGATGAACAACCAAGAGAGTCTCAATGACCTAGAGAAAGGCTGGGTAAACTGGTGGAGCAACTGATAAAACTGGTCATTTCAATTATGCTCTCATGTTTTAAAATATACTTATTTATGCTGGTATGTCCTACCTTTCTTTCAAGTGTAAAATATATACACATATCCTTTTAAAAGAGACAGAAGTAGTATGCTTGTTCATTGCATTCAAATACTCGCTTTCAATGCATTTAATGTATGTATGCATTAGTTGTAGAGTAAATATACACTTCAACGGTAACTTTAAAACAAGCATGCGAGCAAACATATGCTGGAATTTTAAATCATGCACACATTTACATACATATGATTTAAAATACAACTAGCATCCATATATGTGCTCCTAATTTTAAGCTGTTATTTGAACAAACATATTGGGGCAGATTTTTAATCTTACGCACGCGGGGTACATTAGTGCGCGCTACCCGGCACGCACAAATGTACACCCAATTTTATAACATGCGTGCACTGCTGCACGCATGTTATAAAATCCAGGGTCGGCGCATGCAAGGGGGTGCACACTTGTGCACCTTGCGCGCGCCGAGCCCTAGGGGAGGCCCGATGGCTTTCCCCGTTCCTTTCAAGGCCACGCCGAAATCGGAGCGGCCTTGGAGGGAACTTTCCTTTTGCTCCCCCCCACCTTCCCCTCCCTTCCCCTATCTAACCCACCCCCCAGCCCTACCTAAATCCCCCCCCTACCTTTGTTGTCTGTTACGCCTGCCCGAGGCATGTTATAAAATTGGGCATAGATTTGTGCGCGCCGAGTTGCGCGCACAAATCTACGCCCGCGCTTAGCTGCTAAAATCTGGCCCAGTGTCTGCATATATGTTTATGTGCATAGAGGAGAGGTGTTCCTTGGCATTTATTGTGAGTCGGGTGAGTACTTACGCGCATACTTTCTGATTTTTAGAAAGTAAGCACAATTTGGTGCACTTTTGGCAACAAATAGCAGGTGTCTTTGGGTGCTCATAGTTTTGCCAGGATAATTTTCAAAACATACTTATGAGCTTAAATCTGCTTTGAAAATTGGTGCAACTTATGCTCATATTTGCTGATTAACTGATGCATAATATTACAAAATTACCCCCAAAGTGTAAGGAGCAATTTCAGGTTGTCTTTTAACATTATGCATTCATCAAAAATCCTTTTTTCAAGGATAGCTGCCAGCATTTCTTAAGTACCATAGCCATGAAGTCTGAACTCAGTGGCAAATAAACCAGAGGCCCAAGACAATTACAGCATTCTAAGCAGTGAGCTGCAGTTAGAGGAAATGGAATACCCTATGGCTTTCAATAAGTTACAATAAAACATCTCAAAATGCTGCTAACACAGAGAAAACAAATAAAATGGTGCTGTGAATGCAAATATTCCTAGGGCTTTATTCAAAAAATGACTTTTTGTGCCTATGGAAAATATTCTTATTGAATAAGACCCATAGTTTATGAGCTTCATTCAATAACATGATTTTCCCATCCACTGGATAGGAAATAAAAAAGGCAATATTTTCTTTTGATTACTTTCCGTCACAGCTACTAACGGTAGGCAGGGTATCAGTACTGAGTTCTCATAAATTCTACTCTTATCTACAGGAATTACTAAAAACAAACTTTGGGGAAAATATTCAGCCGCTAAACGGGTCAGCTAGTTAGCCAGATAACCATATCCGGCTAACTAGCAAGGTATATTCATGGGCGTGGTCACACCATAAGAACATAAGACGCCATGCTGGGTCAGACCAAGGGTCCATCAAGCCCAGCATCCTGTTTCCAACAGTAGCCAATCCAGGCCACAAGAGCCTGGCAATTACCCAAACACTAAGAAGATCCCATGCTACTGATGCAATTAATAGCAGTGGCTATTCCCTAACTAAACTTGATTAATAGCTGTTAATGGACTTCTCCTCCAAGAACTTAACCAAACCTTTTTTGAACCCAGCTACACTAACTGCACTAACCACATCCTCTGGCAACAAATTCCAGAGCTTTATTGTGCATTGAGTGAAAAATAATTTTCTCCGATTAGTCTTAAATGTGCTACTTGCTAACTTCATGGAATGCTCCTAGTCCTTCTATTATTTGAAAGTCTAAATAACCGATCCACATCCACTCATTCAAGACCTCTCATGATCTTAAACACCTCTATCAAATCCCCCCTCAGCCATCTCTTCTCCAAGTTGAACAGCCCTGACCTCTTCAGCCTTTCCTCATTGGGAAGCTGTTCCATCCCCTTTATCATTTTGGTTGCCCTTTTCTGTACCTTCTCCATCGCAACTATATCTTTTTTGAGATGCGGCGACCAGAATTGTACACAGTATTCAAAGTGTGGTCTCACCATGGAGCGATACAAAGCCAATATGACATTTTCTGTTTTATTAACCATTCCCATCCTAATAATTCCTAACATTCTGTTTGCTTTTTTGACTGCTGCAGCACACTGAGCTGACAATTTTAAAGTATTATCCACTATGATGCCTAGATCTTTTTCCTGGGTGGTAGCTCCTAATATGGAATTTAACATCATGTAACTACAGCAAGGGCTATTTTTCCCTATATGCAAAACCTTGCACTTTTCCACATTAAATTTTATCTGCTATTAGGATGCCCAATCTTCTAGTCTTGCAAGGTCCTCCTGTAATGTATCACAGTCCGCTTGTGATTTAACTACTCTGAATAGTTTTGTATCATCCACAAATTTGATAACCTCACTCGTCATATTCCTTTCCAGATCATTTATATATATACTGAAAAGCACTGGTCCAAGTACAGATCCCTGAGGCACTCCACTGTTTACCCTTTTCTACTGAGAAAATTGATCATTTAATCCTACTCTCTGTTTCCTGTCTTTTAACCAGTTTGTAATCCACGAAAAGACATCACCTCCTATCCCATGACTCTTTAGCTTTCTTAGAAGCCTCTCATGAGGGACATTGTCAAACGCCTTCTGAAAATCCAAATACACTACATCTACCGGTTCACCTTTATCCACATGTTTATTAACCCCTTCAAAAAAATGAAGCAGATTTGTTAGGCAAGACTTCCCTTGGGTAAATCTATGTTGACTGTGTTCCATTAAACCATGTCTTTCTATATGCTCTACGATTTTGATCTTGAGAATAGTTTTCACTATTTTTCCCAGCACTGAAGTCAGGATCACTGGTCTATACTTACCCGGATCGCTCCTGGAGCCTTTTTTAAATATTGAGGTTACACTGGCCACCCTCCAGTCTTCAGGTACAATGGATGATTTTAATGATAGGTTACAAATTTTAACTAATAGATGAGAAATTTGATTTTTGAGTTCCTTCAGTACTCTAGGATGCATACCATCTGGTCCAGGTGATTTGCTACTCTTTAGTTTATCAATCTGGCCTACTACATCTTCCAGGTTCACAGTGATTTCGTTCAGTTCGTCTGACTCATCACCCCTGAAAACCATCTCCGGAACTGGTATCTCCCCAACATCCTCATTAGTAAGCACGAAAGCAAAGAATTCATTTAGTCTTTCTGCAATGGCCTTATCTTCCCTAAGAGCCCCTTTAACCCCTCGGTCATCTAATGGTCCAACCAACTCCCTTACAGGTTTCTTGCTTCGGATATATTTTAAAAAGTTTTTATTATGAGTTTTTGCCTCTCTAGCCAACTTCATTTCAAATTCTCTCTTCGCCTCTTATCAATATTTTACACTTAACTTGACAATGCTTATGTTTTATCCTATTTTCTTCAGATGGATCTTTCTTCCAATTTTTGAAGGATGTTTTTTTGGCTAGAATAGCCTCTTTCACCTCACCTTTTAACCATGACAGTAATCGTTTTGCCTTCCTTCCACCTTTCTTAATGTGTGGAATACATATGGACTGCGCCTCTAGGATTGTATTTTTAAACAATGTCCATGCCTATTGAACACTTTTAACCTTTGCAGCTGCACCTTTCATTTTTTTCTAACTATTTTCCTCATTTTATCAAAATTTCCCTTTTGAAAGTTTAGTGTTAGAGCTGTAGATTTCTTTATTGTCCCCCTTCCAGTTATTAGTTTAAATTTGATCATGTTAGGATCACTGTTGCCAAGTGGCCCCACCACCATTACCTCTCCCACCAAATCCTGCTTTCCACTAAGAATTAAATCTAAAATAGCTCCCTCTCTTGTTGGTTACTGAACCAATTGCTCCATGAAGCAATCATTTATTACATCCAGGAACTTTATGTCTCTAGCAAGTCCTGATGTTACATTTACCCAGTCAATATTGGGGTAATTGAAATGTGAACACCACTATAAAGGAACAGTTAACTGACAAAGTGCAACGAGGTACACTTATCTCAAAACCAATACGTTGCAAGCTACAAATGTTTTTCTATTTTTGTGCATTTATTTATTTATTTATTTAAAGCTGTGGGACCATCATAACACCCACGGTTTGTTTGGCAGTAAGCCAGAGTCTAAACCACAATGGGTCACATTTAATCATCGGTCCATTAAAGTCCTTAGAATCCTATTTTATTGTTGAACAAAACATTTTTTTCTTCTTTTTTTATTTTGTAAAATTAGTAAGAGACGGTACTTTCCTTACTTGCCAGGAGCGCCGCCGCGCTTCCTTGCTTGTCTGTAGCGCTACCGCGCTTTGTAGATCAAGTTGTTCAGGAGTTGTTAATCTGTGGAGATGGACTTCGGGTCCAAAAGGCACTTGTGCAGTCCGACGTACGTTTCGCTCCAAGCTGCTTCAGGGACTGTTACAACATCTGAAAACTATTTTCCTGAACTTTGAAAGTGAGAGGTTTAACTCCCTTCATATTCACACGGTACTCAATACCTTTTAAGAGTGCAACACATTCTGCCGCCTGGTCCTCTTGTCGGCGTTCTGCTCCAATACCAATTTGCCTTTTGGGCTCTTTGGCTTGTCCTTCTTTATCCTTTGGTCACCCTGCCGCCCTTGCTTGTGCAGCGACTTTCTAACTGTCCCTACCTTTATTTTTTGAGGGGCAAGGATGGGTGGGAAAGCTGCTGGAGCTTCTGTAGCAGAAAAAGAGGGTTTTTTCCCTTAACGGGTGTCTTATAAAGGCCCCCAGGCTCCAATGGTGCTTCCATTCCTTTTCCCCGCCTTTCCCTCTTCCCCTCCCCCTTCTCCTCCCTCTTGCTTTACGTCACCTGCCTGCCCTTCTTTCTTCTCTTTTATCTTAACCTGGCTGACCCCTTATTGTGCCCTGCTCCGGACACTGGGTCCCTTCTGCAGGGGACTAGACACAGAGGATTCATACTAAGGGCGTACGCTTCAAATTTTTAAATTATGGGGGTTTTAGTTGTTTTCATTTCATTTGTAATTTATTTTGTTTTATTTTGTTTATCTAAAGGAAGCAAATTACATAATGAATGAAGAAAAAGAAAAACAAACTAAAGGAAACATGGCATCTGCTCCCCCTGCCAAATTTTAAAAATTAAAGGTACCCCAGATTGGGCTGGGTTGGCCTGCCCCCTGCGAATGTCCAACCACATTCATGAGGTCTAATATCAAAAAAAGGGCAGGAGCAGTCCCCAGTTACTCCTGCCCTGCTAGCTCCCTGTCCACAATGGCACCATCCGACCCTGAGGTAGCAATACCTCTACCTTCATACAAAAAAATGGAGTTGGCCTCAAGGCAAGCTGGTGCCATTTGAATAGGAAGCCAGCAAAGTATGAGTGACTGGGGATCACTTCTGTCCCCTACTGGATGCAATCAACCTCCATGGATGGAATAACATTTTTGAGAGCGAGAGGGGTAAGGCATTCAGTGGGGCAGGCCTGGCCCTGGGTACCTTTACTTTTCAAAGTTTGTTGTTGGGGTAGAGAGGATGCCTGTTAAAAAAGGAAAATGAAACAAAATGAAAAGCAAAGTTTTGTTCCTTTTTCTCTCATTCATTTTCCAAACAAAATGAAATGAAACAGGACATTTAATTTAAATTTACTGTTTCTTTTCAAATGAAAGCACATCACTGTTTCATATTGGTGTTGAAACAGACATGCTCCAAGGTACTGGCATAGTTGTCTGGATCGTTGCTATCACTGATGTGGTTCGACTGCTCAGTATTCAGAGACTTTATCTTGAACAGTTCTATTTGTGGAAGACCCAATCCACCTACTGGGTTCTCCCACAGAGTCCCCCCAATCCTTCCTCCATCCCCCTCTCCAATGTGATAACGTTTTCAGAGTACCATCCAGATAGTGGCAATATATGAGGAAAGGAAGAGAATGCCAGAGAAATGGAGGTAATGAAGGAGAGAAGTATGTAATGCACAAAGATGCACTTGAGCACTTAGATAAATCCACCTTTCTTTGTACAAGGCAAATATATTTCCAAGCAATTTGGTTAGCAGAGGACAAATGTATGTGTTGCTATTGACATTGTTATTGTAGCCAAAGACCACTGTAGGAATTCAGAAGAGAATAAACTGCAGTCTGAGCCTCTAAAGTTTTTTTTTTAAAGCTGACCAATTACTTTGGTTTGAATGCATGAGCTCAGTTATGAAAGCTTTGGGGTAGTAGCAGACTGTGCGGTGCAATTATTGTGGTGCTTATACTACAGGGTTGTAAACAGGGGAATGGTCAGTTGCCAGTAACCTTCGGAATCAGGGTCAGATTCCTTTCAAAATCTCCCCCTTGCATGCTCCCTTCTGACCCTACTATATCCTTGCACTTGAAGATCCTTTACTGATACAAAAACAAAAATGGTTCTAAACCTGCAGTCACGTCAGTTTTCTGCTCTCTCTGCTATTCTTTCACCTCCTCATCCAGAGTGCACTAGCTTTCTCATTTCTTCTCTCTGCACTGACAAGCAACCCCCATGTGCCAAGTTTAGTTGTATAGCAGTTGGAAGCTCGCAAGAGGAGTCAAGAGAAAAAGAGAACTGAACCTGTTAAGTTTAACCTGCTCGCACCATTTGGTTTCCCCTTAATAAGTTCCATGCTCATACTATATGGCCAATGAAGTTTTCAGTTCCTAGCATTGGGATAGCATGATCATGCAAAATGATTTTTGCATTACTCGTGTTGTTTTTCAACATGCATGCTAATGTTTTGTTTGTTTTTCTTGAAAGGAATCTGACCCTGATTCAGAAGGTTGCTGGCATCTGACCATTACCCTGTTTACCACCCTGTAGTATAAGCATCACAATAATTGCACCACACAGTCTGCAGCTACCTAAAACAGATTTGCATAAGCTTTTTTGCATTGGCCCCAATGTCAGTGGGGGTTATGACCAGAAAGAACACTCAGCACAGGACAAAATCTAAAAAAGAAAAAAATAACTTTGAGGGGGTACTTTACTACTTACAGATGGATTTTCACTTATATGTGCATATTGCCCTTTTTGTAAAATATTAGTTTTACCTAATATTACAAAGCTGACCAATGCAGATTTTATTGTAAAGACTGAGCTGACCATCTAGAGTAAAACATGCTTTCTGATTTTATATGCTTATTTTGCCTCTTCCTAATGTCTCGATAAATGATTAATATGTGCTGTATTTGAATTGACTTTTCTAAAAACAGAAACAAGAAGTACGATGACAGAAAAGGCACATAAGTCCATCTAGTCTGTCTAGTTTGCTTCCTTATGCAGTTCTATAGACAACAGTTGATCTCTGACATTCCCTCACTTCTTTGTAATTAAGGATCTTCTATGCTTATTTTAGGCCTTCTTGAATTCAGCTACTGTTTTTTCTTCCACCACCTCCACTGGGAGGTTGCTTAATGCAGCGGTTCTCAACCGGTGTGTCGCCACACTTCCCAGTCCCTCGCTGACCCAGCTGCTCCCCGGTCCTCCTCCGCCCAGGCTTAAAATGCTGAAGCCCGGGCGGAACACGGCAGAACAGCTGGAGTCAGCGGCACCGGCATGGTCTCTTCTTCCCACGCCCCGGAAGAGGAAGTGGTGAGCAGCGGGTGTGTGCATGGGAAGAAGAGACCATGCTAGTGTGGGCAGCATCAGCCCAAAGAAAAGAAGAGAGGCACAGCCTGAAGGATGAGCAGCGCAGCTCAGAGTAAAATAAGGAACAACGTCAACCCTCACGGCTGATGGGACTCCTTTCTCCATGAGGGCTGAAAATGAAGGAGGTTGCTGCTGCCTTTAGGGTTGGGAGGAGGCTGCTGCTGCCACTAGTTCGAGGGGTGGGGGGGGGGGGGGAGAGAGAGAGAGAGTGAATGAGCAAGCATGTGTTTGAGATCCTGTGTGTGTGTATATGTGTGTGAGTGAGATAACATGTATGTGAATGATTGAGAGCCTGTATATGTGAAAGAGAGTAGGTCTGTGATTGAGAGCCTGCCTGTGAGAGAGAGAGCATGAATGTAAGTTTACGATTGGGAACCTGTATGTGTAAGTTTGTGATTGAAAACCTGTTTGTGTGAAAGAGTATGTGTGTATGATTGAGATTCTTTGTGTGTGAGAGAGATCATGTGTATGTATGATTAAGAGCCTGTGTGTATACGTAAGAGAGATAGCACTTACGTCTGTCTGTGATTGAGAGATGGTTTAGTTAAGGGAGCATGTGAGTATGTGATTGAGAGCGTGTGTGTATAAGTAGGAGAGAGACCATGTGTGTCTGTGTGTGATTGAGAGCTGGTTAGGTGAGGGAGCATGTGAGTATGTGATTGAGAGCCTGTAAGTAAATGAGAGTAAGAGAGAGAGCATGTTTGTAAGCATGTGGATAACAGTCTGTGTCTGATTGAAAGCCTGTGTGTGTAAGCGTGAAAAGATAGACAGCATGTGTGTAAATGTGTAATTAAGAGCCTATATAAGGGGGTCATTTATCAAATCACGCTATGGCATTTTTGCATGTGTTAAGCGACTTTAACGCCTGTGAAAATGCCTTTGATAGCACCATAACGCATTGTGCGAATCAAATCTGAAAAAAGAGGGGTAGTTAGGGCACACAGTTTTGCAAAGCCCTAACTAGTGTTATAGGACCTTATTGCAATGTTTTCACCCATATATGAGAGAGAGAGAGAGAGAGAGAGAGAGAAAGAGAGAGAAGCTATAATGTGCTCACACTAGACAGGTGTTTATATCTCTATGGGAAGCTCACCTAGTAACTTGAGGTGAGGTTTAGGTAGTAATGTAGGGGTTAGGGGCCACTTTGACATTCCAAGTGAGATGTATGAATAGCACAGTGCTCTCTTGTGAAGATTTGAGGACCTTCGGAGTGTGGAAACTCAGCCAAAGATGAGATTTATGCAATGTTCTCTCAACCAAGCTTGATGTTACCCAGGTAGAGTCCATCAAGCTAGGTTGAGAGAACATTGCACAAATTTCATCTTTGGCTGAGTTTCCACACTCCGAAGGTCCTCAAATCTTCACAAGAGAGCACTGTGCTGTTCATAAGTCTCACTTTGAATGTCAAAGTGGCCCCTAACCCCTACACTAATACCTAAACCTCACCTCAAGTTAGTAGGTGGGCTTCCCATAGAGATATAAATACCTTTCTAGTGTGAGGGCATTGTGGCTAGGTTTTCTCTCTCTCTCTCTCACAAAAATGGTCCACCCAGTGGATGTATGTATCACAAAGTGTGAAAATGTTAGCATTTTGCATAGGAATTAGTGCACTTTGTGATAAACTGCCTATTTCCATAAACACGCCCCTTTTCCTATTGCATGCAATATTGTTCGCATTTTGATAAATCCAGGCCTAAGTGAGAGAGAGAAAGCATGTGTATATGTGAGTGATTGAGAGCCAGTGTGAGAGAGAGTGTTGGTGTGTGTCTGAGAGGAGAAAGTTCCAAGCAAACCACCCCTCCTCCTGCTAGTTCAAAACAATCTCAGGATACCTGGATATCAAACATTCCCATACAGAGCAAAACATTTTTTGTATCCTTATTATTTTTCACATTGGGTCTTTGTGTCTGCTATTTTTAAATATTTTATTGGTATCTAGAAAATTTTTATATGAGTTTTTAGTTATTGGATATTCCATTCATTAGCTATTTGAAATCTGTTCTTTTTGTTAGTATGGTTTTACTGCTATTGATTTTATATTTCTTGATTTGTTTTGATGACTGGTGAAGTTTCGCTCTTTCCTTTGTTACATGACATACAGAGACTCTGGCTTGTTGCGGTTTCCAGTTCAGTTTTTATCTGCATGCTTCTTGTTATGCGTTTTGGTCTCTTTATTCTATGTTAGGTGAGGGACAGCACGTGATTCAGGTGAGGTTTTCTGCTGGCGTGTAGTTTCTGTGTAGGACTCTATAGCAGCCTGACTTGATCCGTTTTCCTAACAGGAGATGTACTGGTGTCTCAAGGCCTGGTGTAATATTTTCAGTGTTGCCTTTTCTTAGGTAAGGTGGTTTAAGTGCTGGAAATTGGTGCTGTTTTGGTGTGGGATGTTTACTATTTATGCAATTTCTGTTCGGACAGAATACGTATTTTTTCCTTGTGTCATTCTTAACAATAAAAATAATTACCGGACGTTTACTTTTTAATTCTGCCGTGAATTGTAATGAGCAGTGTCTCACATGTGAGCATGGTCTGTCAGGTGTGTCACAATGGGAAAAAGGTTGAGAATCACTGGTTTAATGTATCTACCATTTTATATGTGAAAAAAATATTTTCTACTTTTACTCCTGAGTCTAGCCCCTTTCATGACCTTTTATGCTAGAACTCACTTTCCATGGGAAAATATTTGCTACTTGTGCATTAATTTCTGTTCATTTAGCTTTAATTTATTAATTACATGTTCCCCAAGGCCCAATTTCTTCAGCAAAGTGTTTTATCAAAATGACGAAATTCTGGTTTCAAAACTGTTAACATAAAATGCAAAATAATTTGTTAAACTAGAACAACTTGGCTAAGAGCTGCATAGCATTCACATATTTATGGTTGTTTTTACAGTAGGAAAAACAAACAACAGGCAAAGGAATTAGCCCAATAAATCATCTAAAAAAAAGTTCAATGACCAAGCTACTAAAATAATTATTTAAAAATTTAATTAGAGATGATTGTACATATGTTAAATATTTAATATGGTCATTCATCAATCCACGTTAGGGCTTTATGGCATGATAAATGGGGTCTAACACACAATAGACACACAATGTTTATCATGGCACATGTTAGTATGCAATTATAATGAGAATGCAAAAGCTAGAAAATTAAGCAAATTAAATAGGGCACAATAAAATTTGATTTAACGTGGAAAATAACACCATTTTTTTTTTTTGCAGTAGTGGGAAAACATTTTTATCGCGCCATACCAGCCATAATCGTTGATCATGGCTATTATCGTGGATATTATCATGGGCGAAAAAATGAGGTCTTCTCTCAGACACACCTACACAGCACTGCTAGCCCAATAAAAACAGCTTTTCTTACTGCCCTGGCTCTACAGTACAGTATCCCAGTAGACATCATATCAGATCTACCCAATGATCCGTGTCCCCCTGGAGAAGTCAGGGAGCCCACACGGACTGGCAGGCAGCTTCAGCAAAGCATTAATCAATGCTACTCTGCCTGTTAGTCCTCATCTACTCCTTCCCCTTCCACTGAAAGAGAGCTTAGCAGAGTGGTTTAAACTGATCTCATCTCTATCTTTCTTTTACTCACGTGTCCTCTGTCTTGGTCAGTATGTAACAGAAACCACTTAGACCTAGATAGGCAATATCATGAAAATGGAGCAAACAGTGCATTAGACAGTAGTAGGCAAAGTAAACACAAAATAAATCTAACACCAAAGAGATATGGCTGCCTAATGTATTCATAGTGATTGTCAGTCCAAAAAGAGTCATCTTGCTGTAGCATTCATGTAGGACTGCCAACACAGAGCTTGCCATAGTTTGTGCCTTTTTCCTTGCCTCAGCTTTGCCTTTGACCTTGTCCTAACCCTCACATGTGAGTGAGATAGTGGCTGGACTGGGAATAGGATGGTATCATGCCTTCACATGCCTTCACATGTCACATAACAAAAGGTTCATTTCATTGAACCCAAGGCAAAACTGTGTTAAAGACCATTAACTTAGCCTGACATTTCACAGGTAGCCATTAGGAAATACTGAGATGTCAGGGCCCAGCAACACCCTTTGCCAATCCAGCTCAGGGCTAGTCATGTTGTCTCACTTTATGTAGGTACCTAGAAAACCTGCAGATTAGTTTGTTTTTTCTGATTGCTAGTAGAAGTCACAGTCTTATCCTATCTATGGCCAACCTTAAACACATAGGCTGAGGAATCCAGGGGAGACAAGCTAGCAGAATGGTCATATTTCAGGTCTTTTCAAGTTTGAGGCCCTTGTTCTCCATATGGCTGCCCTGTCTTGGTGCCAACATAGCTGAGTTACTGTCCTATAGGATGGGTGTCCTGGGATGTTTTGAGTATTTTGGAGTTAGCAGATACCGAGACCAAGGTAGGAGTGCTGACAGGCTCTCAGTCATCAGCCCTGTGTATAGCATTAAGCTTAGAGAAGGTGTTACATAGAAATGATGGCAGAAAAGGACCAAATGATCCACCCAGTCTACCTAGCAAGCTTATGCTTATGCCAGTATCTGCTGCATTGTGCAGGATACGCTCATGCTTATCAGTTTCCCAGATCGTAAAAGTCAGGGCCCTCAGAGGCTGTTTGAATCCAATTTCCCTTAACCCTTGTTGTGGAAGTAGAGATCAATGTCGGAGCTGCATCAAAAGTATCAGGCTTAGTGATTAAGGGTAGTAAAAGCCACATCAGCAAGTTACACCCATGTTTATTTGTTCCCCAAACCTTAAAATTTGGGGCCCTCATTGGTTGCTGTCTGAATCTAGGGATGTGAATCGTTTTTTGACGATTTAAAATATCGTCAGATATTTTTTAAATCGTCAAAAATCATTAAAGAGTGTGATACAATAGAAATTCCCCTCATTTATCGTGAAAAAATCGTTAATCGGGATAGTGTCCACTAAAGGGAATTATTTGGGGGGAGGGTGGGAAAACCGGCACACCAAAACAACCCCTAAACCCACCCCGACCCTTTAAAACTAATCACTTACCTTCCCCCACCCTCCCAACCCCCCAAAAACTTTTACATGTACCTGGTGGTCCAGTGGAAGCCTCGGGACCGATCGCCCATTCTCGGGCCGTCAGCTGCCACTCATAAAAATGGCGCCAATGGCCCGATAAAAAAAAACCCACCCGACCCTTTAAAAGCGCCCCCTTAACTTCCCCCACCCTTCCGATCCCCCCAAAACATTTTAAAATTACCTGGTGGTCCAGTGGTGGTCCCGGGAGTGATCTCCCGTTCTCGGGCCGTCGGCTGCCACTAATAAAAATGACGCCGATAAACCTTTGCCCTTACCATGTGACAGGGTATCCGTGCCATTGTCCGGCCCCTGTCACATGGTAGGAGCACTGGATGGCCGGCGCCATCCAGTGTGTGTGGGGGGGGAGGAAATGGAGGCAGGCTGCGCGGCTCGGCACATGCAAGTTGAACAATTGTACACCCCCTTGTGCGCACTGACCCTGGATTTTATAACATGCGCGTGGCTGCGCACGCATGTTATAAAATCGGGCGTAGATTTGTTCGCGCCGGGTTGCGCGAACAAATCTGCGCCTGCGCGCAGGTTTTAAAATCTGCCCCATTATATGTAATTAAAAAATTCTTAAATAAGAAGGATAAACGAGAAAGAAGATGAAGATATCAGGGATACAAAACAGTACATTAAAAAATCATATCAAATATTGATATGTCATATCAAATATTGAGATATGTAATCAGTTCAGTACTAAATTTTACAAGTTTAGTGCCTATGGACATCGTTTATATCACATCTGATATGATCTTCAAGGCCTTGTTGATGTATAGGGTACTTGAGAAAAGGAACTAATACAATTGCCGCTGCTCTCTGTTCCTCCTGCTGCATGTTCTATCCTTTCTTTGAATTCTTGACATTGACAAGTAGGAAGCTGGAACTTATTCTGTTTAGCAACTAAGGCAAAAATGTATTTGTTCTGCATTACAAGAAGCAGAGCACTGAATAAACAGTAAGGAAAGAGAAAAGGGAGAAAAAAAGGGAAAGGGAAAAAGAGATCAGTGCAACATCACCTAGTAGTACATAGTAGGGTTTGTAAGAGGGCCAATAGGTAATGAATAGCGGATGAACATGTAACCCCATTGCTGGGGTACATAAAATAAAAGAGCATTTGATGCTAGTTTTGGAGCTTCACCCCAATCTCTGTGGATTGAAAAGAAAAATCACAAAAATGATGGAGAAGATGGAATATTAGATTCGTCCCAGACGCAAGGGATGTATTTTCATATGCTGAACAGGAAAAAACCCACAAAATCCTCCCTTTCCCCCCTGTGACCATATGACTGCACCCCCATTGCAACAATGCTTATCTTTCTTTTCCTTTGATGGGCAGATTCATACTTCAAACCCACACCCTAGGATTAAGGGATAAAGTATCTCTCAGTGGGCATTTTTCTGGGGTTACCAGCAGTCAATAGCACAATAATAAAAAAAATCATCAAGCAGATGACTCATAGGAATCAACAGCAAAGATGAGCAGCATAGCAACAAATTATGCATTTACTTTTATATTTACTTTTCCTCTATTATAGCTTCCAGATCTTAATTGGGTTCTTAAACATTGTAAGTGACTTAGTCACATCTTCAAGCAGGCTCTTATCAGTGCTCACTTCCTCTCCTAGGACCTTCTCTCAGCAGTATATCTCAGCATAATCTTTAGCAGTTCCCATAGAGCATTGTGGTCCATGAATCCCTCTAGGCTGCCACAGTACAACATCTAGAAGTCCAGAGTGGCATGGCCTTGCCGGGCTGGGTAAACCAGCAGATGCACTAGGAACCTCTGCTGAATACCAGATCTATTCTCTTGAGTACACAAGTCTAAAAATCAATCACATACTCCCACTCTGAGCACAAACTTGTATTAAAACAAGGCACATACCCTCTGGAGGTCTTTTTTTTTTTTACAACATCAGTTAAAGAGGCAGCTAAGAACCATACCATGCTCTTTTAGTAATAGTGACAAAAAATTAGGATCAAAATATAGGGCATATTTCTAGTGGTACAGGACCAGATTTAGAAAAATAAACAAATACATGAGTAAAATAAAGACAGAGAGAGGACTGCGAAGGTGAAAGAAAGGCCCAAAAGGATTCTGGGGCAGGTTTGCGGAAGAGGAAAGTGGTAGGAGGTCAGGAAAGATTCTGGGGTAAAACTCCCTCCCTGTAAGGTCAGACAACAGGAAGCAGAAGGTCTAAGGTGCAGTCCCACAGTTTGTTGAAGCAGCTCAAACGTTCATTCTGTGGCTAGAAAATTAGAAAATTCTGAAGCATATTGGCAGATATTTTCATCTTTTATATTACGCCATAAAAATGAAGTAATTTTCCAACTTTTCTTGTGTCTTTCTAATTTATCTATTCATTTTTACTGGGTACAGAAAATAAATCTTTCTCTCCTTCTCTTTTCCCTATCTCTCAGTAGGGGAGGAGATTTCAGGGATGAGGAGAGGAGACCAAGAATGGGTTGAGGAGAAGGTGAGAAGACTGTGGATAAGAAGGATGTGAGATGGGAAAAATCAAGGAAGGTAGGGATTAGGGAAGAGACGGAATTTGGGATGGGAAGAGAGGAGGGAGAGGGAGGGAGATTCTAGGATTGAGGAAGGGGAGGAGAGAGTAGGAAAGGTTAGGGAGTTGGTTCCAGGATCTGCAGAGAAAGGAGAGGTGAGAAGAAAGAGAAGTTCCAGGATCTGGGGGACAGGATCAGAGATCAGGAGAGAGAATCTGAATTGCAGGGGGAAGGGGGGAGCAGGTATCTCTATTGTGCTTCAGTCCTGCTCCCCCTTGCATCTCTCCCTCCCAATCTGGCATACACACACATAAACCCAGCACCAATCCATTCTCTCTCAAACAGAGACACTTCCTCCAGCTGATCCCCTTCCTCCCCCACAATGATCCCCACTCAGCTCCTACTAACCTCCCCAAAATGAACCCCCTTTGCTCTGTCTGCTCCAAGAATCATCCTGTTCCCAGCAGGCTGCCTGGTAGGGGAGAGCCCGGATCAGGAAGCAGAGGGCTGTTTGTGTTGATTGAGATTCAGTACAGCATGAAAGAAGCAAATCTTCAGATGGCTTTCCGCCCCCCCCCCCCCCCCCCAATTTTCACCGCCATAAACACAGACCTAGTGTGCCTATTGAGAAATCCAGGCCTAGTGATTGAAAAAGGTTTCCCAATGTATATCAGAATCTCAAAGACCTTGCTCACTTACCCAAGCCCAAAAGCATTTGGGCGAGAGGAAACCTCAACAGTGTGATATTCCCTTCTTCAGATCCCGAAGTATATGGTGAACCAGGAAAATCTAATAAGCTTCGGAGACAGAGAAAGGCAGAGAAAATGAGGAGGACCCAAACCAGAAATTGTAAGGAAGAGAACCCATCGGGGAGCGTGGAGTCTCAAAGCAAGGTGGTAGATAAGTTTCCCTTATTAAGGGGGGAACATACTGAAGGCACTGTTGAAAAGGGTATATGCACAAAATGAAGAATGAATTAATAAAGACCAACCGCTCCACTTCTTTTACTTTGAATTATGCAATGATTTAATGTACTGAGTGTGCAAAGACAGAGGGGGGAAAAGAAGAGGAGGTTGCTAATTCTTCAAGTATTTTAGCAGGACATACTAGAAATGGCACATGCCAACCCTATGGCAGGTCATCTGGAAACAGCCAATACCTTGGCTTATTTGTTGCTCAGATATTACTATTACTTTTCATAAAAGGGTAGAGAAATTCTGTGCCTCCTATCCAGTATGCTAGCTGGTATTCATCTGAACAAGCACATAGATTCTAATGATCCTTATGACCATCACTGAGACCACATTCACAAAGTTGGCCATGGATATAGTTGGGCCATTGAAGAAGAGTTCCAGTGCGCATGAGTACATCATTGTAGTAATGGATTATGTAACTTGGTATTCAGGTCCGGCACCACTGGGTGTGCAAACCATGCAATTGCACATGGCAGCACCCCAGTGGGGCTGCATCGGAAGCAGGGAGAGGCTCATGAGGCCACCAGTGGACCCCATCTCACTAGTGGCCTGTAAGAAGAATTGGCCCGTGAGGCCTCTGTTGGACTCCATTGCACCAGCGGCCCGGAAGAGGAAGAGGCCTGTGAGGCCACTGGTGGACCCCATCCCACTGGTGGCTGAAGAAAGAAGAAGGAGACCGTTCTCCTACTCCTTCTCGGTGCTGGCATTCGCTATTCAAAACATGTGCAGCTAGCTCGTTTTCTATGCTGATCTCGCGATGTTAGAGATCAGCATAGAGGAAGTGCTAGGCTCGCACGTACGGGCCAGCACATGAGCAGGAACAGCAGAATGGCTCCTGATGGTATGAGTGTGAGTGTGTATGTGTGAGTGAGTGAATGAATGAATGAATGAATGAATGAATACGAGCTTTACTGGGTATGGGGATGTGGTGTGTGTGAATGAGAGCCTGACCTGGGGATACGGTGTGTGTGAATGGGAGCCTGACTGGGGGGCTTATGTGTATGAGAGCCTGACTGGAGGGGGGTATGTGAATGGAAGCCTGACTGGGGGGGGGGGGGGTTATGTGACTGAGAGCCTGACTGGAGGGGGGGGGGGTATGGAAGCCTGATTGGGGGTGGGGTTATGTGAATGGGAGCCTGACTGGAAGTGGGGGGGGGGGGGATTATGAGAATGGGAGCCTGACTGGAAGTGGGGGGGGGGATTATGAGAATGGGAGCCTGACTGGAGGGTTGTGTGTATGTGAATAGGCACCTGTCTGGGTTTGTGTGTGTGTATTTCTGTGTGCATGAGAACCTGACT
Organism: Rhinatrema bivittatum; assembly: GCF_901001135.1. NCBI lineage: Eukaryota > Metazoa > Chordata > Amphibia > Gymnophiona > Rhinatrematidae > Rhinatrema > Rhinatrema bivittatum. Next base: position 94,499,244 of record NC_042616.1, on the reverse strand, counting down.
GGGATGTGTGTGTATGTGTGTGTGTGGGGTGTGTGTATTTATGAATGGGAACCTGTCTGGGGTGTGTGTGAATGAATGAGAACCTGTCTGATTTGTGTATGTGTGTGTGCGTTCGGGGAACCTGTTTGGGGGGTTTGTGTGTGTATGGAGACCTGTCTGAGGTTGTTTATGTGTGTGAATGGGAGCCTACCTGGGGTTGCTTATGTGTATGAATGTGAGTCTGCCTGGGTGTGTGTGTGTGTGAAGAAAATTTGTGCTGCCTCACTAATCCATGCCTTACTCAGGATGACTGGAAATAAAAGTTTTCAGGTATGGAGAGCAGTGAATTTTCCATCCTTATTAATTTTACTTAATTAGTGTGGATTTCAATAAGGAATTTATACTCCAAATAGATACCTCTGAAGTAGGACTGGGAGATATTGACTTAGGAAGTAGCAGGAGAGAAACACCTAGTTTTGTACCTGAGCCATAAGCTATTCGAAAGGGAAAAGAATTACATCGTTACAGGAAAAGAATGCGTACCAATACGCTGGGCCATAGAATCTCTAAAATATTACCTCACGGGGAGATGTATTACTTTAGCTACAGATCATGCCTCCTTCAGATGGTGAAGCGTAATGAAGGATCCTAGTGCAAGGCTTACTAGGTGATACCTCTTTTTCCAAATGTTTGACTTTTTGGTGGTGCTGATTACTTTTTGAGGGAGATAGCAGATCCACCCGGGGGGAGAGATGCCGATTGGCATCTAAAAGAAGGGGAGAGGCATGTAATGGGATTTACGTACTCTTCCAGTTTGAAACCCTTGGAAATGGTAAAAGACGTGGAACGGCTGCAAAAGGGATCTTGCTCAGGGAGCAGGAAGCAGGAAGAAAGAAAGAAGCTCATTGGAGAACAGGGGCAAGCTGAAAAACAGGAAACCCGAAGCAAGAAGGGAGAAGGGAGCTCATCTGAGCCTTCAAAGCAAAGCCTAGCCTGGAAAACTAAAGGACTGCCTGAAGCAAGCAAGATACTTTTTATTCATTTGCCTTTCTTAACTGAAGGGGGCTTAATTTTCAAATATGTAACTAGAACTTCAACTTATATACATAAACCTGTGAAAGAAAAACAGGTTGGGGCAATTGTGGGGTTTTTTTCTTCTTCTTTTGTGTTTCCCTGATATCTGGGCTGAGTTTTTGAGGATGTGACACCAAGCCTGTCAGAGTTTTCAAGAGAGCAATCAGCCAGAGCCTGCTTTCCTATGCTAAGGGGTAGCTCAAGATGCCAGGAAACTGGGAATGAGGATTCCCTGCTCACACGCTCTCCTGAGGGCCCTACCTGCGGCTAACCAGAAGGCTTGGCTTATGTGACTCCAGCCCTCTTCTGGGACAACCATCGGGGTGTGGCACTATTCCCAGGGGACCGTAGAAAGAATTCCATTACTGCAAAACCAGGAGTTAACTTATAGCTTTCTGGGGAATACAGACTGCACACCTGAGTGGGAAAAAACAAGTCAACTCTACAGGATCCAGACATATGTCCCAACCTCAAGAGGCTTTTTTCCTACAATGACTCAACTTTCTTGCACAGTTATGATATCCTTAATAGGGATGCGCAGTCAGGAGAAATGAAATAGGAAATGAGATAGGAAAGAATGCTGGGCTGCATAGAGAGAGGAATGCTGGGCTGCATAGAGAGAGGAATATCAAGTAAGAAAAGGGAAGTGATTATTCCCTTGTACAGGTCCTTGGTGAGGCCTCACCTGGAGTACTGTGTTCAGTTCTGGAGACCGTATCTACAAAAAGACAAAGACAAGATGGAAGCGGTACAGAGAAGGGCGACCAGGAAGGTGGAGGATCTTCATAGGATGACGTACGAGGAGAGATTGAAGAATCTAAATATGTACACCCTGGAGGAGAGGAGGAGCAGAGGTGATATGATACAGACTTTCAGATACTTGAAAGGTTTTAATGATCCAAAAACAACGACAAACCTCTTCCGTAGGAAAATAATCAGCAGAACCAGGGGTCATGATTTGAGGCTCCAGGGAGGAAGATTCAGAACCAATGTCAGGAAGTATTTCTTCACGGAGAGGGTGGTGGATGCCTGGAATGCCCTTCCGGAGGAAGTGGTGAAGACCAGAACTGTGAAAGACTTCAAAGGGGCGTGGGATAAACACTGCGGATCCATAAAGTCAAGAGGCCGCCAATGAAGAGTGGGTGACTCGCCAGAATGATGGCTATTGACACAATACCCTTATTAAATAAACATACACATGCTTACTGTGACTCCTACATCGCTCTAAGCTTCAACAGCAAGAGGTAATGGAAAAAAGGATTTGCACTCACAAAGAGGGGAGTAGCTGGCTTGTTACGGCGGTTACTACCCCAAACCAAATATGCCTGATACTTCACTTTCAATGCATATACAGCATAGCTCTCTGCTTCAATGACAGGGGAGAAGAATAACTGATACTTCACACATCCAGCAGAGCTCTCTGCTACAACAGCAAGGGAGAAGAAAAAGGGTTCGCACTCAAAACGCGGGGAGTAGCTGGCTTGTTACGGCGGTTACTACCCCAAACCAAATGTGCCTGATACTTCACTTTCCATGCATATCCAGCATGGTTCTCTGCTGCATCGGCATGGGAGAAAGACTGATACATCACGCATTTCCAGCATAGCTCTCTGCTTCAACGGCAGGGGAAAAAAAATTAACAAACAAACAAACAACAAACAACGGCAGGGGGAAAAATAAAACAAAAACAAAAAAACTGATGCTTCACGCATATCCTGCATAGCTTCAACAACAGGGGTGAAGAAAAAAAGGATTCGCAATCACAAAGCGAGGAGTAGCTGGCTTGTTACGGCGGTTACTACCCCAAACCAAATGTGCCTGATACTTCACTTTCCATGCATATCCAGCATGGCTCTCTGCTTCTACAGCAGGGGAGAAGTAAAAAAAAAAAAAAAACCAACAAGAGCTGTACAACATAGTCTAGGTAAAACAAATAAGCATGGGTGTAGCTTGCTTATCGCGGCAGTTACTGCCCCTACTACCCCTAACTAATCAAGCTAGATATTTCACTTGCATGCAGCTCCATCACTGCTCTCTACATTAATGGTGGGGGTGGAAGGGGAATAGAACAAGGAGCTAAGAGTAACAGATAAGAATGAGAGAAAAAATGTGTGAGGCTTGCTGGGCAGACTGGATGGGCCATTCGGTCTTCTTCTGCCGTCATTTCTATGTTTCTATGTTTCTATAAATGTTTCATTTTATTCTCATAGCAAAACAATTGAAATCCAAAAAAATGTCATTGGGTTTCATATTTTGTTTTGAAAATAAAAAAATTGATCTATCAGGCCTAGACCTATGTCTGAAACCGGGGCCTCACTTAGGGAATAGGCTGAGGCCCAAAGCAAGAACCATGGCCTAGGCCTGAGCGTGACACCGGGGTCTCAGCGGAGGCCTGGGCCCAACGCTTGAGCCTTGGCAGAGACCCCAAAAATTGAACAAAAGTATGTGCTCCATCAGGAATCCAGCATCCCGGTTCAGGCCCAGCCCAGACACTACGGACCAGTCCAGAGATCGGGTACCAATGTTGGGGTCTCAGCCTGGACCCAGTTCCAATGTCAGGGACCAGCCCAGAGGCTGGATCCAGACACTGGGGTCTCGGCCTAGGGCCAGGCCGAGGGCCTAGACCTCGGAGGTTTTCAGTCCAGTCTTCTTTCCTCTTCAACAAAATGATACCAACTGCTTAGTTGAATGTGCCAGAGTTCATTAACTCCAAATCATCCTCCCATGTGAACGATGTCATTTTGTCGAAGAAGAAAGAAGACCAATGACCTCTGAGGCCTGTGCGCCAGGCATGTGCCTGACCCTGGACTGAGGCCCAGGCATCGGGACATAGTTCTCCAATCTGGGCTACAGCATTGGGCCCAGGTCCAGGATCTGTTGTCCAGACCGGGCAGTGGCTTCAGGTCTGGGCCCAGGCCCTGGCCTAGACCATGGTCCAGGTGTTAGGTGTAGACCTTGAAGCCAGAGCCTTGCTTAGAGCCTTGGCCGAGATCGCGACGACCTACCATGGCCTAGGCCTACGTAAGGCCGAGGCTTTGGCCTGATCCCAATGCCTAAGTCCAAGCTGAAGCCTCAACCTTGCATGGGCATAGACTATGGTAGGTAGCCGTGAGCTCAGCCTAGGCCCTATGCAAGGCCCAGGCTGAAGTCTGGGCATAGCATCGGATCCACCCTGTACTGGATAAGTAGGGACTGGGAAGGATCCTGGCCCCGGCATTTTTTCAGGTGAGACGGATGGGTGGTGTCATGAGAATCTGCAGGAGGCTACATTTCGTTTTCTTTTTTTTGTTGTTTCTCAGGAGGGGTATGATTATTTCGTTTTTTAAATAAAATAAATGAAAAACATTAAACACTCAAAATTTGTGGAAAACCAACCCCCCAAAAATGAACCAAAAAATGAAATGAAATTTTCTCTTCTTGCTACCCCTAATCCTTAATTTCTCAAAATATACATACTCTACCTCATTACATTTCAGGATTATGTTCTGTGTGGAAATGGCTCACAATTAATAAAGGGTTAAGCATGTAATGTGTTTCATATGCTCCTGGATACACCATTTTTTTTATTTCAGAAAGAATAATTTGTAAGTGGATACCTTTTTGTTTAGTGATTTGTTCTGTAAGGAAAACTAGGTCTAGCCATTGGGCTTTTGCAGAGAAGATTTGGATCTACCTCTATTTTTTTCTTATGGAAACAGTAACTGAGCAAATAAGAATCTGGCCATAACTCAAATTTTCTGGAATTAGATTAATGGACGTATGCACTATAGGTTAGTGGCACACTAAGGCCCTTTAGCGTTTTTTGGCAGTCCCGATATCAAACTTACCATTGTTCCACTCCTCCCCCCACAAACACTCACCTATCATGATGTGGCCCCACGGCACCACCTCCAAACCATCTCCTTACACAAACATCATGTTAGGGTCTCTGCGGCTCCTACATAACATGCACGATGCATTACATTAAGGCCCAACTTCCCAATTTCTTTTTTTTTTTTTGTAATTTGTATTTTTATTAGTACCAAATCGTATACAAACAGGGAAACATCCCATCATGATACAGCAGATAAGTGTACAGAATAGCATACAGAACTCAACGCCCCTAGTACCACCCAATATGCGCCTCCACAAACTGCCATAGACACAGATATCCCAAATATGATACATATCCTGGCATGAAAGCGCTACATAGAAAAGGGGGGAGTCGGCCTCCGGGCAGTGGCCGTACCGCCATCACATTGTGTGGCATATGAGGAACATGTTACATCATATAATATTCTCTATCATCACAAAAATGTACAAACTAAGTGGTAAACGATTTGACAATAAAAACTATGAAAACACTAAATGTATGCTGCTGAATTATCTTCCCACAGAACCGCAGCCCCCCTTTACCCTCCCCCCTCCCGCCCTGCCTATGAGCCTTCCAATCCTGTGCATCAGGAGTAAGGTACGCCTGGATGAGAAACATGGTTGAGTGCATAAATTGTCAGAGAAAGGAGGAGAACAAGTCTCCCCAGGAAAGGTGTCAGTGAGACCGAAGGCTGCCCTAACTACAATGAAAAGCCTCCAGAGCGTCACACCTTGAGGATCCCCTTACTGTATGGTGCCCACATTTTCTGGAATCTAGGAAGCCGATCATGCCTAATAGCGGTCAGGTGGCACATAAGATATACTTTATCCAATCTGTTCAGAACATCACGTAATGTAGGGGTCTCAGCTTTCTTCCACCATAGTGCTATTTCACACCTGGTAGCTAAAGCCACCTGTATCACCAGAGCTCTCTCCCAAGTGTTGCCCTCTTCGGAATCCACCTGTAATAAACAGAGCTGGGGAGTAAGAGTAATTTGGATTCGTAAGGTGTTCCAGATATAATCCTGGATGTGCGTCCACGTCTGTGCCACGCTAGGACAATCCCACCACATATGAAAAAAGGTACCTATTTTGCCGCACCTCCGCCAGCAATTAGCATTCGGGCGTAAGGACATCCTGTGTAATCTATCTGGCGTGTGGTACCATCTATATAGAAGTTTATAGCCATTTTCTTTCAAGGCGGCAGAAATAGAACATCTAGATATGCGCTGGTAACAAGTTTCCCAGATCTTCACAGTCATAATGCCGCCCAGATCAGAGTTCCAGTGGACTAGATGCTTGTCATCCACACCCTTGCCCCTATTCAATAAAGCATAAATCCTAGACACATGTCGCTTAACCCGATCGGCGTTCCCACATAATGTCAGAAAGAGTGGCTGCTCCTGAGAGAACAGCTGTGATAGTCTATAAGTGGAAAAGAGATGTGAAAGCTGTAAGTAAGTATAATAGTCTGATTGATCTAAGTGGAACTGAGCCTGTAAATCGGGGAAAGGTACCAGTTTACCACCTTTCCATAGTTGCCCCAGAGTAGTGAGACCCTTGTGCCGCCAGCGCCTAATGAACGCTGCGTCCAACCCCGGGGGAAACAATGGGTTATGCAGGAACGATGTGGGCTGGTACATGACAAGGTCCCCCACCAGCTGCCTTTTCCAGGACTTCCAAGTGTGCAGCACCACCTGTGTGAAAGTTGTTAATCCGTCCCCTTTCGGTGGATGTGGTGCCCAGACCCTAGTAGTCAAAGGAGGAGACCCAGCAATCGCCTGCTCTATAACTATCCAAGGCTTGATCTGACTGTGACAGTGCCAATTGATTATCACAGCTAATAAATTAGCTATGTAGTACCATAATAGATTAGGGAAATTAAGTCCCCCCTGTAACTTAGACTTATATAGGACTGTCCGAGCCACCCGGGGAGGCCTCCGTTTCCAGACAAATCGAAATAGCTTTCGTTGCCAGAGAGTCAGAGCTTTAAGAGGAACTTTAGCAGGCAAAGTCTGGAATAAATAGCAAAATTTGGGGAGAATCGTCATTTTGATCGCCGCAATGCGCCCCACCCAAGAGAGATTCATTCTATCCCATCTATCCAGGAGAGACTGAATGGAAAGAACTAGCGGATTGTAATTCAAATCAAATAATCGCCGCAGTTCCGGGCTAATCTTAACCCCCAAGTATTTTATCCACTGTTTTGCTGACTTAAAGGGTAAATGGGCAGCTATCTTCGAATACGGTAAATCGGGCATAGAAATATTAAGTAATTCAGATTTGTCCTCATTCATCTTGAATCCGGACACCCTCCCGAATACTCTAATTTCCTGTACCAAAGCGGATAGTGAGGTGTCCGGGTTGGTGACCGTGAAAAGGAGATCATCCGCAAACAAGGATATTTTGTATTCAGCTCCTCCCACTGAAATGCCGGTAATGTTCTGCGAACCGCGAACCGCCTCCGCCAGAGGTTCCAATGTCAGGGCAAATAGCAGTGGGGACAGGGGGCAACCCTGCCTGGTGCCCCGCCTAACCTCAAAAGGGGGGGAGTACGCTCCGTTGATCTTAATGCGGGCATGGGGGTGATCATACAGTTTGGAAACCCAGGACTGGAAGTTCGTTCCCAACCTCATTTTGTTCATTACTTGAAATAAAAATGGCCAGTGTACTCTATCAAAAGCCTTCTCGGCATCTACGGATAAGAGGGTGGCGGGAACATCATGGTTTCGTACATGTTCTATCAATTCAACAACCCGACGGACATTGTCGGAAGCCAACCTCCCAGGAATGAACCCGGACTGATCTGGAGCGACCAGCAGATGGGCCACACTCCCCAGTCGTCTGGCCATGATTTTTGCCAGGATTTTGAGGTCAAGATTAATAAGAGATATCGGCCTATATGAGCCGCATAGGGTGTGGTCCCTCCCCGGTTTAGCCAGGATAGTGATGCCCGCCGTGTTGGCTTGTTGGGAAATTCTGCCAGTATCCTTTAAGTCATTAAACATGTTTATAAGGGGTGGTACCAATAAGGGTCCGAATACCTTGTAAAACTTCCCAGAGTACCCATCCAGTCCCGGAGACTTGCCCAATTGGAGCTCTTTAATAACCTGTAGTGCTTCCATTTGTGACACCTCCCTATCTAGCCTCTGTCTGTCAGGCTCGGCCAGGGCAGGCAGATTAACATTCTCCAGGTATTTATCGATTTCGGGAGCTGTGATTGTTGGGTCTGAGTCATATAGATCTTGATAAAAGGTGTTAAATCTCTTACCTATTTCCCTGTGCGAGTGAATATATTGCCCATCCGTGTTTCGGATTTTTGTGATGTGGGTGGCTGCCTCCTTTTCCCTTAATTTCCGTGCAAGTTGCTTACTTGCCTTATTACCGTATTCAAAATGTTGTTGTTTGAGAAGCTCTAACTGGTGAGCGACCCTTCCCATCTCTAATTCATGAAGGGCCCTACGAGCCTCCCGGAGCTTTTGTGCGATGTGGGTCTCCATACTCCGTTTATGACGGAGCTCTAATTGGGCTATAGATTCTAGAAGCTGTAGGCGTTTCTTAGCACTGTCCCATTTAACATAGACCGCCCTAGAGATGAATAAACCTCGTAGGTAGGCCTTTAGACTCTCCCAGAGTGTACCTGGGGCCACCTCCCCATCATCATTAGTAGCTAGAAAGTCCCGTATGGCCTCATTAATCTTCTCAACAAAGGGCTTATCATCCAGTAGGCTTTCGTTGAGGCGCCAAAATCTAGTCCCTTGATCCCCCCCACTCCGCCGCAGCGAGATCCACACCGGGGCATGGTCAGACCATGTGATACTACCAATCTCTGCGTCCAAGACATGACTTACCAATGCTTTATCCAGGAGGAAAAAATCAATCCTAGAATAGGATTGATGCGGATGAGAAAAAAAGGAGTAATTCCTAGCAGTGGGATTTAGGAGTCGCCAAATATCTGTAAGGCCCCTATCCTCAATCAAATGTTTGAGGGCTTGTCTCTCCTTACGTCTCCCTCCCGGGCCAGAGCCTGTGTTGTCAAGATAAGGGTTTCTAGTGAGATTAAAGTCCCCGCCAACTATTAAATGCCCCTCTGCCCAGTCACCCAATAGCTTGGACAATTTCCCAAAAAAAATCTGCCTGGTCGCCCGTGGGTGCATAAACATTAACCAGCGTGTATTGGGAGTTGAAGAGCTTCACCTTCAATATTATATAGCGACCCTCCACGTCCCTTAAGATCGTGCCCACCTCTGGGGTAGCATGCTGTGAGAACAGGATACCGGTCCCACAATATTTATCCCCTTTAGTTGCCGCTGAATGATAAAAATGAGGGAAATCTCTAGTAGCCAACAGCTTTTCATACCGTTTGAGCAGGTGCGTCTCCTGGCAAAATACAATATCAGCATGTAATCGTTTCATATCCTGCATAAAGGTTTTCCTTTTCATGGGCGAATTCAAGCCTTTCGTGTTCACAGAAATTAATTTGAGACTATCCATCTAAATAAGACATAGTATAAACAAATCTCTTCCACCTCCCTGCGGATAAGCACTGGCACCCACCTCCCAACCATACCCAACCAAGGATCTTTATGCTGCCCCCCTCCCCCTGGTGCAATGCCAACATGAAAACAGCTAAGGCTCGAGCAATTCCCACTCCTCCCAACCCCCCCCCCCCCACCCCCCCCCCCTTGTGCGCCCACTCAGTACGTGGGCTTTAATCATAGAGAGCGATGCCATCACCGAGCTGGCCCTATCCCCCCTTCCGCTCGCTCCCGTGAGTAGCACATATAAAACAACGGGCACCTTATCAACCGGTAACTTAGAAAACAACTGAACCTGGCATTAGGCCTTGGCCTTTGTTGCCCCGAGCTTGTCAGAAGCCCCGCAAATAGACTCAAGTCCGCGAGGAGGTACCACCACCTCGTAGGTCCTGCCCCTCAGCCTGGGCCTTTGGATGCATTAGAGTCCTCAGAGTTCCTGCGTAGCCTTTTACCACCCTTGGGCACCCGTTGCCACTTTGGAAAGTCTCTCCTGTGTGGCGGCTCCTGTGTGCCTGTCCTCGCCGATCGCCGTACTTCCGACAGGAGGCCTGCCGCGCGCAGTATATCCTCGGCCTCTGCCACCTTCTGGACTCTGGAGGTGATGCCATTAATAGAAAAACTCAGTCCAAAGGGGAACAGCCATCGATATCGAAGATTCTGGTCGCGCAGACCCTGCACCACATCACGGAACTCTCTCCTCTTTTGAATTGTGGTGAAGGACAAGTCTTGAAAAATTTCAATCCGGTGCCCCTGCCATTGCAGGGAGCCCTGAGCCCTGGCAGCAGTCATCACCCGCTCTTTCACCGTAAAATTGTGAAAGCAAGCAATGACATCCCTGACCTGGTTATTCCTTGGGGTCCCTAGGGATCTGTGAGCTCTGTCTAAAGCAATAGGTGTCTCCTCAACTGGAGCCGTCTCGGAATGAAGCAAGATCTTACAGATGTCCTGAACCACCTTTATATAGTCACTGTTATCAGGGGTCTCAGGAATGCCTCTAAAGCGCAGATTAGATCTTCGCAATCTATTTTCCAAATCTTCCACTTGCCTTGATAAGACGTCCTGAGCATCTGAGAACTTCTGCTGTTCCTCCCCGAGATTGTGGCCATAAGACTGTTGCTCCTCTAGGCCCTCCTCCAGGTTCTCCACGCGGTGTCCGATCGCAGCTACCTCCGTTTTTAGACCAGACATTATTGCCTCCATGTCCTTCTTGTTCTGTGCCATATCTGCTCGCAGCGCCCCAAACCACGCGGTGAACTCTGCTCGGGAAGGCACTTCGTTATCCCCCCGCTCAGGGGATCCTGGAGTCACCTCCCCCTCCGCCTCGGTAGTGATTTCTGGCCCGTCCGCCATCTTGGCCACGCTTCCCGTTTCCAGCTCCGCCGCTCCCGCGGCGAAGGAAAATTTTTTTAAATCGATTTTCTTCCTGCTGGCTGCCATAGCAGCACTTGCTGAGTCAGAGTCTCGTTTTTCGGCGAAAACCGAGGCCACCGGGCGCCGATGTAGGCTGATATTAGGAGCGGTCGGGGAGCAGCTTAAAGTCAGCCGTCCGACCCGCGCGGTGACGTCATCCGCTCTCCTCCCAACTTCCCAATTTCTAATATCAAGGTCTCCCTGAAGGCAACTCCTCTCCATTTAAGGTACCACCCAGGAAGGATCCTTCTCTTTTCCCTTCCATCTCCTCACCAAGTAAGCTCTCTAGTCTCCGCTAAGTCAGACTGCTAGATTCTCCTACCACCCCTCCAGAATGTGTGCTCTTCATTCTGGAGGGTTCCTATCATCTTTGGCAGGAGGCATGCGAGAGCCCTTTTGCCAGCACCACTCCAGCCTGCTGAATGACCCTCCCCAGCACCGCACTTCACTACTACCATGCGGGTACCATTTCACCTTTTTCTTGTGGTAACAGAATTTCAGCAACCGAGAATCCCATCCCAAGTTATTGTTTCTAAAATTAGATATTAGCCATGATAGTGGGTCCATGGAGGTTCTTACCCCATTTTGTGACTATGGGTCAAATTCTTAGCAACTCTGGTCCTATATGTGTGGTTACTGTTCAAGCCTATAGAAATCGGGCACCCACAAGTGCAGAAAGCTCTGTCAGAAATGCCATCTCCTGAATCTAAGCACATCTAATAATTCTTCACTGTACATATTTGGGCAGGTTTGATAGATACTCCAACGCTCTTTCCTCTAGCATTACTGCGAAAAAAATGCTCTGTGCAGCAGACATGACCTAGACATATAAATAGCAAAAGCGTTCCATACATCTCACTTGGATGAGATGTTATTTTCTCAGGTGGTTTTGCTGGCATGTCTATTGGAGACAGGTTTAATTAAACAAACGAGCTATTCTTAGTTGAAGTGGTCAACATATTTGTCACCGTATAATTTTCTGTTAGATTGTTATTTCTGGTTGGAGTGGTTTGCACAGTGGCAAGGTCAGTGATACTGTTATTGTGTCCCGATTAATGGATGCTTGATGATTATTGTTTGGTGCTTTATAAACTAAGCTGAATTCATTTCCTTCTGGTCCACAACAATGCTGGCTTAAATAAATTAGAGAGGGACTGCCAGAATTTGAGCAGTGCTATTGGTCCTGAGATCTAATTGTTATTCAGAAGATTCTTGCAATTTGGTCCTTGTTAATCAGCTTTGATTTCCTGCATATAATTGCTGCTAACTACTGTGGCTCACAAACAATAATGGACTTTCTAAATTAAGACTGAAGAATAAATAGCTCAAAGAAGAATCCCAGTAATTTTTTTGTACTCATCCATCAGGGTGATTACCATGCAAAATCATTAAATATTCAGTATTCAACTTATTATTGTCTTATAAGCCTCCTGTACCCCATTTAAATATATATATATATATATATTTCCCATCAATGTTCTATTTACTTAAATGTAAAAGGTTTTGCAAGCAGTGGTTGGTTTATTTAAAAAATTGAGATTGAGCACTTTGGAAGTCAGCTCGCAATACCCAGGACTTTGCCTTGCTTTCAGTCCTGGTCCTCTCTGGGGCAGAGGCTGCCCGCTGTAATTAATAATATAGTAGGTACTTTTATGGAAAAAACAGCAATGAAGGCCAACATGTCTGCAGTCCCACGCAAAATGCTAAGAGCACGCAGTGCCTGTTTACATCTGTCTGAGTCAGGCATGAAGGTGAGGAGGAGGGGGGTGGTCTGATAAGTTCTTGAATTGCGTACATTTAGTAATTGCAACAGGAAGTTTGACCTTCAAAATACACATTGGACATTGTGCAGATATCTTACTTGAGATTTCAGTACTAACGGGCATTCCCTAACATAAGAAGTAAATGTGTACTTGAATTACATAACTAGTACTGCATCTGTGGCTTGTTTACAAACTGCTTTAGAAGTTTTACTAGCACTGAGGGCTCGACTCACACAAATTCAGATATTTGGAAACTCTCTGACAAATTCCATTGGCTCAAACAAGTAAAATTATTTGCATTCTACCTTAAAACACCAAAAAAGGGAATGCATATCCAGAATTTTACTTGTAAATGGCCTTCATGCAGATGTTTTGGATGATTTCACAAATAGCCTTATTCCACTCTCTTGTCTCCTCATCATCTCTTTTAGATAGGTAGCCCCATCTCAGATAACATCATGAATATATGGAATATTGGCAGACATAATATGCTGAGCGTGCACAAATTGTGACAACATAGATGAAAGGCATGGATCCAAAAATAGATGTTTGTACTTCAGCAAAAATCATGCCTTTTATTCACTTTTTAAAATGATTTTCAGTGATTTAGACTCATAAGAAACAGTAAGCAATGTGTTATTTTGCCACAATACACACACATTTTTCTTTTCAACTAGAAAAATACAGTATTGTTGAACAGGTCAGTATAGATATCAACAATTTGCCTTTTCTTTTAAAAATATATTTATGAAAATTAAATAAAAAAACTGAAACCTCCAGCAGCTACCACCTGCCATGTCAATGGGACTAATAATAATTCATATAGCTTCAAGCTTTGAAACATAATTCACTTTACATGTAATCTTCCTTTCCTTGGGGGAGGAGGTCACCTTCGGTGGCTACAGGAGTGGAAAATGGCCCTTTACAGTCCAAACACCGAGTTCAGAACAGCGGGGACCAGCAAAATCTGTAAGGCCCAAGGGAAGGCTCCCACCCAGGGCTGTGTTCCAAATCGGAGAAAAGAATTTATTTGAAATCCATAAAGTAATCACAGACCAGGAAAAAGAAACAGAAAATCAGTGCACAAAGGTTAAAAAAAATCATGGTTCCAGCTTCTTGAACTCTCAGGCATCAGTAATATTTTAATTTTTACTATTGTGCTCAAATCACACCTATGATACCATTCCTACTGACAACTCTTTAGCCCAGCTATGGACTTCCCAAGGCAGACAAAGAAGTCCCCAAACTTCAGAGGAAATATTTTCTTCTCAGGAAACTTCTCTTGGCTTCCTCAATCACTCAGGCTTCCAATCCTCAAGAATCCTCAGAACAACTCCAGTGTCCTCACCTGGCTGCAAGCCTGTTTCACTTTCCACTTCAGACTCCTGACCCGTGGAAGTCTCAGGCCAGCTCTACTTCTCTTCAGTAAATCCCATACAGCAATTCCTAGTCAACTCATTCCAGTGCTTGTAAAGAACCCTTGATAACTTCCTCCCAACCCATCCCCCTTTGGGGGAAGGAACTCCTTGTCACTCTGCATCTTGTGCACACCTCTAGTACCTCCACCCTCTGGAAAGTTCCTCTTTGTACACTATAGACCATTTACTTCAATAGTAAAGCCCGAGCTGCCTTACATATACTTCATCTGATTGGCAATATCCACTCCCATCTATGTATCCACTCCGGACTTGCAAAATGCAACACTTGGCCAGTTCTGACATCACAAACATCTCACACACACACACACACTGAAAGCTATCTTTAAAGGTATTTATACAGGTAAAAATTCTAGAATGTCAGTTTTGAACATTAATCCTCACTGAGTGGGTAAAAGTGTGAGTGCTGTTTCACAACACATGTACCAGTAGCTGCATTTAGGGTAGGTTTTCCCAGGGGCATGTCTTGTGTTGTATTTTCAAATCTATGCACACTATTTAGCATTGTAGTAGCAAAGTAGGTGCAGAGTCTATGAGTGCACTGGCAATTCCCATACAAGTAGATTTTAAAAGGGCCAAGCCCATATACACACTAGGGATGTGCAACAGGGACAGATATGTTCGATTCGGTATTCGTATTCACTGGGACCCAAATCTGTTACATCCGTTTTCGGGGGACCCCTGATTCATCCATTAGTTACATATAGTATTTGTTTCTTTTTAAAGTAAAAAAAAAACAAACCCATCCCAACCCTTTAAATTTAATTAACTACAACCCCCCACCCTCTTGACCCCCCCAAGACTTGCCTAAAGTCCCTGGAGGTCCAGCGGGGGTCCTGGAGCGATCTCCTGCACTCGGGCCGTTGGCTGCCGGTATTCAAAATGGCACCGATAGCCTTTGCTCTTAATATGTCACAGGGGCTACCGGTGCCATTGGTTGGCCCCTGTCACATGGTAGGAGCACGATGGCCCAAGAGCGGGAGATGGCTCCTGGGACCCCCACTGGACCACCAGGTAATTTTAAAACGTTTTTTTTTTTGGGGGGGGGGAAGCTAAAGGATATGTTTTAAAGGGTCGGTGGGTTTTTCATTTATCGGCTCGGGCGCAGCCGATAAAAACAAACCCGATCAGACCGCACGAAAAAGATTTCACTATAGTCCCCGAACCAGGAATCGGAACCGATTCTGGTTCTGATTCACATCTCTATATGTAAATATCTCTATTATATTTCCCCTATCCTACATTTCATGAAAATCTCTCATGCATTTCATTGTGGATATCCTGCAAACCTGACTGGCTGAGGGTCCCCCAGGAAAGATTTGGGAACCTCTGATCTAGACCATTCCTCAAGCATCGCCAGATCCTGTCTCATGTTTTCCTCACCTTCCTGGTTAACTACTCTATTGCAGATTTTGGTATAATTTGCAGAAAGACAAACCTTTCCTGATAGTCTGTTTGCAATATTGCTTATGAAAATGTTGAAAAGAACTGGTCCAAAGACCAATCCTTGTGGCACACAATTAACAATGCCTCTCTCAACAGTGTGAACGCCATATACCACTACACTCTGTCGCCTCCCACTCAACCAGTTTTTAACCCAGTCCGTTACTTTACGGTCCATACCAAGGACACTCGTTTATTAATGTCAACTATATGAAACCACATCAAAAGTCTTACTGAAATCCAACACTACTTCTAACACTCTCCCCTGAGCCAACTCTCTGGCCAACCAATCAAAGAAATGAATCAAGATTCATCTGATATAAACCTACCTCTCTTAAAACCATGCTGCTTATGATCCTGCAGTCCACTGGATTTCAGGAATTGAACTATACTCTGTTTTAGCAGCAATTTCATTAAATTATTTACCACTGAGGTAAGACTAACTGGCCCGTGGATCTCAGCCTACTCCTTACTTTCACTTTTGTGAAGAGAAACGTCATTCACCTGTCTCCAGTCCTCTGGAATTACTCTCAACTCAAAAGTAGAATTGAAAATGTCAGCCAGCAGAGCTACCAGAGGTTCTCTAAGTTCTCTTATTCCCTCAGATAAAGATGAATTTTAAAAGCCTGATGCACACCGAAATTAGGGGATGTGCAAATATGTTGTGCACACCTCGTAACTTCTCAAAAAGGGGTGGAACATGGGCATGATCTGGGTGGGGCATGGGTGCTACATGAGTGTTTAGGGATTTAACCAGAAATTTGTCAGAAATACTTGCACGATCTCGTGCATGCCAAGGTCCCTTGCTGCGTAACTTTACTTCTGCAATGGATGGCGTGTAAGTCCAAAAAAAAAAAAAATAACAAGACATTTCAGAGAGGTTAAGGGGTCTGGGTTAACTGGGGAGTGTACAGGCTATCAAACCACGGCAGGGTTAGAGGTCCTGGAAATGAACTAGTAAAACCGGCAAATATGTTGGCGTCCCTTTTAAATCTCCCCCACTTACATGGTAGAAGTGGGATTTCTACAGACAGGTATGTGCCCACTTAAAATTCAGCACACATGTGCAGTGGCCAGGCTATTTTATAACATGTGTGCATATATGCAAGTGTGATTATAAAATAGGCATGTCCTTGGGCGCTGGCTAACGAATGCACACACATGTGCGCCCGCACGCCGGTTTAAAAGTTACCGTCATACTGTATATCTCATCCAGCCCCATCAATTTATCTACTTTTAGTTTAACTAGCATCTCATCAATACAGTCTTCTGAAAATTGTTTGAGAACACATCCAGTCCCAATTATGTTCATTTTCTGTGGTCCTACTCCTGACCCTTCTGCAGTGAAGACTGAAGAAAAGCATTTGTTAAGCATTTCCACTTTTTCCTTGCCAGCCTTTCCATATTCCTTCCCTTCACCTCTGAATATCACAATGCCACTTTTGCACTTCCTCCTATCACTAACATCTATAAAAAAAAGACTCGTCCTCCTATTTTACTGTATCTGCTCTTTTTTCTTCTATTTGCATTTTTGCTTTCTGACTACTTTTTCACCTTCTCTGTTGCTTGTCTTCCTCTTTCTGTGATCTCTTGTAGTTTCTGAACACTATTTTTCCTTACCTTCTCAGCTACTTCTTTAGAAAATCATAGCAATCTCTTTTTATTCTTATATTTATTTACTTTCCTAACAAACATGTTAATTGTTCCTACTGTACATATCTCATTTTAGTTTTCCCCACTACTCTTCTGCTTCTCCTAGATCAGAGCATCCCACACCTGCCCTGGGTTCCCCACAGTCAGTTTGGTTTTCAGGATACCCAAAATTAATATGCATGTGATAATTTGCATATCATGCAGGCTTAGTATATGCAAATCTATCCCATGCATATTCATTGTAGATATCCTGAAAACCTGACTGGCTGTGAGGTCTCCAGAACAGGTTTGGGAAGCTCTGCTCTAAATTTTCCCATCCAGCCAAGGGCCCTTGAGGTACTTCCCCATTTTAACAAAGTTAGTTTTTCTGAAGTCTAGGAAGCCCAATTCATAATGAACCATCAGTTCCTGCACTTTAATACCAAACCACACTGGATCCCAGAAAATCAGGGCCGGTGCTTCCCAATAGGCGAACTAGGCTACGCACCAGCCATTAGGGGGCGGCAAAGAGCAGCCATGTGAGGCCACGAGCGTTAGCCCATCTCACTCATGGCTGAGAGAAGCAGATTTGGCGGGCCGTGAGCAGTGCCTGTTTCTGCATGTGAGTGAGAGAGATTGTGGGTATGTGAGAGTGAGAGAGAGGGAGGGAGCCTGTGTAAGGGTATGTGTGTGCGAATGAGACAAGGAACCTAAGTGTGTGTGTCTGAGTGAATGAGGTCAGGGCCGGGACTGGGGCCTGGACTGGAGGGGGGGGGGGTGCACAAGGTAGAAGGTTTGCCAAGGGTGTCTACTATCCTTGTACCGGCCCTGCAGATAATCATCTATATCAGAGCTTTCCAAAGTGTGTGTCGCGACACTTTGGTGTGTCGCCTGAGGTGTGCCGGTATGTCGCGCAAGCCCGGTGCACGTGACACACCGGCAAGTGGGAGCCAATGCAGCCGCCAGTGGAGCTCATCCCACTGGCGGCTGAGCAGTAAAATATCGCTGGCAGGAAGATTGGCAAGGCCGTGGTGGAGCTCACCTCACCACGGCCCGAAGAAGAGAAAGGTCACGTCGAGACGTGCAGGTGCTCCTCCTCCTTCCTGCCCATGCGGCCCCGGAAGAAAAATGTTGCCGGAGCCGCACGGGCAGAAAGGGGGAGGAGCATCAGCCGCATCCAGAAGAAGAGCAGCAGCGGGGAGAGAAGAGGAGGAGGCTCGGTAGCAGGGTCGCCGCTGCGATCGGCCCGAGAAGATCAGGGCCGCTGCAGAGCCCATCCTGCAGCGACCCGTGAAGAGGAGGCCCAGAGGTAAGAGAGCGGCTGAGGGCCCGTAGAGTGCGTGTGTGAGGTGAGTTGAGCGATTGTGTGCGTGAATTAGGTGAGTTGAGCGATTGTGTGCGTCTGTGAGCTGAGTTGAGAGATTGTGTGCGTCTGTGAGCTGAGTTGAGCGATTGTGTGCGTGAATGAGGTGAGTTGAGCGATTGTGTGCGTCTGTGAGCTGAGTTGAGAGATTGTGTGCGTGTATGAGGTGAGTTGAGAGATTGTGTGTGGGAGTGAGGACCTGAATGTTTGCAGAGACAGCATGTGAGAGAGCCTGTGTGTGTGAGAGAGACAGCATGTGACAGTGAGAGCCTGTGTGTATGAATGATTGTATGAGAGAGAGCATGTGACAGTGAGAGTCTGTGCTTGAGCAAGACAGCATGTGGGAGTGAGAGAGAGCCTGGGTGTGTGAGAGTCAGACAGCATGTGCAAGAGAGAGACTGTGTATGAATGATTGTATGAGAGAGAGCATGTGACAGTGAGAGCCTGTGCTTGAGCAAGACAACATGTGGGTGTGAGAGAGAGCCTGGGTGTGTGAGAGTCAGACAGCATGTGCAAGAGAGAGACTGTATGAATGATTGTATGAAAGAGAGCCTGTGAGTGTGTGTGAGAGAGAAAGTATGTGAGAATGAGAACCTGACTGAATGTTTGAGGGAAGAAGATAGATGGAGAGAAAAGAAATAGAAAAAAAGACAATATGAAAGGAATTGGCAAAAAAATAAGAAAGGGGAGGTGGAACAAAAAAGCCTGGGACAAACTGATTAGAAAACTAAGATCAGACAGCAAAGGTAAAAAAAAAAGAAATAAATTACTTTTTACTGATTGGCACATGTAATCTTTGGTAATGTGCAAGAGTAGCACTTTCTCTATGCTGATTTCACAATGTACGAGATCAACATGGAGGAAGTGGAAACCCACGGGGCCTGCACAGAGGAGGCAGCAGAATGGGCTTCAGTGCCAATAGCAGCAATCAGCGCCTCCCCAATAGCCATGCGGCAGCAGTGACAGTGGCAGCAGAGGAATGAGAGAGGCTCCGAGGTTGCTGGCAAAAGAAAGAGAGGGGGTTTGCCTTTAGTGTGTGCCTGCCTGAGGGTGTGTCTGTGTATGAGAATGTATGGGTGTCTTCCTGGGGTTTGTATGTGTGAGAATAGGTGCCGGCCTGTGTGTGGTGTATGTGTGTGTGAGAATGAATTGGTGCCTGCCTGGGGGTCTGTGTGTGTGAGAATGAATGTGTGCATGCCTGAGGGAGTGGTGTGAAATTGAATGGAAGCCTGCCTGGGGGTCAGTTTCAGTGTGTGAGAATGACTGGGAGCTTGCCTGGGTGTGTGTGTTTGTGTGTATGTGAGGGAGCCAGACAGAGTATTTATGAGAAAATCCAGGGGAGTAAGAGTTTGTGTGGGGGTGTGTGTGTGGAGGGAGAGAGAGTATCTTAGAGCTTGAGAGTGTGTCAGTGTCTGTGAGAGCGAGAGGTTATGGTGGGTATAAGAGCATGAATGTGTATGTATGTGACAGTATATGTGTGAGAGAGAATGGAAATGTGAGTATGTGTGAGAGAGAGAGGATAACCTCCTAATCCTTGACAATATCAGGGTGACTGGAAATCAAGAGCTCCCACGTATGGACAGCAGGGGCTTTTTAAAATCCTTATTAGTTTTAATTATTGGGTGTTATTTGATATATGTGCTGTTTTGAAATATTTTATTGGTGTTTAGGAAATTGTAAAAAATGTATATGATTTTAATGAATAGAAATTCTATTTATCAGTAGTTTTAAAATATTCTTTTATTAGTATGGTTTTACTATAACTGATGCTTTATGTTTCTTGATTTTATTTGTTTTATGAGGAATGATGGTTCTGTTTTTCCATTATTAATACACAGAGTCTGGCTTCTTGGGGTTTTCATTTCAGTTTTTGTCTAATTTGTGCTCCTTTATTTTGTATTCTGTATTTGGTGAGGGTCTGTCTCTGCTCTGTGTGTGTGACCATGATGAGAAATTCGCTAGCATAGGGATCTATAGCAATTGTTTCCTCAGTAGGTGGTGTATTGGTATTCTAGGACCCAGTATAATATTTACCCTTGCTTTTTCACAGGTAGGGTTATTGTTGTTAGAGTCCTTGGTGTTATTACTGTTATGTTATGATGGGATTGCAGTATAGATTTTGAGTGTCTTTTTTTTTTTTCCGAGGTTTTATTTTCGTTCACAATGTGCCTGGCAGTGGAAGGTGTTTGTGCTGCTGTTACTGTGAGGTGACACCAGAATTTGAAAACATCTTTTAGTATGATGAGATGTAAGGGAAACATTCAAGCTCATTGTTTGGGGGAATTTCAGTGGATGCACAGAGTTACAGAACTGGAGGTGCAGGATTTATATTGACATTCTGTCCCTTCCTATAAATTCCAGTCTTCACTCTCATAGCCATATAGAATTAGTTGAATGAGGCTATCAAATAATTTTATAGTGTGAAACTGGCCAGCTTTTTAAAATTACGCAGAAGACCCTTTGGACTTTCTTATTAACACCAAATATTCAAATCTGTGTTCATCCCATCAAGCTCATATATCTCATTAAAGAGGTAAATTGAATAACACAATAACTTTGTTTTATTATTGTTACTCATAAATTATAACAATAACATTAATCTTTTCACAAGATAGGTTGTGTCGTGAAACATTTTATTATGTATATATTTAAGGAAACATACATAAATTGTCGAAATACATTTTGTTCGTTTAACCTTTAACCTCTGGTTTGCTAGTAGACTGAATTACTGTGTCCCGAAATTATGTTTGTCTAAAAAGTGTGTCACCAACATGAAAAGTTTGGAAAGCTCTGATCTATATGATATCAGAAACACTCTTCTCTTTGGTAAGCACCGGTTCCAGTATCGACACCTCCTATGTGGGTTCCATTACCAGTTAACAGAACAGCTCTCCCTGTTTCTACATATCACAGCTGGGGTTTCCCAAACCTTGAAACCTATTCTATTAGCTAGAAAACACCTACAACATATCTTATGGCTACAAAGGCAATTAACTTTTAGGGTGCATTCTTTATGTCTTCTCTTTTCAGATTACATAGACTGAGGCTGGCATTTGTACAAGTGCAGAATTTGAGATATTATGGAGAAGTCTACCATACAAAGAAAAAAAATATTGTTCTCATGCATAGTACATCGAAACAGAGGGATATATATATATATATAATCTAGTATGGTTTCCTAAAATTAGGTAATATGTCCAGAGTTTTCTTCTGTCACCGTTTCAAAGTTGGCAGATGCCAGGAAGTGAAGGGATGTCAGCAGTGTTTTTATATAGGTAAGCAGTCTGGAACACAGATAAACAAATTGGATAGCAAGTGAACATTCACCTGAATACACAGACCAAACCAAACCGGGCACTCTCTTCATCAATGTTTTGTGCTCAGTGTGAACCTAAAGACCATGATCGGGACTGCATTATGGGCCAGATTTTCAAAAGCATTTACTCGAGCAAAACTGTTTTTTGCTCGAGTAAATACACTTTACTCAAGTAAGTGGGCTTTTCAAAATTGCTACAATATATGCCATTGAATTGTCCATAGGATTTACTCAAGTAAGTGCACTTTACTCGAATAAATAGCTTTTGGAAATTGCTACGATAGTATGTCACATTTACATGCGTAACTCCTTTGAAAATGACCCCCTATGTTTGCTCAGTCTTCCTTTCCATTCAGAGCTGTGCATCAGTGTGGAATCCATCCAGCCTAGGTCAAGGGGGAGTGTGGCATTGGCTTACACTCATGACATTTTATAGTTTGAACCTATAGCTCAATATTCATGTCATGTATGGACTTTGTGAAGTTTCTTTAAGGGCCTCATCTCACCCTCTCCTTGGTCATTTGCAGAGAGCTATGATTCAACTGTAGCACTTGAAAATGCTAATGCACTGACCATCTCACAATAAGAACTGCAGGAGTAGGATAGGGATCCACTCCAGCTGGCATATGAAGGCACAGGAGGAAAGGCATACAGGGGTATCTTGCTTGCCACTCTTATACGTATATAAATAAATAAATAAGCAAGCTGAAAAATACCATAATCTAACCTCTTCATATCTGGTCATCTATATTTAGGGAAGATATTTGTGCGGCTAGAACTGTCCACCTAAACTTAGCTGATCAGCAACATTATATCGCTGTAATAAAACGACTTCAAATTTAAAAATCATATTGTGCTAGCCTTATAATAATGTGCAGTACTGCATTGGCATCATGACTCCTGCTTGCAGTAGCAGAGGAGATCAGATGCTTTATTTCAGTTGCATTTCACTTTTTTAAAAGGTTTTATAGAAGAAATTTATTGCATGATCTAGGAAATGTCAAGAAATAAATTAGATTTAAAAAAAAGTTATATAAATGGCTGCAGTACAGAAATCACCTGTAAATTGTCTTCACAAATGGTGCTGTTAGTTTAAGATTAGCATGTCTGGCAAGCTTTTGCTTTCATGCAAAACTGTACCTCTCACTTCAACTAGATGGCAGCAAAAGATGTCACTGCAACTGGATGTCCCTGGCAGCAAGGCACTTTTATATCAATGAGAATTCTTAAGTAACAAGCAGCAACTTAATCTGACTTATCAAGCATTTTCTCCTGGTTTGTGCCTAGGAGAAAAAAACCTTCATCGATTTGGTTCTAGATGTTGAATCTATACTTTTAGAGGTTATTAAAGCAAAACTAGCACGCACTTTTCTCTAAACATTTTTCTGGCTACATACCAAGGATACAGTAACCAAATCATATTTAAGTTTTGTAAATACATTCCCTAAATGCATTCTCCTAATTTACTAAGCTTTTTTTTTTTTTTCATAGACACGTAAAGGGAGAAACCCTCAGAGCAATGGTTCCCACCTCTCTCCTGAAGGCACACCTAACCAATTGGGTTTTCATGCTATCCGTAATAAATATGCATGACATATATTTGCATACCCTGGGTCCTGCTCATGCATATTCATGGTGGTAATCATGAAAACCCAACTGGCTAGGTATGCCTCCAGGAAAGGGTTGGGAGACACTGCCCTCATAAATCAGATTCATGCTGTTGTAGAGATAATGTCTCAGTTATTTGCCTGAATGTATAAAACCAAAATAGAAAAAGAAATTACAATGTTAGGAATGGGTAAAAATTAAGGGATAGATTTTAAGACATACGCGTGGGCATACATGTGCGTGTGCTACCTGGCACGTACACATATACGCCTGATTTTATAACATGCACGCGCATGTTATGAAATCAGGCGTCGGCGCATGCAAGGGGGTGCACAATTGTGCACCTTGTGCGCGCCGAGCCCGCGCTGAGCTGCGCTGCACTGCCTTCCCCCATTCCCTACCCCCCCCCACCGCACCTTCCCTTCCCCTACCTCTCCCGCCCTTTCCCCCTACCTTTTTTTTTATTTTTCCTTTTGTTGTAAACCTTTCTTCAGCCCTGAGGCTGAAGTAAGTTGTGCAAGCCGGACGACTGCCATCGCATGATCCCCAGCACAACAGCAAATGGCCACTGTGCCAGGAGCCTGTGACCCCACCCCGCCCCCGGACCACCCCACCCCATTTTGCAAGCCCCGGGACTTACACGCAACCCAGGGCTTTATGCTCATCACCGGGCCTTTTGAAAATAGACCCGGCGCGCGTAAGACCAGTTACGTGTGTAAATCCTCGGGATTTTCGCGCGTAACCTTTTGAAAACCCAGCCCTAAATATTTTGGACCCTAGGAATATTAAAAATTCAAATGAGGCTATTTTCACTTTCTTCCAAATGAAACAAACTGAAAATGGCCTCCTACGAAAGTACCCCCAAATGCTGTATTTGTAGCACTTATAAAAAAATAAAAATGTCTTCCCAGACATAAAACTGCACAGGTAGGTCTCAGCTCTGAGGTCTAGCTCTAGGCCAGGCCTAGGACCAGCACCAATACTGAGGCTGGGGCCAGTGGCCTTCCTATGTGTCGCTGCCAGGGCTGGGGAGCTCCCACCTTGGTTCTCAATTACCCCATTTCTTGGGTCTAGCTAGTAAAAGCTCAGGAGTGATGTCTAGTCAGTCCTGCCTGTCTTCATAAATGGCGCCAACTGTTTGGAGGATGGCACCAAAGTGACATCACTTTGGCATCTTCCACCAGTATGGCTGGTGCCAAATATTAAAATGCTGCCAGCTGCACTAGAGGGAAATGCCAAAGTGATGTCGTTTTCTGCCAGGCTCTGGGAAATGGCACAATTTTTAAAGCACCAAGAGCTGCACAGGAGCAACTAGCCATTGCTCTTGCTCTTTTGATAGCCAGTCCTGGGAAATGGGGTGAGGGCCAGGTTGGGGGCTCCCTTTCCCCAGCAGTGACAATAGGGAAGGCAATAGCCCCTGCCTTGGTACTAGACCTAAGCCCTGGGGCGAGGTTGAGGCACCGGGTCTAGACTTTGGCATCAGTACAAGGTGTAGGTGTTGGCTATGGGGCTAGGCCTCGGCTATGGGGCTAGGCCTCAACACCAGGTCCAAGCAATGTTTTCACCTAGGATGGCTTAGCCAGGGCTGCTGGAGGTCCATCTTCTTAAATTAGTTTCTTCTTGTTTTATTTTTGTTTAATGTTATTTTTTTTTTGTTTGGCAAATGAACCAAACCAAAAAAAAAAACCTATAAAAGAAATCAAATAAAAATGAAAACCCACTGAAACAAATAAACAAAGCAAACCTCTGATTTTGGGAATGCACTGTCCATCATCGCTCAAAAGCATCTGTTAAATGGAGCATGGAGCATCTCAAAATTCCCCATGCTAACTGTTCCAAAGAAAAAAACACTAAGATGTAGATTTTCAAAAGGTGAGTGCGTCCATGTGTGAGCGCTATCCGGTGCACGCACATGTTATAAAATTTCAGGTCAGCGTGCGCAAGAAGGGGGTAGAGATATACAAGTATGCGCGGCGACACATCGGGGCCTTCCCCGGTTCCCAATCCCCTAGCCTAACCTCCCTTCCCCTATCCTGCCCTCTCCCTCTCCCTATCCTAAATGCCCCAATTTTATTTCAACTTTTGCTCCTACCTCCCAGCAGAAGCAAGTTGTGCATGCTGGCACCCTGCCGGCGCGTGATCCCCCAGTACAGCGGCAAATGGCTGCTGTGCCAGACGCTTCTAACTCCGTCCCACCCCCAGACCACCCCTTTGTCTAGTCCCGGAACTTACACGCATCCTGGGGGTTTACACGCATGGCCAGGCCTTTTGAAAATTGACCAGGCGCACATAAAACCCAGATTTTTACATGCGTAGGTTTTGAAAATCCGGCCCTAAATGAGGGATTTCATTCCTCCCCCATCGAGATTGTCATCTCAACCCCTCATTCCTGATCATAAATGGCACCTTCCCCAACACCTTTAAGCCCTCCACCACCCCTGATCAAGATCAACCTGCCCACCAATCACGATCAGCCCTCCCAGTCAGAATCAGCACCTCAATTAAGAGCTGCATCCACCTACCAAGATCAGATCCTCCCATACATATACAGCTTGTATCCACTTATACACACACAGAGCAGCGCCCCACTCATTAAACACCCATCTTGCTGTTCTGGAGGCTCAAGATCTATACTGACAGGATGCTTGTGAAAACCCTCATGTTAGCGCTGTATCAAACATCACATGACACTGATTAGCGCCAACTAGCATATTGCTAGAATGAGGGGCTGATCTCTTCTGGAAGCTGCCAATAGTGATTGAGGAGGGGAGCAATCTGTGTTGATGAGAAGCCCTGAGAAGTCTCCCCCTGAATTAAATGCAAGCATGCCGGTCCTGCTGACATGCTCACATTTAGTACCCAATCCAGAGCATATGGAAAGTTTGTGGCCCAGAGGATCATTCACTTATTTTCATAAGATTTAGTGCAGAGAGTGATAATTTGCATATCTTTTTACCTATTTGCATGTTTGGGGCGCTATTATTAACGCATACTAATAATAGTATGCACTACTATTACTAGTGGGTTCAGCTAGTGCAGTAAGAGTTTAATGCACTACATTCAGATTTTGTGTGCATGATAAACAGCCTTCATATGCAAGCTAACCTTTAAGGCATGATCTCCTTAGTGGCAAAATGGCTTCTGCTCTTCTGATCTCATGACAGAACTCTTTTGAAAATATGGATCTTGGAGTACCAGAAAAAATGTCTGAATTCTGAAAACATTTTAAAAAGGTTATTTTTACAAGATCTAATATATAAAGAAGACGAAAATGCTGGATTAAATTTAGTACCAACTGATGCTGTGATCAACCTCCAAGATTTTCTCTTGTTCTTCTCCTCAAGTCCTCCATAGGGTGCTTTTTCAAAAAAAGCTGCTGAGTGGCAATTTTTTTTATAGCCAACTAAGTTTAAGAGCATTTTCAGCTGCTACCTAACTGGCTAGGTTGCAGCAGAAAACTGCCCTAAATCTAGGTAGCTATAATATAAGCCAGCTTGATTTAAGGCATCTTTCTCACTATCCATGAGAAGAGTAATAGCCACAGAGAATAGGCTAATGCTGAAATTTCAGCACCAGCGCTGGCAAAGTCTAACCCTTCTTGCCTTAACTCAAACACGTTTCCCGAGCGCCCACTTTTTGAGCTGCTTAATACAGATGCCTGTGAAGCTGGATTACTATATTTATCCGCTCTGCAGGGTAAAATTTAGTCAGGCAGCTAGTTCCATTTGAAAACTGATCCCTGTTGTCATAGAAAACTACAGTTATCTCCCACTGGTTGGACCAGTAGCAACTTTAGCTAGTTAGAGACTGTGAATAGAAACCCAGGTAGCTGGGAAAGCTTTCTTTAGTTGAATATGGCCCTGTTTTTCCTATGCATCAGCTTCAGAGAATACCAGGAGTGAACAGTTTTAGTTTATTCTGCAGAACTGAATCCATGCCTATTTGGTCCTCAGTTAGACAAAGCGGATTCTCTTGCCCTTAATGAGGTTTCCAGCTGTACACCTCTGTCATTATGAAAGCATGAAAATATAGTTCGCGTTTAACTTTGGGCATGCTAAAAAAAAACATACGTGTATTTACCCAGATAAAGTTAATAATGCACATTACTTACCGGTACAACATTATATGCTAGAAGTATATACTTCAAGTCGGGTGACACTTCATATTTGCTGGCCTTGAATGTCTCCTGGAAGAAATATTAAAATTATACAGTGAGCTTGTATATGTACCCGTTCTTTCAGTTAAACAAAGAACAGATAATCAAACTGGTGAGTTCTTATACCATTTCATTTGTACGATCTAATGAGAACTGTAATAAGCTCAGTCTGGAGGATTATTTAGTTCCAGAAATGCCATTTTTAAGGACTATGCTAGGAAAGCAAAGTTATCACATATTAATAAGTAAATAAATGAAGCACTCTTCTCTCAAGCCTGAGTATTTGATAAGTTATTGTAACAATAAATCTAGATCAATGTTTCCAAAGCCCACCTGCATTAACAAAAAGACTGAGTGGCACGCCGTTCTCTGAGGAGCAGGTACTGCGGACATAGAGAGGATGCGAATGCTGCTGGATTTGTTCCTCCCGTCAATACCTATGGATTCCCTCTCTCACAATCCTCTGGCATTAGAGGATGAAGGCTAAGTTGCATTTGTGGGTTCTCCACAGCTTCGGTGAGTTCATCAGTAACACTTCCTTGGGCCTCAGTCAGAATTTAGCCCCATTGCTGGGTAAAGAGGAGTTGTGCCTTGGAGCTTTCTCTTCTCTCCTGCTGTTGCTCCTCCACTTCTTCTCTTTCTCCACTCTCACTTGCCTTTGCTCCTCCACTTCTTCTCTTTCTCCACTCTCACCTGCCTGTTAATATGGGCCCATCACCCACCTGCCCCAGCTCCTCATCCTACAGATACTCCTCCTCCCTTCACTCCTCAGGGCCTACAAACTCTTGCTCCTTCCCTATCATCAGCTCCTCATCATGCAGGGACTCCTCTCTCTATCCCGTCCTTCCAGTTTCTCTCTATGAACAGAGCTCCCCACTTCTGGACTCCTGCTGCCTCCAAATGCAAAGATAATCAGAAATCTGTAGTGTGGTGCAGTACGTGCTTGGCAGTTGGCTCAATTAATTACCCTGGCTGCCACATGTGGCTGGCAGAGCGTATTCCCCTGCTTCTGCTGCTGCTACCAGCATTCAAAGTGAGTTGCATCCAGTGCTCAGGGCGCAATCTCCATATCTCACTCAGCCTGGGGATAAGACGGAGGCTGAAAGGATGCTCAGGAGGGGGAAGTGGAGAAGGTGCTATCTAGAGTACGTTTCCTGCAAAATGTGGCACCAGTATGCTGCCCATTACCATCCCCATTATGGCTCTCATGCTGTTACTAGGAAGGAGAGGCACATGTGCTCTGAAAGGAGCTCGTGCATGTTTAAGAATCATTACTGGTGTCTGTTGTTGTTGCTGCCAGATGCTTAGAGCAGAGCCCAGATACTGGTCTGGACCTGCGAATCAAGTAGTGAGGACTTTTCCGTAGCACGCTAGATCAGGTCTGATGGCACACCAATGTGCCATAGCATACTGGGTGGGAACATTGGGCTGGATGGTTCTGCAGCATTTAGAATGGACTGCAATATATATACAGAAAAATTGACAACACATATATTAACAAAGTCTAAACGTATTTTAAAGAGCCAAATAAATGCATTTTATTCCTGATTCAGAAAGAAATTTAAATATAATTATTAGCAGGATGTCAGGAGAGTGAAAATATAGAAGTATGTGGAGTCATCTAAATCTGTATGCAAAGTTTCATCATCATCATCCTCATCATTATATATAATATGCTTAAGCAGGCAAACTAGATGCTGCTTGTCTATCAGGGATTGTTGGGATGCACATGTGTCCCATTCCCCCATGGCCCCTAGAGGCAGTTGTTTTCCCCCAAAAATGTAATATTTATTTTTAAAAGCCTCTTCCCTTTGTAAAAGCAGAAGACCCCTGGAGCCGGCCCCCCATGCCCTCTCTATCCCATCTTCCCTCTCCCCACCCCCCTGGAAACGTCCCTGGTGGTCTGGTGTGGACCTGGGAGCAACTCTTCCACTGGGACCAGCAGCTGTTATTCAAAATGGTACGGGTCGCCCTTTGCCCTTATGAGATGGGGCTACTGGTGCCATTGGCTAGCCCCTGTCATATGATGAAGCAAGGGGAACACAAACATTTTTACTGCATCATATGTTTTCATTTTCAAACTAAAACAGTCATCTGTAGAAAATGTAATTTTAAATTTAAACATAGGGAGGGTAATTTTAGAACAGTGAGGTTAGGTCTAAAGTCTACGTGTACACAGCACATGCAGATATTAGCCCAGATTTTCAAAGTAGACTCATATGCATAAATCTGCTTACAAATTAGGATGTATTAGGATGCTTGAAAATTAGGAAGTGTGCACATATTGTTACGGTCCCGGGCCGTGCCCTGGTCCCTCCACTTACCTCAGGGATGGTCCGGGCTGCTGCGACGCTTCCCCGGGCCTGCTCGACCCTGGTTGTGGTGCTCCCTCCTCGAGGGAGACGCCGTCGTTGCACCCTGGCTGGCCACGCCCCCTAGGCATGCACGCACGCAGGGGCTCTGCTTTTAAAGGGGCTAGTGCAGGAAATGCAGCCCTGCCCTGGGAAGACGTTAGACGCTCCCAGGGTATTTAACCCTGCAACAGGATCTCTTCCCTGCCTTGCAACGAGGTTCACTCTGGTAAGAGTTGCTAGTTACTGCTTCGGATCCTTTGGCTTCTGACTTCGGCTTCTGACTCCTGGCTCCTGGCTTTCGAATCCGGCTTCTGTCCACCGACTTCTGATTCAGTTTCATCCTTGGCTTCTGACTTCGGCTTCTGACTCCTGGCTTTCGACTGCGGCTTCCGTCCGCCGACTTCTGATTCAGCTTCATCCTTGGCTTCTGACTTCGGCTTCTGACTCCTGGCTTTCAACTCCGGCTTTCATCCACTGACTTCTGATCCAGCTTTGTCCTTGGATTCCGACTTCGGCTTCATCCAGGATGCCTCTCCTAAGTCCAAGGGGCTCGGGTCCTCACGGGGGGACCGCGGGCTTCCAGTGGTGAAGTTCCAGTTAGCCTCCTGGCTCCAGCTCTTCATCTCCATTCCCGGGATAACACCTCGCAGGAGACCACTCGTAAGTCCAAGAGGCCCAGGTCCTCATGGGCTCCTCCTGGGGGGACCTCGGGTCTCCAGTGGTGAAGATCTCTTGGTCTCCTGTCTGTGCCGCCTCCCGGCTTTGACACCCACTGAGTAGCTCCTCAGTGAGCCACCAACTGTCCGAGCCGGCTCAAGGGTTCATGAATCCAACAGTTTGCAAGGTCATGGACCCGGCAGACGCCATGGGCTTGAAAGTCATTCCCGGTATTGCACAGCAGTTGCAACAACAGCAAATCTGCATTGACTCCCTGATGACGATCGAGCTGAGACTAGCCGATCGGATAGATGGAGCCACTGCATTCATTCCTCCGGTACCAGTAGCCTCGGCCGATATCGGACCGGCCACGCCCACACAACTGCCATCACCCTCACGGTACTCTGGGGAAGCGAAGCTCTGCCGTGGATTCCTCAATCAGTGTTACATCCGATTCAACCCACTGCCAGCCCAGTTTCCTATGGATCTGATTAAAACCAGCTATATTATTTCACTGTTGGACGGGAAACGCCTGGCGTGGGCCTCCCCACTGTGGGAGAGTCAGGACCCCCATCTTGCGAATCTGGAACAGTTTGTCACAGCCTTCCGACATATCTTTGATGAGCCCTCTAGCAGGCCCACTGCCGCCTATGAGTTATTTCAGCTACGCCTGGGCAACCGGCCCCTGGCCAAGTATGCGGTGGAATTCCAGACTCTAGCAGCTGAGCTGAACTGGGGGGAAGACAGTCTCCATGGCATATTCCTGGAGGGTCTCGCCCCAAAACCCCAAGATGAGCTGGCGGCGAGGGACCTCCCGGATGACCTGAACAGCCTCATCGATTTGGCTGGTCGGGTGGACCGCCGTATCCAACGCCAGTTCCGGGAAGGGAGGCCCGGTCGTAAACCCAGTAACTCTGGAACTACATTTTCTCGACTGGTACCCTCCTTTTCTGCCTCTCCAGGGAGTCAAGACGTAGAGCCTATGCAGTTGGGCCGGGGCCCAATCTCACAGGAAGAGAGAAGAAGATGCCGTACTCAAGGTCTGTGCCTATATTGCGGTGGCAAGGGGCACTTCCTAGCCCGGTGTGGTGAGCAGCCAGGAAACGCCAGAACCTAGGGATCATCGGGGAGCTGACCCTAGGTAACACCACTTCTGCCTCCCCGTGCACAGTTCCGGTTACCATAGTCCTTCCCGGAAGAGACTTCGATACGCTGGCCCTGACTGACTCCGCAGCTGGGGGGAATTTCATCCTCTGGGATCTAGCCCAACAACTACAAATCAGGGTTCAACCCCAAGAGCTCCCCATCCGAGTGTCTTCTATTCATGGGACCCCCCTCCTGGGGACCATTTCTACCTGTATCAAGCCCCTAACCTTACGCACGGGTCTTCTGCACATAGAAGCGATCTCATTCCTCGTCTTGGAGAGATCCATGCACCTGGTCATCTTGGGCTTACCCTGGCTTCAGAAGCACTCCCCAGTTATCCGCTGGGATACCCTCCAGATTGTGTCCTGGATTCCGCCTTGTTTTGACACCTGCCTGGCACCTATTCCTTGGCCATCCGTACCACTTCTGACCACACCCTTGGCGCTGCCACTACAATATCAGGATTATATGGATGTCTTCTGGAAGGAGAAGGCCGAGCTCCTCCCGGAACACCGGCCCTTTGATTGTGCCATCAATCTGATCCCAGGCACCATGCCACCTAGAGGGCGGGTTTATCCCTTGTCACTCCCGGAAACCCGGGCCATGTCCTTGTATATCCAGTAGAATTTAGACAGAGGCTTCATTCGGCCATCCATCTCACCGGCCGGAGCTGGATTCTTCTTTGTTGCGAAGAAGGACAGGTCTCTCCGGCCCTGCATAGATTATCATGGTCTGAATAATATTACGAGATGTGACAGATACCCATTACCACTGATCCTGGAGTTACTGGATCGACTACAAGGAGCCAAGATCTTCACCAAGTTGGACCTCCGTGGGGCATACAACCTGGCACGGATACAACCAGGCGACGAGTGGAAGACCGCGTTCAACATAAGGGATGGGCATAACGAATACCTGGTCATGCCCTCTAGTCTCTGCAATGCCCCTGCAGTTTTTCAGAACCTAATGAACGAGGTGTTGAGGGATATGCTACACACCTCTGTCATAGTATACTTGGACGACGTGCTCATATACTCGAAAGACCTGGCCACGCACTGCAGAGGCATTTGGAGTGTACTACAGAAGCTCCGGGATAACCGACTCTTCGCCAAGATGGAGAAGTGTCAGTTTGAGCAAGAGTCCCTACCCTTCCTCAGGTATATTGTATCCTCCATTGGTTTCCAAATGGACCCTGAGAAAGTAATGGCCATCAAAGATTGGCCTTAACCCATGGGGGTTAAGGCACTTCAGCGTTTCCTAGGCTTCGCCAATTTTTACCGCCAGTTCATACTCATTACTCCCGGATGGTGGCCCTGCTAACGGTCCTCACCAAAAAGGGGGCCGACGCTAGGAACTGGTCTGCGGCAGTGCTACATGCCTTCCTGGAACTGAAGTCTGCCTTCCTTCAAGACACATGTCTCCACCATCCAGACCCCCAAAGTCAATTTGTCATGGAAGTTGACGCCTCCGACGTGGTGATTGGGGCCATCCTGAGCCAAGTATCCAGCAATGGCAAGTCCTTGCCGTATTCTTACTTTTCCCGGAAATACTCGCCCGCAGAAAAGAATTACGGCATAGGAGACAAGGAGCTTCTGGCCATCAAATTGGCCTTCGAAGAATGGCGCCAATGGTTGGAGGGAGCCCAACATCCTGTGATCGTTTATACGGATCACAAGAATCTGGAATGCTTGTGTCGTGCCCAGCGCCTCAACCCTCGACAAGCTCGGTGGTCTCTCTTTTTTAGCCGCTTCAACTTTCTCCTCCGTTACAGGCCAGCTTCCAAGAACATCCGGGCGGATGCCATCTCTCACATGGCGGAGATGGAGGATACCTCTAATCTGCGTCAACACATCCTCGATCCGGCCAATGTCCTTCTTGCGGCTACCGAGGTGGCTCCCGCAGGTAAGATGGTGGTACCCACTCGCCTCCGTAGGAAGGTGTTATCGTCGGCCCACAACTCACTGACCACAGGCCAGCCGGGAGTAACCCGGACCTTGGACTTATTGACCGATTTCTACTGGTGGCCTCAGGTCAAGACGGATGTCCGTCTCTACATTAATTCCTGCCCTACTTGCGCCCGACAGAAGCCTTTGCCTTGCCGCCCCTGAGGCTTTCTCCAGTTGCTGCCCATTCTAACTGAACCCTGGACCCATCTGTTCACAGACGTCATTGTGGATCTGTCTACCTCAGACGGGAAGTCCGTGATCTGGGTCATGGTCGATAGATTCTCGAAGATGGCCCATTTTGTGCCCCTCTCTAAGTTACCAGTTGATAAACAAGGAGGTAGGCGATCTAAGAAAGCCATGGAGGCAACATAAACAATAGATGCCAGATAATGTCCATTAAGATGCTTTATTAGGAGACTCGTATATCCAATATTAAAATGCCCAACTCAGGCCGAGTTTCGCCCCCCACTCTTGGGGGCTGCCTCAGGGGCTGTGTGAATTCCGTTGAGGAGGAGACCGGCGTGCCACGATACAGCTTCATGATATATTTATTTATTTATTTATTTAATTTTATATACCGGCAACCGTTTGCACATCGTGCCGGTTCACAAGTAACTTACAACAGAAAGTATATAGGCATAGCCTTTACAGAGAACGGTGTATAACGTAAAAACGCAGTAACAGAACAAATAACTAAGTAACTGGGGAGGGATGAGGGGGGGGGGGTCGATACAAAGGGGGGGCAGGGGGAGGGTGCAAACAGATGCATGGGGATGAAATGTGAATAGGGATTCGAGGAAGAAATATGTACATAACAGTGAATTGACAAAATTTGTCTCCAAAAAATACTTCCAATCACATCTTGCAGGAGACCTTTCACTCCGCTGTTTCATTACTCAAATTTTTCAAGAAATTTTATTGGCAAAATATCATCTCTATATATACATAAGACATTCTCGTACAGCCCCTGAGGTAGCCCCCAAGAGTGGGGGGCGAAACTCTGCCTGAGTCAGGCATTTTAATATTGGATATATGAGTCTCCTCTCTAAGTTACCTACAGCACCAGAACTTGCAAGTCTCTACGCTCAACATATCTTCCGCCTGCATGGGCTTCCTTTCCACATTGCCTCGGACTGAGGGCCCCAGTTCACAGCAAAATATTGGAGAGCCCTCTGCAGGAAATTCAGGGTCCAACTAGACCTTACGACAGCTTTTCACCCCCAGGGCAAAGGCCAAGCCAAACGCACTAATCGAACGTTAAAGACCTTTCTCCGTGCCTTTGTGGGGGATCTCCAGGATAACTCTCTTACTCTGGTCAGAGTCCCAGCCTGTCGCTGCCTGACGTCTCCACTCCACCCACATTACCTTTTTTGCGACTCCTCCCGCGGTTGATGGACGGTTGGATGCCGCGGCGTCTGCCTGCCGTCCTCTCCGGCATCATCGGTCCGGCTTGGGCACTGCATCCCGCCATGTTGTCCAGGTACCATAAGGCGCGCGCACTGCATGGCCCTGCTTCTTATTCTCTCTTTGGCGCGAACCTCAGGGGCGTCCCCCTGTGATGATGTCACAAATCCCGGATACAAAAACCTATACTTTTTGCTAGCTAATTGAGTTAGCAAGGGGAACGGGAATCCTTACGGATGGGATTTGCTCTCCTTACCTAGCTACTCTGCCTCTCCAACTTTGGACTTTATCCTAACGGGGTACCCGCTCCTCGGGGGCCTTCTCATTTCTTTCAGGCCGCTATCAGGAACCGGTATTTGCTCCTTGAGGGCCCATGTTCCCTGACTCGCTGCCTGAACCTATCGCTTCTGCTTGGAAGAAACTACTGCCTATATTATCAGTGAGTTACCAACTTTATTTCCTCAGAGCTGTTCCTTGGAACGAGGTACTCACTCCTCTAGGGCCTGCCTCTATTCCTGCTTCTGTGTCACCTTCCGGGAGAAACCGCTGTGTGAGTAACTTTACCAACGAGGTTCTATACCAGAACTCTGTGTATGCTCCACTGTACTCACTATCTCAGTTTTCTCCACTACAGAACAGCCATAGAGGGAATCGCTGTTCCAGTATCCTGAGGAACCCTAAGCCCAGCCGGGCTTCATCTCTACTCACTACTGCCACCTCTGGTGGCTTCTCAACTCTGTCTAATAAAAGATATAACTCTGTGTTGTGTGTCCCAAAGCTGAGCCTGACCTGTGGACACTCACGGGACTTCCTCCTGTGGGCGTGGTCAGCTGCCACAGTGTCCAAGGGTCCACCCAAAACCTTACAAACAATAACACTTGTCTCCCTTTCAGGTGGTCTACGGGAAGACCCTTAGACCTCCCTTGCTCCTGCCTCTGACGGTACCGTCTCCTGCAGCGCAACTAACGGCACGTCAGTTGCGCGACCTTTGGAGTTCCACCCAAGAGAAGCTCCGATTGACGGCGGCTAAGGCAAAGAAGTTTGCTGACAGGTTACGGTGGCCGGTGCCTGTTTTTCTCCCAGGAGATAAAGTGTGGTTGAGCACCAGAAACATCCAATTACGGAATCCTTCCATGCGCCTGGCCCCCAGGTATATTGGTCCGTTTGCTGTGGCGGAGCGAGTAGGTGCAGTATCCTACTGGCTACAACTACCATCTACCCTGAGGATTCACAATGTCTTCCATGTGTCCCTCCTCAAGCCTGTGGTTCTATCTAAATTCCATGATAAATCTCCTGCGCCCGCCAACACGTCTGCTGAACAAGATGTCGTTTATCAGGTGAAGGACGTACTGGACATAAGATTCCACCATCGCAGATGGGAGCACCTTCTCTCCTGGGAGGGTTACGGTCCCTAGGAAAATTCATGAGAGCCCTCCTCGCACATCCTGGACAAGACTCTTCTTCGCCAGTTCTATTTGGACCATCCTGCGAAGCCCAAGCCCCAGGAAAGGGGGTGTAGGAGAGGGGGTACTGTTACCCTCCTCGAGGGAGATGCCGTCGTTGCTCCGCAGATGGCCCCGCCCCCTAGACGCATGCACACGCAGGGGCTCTGCTCTTAAAGGGGCCAGTGCGGGAAATGCAGCCCTGCCCTGGGATGACGTCAGACGCTCCCACGGTATTTAACCCTGCAACAGGATCTCTTCCCTGCCTTGCAACAAGGTTCACTCTGGTAAGAGTTGCTAGTTGTTGCTTTGGATCTTTTGGCTTCTTACTTCGGCTTCTGACTCCTGGCTTTTGACTCCGGCTTCTGTCCACTGATTTCTGATTCAGCTTCATCCTTGGCTTCTGACTTCGGCTTCTGACTCCTGGCTTTCAACTCCGGCTTCCGTTCACTGACTTCTGATTCAGCTTTGTCCTTGGCTTCCAACTTCGGCTTCATCCAGGAGGCCTCGCCTAAGTCCAA
Organism: Rhinatrema bivittatum; assembly: GCF_901001135.1. Lineage (NCBI taxonomy): Eukaryota > Metazoa > Chordata > Amphibia > Gymnophiona > Rhinatrematidae > Rhinatrema > Rhinatrema bivittatum. The sequence goes on along the minus strand of NC_042616.1, from coordinate 94,462,204 downwards.
GCAGCTCAGGTCCTCACAAACTCCTCCTGGGGGGACCTTGGGTCTCCAATGGTGAAGATCTCTTGGTCTCCTGTCTGTGCCGCCTCCCGGCTTCGACACCCACTGAGTATCTCCTCAGTGAGCCACCAATTGTCCGAGCCGGCCCAAGGGTTCACAAATCCAACACATATGCACTGTAGCAAATGTGAACACATTTACATCTGCACGTAAATGTATGCAAGTGGATTTACACACATACCTTCAAGCACGGATTCGCTTCTATGATTACTTTTATATATATAATTCCTGGGGCAATTTTCTAAAAGCCCTCTTATGCAAATAAGACCACATATTTTACACAAAAATGATTTGAAAATCTGGCCCTCATTATTTTAACAAATATTTCTTGACATAAAATCTATAAATGTATTTGTCAGAATAAAAGAAAAATCAAATGTGTTTTTCTGCAAATTGGCAATGAGAAAGATGAGCCACAAAAGGCAAAAGCGGTAGAAAGAAAAGATAAGAAGCTAAGTTTTGACCTGGTAAAACATTTTCTATTTGTAGGAACCCATTTGTAGTTATATATTTTCCCATCGGTACAAAATGGAAAAAAATCCTTCTCCAGTGAGATTGACAACTGATGCAGAAATTGAATATTTGACAGTGATAGATAAATGACTGCTGTGCTATCTGGCACTCTTAATTGTGAATTAGTTAATTTTCCTGTATATTTGTTTTTCAGAGTTTCACATTTTGATGGGCTGATGATTTACTGCACATGCTGCATTGGATTTGTGAAGCTCAGTTACCATACCAAAGCAAATTGTCTCACACTGACATGAGATACATGCTGCCAAGCAGTCATGATAAATGATGGCCTGTATTCCCACAATCCCGTAATTACATACATATCTCTTTTATTGGCCCCTTGATCTATGTCATCATGGATAAAATGCTTCAAGAGCAATGTATGCATAAAAGATGTAAAACAAACGTGAACTATTGTTTATGACTGCACTGTGCTATATTTGTTGCTTTGCAGACATTTAGAATTAAAGAGAACAAGAAAGATAAAAAGATATGGGCGTGACAAGGAAAGAACAATAAGGTCATACAATCTGTAAATATATCTTTAGATACAAGTTATACAGGGGCTTATTGAAAAGGAGCTTTTCCCCATTCTGTTCCTATGGTTAAAAAAACCAAAATGTTTATTGAATAATATAGATTCATATCTATAAATATAGATACGCATGCTCATAATCACACTGTATATCATGTGTACCACTTATACCGTTCATATTACATCCTTCTAAGGCATAATAAGGAAAGAATATTTGCCATTGTAGTACTTCAGCCGCAAACCTTCTATGCTTTGATGCTTTCTTAAATATTATTTATGAATTGGTAAGAAGAGAATTGAGCAGTGCAGCCGTTCCAACTGCATCATTTGAGTGTGCTGGAATTCTTGGCTGCACTTTGAGAACCCCCATTATAATCATCATCTATAAAATACCGATACACAGGAGACACATAAAATTTCAAATATAAAACGTGCCAACTCGAATATTTTTTCAAGGAGTCTCAGCTTGTTTCATGGAATGTTTGAAAGGAAAACTACTGCAAATGTTTTATTTTTTAAAAATATTACTAAAAATCACATGGTTATCACTCACCATAAGAATTATGATCTTGGAAACAATCTGTTTTAAAAACAAATCTTATTTTCTATATATACATATTTATGGTATACCATGAAAAGGTATCCTAGCTCTCATGTCACTGTGTGCACTCAGTCCTAGCAGTGACATCACAGTGATGTCATACGTTACAACATTCCTCAAATATAGCTACTTATCAAACTCCATGTTATCAACACATGTTCATGCCTTGCTTTATTTTTTTTTACCTATTATCTCACTATAAATTGGTGGCTTTTGTCATGCAGAGGAGGAAGGACAGAGTTTAAGGCCAGATCACAATAATCTTCTGATAAGGTTTGGCTGGCCACATTGCAGGTTCCTCAAGCACTAATACAGTCTTATTAAGGTCAGAGAATTACCAAAAATATCCTAGGAAACAGCATGAGTCTTGCTGAAATGGAGCCAAACATGATTTAGGAAATGAAACCGACTGAAATAGTGCAAGAAAACAGAAGTTTTCAGAAAATAAAGTAGGGAATTATCTTAGGTGTTATGCAAGCAAACGGAAGGCTGCTAGTCAGTGTAATAAAACAGCAGGGTAAGCTAACAGTGTGCTAGGATGAATATGAAATATCGCCAACAGGAAAAAGGAGATAATAATAATGCCCTCGTTTAGGTTATCTGTCCTATCCCACTGAGGGGCCGATGCAATAAAGTCACGTGGAAAGCGGGCGCTGAACAGTCAGCGCCCGCTCTCTTGACGCGCGCATTGTGCCCCTAAGGGGGGGGTACCATGCAATATTAAAATTAGGGGGTCACGTTAGCAAGGAGGTGCTAGGGTCGCGCAATCGGCTTTCATGACCGGCGTACGGCAGTAAGGGAAACTGACGCTGAGTTTATCGACGTCGGTTTACCTTACCGGCGGACAGATACGAAAACAGATGCCGATAAACCCGGCATTGGATTTCGTGACAACCGTTCGCTGCTGAAAACCAACGCCGGGTTTATCGGCGTCGGTTTTCGTATCTGTCCGCCGGTAAGGTAAACCGACGTCGATAAACTCGGCGTCGGTTTTCGTGATGGGTCCGACCATCAATTTGGGTTTTTTGTTTTATTTTTCATCTTTTTTTGATGCGCACAGCTATTAACGCCTGCTCCTGGCAGGCGTTAATAAATGACAGTTAAATGTGTGTCCGAGACGCACATTTTTTTTTTTTTTTGCATATGGAGTGAATGCCTAATAGCCTCATTCATATGCATTTGCATGTGAGGAGTGCTACTACATTCACTCCGCGTTGGACGCGCGTTGAATATGCGCTAATCCCCTTATTGCATTAGGGGATTGATTAGCGCCTATTCTATCCACGTCCGACTGAGGGATAACAGTGCACTCGGCTCAGCGTGCCATATTGCATCAGGCCCTGAGTGTTGTGTTCAGTTCTAGGGGCTATACATTTGTAAGGACATTGATATGGCGGAAACAATTCAGAGAAGGGCTAACAAAATGATATGGAATCAGCAACAGTAACCCTATACAGAAAGGCTTAAGGAACTCAAATTCTATTTATTGGGAGAAAGAAAGAAAAGGGGCAGATATGACAGACACATTCACCTATTTATCAGGCTTCAATAAAACACAGGAAAATGGCATTTTCCATGAAAAAAAATTCAAGAACATGGAGCTAGAGGGAGAAAGGCCCAAAGGAAATATGAGGAAATGCTTCTTTACTGAGAGGTCATTGGATGCCTGAAATAGCCTACTGGCAGAGGTAGTAATAATCAAAAGCATTAAAGAAGTCAAAGGTGAATTTTCAAAAGGTTGCGCACGGAAAAATGTGCACATTCAAATCTAAATAACATGTACTTGCGTGTATGCTACTTTATAAAGTTCAAATCTACATGCATAAATAGAGTTTACATGTAAATATATGCGTGTAAGACAGGGACGGTCTAACGCCTTTCAGGGGCGGGAGCAAGAGTTCCGCACGTAAATTGCTATTTTGTAAAATCTGCGCGTGCACATATGGCAGCTTTCTTGTGTACATTTACAGCTGCTCATTACCTGGCATAAGTGATATCAAACATCTTTATTGTGAGCTACTGAGTGGGTGGGGAGTCTGGGAGAACTGGGAGGCGTCTCGATGACCTGGAGAAGGATTGGGCAAACTGGTGGACTAACTGGTAAAGCTGGTAGTTTCAATCACATACGTATGTTACAAAATTTACAGACTTACATGCATAACAAGCTACTTGGGGGGGGGGGGGGGAGGGGATGACGTCTATTTTATGTGCAAAAATAAAGTAGGACTTGTATAAAACCCATTTTAAAACATGTGCGTAATTGCAATTACCAGTTTTCCAATTATTCCAGTTTGCCCAGTCCTTCTCCAGGCCATCAAAACCCTTCTGTTTCTTCATCCTGAACTCCCTTTAGTTCACCCAGATCTCCCACCCAGCCAATAATGCACAACAAAAAAGTCAGATATTAATTATGCATCGTGAATTCTGTATATTTGGTAATCTGTTTAAGTAAATGAGAACACAATCATTAAAATTCCACTCCACACTAATTCATACTTTTGACACCCAATGAGGTAAAGTGGGTATATGGATATTTTTGACCCAATACTTTTCTCTAGCAACTTTTGAGTTCAGGCTTCTAGCTCACCTGGAACCAGGCTGGGATTTGGTGCCATGATCCATCATTCACAACTACCCAAGGATTTTTCCTCTAGTTTAAATTTCCCCCTCCTAAATTATTTTAGTCGAGTCACTGCAGTGACATTCCTCAGCCAGGGCTCCTTCCCGCATGGGCCCTGAATCCGGTCACTAGGTATCACCATTGTGTAATAAATATGAGTTGCCCCCCAGAGAATTTCTAGCCTCGGCCAACCTGGGGAACAGAAGACCTGAGTAGGAAGTGTAACCTTGGTCCCTCCACGTGGGACTTCATGGCACAGTTTACCGAGTCACAGAGCTGACCTCAGAGATATTTTTACCATTTAAATCATTATTCATTGATAAGAATATTAACCAATGTGATTTGATCTTGTATGTTTGTCTATACAGTAACTGACAAGTTTAAATTGTATATCAATTGAAGAGCTAGCATAGTTAATTGATATTAGAAAATATTTAATTGTTCATTCACTATACATTTTAAACTTGTTAATACTTTGGGACAATGTCTAGAGCAAATTTTGGTTAGTCATGCCAATATATATTTAAACAGAGTAAAAATCTACTTCCTGGTTTATCCCACTGGGTATCAAAGTACAGAAAAGTTCATTTTCATTAAAACTTGTTTGATTTTTCTTGAAGTGGTTGGCGCATAAATACAGAGGTTGTATAATTTTGAGCAATTGATTTAGATATAATATATTGAAGGATATGGGTTTTTTTTTTGCAATTTTATTATTTGTAAATTCAGAATGAGGGGTTTTTTTTTGTTTTTTTTTACTAATTATAATTCATTACAATCAATGGTAACATAGAAACAGAAAAAATGGCAAAAAAGGACCAAATGGTGCATCCAGTCTGCTCAGCAAGCTTCCTAAGGCAGTCACTGCTATTCCGTGCAGTTATCCCCTAGCCTTATGATAACCCATAAAAATTGTAGCTAGCAACATTTTTCACTGGGGGCTGAGCCTTCTTGAAAATTCAGACAGTGCCGCTTGACGTGCTTTGCTCATGGACCTGGCCGTAGAAGCAGTCCTGTGCTTTTTCCCTTATGTCTACGTATCAATGCCCCAAACCGTAGAAATCGGGTTCCTCTTGGTTGTTGTCCGAATTCAATTCCCTTTTTCCACTTCTGTTGAAGAAGGGAGCAATGTTGCATTTGCATTAAAAGCATCAAGGCTTAACGGTAAATTATAGTATTATTTAAGCGTACCTAAGTGTGTGCACTTAAATCTTGTGAAAGCTCAGAACAGCCTGCCATCAGTTAAGCGTTAATTCTATCTATTTCTGGCCTCCAAGGTGGGTAAATAAACCGAAGAATTGGTTTTCCTAACTGAGGAAAGCTACCTGTTTTTGAAGAATTTTAAATATGAGTGTGCAAGACGACTGCATTCCTGTCTTGAATTTTTTTCTGCCAGGACATTTTTTCAACTTGGTACTGCCCTCTGCGGGCAACCTACTTTCTATTCTGGCATTGTGTTTTAGTACATTTTGCCAAATATGTTGATACTACTGGGAGATGTACTTTCCTTAATCATCATCATCATTGGAAGGTTCTGAAGACAACATTTGGCTCAGTGTGAGAAAGAAGCTAGAATGTAACATCAGGCATAGCTCATTGCAAAATTATAAATGCATTATTGCAAATTGCTCTGTAAATGTATAAATGCCGCAGGTACTCATCTTTCATTTATGCAATGCTTATTTCAAATACCTGTAAAGTATTATGTGCACAATGAAGGAAATTGAGTTTCTGGTTTATTAAATTAGCACAAGCTCAATTTCACATTGGGCTTATGCAATAAAATTTAATCGGCACAGTAAAGGCCTTCTGTGCAATGCTAAGAATAGCGTACTATGCAGTAAGGCCTTGAAGTGCATGTTAAGACGGTCCCTCAGCTCACTAATGTGTAAACACTAAAATGAGCGCTTACCTGTATGTAAATGAGGGATTATCATATGCAATGAGGTTTTAACAAGCCCGTAGGCAATAAACTTCATATGTTCTCCACACCTGCTATTTTCCATGAGCTTAGCAAAGCCTGAAAAATAAACACCTGCCTTGGCCCGATGCTGCTCAAAATTCTCCATGCTAACGCCAAAGAGACTGGAGTCTCCCCACACCTCTGCAGCTTAGCCCAGACCCCCTCCATCCCCCACCCTGCAGGGCATCTGGATTGATAAGTACCAATTCTGGAGGGGTTAGAGGGAGGATTTATTTATTTAAAAAAATGTATAGATTGTATAATCAGTGCAAGTACAATAAAAGTGCTTCACAAGTGAGGGGATTCAGATTAGGTCATGGGTTGAGGATTATTCTTCCTGGGGGGGGACAGTTGTCCAGGGGGAAATTTTGTCTGCACTGCAGTGGGGAGAATCAGGCTTTATGTGTTGCGAGGTTCAGGGGGAGAAAGGTCCCCCATGCTAGCTGGCTGAAAGTGAAAGATTAGGCTAGAATGCCAGTATTACTATGGCCATGCTGGAGTGGCAGAAATTAAAGGAGCACATGATACAACATTTTGCATACCGTCAGGCCGATACAGTACACTGAGCTCCACCGGTGAAGCGCACTGTTAGCCGGGTTTGGCCGAGCGTTTTCGACGCTCTAGCTTTACCCCTTATACAGTAAGGGGTCGAAAAACGCATGGCCAACCCCCCCCGAAACTTATAGTGCCCGCAACATGCCAATGCCAATGGCCCTATTAGTTATTCCCATGCGATCCAGAAAGCAAAATGTGCAGCGAAGCTGCACATTTTACTTTCAAAAATCAACGCCTGCCCAAAGGCTGGCATTAATTTCTGCCGGCGCTGGGGAAGTGCACAGAAAAGCAGAAAAAACTGCTTTTCTGTACACCCTCCGACTTAGCATCATAGCGATATTAAGTCGGAGGCCCCAAAAGTAAAAAAATTAAAAATCTGCCCACGGCCCGTGGATCGGAAGATGGACACTCAATTACGCCGGCGTCTGTTTTCCATACCCATAGCTGTCAGCGGGTTTGAGAACCGAGACTGGAAAAATTGAGCATCAGCTGACAGCCGCCGCTCCTGTCAAAAAGGAGGCGCTAGGGACGCGCTAGTGTCCCTAGCGCCTCCTTTTACCGCCGGCCCTAATTTGCATAGGCCATTCTCCTGAATCGCGCGCCCAGGAGAGTGATCTGTGCGCGCGCCGGGAGAGCGGGCGCTCGCTGGCTCTCCCACACGTTTTTCTGTATCGGCCTGCATGTTTAGTGGTCATTTACCTTATTTTAACCACTTGCATGATAAATTCAAACATCTTTGATAATTTATCATAATTATTTGTTAGGGCAATTCTATGAAAAAAAGAAAATGATTTATGTTCTCCTTTATTAACCTGGATGTAAGATCATAAAGCAGTAATAATGATTATTTAAAAAAAGATACTTACCAGTTTTTTGTTTTCTATTAATAAAGTTGACATGCTTGTTTCAACATTCAGCTTCACCACATCACCATTCTGGGTTCTAAATAATATTTCTTTGTCTAAAAAAAAAAAAAGAATATTGTAATAGATGAAAAAGTAAGTATCTGTATAAAGAAAATAGCTTTAGTCATAGGATAAGGGCTGTTTATGAAGTAACAAGGACTATTTCAGTTAAAATATCTCATCTTTTAATTTTAGAAATTAAAGTGGAGACATCGTGTCAGAGTGCTTATTACTTGATACGCAGGAATACTTAGGAGAATAATAAAAGTGAAAGAGTAGAGGTACAATTAGAACATTGTATGCTACTCAATAAAATATCTTGTGAAACAGTGACATAAAGAAAAACAGACTGTAAATCTCAAGTTCTTTGGCATCTCAAACCTTACGGTTTTCATCTCTGTAGAAACTGGTTATTAAGGTGGCAGTCTATTTCGCCCCTGAACCTTTTGGGCTCCAGAAGGTGAAGATCTGGGGATATTTGAGTTTTGACAGATAGCAACTATTATAAAGGATGGTATTTGGGAGCTATTTGGGATACAAAGAAATATGCATTCGGATAAAAAAAAAATATCTTTGGGGCACACAGGAGGAGAAGCCACGAGAGACACCCCATTAACATCCTCTGCTCTGCCCTTGGATTGAACTACCTGGGGATTATTCAAACAAATAACTATACCATATTTAGGTACCTTACAAAGCACTCCAATGTGAATGTATCTGCTCCTGCTCAGGGTTAGAATATGCCCAGAAGGTAATTTACTGCAACTGCACGGATCCCATTATAGTCTCTGGTCCTCAAGGATCACATACAGGTCTGATTTTCAGGATATTATTTAGCATGAATGTGTATGTGTAAGTTATATTTGCATAGAATGGAGACAGTGCATGCAGGCACATTGTATGCACATTCATTGTGGATCTCCTGAAATACAGATTCGTTTGTGGCTCTTGAGGATCAGAGTTGCCACCCCTGGTCTATGGGTGTGATTTTGTTATTCCACCTTTTTCTTTTCTCTATGGCCATTTTTACTCTATCACATGCCATGTGTAAAATCCACTGGATACACTTTCTTATGGCAAAAGTTGTTTTTAAAAAGACAGTCTTGCTTATTCAATAGCATGCTACAACACTTATCTTTTTTTAAAGCCCTTGTCTGGGTGTGAATCCTGCACAATCAGCTTGATATTCTCACCATATAGCTCTTCCCTTATGTTCTTCCCTTGTCTTCATATCCTCTCTCATAAATGCACAAAACTTGTAGCTATACCATACACATGGAAATGTACTCTTGAACTCAAACCCATCCTTCATGCTCATAAACAGCTTTAAATATAGCATGCCTCAAAGAAATTTCTGGATTTTGGGCATAGTAAAGCACACATTCATTTCAGCTACACATTACTCTTCTATACATATTCAGAATTCCATCACAAGCACTCACTTAGCATTGCACAGCATTCTTGTCTAATCTCTAGATCCTATCCCTACTCCAATTTTATACACAAAATTCTTCAGATGTCCACTTGTACATACATACATATACGTACATCACTCTCTTTCAAAAATCTAGACTCAATTTACAACCACAGACAAAAAACAGAGACCTCACAAGATATTTAAAAAAATAAAAATGTAAATATTTACATTTTTCAGGAGCCAAAAATAAAAAATAAAACACAGTTTGCAGTCCTCTTGCCTTAGAAACATAGAAACACAGAACCATGATGACAGAAAGAGATTGCGTGGCCCATCTAGTCTGCCCATCCATCCAATTAATTTAGCATTATGATTCTCATCAGTTCCTTAGAGATCCCCTGTATTTATTCCATGCTTTCTTGAATTCAGATACTGGTTTTGTCTCCACCACCTTCACTGGGAGGCTATTCCAAGCATCCACCACTCTCTCTGAAAAGAAATATTTCATAAGATTATTCCTGAGTCTACTCCCTTTCAAACTAATCTCATGACCCCTCATTCTGGAACCTCCTTTCCACTGAAAAAGCTTACCTCCTATGCATGGAAACCTTTGAAATATTTGAATGTCTATCAAATCTCCCCATCTCGCCTTTCCTCTAGGAAATACATGTTAAGATCTTTAAGTCTATCCCCATATGCTTTAGAACGAAGACCACTAATCATTTTAGTAGCCACCCTCTAGACCAACTCCATCCTGTTTATATCCTTTGAAGGTGCAATCTCCAGAATTGTACACAGTAATCCAAGTGAGATCTCACCAGGGACCTATACGGGGATTTATCACCTCTCTTTTTCTGCTGACCATTCCTCTCCCTATGCAGCCAAGCATCCTTCTGGCTTTTACTAACACTTTATCCACCTGATTAGCCATTTTAAGAGTATCAGATACAATTACCCCCAAATCCTGCTCTTCCTTTCTGCTTAGAAAAATGTTATCTCTAATACTATATCTTTCCCTTGGATTTTTATATCCTAAATTCATTACTCTGCATTTTTTAGCATTAAATCTTAGCGCCCAGACCTTAGACCATTCCTCGAGCTTCGCCAGATCCCGCCTCATGTTTTTCACACCTTTACAGATTTTGGTATAATCAGCAAAAAGACAAACCTTTCCTGATAATCCTTCCACTGTGTCATTCACAAAAAAAGTTGAAAATAATCTATCTAAGGACCAATCCCTGAGGCACACAACTAGTAATGCCCCCTCCTCAGAGAAAACTCCATTTACCTCTACAATTTGTCACTTCCCAGTCAGCCAGTTTGTAACCCAGTCAGTCTCTCTGGGATCCATACCAAGGGCACACAATTTAATTTATTTATATCTTTTTTAAATTTACTTACAAAATTTCTATACCACAGCAGAATCATATCAAAGGCCTTGCTGAAATCCAAGTACACTACATCTAGCGCTCTCCCTTGATCCAACTCTTTGGTCATCCAGTCAAAGAACTTGATCAGATTCATCTGACAAGGTTTATGTCTGGTAAAACCAGGCTGCCTCGAATCTTGCAATCCATTGGATTCCAAAAATTGCCACTATCCTCTGTTTTAGCAGCTATACCGAGGTCAGACTAACTAGCCTGTAGTTCTCAGCCTCCTTCTTACTTCCACTTTTATAAATAGGAACCACATTTGCATGGAAGACTGGAAAAGGACAGATGTGGTTCCTATTTATAAAAGCAGAAGTAAGTCTTGCAAGTTTTTTTTTTTGTTTACTAGTAGGTATTAGGGATGTGAATCGTTTTCCATATCGTCTTAACGATAGAAATCGTGTGGCAGGGCAAGAAAATTGTCTTAGGCACGATTTTTTAGTTAAAAAATCGTTAAAAATCGTTTTTTCCGATTAGTGCGCACTAACTCGAGTTAGTGCGCACTAACGGGAGTTAGAGCGCACTAACTGGGAGTTAGTGCGCACTAACTGAAAATGATACAATTTGACACTTTTCAGGTCAGTTAAGGTCAGTTTAGGAATGAATATGTATTCCTATTGGCTGCCCTCTTATTTATTCATGTTACCAAGTTTCCTACTGACAGTATATGGGGGATGGGAAATGGAAACAGTTGGTAGCTTGACAAAACAAGTAATGTGATCAGTCAATGTGACTAGAACTTGTGCCCTAACCCTGATACCAGGGGTATTGTGATCTTCCTGCACACAGTGCCCTATCCCTATTAATACCAGGAGTGTTGTGATCTTCCTGCACACAGTGCCCTATCCCTAATACCAGGGGTGTTGTGATCTTCCTGCACACAGTGCCCTATTCCTGATACTGGGGGTGTTGTGATCTTCCTGCACACAGTGCCCTATTCCAGATACCGGGGGTGTTGTGATCTTCTTGCACACATCCCGATATCAGGGATAGGGCACTGCATGCAGGAAGATCACAACACTCCTGGTATTAATAGGGATAGGGCACTGCATGCAGGAAGATCACAACACTCCTGGTATTAATAGGGATAGGGCACTGCATGCAGGAAGATCACAACACCCCTGGTATCAGGGATAGGGCACTGTGTGCAGGAAGATCACAATACCCCGGAGGAGTGAGGGTCAGGCAGCTCCCCCCTGTCTGTGAAGCCAGCCTCTCACTAGTAATGCAGGGAGGGAGCTGTCTCAGACTTCACCATCCTCCCCCCCCCCCCTTACCCACACACCATTCACTAGCTGGGACATGGGGGAAGTCAGGAGTGAGGGTCAGGCAGCTCCCCCCTGTCTGTGAAGCCAGCCTCTCACTAGTAATGCAGGGAGGGAGCTGTCTCAGACTTCACCATCCACCCCCCCCTCACCCACACACCATTCACTAGCTGGGACATGGGGGAAGTCAGGAGTGAGGGACAGGCAGCTCCCCCCTGTCTGTGAAGCCAGCCTCTCACTAGTAATGCAGGGAGGGAGCGGTCTCAGACTTCACCATCCTCCCCCCCCCCCTCACCCACACACCATTCACTAGCTGGGACATGGGGGAAGTCAGGAGTGAGGGTCAGGCAGCTCCCCCCTGTCTGTGAAGCCAGCCTCTCACTAGTAATGCAGGGAGGGAGCTGTCTCAGACTTCACCATCCTCCCCCCCCCCTCACCCACACACCATTCACTAGCTGGGACATGGGGGAAGTCAGGAGTGAGGGTCAGGCAGCTCCCCCCTGTCTGCGAAGCCAGCCTCTCACTAGTAATGCAGGGAGGGAGCTGTCTCAGACTTCACCATCCTCCCCCCCCTCACCCACACACCATTCACTAGCTGGGACATGGGGGAAGTCAGGAGTGAGGGTCAGGCAGCTCCCCCCTGTCTGTGAAGCCAGCCTCTCACTAGTAATGCAGGGAGGGAGCTGTCTCAGACTTCACCATCCACCCCCCCCCCCTCTCACCCACACACCATTCACTAGCTGGGACATGGGGGAAGTCAGGAGTGAGGGACAGGCAGCTCCCCCCTGTCTGTGAAGCCAGCCTCTCACTAGTAATGCAGGGAGGGAGCTGTCTCAGACTTCACCATCCCCCCCCCCCCCCCTCACCCACACACCATTCACTAGCTGGGACATGGGGGAAGTCAGGAGTGAGGGTCAGGCAGCTCCCCCCTGTCTGTGAAGCCAGCCTCTCACTAGTAATGCAGGGAGGGAGCTGTCTCAGACTTCACCATCCTCCCCCCCCCCCCCTCACCCACACACCATTCACTAGCTGGGACATGGGGGAAGTCAGGAGTGAGGGTCAGGCAGCTCCCCCCTGTCTGCGAAGCCAGCCTCTCACTAGTAATGCAGGGAGGGAGCTGTCTCAGACTTCACCATCCTCCCCCCCCCCCCTCACCCACACACCATTCACTAGCTGGGACATGGGGGAAGTCAGGAGTGAGGGTCAGGCAGCTCCCCCCTGTCTGCGAAGCCAGCCTCTCACTAGTAATGCAGGGAGGGAGCTGTCTCAGACTTCACCATCCTCCCCCCCCCTCACCCACACACCATTCACTAGCTGGGACATGGGGGAAGTCAGGAGTGAGGGTCAGGCAGCTCCCCCCTGTCTGTGAAGCCAGCCTCTCACTAGTAATGCAGGGAGGGAGCTGTCTCAGACTTCACCATCCTCCCCCCCCCCCCTCACCCACACACCATTCACTAGCTGGGACATGGGGGAAGTCAGGAGTGAGGGTCAGGCAGCTCCCCCCTGTCTGTGAAGCCAGCCTCTCACTAGTAATGCAGGGAGGGAGCTGTCTCAGACTGGTATCAGGGTTAGGGCACTGTGTGCAGGAAGATCACAACACTCCTGGTATTAATAGGGATAGGGCACTGTAAGAGATGACTGTAGTAGATTGAATAAAGATCTGATGTTTCTGCTCTCCTCACACCAAACAAAAACAACACACAAGCAGAGAAGCCCTTCTTACAAAGCTGAGCTAGTGAGTTAAGTAGGAGGAAAAGTAAACATACTGGTGCCAGTGTGGCTACTTAAAAAATACACTTACCAACAATCAATTACATATATTTGAACTGTGTACAGTTCCAGCCAGGACCACCTTTCTAAAATGCACAGTGATTGGCAAATTCAACATGCACTAGCATTTCAGGTGCCTGCTAACAAAAATAATAAACAAACAAGTTCTAGTCACGTGAGTGCTGATCATTACATTACTTTTTTTGTCAAGCTTCCAACTGTTTCCATTTCACATTCCCCCAACCATATTGGTAACATCAATAGATAAGAGCACAGCCAGCCAATAGGAATACATACATACATATTCATTCCTAAGTGACCTTTACTGACCTGGGAAGTGTGAACACTTTGTTTCATTTTCTGTTGGTGTTCGTTAGTTTCCAGTTCCATTTCCCATCCCCCCAACCATCACCTCAGTGGTAACCTTGGTAATATCAATAGATAAGAGGGCAGCCAGCCAATAGGAACACATATTCATTCCTAACTGACCTTCAGTGACCTGGAAAGTGTTTATTTGTATCATTTTCAGTTAGTGCGCACTAAATCGAGTTAGTGCGCACTAACGGGGAGTTAGTGCGCACTAACTCGAGTTAGTGCACACTAACACGATTTAACGATTTTTAACGATAAATCGTTAGAATTTCTATTGTATCGTGTTCTATAACGATTTAAGACGATATAAACATTATCGGACGTTAATTTTAATTGTTGAAAAACGATTCACATCCCTAGTAGGTATTATGGATCACTTGGGACCTCTTTTGGTGGGAAGACTTCTCATTTCTCCTCTTTTCTGACTAGTTCTCCAGTCAGAGGAGCAATGTATGATAATATGTCTGATGTCTTCCACTCCAAGAATCAGCTGGGGTTGGGTATTGAGTATTTGGATTTATGTATCTTTCCAAAAGATTATATATCTTTTCAAAAGTCGTTAATAATTTTTTAACATTTATATTCTGCTTTTTTGTGCCACTTCAAAGCAGATCATATTCAAGTACTATAGGCATTTCCCTATCCCCACAGGGCTTACAATCTAAGGGGGTCATTTACCAAGTCATGATAGGTGTTTACCATATGGTAAATGCCTTGTGGTAGCGATAATCTGGTGAGTTGATGGCCCCGAGGCAACATGGATTCACCAGGGGACGGTCCTGTCAGACAAATCTGATTGACATTTTTGCCTGGATGATGAGAGAAATGGATCAAGGAAGAGTACTCACTGTGATTTACTTGGATTTCAGCAAAGAAGCATGGGTTTGGGTGCCAAGGCGGTGGAGTGGATTACTAACTGGTTGACTGACAGGAAACTATGTGTAATGGTAAATGGAAGCTGCTCTGATGAGAGAATGGTGTTAAGTAGAGTGCCTCAAGGATAGGTTTTGGAACTGGTTCTGTTCAGTACATTTGTGAGTGACATTGTGAAAGGTTTAGAAGGAAAAGTTTGACTTTTTGTGGATGATCTGCCACAAATTGGACATGCCTGAAGGAGTAGATAGAATGAAAAGTGATTTAAAAAAAATTGAAGAGTGGTTGAAGGTTTGGCAGCTGTGATTCAATGCCAAGAAATGCAGAGTCATGCACCTGGGGTGCAGAAATCCAAAACAGCTATATGTGATGGGGGATGAAAGACTATCGTGCTTAGACCAGGAGAAGGACCTTGGGGTGATTGTGCCTGGTGATCTGAAGGCGGAGAAGCAATGTGGCAAGGCAATAGCTAAAGTCAGAAAGATCTTGGGCTGCATAGAGAGAGGTGTAGCAAGCAGGAAAAGGGAAGTGATAATGCCCTTGTACAGATCCTTGGTGAGGCCTCACTTGGAGTACTATGGTAATTTCTAAAGACCGTATCTCAAAAAGAATAGAGACAGGATGGATATTGTCCAGAGGAAGGTGACCAAAATGGTGTGGGGTCTGTTTCAGAAGACCAATGAGGAGAGGCTGAAGGATCTATACCCAGGAGGAGAGGAGGTGCAGGAGAGATTTAATACAGACCTACAGATATCTGATAGACATCAACAATACACAAACGTCAAACCTTTTCCATTGGAAAGGAAAGAGTAGAACTCTATGGGGGACGACTAAGAACCAATAGAGTGGGAGGTAGATGACTGAAATGCCCTCCCAGAAGAGGTGGTGAAGATGAGAACAGTTGTTGAATTCAAAAGATCATGGGACAAACACTGTGGAACCCTGACGACTTAAAGAAATGGATAGTATAACATTTTTCCATGGAGAGAAACTTGTATAAAGTGGCAGTTACTACCCTTAACAGGATGCATGAGGGTAATCTGCATGGAGCATCAGTTACTAACATAAGCAATATGCTGGGCAGACTAGATAGACCATTTGGTCTTTTTCTTCTTTTATTACTATGTTACTATAATGTGCAGTATTTTAAATACTGTGTGGTATGTTATCACTGGTATGGTAATGAGCTAACTAGGCTACAAATGCTTTGCAAATGCATGCAGAGCAACTCATTACTGGGTGATTTCATGTAAATAAAATAACACAGCTTACCTGAAAAATCATGAACTGTGTTATTTTAATGAAAGATTCAACTCTGGAGTTGTATTGGTATGCTAACGTGGGTCCCAATGCTCCTAGGGCTGTAATTTAAAGGGATGTGCATTCATTTTGTACAAATGCGCAATCTGCAATGTATAGGTCCCTATTCGTTGCATTCGTGGGTCCACGAAATGTATGGTGAACCCCCACGAATGCAACATATCATTAACGAATAAAACCCCCTGTTACATGGTAGGAGCACAAGATGGCGCCAGCCATCCATTGCTCCTACCATGTGACAGGGGCCGACTAATGGCACTGGTAGCCCCTTTGTCATAGTAAGGGCAAAGGCTATTGGCGCCATTT
This sequence comes from Rhinatrema bivittatum, assembly GCF_901001135.1. Classification (NCBI taxonomy): domain Eukaryota; kingdom Metazoa; phylum Chordata; class Amphibia; order Gymnophiona; family Rhinatrematidae; genus Rhinatrema; species Rhinatrema bivittatum. The sequence goes on along the minus strand of NC_042616.1, from coordinate 94,445,702 downwards.
TGAATACTGGCAGCCAACGGCCCGAGTGCAGGAGATCGCTCCAGGACCCCCGCTTGACCACCAGGGACTTTTGGCAAGTCTTGGGGGGGTTGTAGTTAATTAAATTTAAAGGGTTGGGATGAGGTTTGTTTTTTTTTTCCATCTTTAATGGAAAACAAATACCAAATACAACTAATGGACGAATTGGGTTTCCCTGAAAATGGATGCAATGGATTTGGGTCCCGGCGCAACGAATACCAAATAGCAACAAATGTTTTCCTTCTGCACATCCCTAGTAATTTAAAGGGCCAAAGTAGTCTGAACCAAGTCCCAAACATGTGAAAAGCCCCTGGGGAGTCTTGTGAGACCCCCCCCCCCCCCCCTATTGCCCCAAGAGGTCATTCCAGTGTCCAATATAAAATATTAAAACATAAACTCAGCTCAGCTCTCTCCCTTCCCAACCCACCCCTTACAACATTTGACCCACCCCCAGCCTCAAGAATCCTTCTAACCCAACTCCAGTCAAAGCTCAAAAATCCATGGTAGCCTAGTGGGGCTCAGAGCACCCCAAGCTCCAGGCCCTGTATCATCTGAGGAAATAAAGTGCCGGTTGACATTTCAAATTTGAAATATAGACATTTTGATGGATGATTGGGGGGGGGGGGATTAAGGGGAGTTCTTTGAGGATGAGGAGAGAGAGTGATTTCCTAACCTATGGCACTGAGTACTAGAGCTTAGTAAATCCTGTGGAATTTTCTATGGATATGCATTCATTTTAACCAAATTTGCAAAATGCAACAAATAAGGGTCAATTCATTTCATTTGGAGGCCTCGAAATGAATTGAGGGCCCCCCCCCGAATTAAACAAATCCTTTTCATTTAATTCTGTTAAAATTTCCATTCAGGTCTATGCCTAGGCCCAAAGCTGGGGTCTCCCCTAGGGCATAGGCCTAGGTCCAAAGCAGAAACCATGGCCTAGGCCCAAGCTTGTCACCAGGGTCTCGGCCTAGGCCTGGGCCAATGCCAGGACCTCAGCCAAGACCTGAGTGAGGACAGGGACCCCGATAAATTTTTCCAACTTACCTGATCCATTAGGTATCTATAGCTGTGGGCAGGCTGGGTCCCAATGCCTGGGCCTCAACCTAGGCCCAGGCCCAACAATGGGACCCAACAAAACAGCTGGGGTATGATGCCTGGGCCTTAGCTAGGCCCAATGATGGGGCCTTGGCCTGAACCCAGACACGATGATGAGGCCCAGTCCAGAGGCCGGGTCCCAATCCCTAGGCCAGGGATCAGGCCCAATTCCAATGCTGCAGCCCAGTCTGAAGGCTGGGTTCCAACACCAGAGCCTCAACCGGGACCCAGGCCCAATGCCGGGATCCAACCCAGAGGCCAGGTCCCAACACCTGAGCCTCAACTCAAGCCCAGGCCAGGGCACAATGCCAGGGCCTGGTCTGGAGGTCGGGTTCCAATGCCTGGGCCTAGGCCGTGGCCCAGGCATCAGGATCTGGCCTCCGACTCAGGCTCTGGCATTGCATCTGGGCCTAGGTCTAGGCCGAGGCCTAGGCTTCGGCCTTGGCCTCCAAGCCTCTGCCTTGCGTAGTGCCTACGGTATACTATACAAAGGGTCAATAATTAATCCCTCTTCTGTCAAATTACTTAACTATACACAAGAAGAAGACACTTATAGTTTATAATTTTATTTGCATTACACACATATGCCTATCTAACATTAAAAATTCTCTCTAACTCATACATCCATCACATACACACCACATAAAATCCCATATCCCAATAATTTCAGTATCAGATAATTTACACTTTGAAATCGTTTTTAAACATACAATTAAAAAGTATACACATGTATTTAATAATTACAACATATTATGTATCCAATGCAATAGATCATGAACACAATGTATCCATAGAGTTTCAATGTTAGTCCAACTATCAGACAAAGATCTTCGTTTCACCCCCTTTAACTCAGGGGCTTCCTCAGGGATGGACTTCAAAAATATTCAGAATACCGCCTCATATTCATCTATAATACATCTGAATTTTCTCCACCATGCACCTTCAATCTATACTCATGTAATCTTCAAATATACCAAACATTAGAACCTTTTCCACATATGAAGCAACATCAAATCGCAATGCCGACTATGATCCTAGAGTCACCATATATTCAATTCTTTAAACCCCCACAGTATCTAAATCAATTAATTCTACTGTGGCCAAGAAATATATTCAAAAGAGGATATCTCTCTCCATCATATTCGAACCATAATATAAACTCTCGATTGTAACCTCCACCATCCGGAACTGACGCACTCCTGGCGTTCCACCATTCGGAACTGACGCACTCCTGGCGTTCCACCATTCGGAACTGACGCACTCCTGGCGTTCCACCATTCGGAACTGACGCACTCCTGGTCATCACGCCTCGTTTGAATGCCAGAGTGCGTCAGTTCCGGATGGTGGAGGTTACAATCGAGAGTTTATATTATGGTTCGAATATGATGGAGAGAGATATCCTCTTTTGAATATATTTCTTGGCCACAGTAGAATTAATTGATTTAGATACTGTGGGGGTTTAAAGAATTGAATATATGGTGACTCTAGGATCATAGTCGGCATTGCGATTTGATGTTGCTTCATATGTGGAAAAGGTTCTAATATTTGGTATATTTGAAGATTACATGAGTATAGATTGAAGGTGCATGGTGGAGAAAATTCAGATGTATTATAGATGAATATGAGGCGGTATTCTGAATATTTTTGAAGTCCATCCCTGAGGAAGCCCCTGAGTTAAAGGGGGTGAAACGAAGATCTTTGTCTGCTAGTTGGACTAACATTGAAACTCTATGGATACATTGTGTTCATGAGGTTTGGGGTAGGTTTTCGGGGGGTACGCGCGTATCTTACGCGCGTACCCCTTTGAAAATCTACCCCATTGTGTTCATGATCTATTGCATTGGATACATAATATGTTGTAATTATTAAATACATGTGTATACTTTTTAATTGTATGTTTAAAAACATTTTCAAAGTGTAAATTATCTGATACTGAAATTATTGGGATATGGGTTTTTATGTGGTGTGTATGTGATGGATGTATGAGTTAGTGAGAATTTTTAATGTTAGATAGGCATATGTGTGTAATGCAAATAAAATTATAAACTATAAGTGTCTTCTTCTTGTGTATAGTTGCGTAGTGCCTAGGCAGGGGTCACAGTGACCTACTGTAGCCTTGGCCAGCACTAGGCTGAGGCTTCGTCCTGGGCCTAGGCCTTGCCAGCGGATCCCCACTAGACTAGGTAAGTGGAGGCCAGGGGGAATCCTTGCACCAGCATTTTTCCGAGTGTTTTGTTTGTTTTTGGGTTTGTTTTTTTAAAAAGTAAAAAAACAAAACATTAAATGAATCAAAATTTGTGGGGAAAAAAACTTCTGAAAATGAATGAAACAAATTTTTACCCCTGTATATCCTTCCTTTGGGGGAAAAAACTGCAGTGGAGTAAATGACCTCCTTAATTTGAGGTAACAGATGATGAAATAAATTGCCTGAGATCACAATGAGTGTCAGCAGGATTTGACCCCTGGATTCCTAGCCTGCTGCTTTAGTAACTAAGCTGTTACTACATTCTGAGCTACTCAACTCCTATGGAAAAATAAGAGAGAGACTATGAGAAGCATATTTTTCTTACAAGTTCAGTTTAAGATTCCAGCTGCCCTTTTCTTTTGGTCAACTATATTCTTGTCTATGCAGACATAATTTTCTTTTTCTGAGCCTTGCGCATATACTATTCTGCAAAGCAGCTAAAAGGCAAAAGGGAAGGATAGAATATTTTAAGTTTGCATAGCAAGAGTAGTAGCAAAATCCAATTAAAAGTTATTGATGGTCATAAGATACTTCAGCAATCGTCACGAGAGACATGAGCAACAGTCACAAGAACTTGGGGACACCAGATGAAGCCACAAAAAGCAGACAAGGAATCAACAGTATTGACCTCTCATAAGCAGGTGATAATGGTAATGGACATGATAATGTACTCCTTGGCATAAGCAGTGCATCCCCTCTGATCAGCTGTCAGCCTAGCAATTACAAATGCCTAAAACATCAACCCCCAAGGCTAAGTGGGAATATCCTACAGGAGGGTTTAAAAAAGGAGATGCCACAAATGCAAAAATTAGATCGCAACAGGACAACATGAAGCACTGAAAGCCAATGATATCAGAGAAAGGGAATAGATGACTTTCAGAACCATCCTGCTAAGAATTGACTGGCCACCAATTTCCGTATCAGCTGATCTCTGGGTAAGATAAACCTAGGAGAGTAATCAACACTAGGGTAAAAAGCAAAGAAGTTTGAACGCATTGTATAATAAATTTTAGTGAATCTTTACTGCTTGCTCATTATTTCAAATCCAGTAAAAGGAATGCAGAACAGGGAGATGCCAACTTCAGGCTCGTTTTACAGAGGAAGCATTCACAATTGCAGGAGCTGGACGAGGTCATAGTAATTTTGGAACAATGACACCTAGTAGTTGGATTTAGAGTCCATTTTTGCAGGACTCCAGAAAAAACCTGGTACATGGCCCCTGACCAAGGATAGTGCTGCAATGACAAAAATGAGAAGGCATGTAAAATAGGGGAAAACTCCCCGAGTAGATGCAAATGAGGCTCTTGGCACCAGATTCCAGCCCAGCTCCAGATTGAATTGAAAGCCAAAAGAAGCAGGAGAAAACTGCTGGGTTAAAAATATAAAAATACACATTACAATTAACATATACAAAAAACTTCTAAATGAAACAACAAGAAAACTTTCTCATCCGATTTTTTTCTTTCTCTCTCTGCCTCTCTCTCCACAAATCCCTCACAAACCTTAAACACTTCCCTAGAGACAGTCCCTCATATAGTATCTGAGACTAATCTGCTGACAACTTCATCAAACCTCTGCAGAATGCAGATTCCTTCAACTTGGAAGTCTGATGAACATTTGGACCTGGTTTAAGTTCAGAAAAATTAGACAAATTTCATTGAAGTTCTAAAAAAATATGATTTATTTCCATTGAATCAGTTTTTGGTAGAGTCACACATCCTTAGCCATGAAATGTTATTGGCATGAGGGAGCGTGAGAGAAAATGATGGATATAACTACTTTACCGAGCCAATGGTAATAGCCCAACAAAACAGGCAATAGCAAATTAAACATGTTTTGAACACTGGTAAGGCCAAAGGAGGGTGCAGACTGTAAGTAAGATCAAAGCCATGCAGCTAATTAGATTAAAACCCTGTCTGGCTCAACTTGTCCTTTCTGACATAGCACTATATGGTCAGCTTATGACCATATAGTGCTATGTCACTAGTTAGCATATCTAACTAGTTTCTACCCTAGTTTACCATCTTAGGTAAACCCTGTGATTACAGAGCTTTTTAATGATCTTACTGAGTAAAACAGTGTCAAAAAGACTTACTGAAGACCTAGTGCACCATATCTGCTGAGCTCCCAGATCTAATTCCTTGGTCAAAGAAATTGATTTGATTTATTAGTTGTAACTAATGGTAAAACCATGCTGCCTTGTATCCTGTAATCTATTGAATTCAATATACTCTACAATCTGTTCTCTTACTGATGACTCCATTACCTTCCCTGCAATTGGGATAAGGCTAACTTCATTTCCCACTTTTGTGAAGAACTATATCTGCCCGTTTTCAGTGCTCTGGAACTAATCCTGCCTCAAGGAATGATTCAAGACATCTGTTAGTGTTGCTGCAAATACCTCGCTATGTTCTCTTGATGACCAAGAATCTGTCTTGTCTAACCGCATTGATCTGTCCAATTTCACTTTTCCTTCTTCCATAGGAACTCTTTCTACCATCACTGAACTGAGGTTTACCACTCTTCCGTTTCCATCCATCCCCTTCTTTAGAAAATATATTGGAAAGCATTTGTTCAGTATTTCTGGTTTTCACCTGTCTTCTTGCACATACTCCTCTGCTTCATCTCTGTTTTACGGTCCCTCCCCTGTACTCCCTGCTTCCACTGAAATGTCAACAAAAATTGCATTGCTGTGCTTGACTTGGTTAAATATTTTTCTTCTGTGCCTTTACTCTCTTGACTATGTTCCCTGCTTCCGTCAGCTTTTTCATATATTTTTTCCTTGTCCTCCTCCTTCTGGGATCCTTTGTACTACCTGAATGCTAATCATGTCACCTCTGTACTCCCTAAGAGAACTTTCTGTTTTTACAAAACATGTCAGAATGGCATTGGAAGAAGCATATAGCCATTTATCTTAAAGTTACTGGATAACTTTATTCGGCTAACTATGGCACGACCAGACTTAGCCAGATAAGTTATTCAGCTAACTCTGAATATCGGAGGTAGCCGGATAATTTATCCAGCTAACATAACTCCTCCCTGACACGGCCCTCAGTACATTCATTCTTTATCCAGCTAAATTTTAGCCATGCAATAAGATATCTGGCTAAAATGTAGTCAGATAAGAGCCCAAATAGTTATTTGGATGGATAACTAGTGAGTTATCTGACTAAATGCCTCTGAATATGGACCTCTGAGTTTTTACCTCCTAAATTTTATTGTTTAAATGGAAGAAGCCATATAATCACTTTAAAATCGGTTTACATACAAAACTGATCATGGTATCAGTTTCCCAGCTACAGAAAGACTAACAAGAATATTAATCAACCTTCTCACTATGTAAGTGCAATTGATTTTAATGACAGACTGTATTATATGTGAAATTTAAAAAACATATGGTTTTATAGCCGGACTAAAAGATAATAGAGGAGTAAACCAAAGTAATCCAAAAACGCCTACAAGTCAGTCAGTTTCCTTGCACGGTTTTGAAATAATGCTTAATTTTTTGCCCAAGGTTTTTTTTTTAACTGTATGTTTATTAAATTTTCACACATTTTTAACAAAGTATACACTTCGTTGACTAACATAATGAAAAAGATAAGGAAAAGAAAATGATCACTTTTAAGAAAGACAAACATCTAGTGAACCCACCAGCTTATAGGGGAAGAACATTTAATTAAAGAGAAGATACACATATGAAACTAAATGAAAAATTGCATAACATGATACAATAATTATTATATTATATATAATATAATTATATTATACAAGAATGTCGGTATATAAAAATTAAAAATAAATAAACAAATACATAATCTGCTCAATGGACTAAGATGCTAACCTGGAGATAAGCTATGGAAATCAACTGGAAAAGTCTGGGGTTTTTTGGCTTTTTTTAAATAGGGTTCATATTCAGTAGAACATTTAGGGGCCGATTTTAAAACTTATGCACGGGCGTAGATTTGTTCGCGCAACCCGGAGCGAACAAATCTACGTCCGATTTTATAACATGCGCACGCTGCTGTGCGCATGTTATAAAGTCTGGGGTCAGGGTGCACACATGTGCACCTTGCACACGCCAAGCCCGAGGGGAGCCCCGATGGCTTTCCCTGTTCCCTCCAAGGCCGCTCCAAATTTTATTTTATTTTATTTTATTTCTTACACCTGCCTGAAGCAGGAGTATCTTGCGCGTGCCGGCCGGCTGTCAGCGTGCAAACCTCCGGCACGGCCGCATGAAGGAGGCCTCGGGACTGCCCATGGACCCGCCCCCGGACCGCCGCCAAGACTCCAAGAAGGCAGAAAATTCTAAACTCTCGGGGAAAGTCTGTCTACTACAAAAAAAGTAGAAAGAAGACATTTTTGAAAGAAGGAGCAGAATTAGCAGAAACAGACAAAGTCTCCAAAAGATATCTTCTTAATGTAACTCCCACTACACTGAGAAAATTCAAAAACTGAAGATTCAGGTTTCTCAGTCTTTCAATAAATTCCATCCTCCTATCGAGGGTCCTTTGTTCATAAACTTCTTTTTCTGCTGTAGTTATTCTCCCAGCCATTTCACTTCCATGAGATGCATCGTCAGAAACAATAGACTCCAATATGTTGAAAGTTGCATCTACTGTCCCAGAACATTCTGAGAGTACAATTCCAGACTGCCAGGAGGCCTCAGAGCAACTACGGCCGGCTTCATGGGGAATAAATTGAAGTAATCAGCAGACTGAATAGTAGGTGGAGACACACTTCAGAGCCTCTCAGATAGATCAATCGTTGTCTCTGCTGTAGCTCGCAAAATTCCCTGGGCAATAGATGGATCAGTGTCGGCATAGTCTAAACCTGGGAGCTTCTTCTATTCTGGCACCACCAGTGACTTCAACTGTTTGTGACACCATCGCCTGAGGCAAGGAGAGCCATGTACAGCCAGCAGCAGACGATTGTTGAGTGGGATGAGTAACCCTTTGAAACATGTTCTCCTCTACCAGGCAAGGCACTGGAATCAAAATCCATCTCTAAAGAAGCAGGAGCCGCGTACTCAAAGCTGGAACGCTGCCCTGGGGAAGGCAAGGGCTTGGAAGGAAAAGTCATGACCTTCCCTTCCACATAGGAGGCATGGCTATTCAAGGTAAACAAAAACACCAGAAACAAAACAGGACAGCTTGAGCATGGCAAGGTCATGCCTTGCCAAAACTTTTAATTTTCTGCAACTTCAGTAAGGGAAAAGCTCTCACAAAAAATTGTGCTGCAATTGTTTTTAGGTCTTGGCTATAGGTGAATTGAGTTCTACATAAAAGAATAGACCTGTTAGTTTGCTATCAGTAGTGAGAAATTAATGGAAGCACTATTGAAGGACAGAATAGTGAAGTTCCCTGAAAACAGTGGATTAAAAAGATCCTAGGCAACACAGTTTCACAAAGAGAAGATCTGGTCAAACAAACTTGATTAATTTCTTTGACCAGAGGAGTACAGTATGTGTGGCCTCTCTGAATTCCAGTAAGGTCTTTTATACTGTTCTACATAAAAAAAAAACTGTTGCGAAAGTTAGCCAGCTTGGGAGTGGAAAGAAAATATATAAATTGCGTGAGAGGTTGACTGAGCAACAAGGCTTAGAGACTGGTGGCCGGTGAGGATCACTTTTATGAATGGAAAGTGTCCAGTGGGGTGCCACAGAGATCAGTGATAGATTCAGTTCTTATCATTGTCTTGATAAGTGGTATGCTGGAAGGTCTAGATGATACAATAATCTGTAGCAAGTAGACATGCAAGGGAAAACAGTTAAAAGAACTGATGACTTTAAAAATTAAAAAAATGGTCAAAGGTTTGGTGACTACACTTTAATAAAAAAAAAAAGCATAATCATGTATTTGAAATGCATAAATCCAAGGGCCAATCACCATTTCAGAGGAGAAGATTTAGCAGGAAACCTCATGGCAGCCAGTCAGTGTATCAAAGCAGGTGGGAAAGCTAAGAGTATACTTGGATTCACACAGAGATATTATTAATAGAATGAAGGAAGTAATTCCTTTGTACAGTCTTTGGCTTAACTACACCTATAGCTGTCTTATAGGAATAAACTGAGGTGATATCCCTGGGCCATGCACTGCCTCCCCTTGTCACACCATCCAACATCATTTCCTGTTCACAGAGAGCACCAACAACCTGCACATGGCAGAGATACAGTAAATCACTCCTCAGCTTCAGGAGTGATCCCCTGCTCTTCACGTTTACGGATGGCCCACTCCAGATAACTCACCCTGCACCCCACACCCCCTGTAAGGTCAGCCCTGCCTCCACCCTGTATTCTGTGTGCACTGTTTAAACTTTTATCTACAAAAGGACACTGAAAAAGTGAAAGCAGTTTAAAGAAGTGTCTGAAGAAATTCACTGTCTACAAGGTGCAAACGATGGCACAAAACCCTACAAGACATCACAATTCAAGTTGTGCCAGCTACCCTCCATATGGGAAAAATATTCAACGAAAGGCTCTCATTCATGCTTCTCTATGAATATTGTGTACATCATTCAAAACAAACAAGCTAAAGAAGGAAACTACATTGGTGAAACGAGCCACAATTAAGGACAAGAATCAATATTCATAGAAATAACAAAATATTACAGAGAAAAAGAGAATGGCAACTTAATAGGTGCACACTTCCTAAAAGAAGACAACTCTCTTATTGACCTCACAATCAGGGTCTGCAAAGGGAGTTTCAGGAGTACACAAGAAAGGAATGTATTTCAGTTTAGTGTAAGGGGACCCCCAGATTTCCCCCATACTAGGAAATGTGTTATTAACTTTTATGGCCACAGTGGATATACTGACCTTATTTGCCAAAACTGTAGACAGGAGTGTGCTAAGATATTTGACACTCCTCAATGGGAGGGGACTTTGGTTTAATATAACTACTGTGCCCATATGAAACAGATTCAGAGGGGAACAGTCCTGAGAAAGGAGAAGCCAATCTGCAGGATGCCCCAGGTCTTCACAGAGAGAGGGACCACTACAGCATGGTCCCTTAACAGGGAAGGTCCAAGCTAGTTCTTTCTTCTAGAGTGCTGAGAAGCTGACATATTCCTGCTTCGAGAAAGTGGCTGGGGCTTGAGGCCTGGTTACACAGGCTTTCAAGAGAGACAAAGAAGGAGAAAGAAATCCTTGTCCAGGGAAGGCGGCTGGGTCCAGGCCTGGGGTGTACCTATGTCTTCATAGAAGTAAAGAGACTTGAGAAGTTAATTCAATATAACTCATCTTGTCCTGACAAAGTTTTGGAGAAATCTGTTACCGGAGATGACTGGTCCTTGGTGTGAGTTTGCATGAGGAAGAAATTACCAGCTGAGGAAGGGTCCGGTTAGACTTCCTGTCTGAAAGAACAGTCAGCCAGAAGCTCTCCAGTGTTGGAGAAATGTCAGAGGAAAAGAAAGGAGAGCTGCCCTGCATAGCAGGTACAAGGGAAAACCTATGGGAGGAAGGGTTTATTCTCCTAAGAGTTGACTTGCTTGGAAGTGCAGTATCCTGCTGTGAAATTTATTTTTGGACTTTGCTTTGTTCTGTGGTGCATTAGCCTTTGGTGTATCCTTGTTCTGACTTTGTTTTTCCTGCCATCAGTGCCAATAAAGAGCTTTAATTTTGAACAGTTTTGGAGTCAGTGTGGTGTTTTTGTGCTTTTGACCGGGCAGCTGAGCAGAAGAGCCCCAGAGATGAAACATCCTAAGGGTTCAATATTTTGCCCTCTATGTGAGAACCCCGGGAGGTCATGGCTCTGTGCAAGGCCATGAGCCTCCCCATGAGTTCCTGTGCCCATGACCGAATTCAGACAGGGGCTATATTAGGATGATCAAAAACTTTGAAACAAACACAAGAGGACTTGTAACATTTGGCTGGTCATGAGACAGCCCCGCGACAGGCCACACTTATCATCTGATGCCTCGGATCTCACAGCGGCAAGGACACCGCCATGCTGTCTCCTCCAAGGCTTCCCTTAGGTATGCACACATGCCAACTCTTAATGGCCCTGCAGTAGGAAACCTGTGGCACCTCAGCAACAGGCCCTTCTGCAGCTTTGCAGTGCATGTTGCTTCCGTCTGCCCTGTCTGTTTCTGTGCCTTCCTTGCTCCTTGTCTCCTTGCACTGCCTATCTTCCTTGCCTTGCCTGCAGTTCCTTGTCTTGCTTCCCCGTACCTTGTCCTGCCTAGCTCTGCTGGTTCTCGGCTTGTCTTGGTCCCCTGTGCCTCATCTTTGCCCGATTCCCAATTCTGACTTTTGCTATGGATATTGATTACTCCTCTGACTGCTGCCTGCCCTGACCTCGGCCTGGACCTGGATACCATTGCTCGCTACCAGCCCTAACCTCTGCCCGACCACTCCTTATGGGATTCTTGCCTAAGGCCTGCTGGCACCTGGAACCCAAGGGCTCACCCTGAGGAGAACAGGGCTAGAATAGTTGAATCTCCAGCTTCAGTTCCTGTAAGAGTGAGTCCACTAGCTATTGGCATGGGCCTAGTGGGATGGCCTACTAGGCAGTATCAAACATGCCACAGCCCAAGGGCTCACATCCATGACAAGGTCTCAATAAGGACATTGGCTTTCTCACTCATGATCAGATATAGGCTCTTTCAACTACAAAGTCTACTGTGTCATCACCTCTGACACTTCCCTTTCCTCTTTTGCTTAGCTGTAATGGCATATACAGCCAGTAATGCATATACATATATGCATATACAGCTGTAATGGCATATACAGCAGCTCCAGCAAAGCACTTTCCCTTCTCTCTCCTACCTGGCATCCTCCTCTTTCTGTACCCCCACGACTTATCCCTTTTATCTTCCTCTCCACACCATCAGCTGCATCCTCAATCCACTGTGTCCTGTATCCACACTCCTCCACTCCAACTTCTTCCTCTGCATTCCCCCTCTCGCTCTCCCATTCCAGTCTAGGCCTGTGTTCCACCTTTCCTCCACTCCTTTCCTACATCACCCCTTTTTATCTCTCTCCCCACCACTTTCACTGGGTCTCTCTTTTTCTCCTAGCTACTTTTCCTGCGTTTCCTTTTCACCCCACCCACTAATTAACCTGTACTCCCCTGTTTCTTCTCCAGCATTCGCGCTCTTTCTCTTGCCTAACAGCACCCCTCTCTACCTCCCATTCCCTTATCTAGCAGCACTTCCTCTCCATCACTCATTCCTTACTCAGCAGCGGCCCCCTCACCCCATCCCCTGCCCCGCAGCCCCTCTCTCCCAACCACATGGCCAGCAACAGAAGCCCCCTGTGATCACCCGCAACCCCTGCCCAGCAGCGAGAGTCCCCTGTTCTCCAAACCTTCTGCCCAGAAGCAGGAACCCCTGTCTCCCCCCTTCTCCTCCAGCAACCCTCTGCCCAGCAGCATCAGCGGCCCCCGTTTCTCGACCCCCGACCTCCTGGTGAGCAGCAGTCCCTTCTTTGGCTCCCCCCCTTCTCCCACTGCCCAGGGGCAGTCTCCTCTCCTCCCGTGCTCCTCGGGCTGCAATGCTGCAGATCTTTCTGCACTGGCAGCAGCAATGACTTCAGAAACTTGAAGTCAGCACAGGGCCTGTGAGCATTTATGTACCAATAGGCCCCGAGGCAGCCCTCTCCCACACAGGGGGGGGGCGATGCTATAATAACGCGGAAAGCAGGCGCTGACTTTTCAGCACCCACTTTCTTAATGTGCACATGGTGCCCGCAAGTGGGGGCGCCATGCTATAAACAATTAGGGGGCCGCGCTAGAAGGAGGTGTTAGGGTCGCTTGCACAACCTTAGCGCCTCCTTGCTAACACGACCCCGCCGTGGCTGCCGGTTACGAAAACTGATGCTGGTAAACTCGGCATCGGTTTTCATTAATGGCAGACGGCCGGTTATGAACCCGATGCCGAGTTTACTGTCATCGGTCTTCATAACTCGGCGGTCTGCCGAGGTATTTTTTTTAAGTAAAAAAAAAAAAAAAGCAGAAAAGCATTTTTTCTGCTTTTCTGTTCTTCTTTTACATGCGTTCAGCTATTAACGCACACTTTTTGTTTTTTGAATGCGGAGTGAATGCCTAATAGCCTCATTCACATGCATTTGCATGTGATGAGCGCTATCGCATTCACTCCTCGTCGGACGAACACTGTATTGCATTGGCCCCAGAATTATTAAACCTAAGTAGCTGGAGGCCTCCCGGAACAGGTTTGGGCACCATCTCCCTAGGTCCTTTAGCCTTCTGCCTTGGACCACTCCCCAGTGAATTTCCAGGCCCATTGGTTCTCCCTGAGATTTTGATAATTCGATTCAATTATTATGTCCCCATCACAACTCTTCAAAGAACAATCCTGTAAAATCACATAATTGGACATTATGCTTTTAAATATTAAACGTTGGGCTTTTTTGTGTATAGACAGAGATAAAAATATGTTTTAGAGATCGTTACAGTGTCTGATGAATGTGTCACTTGTGATTGCTTAGCATGTCAAAAAATGAAATCCCAAGAAATACCTAAATCAATTAAAAGTAATTACCTTCAATCAATTTAATATGAATCACTGAAATAGCTGGCTATGCTGAACTGGAATTTTTTTTATCTTTAGTATTTACCATAGGAAAAACATTAAAATTATATTGTCACCTCCGTAACAGTGACCCAAAGTCCTTCCATTACCAGGCACTTCGTGAAATAACACAAAGCACTGCAAAAAAAATAATCAAGAAACTATTCAGAAAATCCTCAATACCAAAACAGTACTAATTCTCAGACTTCTATGTCTTGTAGGAAAAAGCAATACTGCAAATATTCTGCCTGGCTCTAAACACCAAATCACCTAGTCGGTCTGCTATAGAACCCTACACAAAACCTAAACATTAGTACAGTAGTTCCCAAACTTGCCCTGGATGACCTCCCGCCAGTCAGGTTTTCAGGATATCCACAATGAATATGCATGAGATTAATTTATATGCCCTGTCACCGTAGCAAGCACATTTTATCTCATGCATATTTATGTGGATATCCTAAAAAACGTGACTGGCTGGGGGTCCTCCAGGACAGGTTTGGGAACCTCTGCACTAGCAGATTACTTCACCTCTATCACACATACACAACACAGACCCTTACTGTGATGAAACAATAGTTTCAATTTAAATGTAAGGGTTTGTCATTCAAAACTCCACAGTCACCAGCAACTTACACTGAAAGGATTAGCCTCAGCCAGAGCCAGCTAATGACATCCCTGCTGATGCTGTGGAGTCTGGAAGAATTGTCAGTTAGAAACTGCCTGAAGGAAGTTGGTTGGCAGCAACTGGATGCAAGAGAGAGAGAGATACATACAGCTGGAGTTAGAGCAGTGCTTAGTCTGCAGTTAAGTTCAATAGGAAGTAGATGATTTGATGTAATTCCTTTTCATTTTTCCTGCTTGCAGCAATGCAGATTCTTGTGTTATCTTTTTCGTTCACTGTTCTTCTTGGTTAATAAGAAAATCGTTAGTTTTTTATAGCTGTGCTTGAGCCTGATTTCAAATACCAGGTGAGTGAGAAGCTGGATGAGTCCAGTGTTCTGCATATGTGGTCTGCAAGCAGGGTTGCCAACTTTTCCATAGACCAGGACTGGCCACTTGAGGACCGGGGGGAGGGGGGGTGGGGGGGGGAATGGTCCACCCTCATTTGCATCAATTTTAAATCCTGCCAGTGAACTTCTTAAACAGTGTATCTATGTATCTGCAGAACCACTGGGAGCTGAGAACTGTGCTGTGCACCACCTCCTCTCTCTATGCCGTCCAATCACAGCATGGGAAAGGAGGCAGGGATACAGCACAGCTCTCCTCCAATAGGCTCCGACCTGCCTTTCTCTTCCTCTAACTAAGAGGCTGTAGATGGCGCTGAGCGGAATTACTTTGTTTTTCTGGCCAGTGCAGGGCGCCTTGGATTCAAATAGGCTAACTAAGAGGCTGTGGGGAAAAAGGAGGATCTACCTGCAAAACCAGACATTTTAGTGTCCGGTTGGTACTTCTGCCTGGATACTGTATAAAATGCCTGAAAACCTGGTTGTCCGGTCCAAAACTGGACAGTTGGCAACCCTATCTGCAAGCAGTTCCCTGGGAACTGTGGGACCCTAAGTATGTAGAGCTTAAGAGTTCCCAGAAAAACCCTTAAAGGCGAATTCTCAAAGCTGGCTGCGTGCTGAAATTGGGAGATGGGTGCGCATCTAGCATTTGCACGTGTGCACCGGATTTTATAAGGTGACCAGATGTGCACACAAGTGCTTGTGTGCAAATATCTCCCATTGGACAAATAAGGGGTGGAATGTGGATGGGACATGGGCATTTTGGGGTGTGGCCAAGAGATGTGCATCCAAATAGCTACGTGCCTGGATGCACGTGCAGGCTCAGTGCCACATAACTTCTGCTATGGATGAGGTGCAAGTTTGAATTTTCAAATTTACAGGTATCTGGAAAGTGTTTGAGGGGTCTGGCTTACCTGGGGGGAAGTGCACCCTAATGAACCAAGGAGGTTTGGAGGATCTAGCCGAACCCTGGCCTAACTGGTAGACTAAAAGGTGAAACTGGTCATCAGTTGGACAGACATCTGTTATAAAATATCCTCACTTGTGTGTCCGTAAGCAGATTTACAATGTTGGGCATGCACAAGCTTAAAATCAGTTGTACGCACGCCTAGCCTATTTTATAATGTGTGCGCATGTAATAAAATTAAATTGCCACAAATCTGGACACTCGCCCACACATGTGTGCATGTGCACTAGTCCCTGGGAATAACTTTGCGGGCAGACTGAACCCCAGTTGATGGGCGGGTTGCCAGGAGAGGGCACACATGCAGGAGCAGGCGAGAACTACTCAGTGGCTACTTACTGGGACCCCCAGATGGCCATGCATTTAAACCCTGGTGAGATCAAGGGATGTGCAAAGACATTACGTAACAGACCTCCCTATTGAAAATTACCTCACACTTATTGGATCATGGCCATTTTTACTAGACTAGACACCAGGTCCATGTTCCATCTTTCTCCCAACTTCGGGCCCAATCAGTGAATTTTCACAGAAATTATCGTGCCCCCTATCAGATGGATGGATTGAATCACTGCCCCTGCACCTTCAGCACTGGTCTAAAAGCACTAAAAATGGATCCCATTCTGTAGACCTCCATAAAAGTGCATGATGTTCATCAGCTGAGAGGCATAACTGCCTGTTCTGTTTGAAAGGTTATTCAGCTATGATATGCCTGGTCACCTGCCAGTCTTCTCCACTAAATATGCAGCAAGAATGACTATGTTTTCATGTTTCCTTATATTTGTATATATGTGTACCTATATATTTTTTACCTAATCTATGGTATATACATTGATCAGTACTATAAATCCAGCTATTGAATGCAATATAGAAGCATCAATAAAGGTTTTAGTTTAATGAGCAGCAAATTGGTCTACTCCAAAGAAGTACAAATTTATTGCCATTGTAATTCAAGCAAAATGTAATGCTTGAGCTAGTCTCTAGGTTACATTATCTTAGCCATAGAAAGAATCAATGAATAGCATTCCTCAGCTTCTAAGTTCAAATTTATTCTCCATGCCAGCAAAGTAGCATTCATTTTAATGGTACATACCTCAATCAAAGATAAAAGCAACATGGCAATCTTGTCTGTAATGAATTCTGTCCAGTGAGGTGATGAGAATGTTCAGCCTGATTTATAGTTGTCACTACTGCTGAGAAAGGTCATCACTGAATTTCATTTTTTTTTAATCTGCCTATTTGGCAGAGGTTCAGTGTAAATGGTGCTGAAAATTGTAACTTTTAAGCATAAATCTGCTTATTCAATTATATAATGGATTTCTTGAACTGTTGAATTCATTTGCAAAAACCTCTACGTACATCTTCCAGGACCCATTCTTCCTTTCTCATCTCAGTATTCTAGGAAACTGCATTTCAGGGATAATTATGTAAGATCCGCATTCATTTTAAATCAAATACACTCATATATTACACTGATTTTCAAAGGGCAGGTACATGCATACTTTTCCTTTTAAAATTATCATACTAAAATTATCTACTCACATTACACCTGCTAATTTGTGTGAAAATGTTTTTCATGAAAATGCATGCATGCACTTTTGAAAATGCAAATGTTTGAAACAATACAATTCCCTTCCCAACCCCGCCCCCAGAAACACCTTGCTTACATACTGACTATACATACAAAGTTTACCTGCATATCGGGCAGGAAATTTTAGAACAGGTCATTCCCACAGGTAACGAGCTGTTTCATCTGTGGAAATGCCTTTGAAAATTACTTTTTTGAAAAGCATCACTTTTGTAAACTATCCAGTCTTAGGTAATGAGGGGTCAATGTTCAAATAATCCACATAGTTGCAAAGAGCATAGGTACTTTTACTGTTTGCATGTTGTAGATAATATTCAAAGAGAAACTATATGGATAATATAATGCACAGGCCTTTGTATTGTCCACTGTAGACTACAGTAACCCTGTCTTTGTTGGTCTGCCCGTTGTATCGCTGAACTCTGCAGCACTGTTGACATTTGGCAGAAGGTGATGGGATCACACTACTCCTTGGCTTAGAGAAATTCACTGGCTGCCTGTAAACTTTAGGCAGAAGTTTAAAATTCTTATATTTATTTTTAAGGTCTTAAAATTAAATGGACCTTCCTATTTGGCAGATCAGCTGTATCAGTATACTCCAAAGCGCAATCTGCATTCTACAGATAAATGTCTTCTAGAAATTCCTTCTACTCAAGTAGCATGACTACAGGAAACACTCGGTAAGACATTTATGATGGCTAGGCCTATCCTGTGGAATACTTTACCCGAGGTTTTGCTCGTTTGTGATAATATAGGAAGCTTCTTAAAGCACTTCTGTTTAAACAGGCTTTTTTACCTGGTATTTAAAGTATTCTGTTTGTTTAATTTTTTTAGGTTATCTTATTATTCTGATTTTATGATATTGTTTTAATTTTAGTATAATCTATTTATTTGTTGAATTTTTGTTATTTACTAAGGTATATTTATCTACTGACTTTTAATGGTGTTGTAATCTACCTAGCACTTTTTCTGTTCTAGACAGAATAGAAATTCTTTTAATCAAACAAACAAATAAATAAATAAATGCACTCATGTATGCACTTGATATTTCTCTTGGCACAATGGAGGGTGTGGAAGGAAGGGGTGCAAAATAGCGCACACTTTTGAAATTTCCTTGAACAAATCGTAACTCAGTCTAACATCTTTTCCTACTATTTACAAATCTTTCCATAAGAAACATTCCTTGCATTCTGGTGGATGCCTGGAATGCCCTTCTGGAGGAGATGGTGAAGATGAAAACAGTCAAAGAATTCAAATGGGCATGAGTTAAACACTGTGGATCTCTAAAGGCTAGAGGTCGGAAATGAGAAAAGCTTGCAGGGGGGTAACTTGCTGGTATGGCAGTTACTACCCTTAGCAGAAGGCCTGGGGATCTCTAAAATTAACCAATAAGCCTTGATGCTTTTAATGTAACTGCACCATTGCTCCCCACTTCGATGGCAGGAAAAAAGGGGAATTGGATTCAGACAACAAGCAAGAGGGCCCCCAACTTCTATGGTCTGGGGTACTGATATGAAGACATAAGGGAAAAAGCACAGGACTGCTTCTACAGCCAAGTCCATAAGCAAACACATCTAACAGCACTGTCTGAATTTTCCAGAAAGCTCATCACCCTGTAAAAAATGTTGCTAGCGGAAATTTTTTTGGGTTATGATAAGGCTTGGGGATAACTGCATGGAGCAGCAGTTGCTACCCTTAAGAGAAACATGGGAGTAACCTGCATAGAGTGGCAGCTAGTAGCTAATACCTTAAGAAGTTTGCTGGGCAGACTGGATGGACCATTTGGTCCTTTTCTGCCATCATTTCTATGTTTCTATGAAGAAGATGAAGTATATAAAATATACAGTGCATGCATGCATGCAGGATCAGTTATAGTTTAGAAATGGATATACTCCCTAGTCACAAAATAATATATTTTTTTAAATTAAATTTTACAAGTTTAAACAAAAATAAACAAAATTGTTAGGAAATGTACATCATTACAAAATCATTGGGGGTGTGCATGGAAATACTTAATTTGCTTCCTATTTTGTTTTTAATTTTGGGGGATTTTCTTTGCATTTTCAGTTTGGTTTATTAAATTTATATTTGCCACTAAATTCAAGCTCAAAGCTGCTTTAGAGCAATAAACATAGTCATATCAATATAGTAATACCAGAAACAATAAAATAATCTAAAATTAATAAAAGTCCCCACACCTAGAACAGATAAATCCCACTTCATAAATAACTAAGCCCACATACCATCTGATGATGACCAATGGTGCACAGGTTTACATCTCATCAGACATTAGAAATACTATTCTCTGTTTGGTATGCACAAATAGTTTGATATGGTTTGATATATAGCAGCCAAAAGGGAGAGAAGTCACATGAAGATCAAAGTCCTGGATTTCAAAAATGGTAAAATAGCAACGTACCTTCAGGAGGAGCTGGAAGGAGAAGGGAGAAGTGGAACAAGAGGACTATAATAAAGACAACAAACTTATGTATGAAAATTAAATACAAGTAAGAGGAAAAGTAAACTGATATGGTTCTCCAAGGAGGTGGCCGATAAATAAAAGGCAAAAAGATCAGCATTCAAAAAAATACAAAGGAGCTCAAAAAGAGAAACATAGTGATGATTATCCAGTGAAGCTGAAGGAGACAAGTAAAGAAATTAGAAGAGCGAAAGCTCAAGTGGAAGAAAATTCACGAAAGATGTAAAGTGAGGTGACAAAACATTTTTCAGATATATCTGAGAAAGGAGGAAGGTCAACTAACCGGGTAAAGTTAGCCAACTAATGCTGAATATTAGCGATGTGCAGGGAAAAAAAATTGTGTTTTTCGGATTGGTTTTTGGGAGCTTTTTTCCTCACAAATTTCAGTTTGTGGAACGTTTGATTCGTTTTGTGTGAAAAAAATGAATCAAATATAAAAAAAAATACAGCCAAAAAAGAAAATGGGGCCTCCCAAGGCCTCTCACCCACCTGGAAAAATGCTGGAGCCTGGATCCTCCCGGCCCCCACTTACCCAAACTGGAGGGGACACGCCGTCAAGGCCTCGCTCTTGCATAGGCCTCGGCGGCGCTAGATCAGCATGTCCTCAGCATTGGGCCTACTCAAGGCCGATGCCCGGACCCAAGCCAGATGCTGGGGCCCAGCCCAGAGGCTGGGTCCTGATACCTAGGCCTCAGCCTAGGCCAGAACACATACCCAGGACCAATGCCGCAGCCCAGCTCTGAGGCTGCATCCTATTGGCAGGGCCTTAGCCCAGTCCCAGACCCAATGCCAGGACCTGGCCTAGAAACCGTATTCCAATGCCTAGGCCAGAGCCCAGACCCAAGTCTGACACTGAGACCCAGCCTGGAGAACGAGTAGTAACTCCAGGACCTCGGCCCAGGTTCAGGCCTCAGAGCTCCAACGAAGTGGTCCTCTTCTGTCTTCTTTCTTTGTAAACTGACACCATGCACATTCACCCTAGCAGACAGTGCCATTTTGTTGTATGGAATCAGTTTACGTTCAAAAAAGACAGAAGAGGATTGCTTCGTCAGAGCTCCAAGGCCTGGGCCTGAGCCTGACCCTAGGCCAAGGCCCCAGTATTGTGCTTGGGTCCAGCCTGAGGCCCCAGCATCAGGAGCCAGCCTCTGGGAAGGCCCTGGTATTGGGCCTGGGTCCAGGTAGAGGCACAGGCTTCAGGACCTGGCCTCTGGGCTGGGCCATGACATCAGACCAGGGTCCGGTTCGAGGCCCCAGCATTGGAACCTGCTCCAAGGCTGGTCTGCACCTGGGCTCTGCCCAGGTATTGAGACCTGACCTGGCCATGGGATAACCTACGGATCAGGTAAGTAAGTGATTGTTCCAGGGGTGGGGGGAGCTCGGGTCTTGGCCAAGTCCCCAGCATGGGCTGGGAGGGAACTTCCCTAGCCCCTTGCCTAACCTTCCTTCGCCTTCCCCTCTCCTCTCCACCTCCTAAACCTAACCTACCTTTCCTCAATTTCTTTTATTTTATTATTTACTGCTCCTCGGGAGAGAGGTGTGAGGCCAAGTAAAAGCAGAGGGGAAAATAAACATCCTCTATTTTTCTGGATACACTCTTAGAGCATACACCTTTTCTATTTGTTATAATCCCAGCCATCAAATCTAGCCTACTCATCTCAGTGTCAATTCTTAGCAAGGGCACCACAGACCATAGTTTTTCCCAAAACTTTTTATGTTTGCATTCTTAGTTTTGCCACTAAGTTTCACTATTGTGTGATGACTGAGACTGCTTTTCTTCAGGGGCTGTGAGTGGTACCTCCACATCATTCTCAGCCCTAAGGAGAAGAAATTGCTCTAAGGAATCAAATCCAGTTTTTCTGCTTGACATGTGTTGTGCTAGAGGTGGACCCTTGGCCTGGTGCAGGATTGGTACAGCCCTCTGGACGGACCCAGAGAGCACCTGCCACCAGGAGGCTGAGCACACAAGGAGACAGAGGCTAGCTGGAGCTTTACTAATAACAGTTCAGGTTTTCCGCAGGTTGAGCCCTTGGGTACCCGGACCGTCTGGACTTAGGTGGGCCTCCAGTGGTCTCCCGGAGAGATATCGGAGAGGTGTGCCCACCACGAGCAAGGGTGCACGGCTGATGTGGAGCAAGTGGACTAGACCAGAACCAGATGCTCCAGAGACCTCAGGAAGGCAACAGTTCAGAGAGGTCCTCCGGATGAGGCAGGAAGTGCCTGCAGGTCCAGCCATGTGGAAGCTGCAGTTATTGTCTAAGTGCGTAGGCCCGAAGGTCACCGGGGGCCGGAAGAGAGTGTCCGAGTGAAGCGCAAGGGTCAATTCAGAATATCAGTCCAAGAGAGGTCAGCCAAAGCAGGGTTCAATACCAGAGTCAGTTTGTGAGTAGTTGTGGCGAGGGTCGGGTCCAGGCGGCAGACAGAAGAATGGTCAGGCAGGCAGTGGTCAGTTCCAGGCGGCAGGCAGAAGAATGGTCAGGCAGGCAGTGGTCAGTTCCAGGCGGCAGGCAGAAGAATGGTCAGGCAAGCAGAGGTCAGTACCAAGAAGTCAGTCTGGATAGGTACTACCTGAGAAGGACACGGAAACAGGAGACACTGGAACAGAGGATGCTGGAACAGGAGACAATTGGAACACGAAGGCAAACTCACTACACAAAGCTGTGTTGATCCGATTGCCAAGGCAGGGATCAGAAGTTTGAGCCCTGCCTTATATATGGAAGGGTGATGACATCATCAGGGCGCGCCTCCTGGAGGTTTCCCGCGCTGGGCAAGAATGATGAGGTTGGCCGCGCGCCTAGGGGCAGGGCCGAGCCGGCCGAGGACACGGAGCCCTGATGGGAGCTCCGCTGTAAGGCCTGTAGCGATGGGGGTGCCGAGGGAGGCCACAGTGAGTGACAGGGATGCCGGGGGTTAGCGGCAGCGGGTAAGCCTGCACTAGTGAATGGTAATGCCAAGTGAGCAAGCCCGGTCGCGGCACCCACGCGGCCGAGACGCACAACAACATGACCCACTAAACATCTCTTTATGCTGTATATCACTCTAGAAAAAAGGAAGGGGAAAAAATCCATAGCAAGATTATGGAAGCAAAAGGCTGTGCATTAGATACTGTGGGACTTTTGCCATGGAGTGCTAAATTTAAAAACAGAACAAAAGTTCAATCTTCTTTTTGGGAACACTACTTATGTCCAAAACTTAAATCTTGCTTATATTTCTTGACAACATTCTGGTCACTCCATCAAAAAAATTGATCAGATTTGTCTGATAAAATTTACTTCTAGTAATACCATGTCACCCCAGGTCATGCAATCCACTGGATTCCAGGAACTACACTCTCCTCTGTTTTAGTAGCAATTCCATTAATTTGTTCATAATGGAGGTCAGACTAACTGGCCTGTAGTTTGCAACACCTCCACTTTTATGAATAGGAAACACATCTGCCCCTGTGCAGTCCTCAGGAACGATTTCAGACTCTAAAGCATTGAAAAAGTCAGCCAGCAGAGCTGCCAGGACTTCTCCAACTTCCCTCAATACCCTCAGATGTATCCTATTGGGCCCCATCCCCTTATCTACTTTAAGTAGCTTCTCATGAACATACTATTCTGAAAATCAATTGAGGTTTACCTCACTGCTAATCTTATTGGTGCTCATTTTATGTGGCCCTGCTCCAGGCTCTTCCACAGTGAACACTGAACAGAAATATTTGTTAAGCAATTTTGCTTTTTCTTCACCACACTCTACATATTCCTCCCCTTCACCTCTGGGTCTCATGATGCTACTAAAAAATAGTCTTGTTCCCCAATTTTACTGTATTTTCTTTTTTTTCCTTCCATTTGAATTTTTGCATTCCAAACTACTTTGCAAGCTTCTTTTAGGAGCAAATTTTAAAAAGTGTTGCTAAAGTTAAAAAGCCCACATTCAAGAGTATATGGGCCATGCTTGAGCAACTCATACTTTAAAAGTCGCAAATTACGCATGTATATACACGTGCATGAGTTTAAAAAAGGGATGGAGTTAGGAAGTGTCATAGGCATTCTGAGGCAGGTCCAAGATTTACACATGTAAATCTGTATGTTAAATCCACTGGCTGTAACATGTGGTGGGCTGTTAGTCACATTTGCTCATGATGAGGTATAAGTCTGCATAAATCTCTGTTTAGGCCTAAAGTGACCTGGTGAGGGGTCTGGGTCAACTGGGAGGAGTGCAGGCTGAAGGACCAGAGGGGTCTGGATGACTTTGAAACAGATTGTGCAAGCTAGTGGACTAATTTATCAAACGAGGAATGTCCTTCATGTGAGCATGTTTTAAAATCTGCTTACCTTTGCACATTAAAGCCAACAAAGTCCTAAGGAAGATATGCAAAAGTATGTTTGCTTGAGTAACCATTTAAAATTAAGAGCACACATACATGTGGTAAGCGTATTTTAAAACATACGCACGCAACTGCACACAATTTCAAATTCCAGTGTATGGGCACCCACATGCTTGTTTTAAAATTGTTATCTTAGATTTTCTACTTTCTGCCTCTGGTAGGCGTAACTTGCGCACGCCAGCGGGCTGCTGGCGCGCCATCTCCTGACCCAGGGGCTGTTCCGGACGCCTCGGCCGCGCCCCCGGGCCGGCACCACGCCCCCCCGACGCCCCACAGAACGCCCCGAACGTCGCGCCGCCCACCCGACATGCCCCCGACACACATCCCTAGCGAAGCCCCGGGACTTACGTGCGTCCCAGGGCTTACGTGCGCCGCCGAGCCTATGCAAAATAGCCTCGGCGCACGCAGGGACATTTTAAAAGGGTTACACGCGTACCTTATACGCGTAACCCTTTTAAAATCTACCCCAGTGAGTCTATGCAGGCAGGAGCAAGACTAGTCAGACTGGAAAAAGGTTGGACAGGTGAAACAGTCTGGAGTAAGACTTGGACCAGAGTGCAGGCAAGGCTTGGTACTGGAGTTAGACACAGAACAAAGATTGGGGCTGCAATGCACAGAGACATGGCAAAGTAGTGAGCACAGCCAAAGAACAAAACCAGCAAGGCAGGGTACTGGGCAAGAATAAGGCAGGAGCATGGACAGGATATGAACAGGCAGAACTAGACATGGTGCGACAAGATCAGACAAGGACAAGACCAACAAAGCAGACTAGGGCAGCACAGAACAGTGAACATATAAACCCGAACGCAACAAGGCTGAAAGCCTATAGGCTAATAGGCTACAGGCCCAAAGGCCCCTAGGAGATATGAGAGGCCTAGATAGGCCATAAGGCAAGGTAAGGCCTTATGTAGACCACAGAGCAAGATACTAGGAGCAGTAATGCCCATAGCCCATAAGGCAAGTCAAAAAGTAAGAAGGCCTATGGCTACAAAGCAAGGCAAGGAGTAAGAAGGCCTGTAGGCCACAAGGCAAGGCAAGGAACAGAGGCCAGGTCAAAGAGCCATGAGAAGGCAAGGTTATACTGGTAAGGCTGGGTTACATAGTGCTAGAGTTGGGTGTGATTCAGCTAGTGAGGAGGACCTTGGCAAGGCTAGAAGCCAAGCTTGCTGAGGACTCCTGGTGGAGTAGAGGCTGCAAGACAAGATGAATTAGGAGGCAATTGAGGAGCTGTCTTGGTTAGCCCTGAACAGAGTTCACTGGAGGCCTCTGCAGGTGGGGAGGTATTATGGTAGTCAGAATCAGGGTACAATGAGACTGCACTGCAGACAAAATTGTCACAAATTTTTCAGTGAAAGAATTCAAAAGGACATGGGATAAATACTGTGGATCCCTAAAGACTAAAGGATGGAAATGAAGAAAGGAGTGCATGGAGTAACTTGATAGTGTGGCGGTTACAACCCTTAACCAATAAGCCCTGATACTGTTGATGTAACTCCATCAATGCTCTCTACTTCAACAGCAGGGGGAAAAGGGGAACTGGATTCGTACAGCAACCAAAGAGGGCACCAATTTTTATGGTCTGGGGAAATAAGTATAGGGGTAACTTGCTGATGCGGCAGTTACTACCCATAACCAATATGACTGATACTTTGATGAAACTTCATCATTGCTCTCTGCTTCAATGGCAAGGTATAAGGGGGAATTGGATTCAAACAGCAATCAATCAACGAGGGCCCTGACTTTTACTTTTAGTATCTGCTGCACCTTGTAGGGGTAACCTACAAGGTGCAGCAGATACTACCATAAGCTTACTGGGCAGACTGGATGGACCATTTGGACCTTTTCTGCCATCATTTCTATGTTTCTATGAGATCAGAGTGATGAGGGAAGAGGTGCAGATGAAAAAGAGCCCAGGACAGAGCCAACTGGTAGCAGAATAGTGGAGGTAGAACCACCAGAGGATACAGTATTTATTTATTTATAGACATTTGATAATCTGCCTTTCACCAAGAAAGGTCTCAAGGCAGATTACAACAAATTTAAGTCAGATAATTGCATCTGAAACAACTTTACAGTTGGAATCAAATTTACAGTTAGAATAGCACTGGGAATGCAGTGGTGTATAGCTTAAAGTCCTTAACTGGTAGTTTGGGCTGTTAAGTCAGGGGATTGAGGGTTTCTGTAGGGAAGATCTGCAGTGTTTTTTTTTTTCTGAAAGTGAAGTAACATGGCTCAAGTCATAGGGGTACTGGTATTTTGTTCCAAATTTTTGAATCATAACAGCTGAAAACACAAAGTCTTATACAGGACAATCTGGCAGAAGCCAGAGGAAGAAAAGATAGAAGAGCCATTTGGATGGACTGGAGTTTCTTTGTGGGCGTGTAGGAAGAGAAAAGTAGGGAGAAGTACTTGGGAGTCTGTTTGCTCATATACACTTTTAAAAGCGTGATAGGAAAGAGAGGAAGAAAATCTGGATACAGCATAGTTCCAAAATCCCATTGAATACAGTGTGTTAAGGTAAAGACTGTGATCTACATTGTGAAAAGCAATAGATAGGTCAAGGAGAATGAGGCTCAAATAAAGGTCCTTGGCCTTGCTCACAAAGAGGAATGGGTAAATCAAGAATAACCTGACTCACCCAATTCATCTCAGTTTTTTGGAACACTTAAGACCAAATCCTTGAAAGCATTAACACAATTAGTTAATGCATTCATAGTGAGCGGTTAGAAGTAACTGGTACAGCCAATGAAATATCATTAGCTAGATATGATAATTAATTAATCCCAGAGGAAGTGATAATATTTCCCAGAGCCTGCAAATACAAATTGGTGTTGCTGAAAAAGAGCCTATGAGGAACTGTGTCAAAGGCCTTGCTAAAATCCAAGTACAGTACATCTAGCTCTCTCTCCTGACCTAACCTTCTGTTCTCCTTGTCAAAAGAAATGGATTAGAGTCCTCTGGCAAGACATACCTCTGGTAAACAGCATGCAACTCAAATCCTGTAATCTACTGGAGTCTAAAAAGTGTGTTTTAGCACTGATTCCATTAATTTACTCACTACCGAGGTTAGACATTTCAGCTTTCACGTTTGTGAGAAGGAACCACATTTGCTTGTCTGCAGTCCTTTGGAGCCCCTCCCTACTCTAAAGAAGCATTGAAAAAGGTTAGCCAGCAGACCTGCCAGCACTTCCCTAATTCCCCTTAATATCCTAAAATCTATCCAATCTGGCTCTATTGTTCCATCTAATTTTAGTTTTACTAGCTTCTCAACATTAATCTTCTAAAAATTGTTTGATTCCTACCTGACTTTCCGTTCCTATTTGTCGCAGTTATCTGTGGTCCTACCCATGCTTTTCCTAAGTTGATCATTTAGTACATGAATGTGCAAACAGGCTGCAAACAGAATGGTTTTTAAAAGAGATTTACAATAATAAAATGGATAATGATCTTGCGGAGGTGGACCCCTGGCCCGAGGTGGTGTTGGTACCGTCCCACTGTCGGGAAGCAAGGCCAAGCGGGAAGCGGAAACCGACTGGAGCTTCGCCACTACCAGCCCTCTTTCCCCTGCAGGTTGAGCCCTTGGGTACCGAGGCCGGCTGTACTTAGGTGGGCCTCCGCGTGATTGATCCCGATAGAGGCATCCAGAGAGCAGAGTGCCGGAAGGCAGCGGAGTCGGAGGGTCCCAGCAAGGCAAGACGAGAGCCAAGGTCGAGTCCAGGCAGAGGGTCGAAGGCAGGCGGATAGAGACGAGGTCAGGTTCAGGCTGAGTGGTCGAAGGCAGGTGGCTATAGGCAAGATCAGGTCCAGGCAAGAGGTTGGAGGCAGTCAGCTATAGGCGAGGCCAGGCTGAAGTACAGGTCAAGCCAAGGAAGTCCGTCCAAAGGTAGGGCAGGAACTGGAACAGGTACAGGATCAGGAACTGGAAATGGAACAGGTATTGGAACAGGAATTGGATCAGTAACAAAGTGCACAGCAGAGAAGTGTGGAGACCTGTTGCAAGGCAAGCTCTGAGCGTCTGAGCCTGCCTTATATAGTGGAGCTGGTTGATGTCATCACCTGGGGCCACGGGAGGCTTTCCTGCTGCAGCCCCTTTAAATCCCGGGGAGACACAACTGCACGCCTAAGCCCAACAGGCTGGAGAGCAGGAGGTGGCGGCGTCTCCCCGAGCCACACGCTGAGAGGCCTGGTTGGCCCCGGAGGCACTCGCGGCAGTACAGGAGGATCCTGGGAGCACGGAGGGAGCATGGGCACGGAGGCGACAGCCCACCACCACCAAGGAGGTCGGGCTAGCTCCAGAGGCCCAGTGTCGGGGGTAAGTGAACTTGGCTGCGGGCTTGCTACGGCCAGGGAGCGCAACAAATGATGCACGAAGAACACATTTCAGGCAAGGGTCAAATGAAGCTGGTATATATATATATAATTGAACCACTGACTACGGACAACGTGGGCTATTCCAAACATCTACCACCCTTTCCATGAAGAAATATTTTCTCCTATTGTTCCTGAATCTCCCTTCCTGAAGCATCGTATTGTGTCAGGTCCTTTGTTTTGGCTTGATCACTCATTCATATTTTAGAACAATTCAAACAATACATATTCATTATAATAACTGCTTCATTAATTTAAACTACTTGTCCAGTTTGTTGTGACCTCCACTCAAAATTTAGGTTACCATAAAATAAGTAACCCTCTTCTGATTTGAGGTCCCTAATAAAGAAGTCACACAGTCCCAGGGTCACACTCACTGTCCCAGACCGCTCAATCTTCTCACCATTTTCTTTGTAATAGTAAGCCAGGGTCCAACCAGTGGGAAGGAGGAGTAGCCTCCAGGGACCTAGGCTCCTAGGGGAGAAAACTCAACACAATATCTCTAAACTTCTAATCATTCCTTCAGCAGTACTCACTCTTGTAGGTCTCTTCACCAGTTCTCAAGCAAAAGGTAACAAAACAGGAAGTAGATTGGGAATGTAGTTCAAAAGTAAAATGTTTACTGTAACTTAAAAATTAAATCCATGCAAGAATGGCAAAAATCGTCATCAGGCACAAAAGAATGATAACTCAGTATTACAGTCTTCTTATCCATTTCCAAACTTGAATCAGTGTCCAAAGTCCTTTCCTAGAATTAGAAAAGAAAAACTCACTTCTCCAAAAGAATAGGCAGGGAGATGATGGTGGAAAAAATATCTTCCGCCTTTTCAAGATGAAACAAAACTTCTCAAAACTCCACAAAACCCACTTTGACTGAACAGAGGGCAATGCAGTACCTTGGATCCTGATGACTCAGATTTTACTGAGCACAGGAGCGGAAATCTAGTCCACTCAGACAGAGGACTGAGCTGAAAGCTGGTCCAAAAATAGCTAATTCTTTAAAATAAAAAATCCTCTCCGTTCTTCTTTTCTCTCACAAGACAGAACTTTCTAGATCTGTGAAGATTCTAGCTGGGCTTCTGTGCTTGAATAATCCCACTGTTACAGGCTGTGGGACCTACAGGGATCCATAAAAAATTCCACTTCTCTCCAAATCAAAATCTAATTCCAACCAAAGAAAATCTCCAACCATGCCTAGAGCATGCTCAACTCAAATGTATATAGGGAAGCACTAGCCAATCTACAAACAGGGGGAATAACCTACTGGAGAGGATCTAAAAATGCAAAAACCTCCCAGCAGATGAAAACCAAGAAAATGCTTGGTAAGAGAGTAAAGCCATTGTTACACATAGATAAATCTTCTGCAAAGAATCAAACCTAAAAGTATCATATAATTGCATTTTTTTAATGGGATATTAATATTATGTTTTATAAGGTTCCTGTAATTGAATTAGAAGGTGCAGTATATAGATAACGGAGACAGAATATTAAGCAAAGCTGAATCATTCCACCCTGGATCCAAATCCCGAACAGAACCACTATACATGTAACTAAGGAAAACACCAGGCTAGATAAGCACATTATAAAACTCTTGAAGGATTTTTAATTGTGTTTCATTAAATTACTTCCGTTTTTTGAGTTTGTGTATATGTGGGGGGAGGGAGTAAAGGCAGCTTCTTCATACTTTTTTATATTTCCAGTTTAATTGGAAACAGACTGGAATCCAACTCCATGAGCCTTCACTTGCAGCTACCAGAATATTTTACTCCTACTTTTATAACCTTCTCTCTCCCTTTAGACCAGCCATCACAGCAATTGATCTCTAAACAGCAATGCTCTCTTCAAAGAATGCAATGCGGGTCCTTAATTCACTCAATATTTAAATACTGGTGAGGGTCAATTTTCAAAGGATTTAGACTCCTAACTTTTAACATTAGACATCTAAATTGGCCCTTTTGAATTTTTACTAGGGTTAACTTCCTAAATTTAGACTCCTAGTTTTACCTGGAATCTATAAAATGGGTGGCTTCAGAGGCAGAGTCAGGGTGGGGAGACAAAATTAAAGAGCTTAACACTGATTTTCAGAACTAGGCACTTAATTTAGGTATAAATAGCAGCCCTAAATTGAGAAGCCTAATTTTAAGGCTCCTAAATTTATGGGAAATTTTTGTTGAAAATTTAGGGCTTAAACTCACCTGAAAATAGATTCCTAACTTAGGAACCTAACTTAGCTAAGGTTTTTTTTTTTTTTAATATTGGCCCCCTTGGAGCCCAATTTTCAAAAGACTGTGTTAGCCACTAAATGCATGCATAAGTGGGTCCATGGAGATTTATGCTAGTATTTATAAACATGTGGTTGGAGCTGCACAATTTATAAAATACCACTTATTTCTGCCCCAAAATGTACACACATATGTTTCAGTATGTGTTATATTCATAATGCAGAAAAATGCATATGTTCTCTACACATTTTGGGGTAGATTTTTAAAAAATGCGCGTTCGCGTACTTTTGTTGGCGCATCAGTCGCAAACAAAAGTACGCTGGATTTTAGTAGATACGCGCGTAGCCGCGCGTATCTGCTAAAATCCAGGATCGGCGCGCGCAAGGCTGCCGATTTTGGGCAGCCGGCGCGCGCCGAGCCGCACAGCCTGCCTCCGTTCCCTCCGCGGCCGCTCCGAAATCGGAGCGGCCTCGGAGGGAACTCTCTTTCGCCCTCCCCTCACCTTCCCCTCCCTTCCTCTACCTAACCCACCCTCCCGGCCCTATCTAAACCCCCCCTCTACCTTTGTCCAGGGATTTACGTCTCCCTCTGGGAGGCGTAAATCCACGCGCGCCAGCGGGCCGCTGGGGCACCGAGACACAACCCGGGGGCGGTTCCGGAGGGCGTGGACACGCCCCCGGACCGCCCCGGGCCGAAACCACGCCCCCGACAGAAAACCCCGGGACTTACGCGAGTCCCGGGGCTCTGCACGCGCCGGCAGGCCTATGGAAAATAGGCGCGCCGGCGCGCAAGGCCCTGCTCGCGTAAATCCGGGCGGATTTACGCAAGCAGCGCTTTTAAAATCCGCCCCTTTATATGTATATAATTTATGCATATAATAATTATAAAATGTGCGCATAAGAACATAACTGCTATGCTTGGTATGACCAAGGGTCCATCAAGCCCAATATACTGTTTCCAACAGAGGCCAATTGACATAACCTTGAGTTAAATGTGGAGGCATGTATTTTGTAAAGAATGCATACTCCACTTCTGAAAATACATACTTGTGCATGTACTTGCAATCAACAGTTCATTAACACCTCCACCAGCTTACCTTGACCCTCCTCTTCACTTTAACCTTAACTCTCCACTTAACCTAGACCTTTCACTTAAAAAACTTCAGGCAAAAGAAAAGTGCAATTTCACTTCCACAATTTAATTAGCAGGTGTAAAAGTGAACAAACAAGTTTGGTAATACATGCATCCATACCACTTATAAAATGGCAGCTTGTGTGCGTACTTCCAAACCCTACCTCAGAATGCCTCAAATCAGCCTTTTTTCTCCCTGTTAACATTTATGCATGTACTTTCAATGTTTGCAAAGAAGCATATATATAAAAAATGTACACACTCACACATGTATATTCATATTTTACATGTGACCAACACCAGTCCCATCACCAGTAATACCTTGGTGAGCCCTTGGTTTTAGCTAGAGAGCGTAGGGTAGAGTGGGGGAGATTCCATTCAAATCCAGCTCCTCCCTTTGAGGGGTCTGGAATGGCCGTCCCCCTGAGAGTCTATTTAGGAGTTTTCCACAGTGAGCTCAGGAGGCAGTCCCTTTGGTTTATCAGAGAGTTCAGAGGTATAAGAGAAGTTTAGCTTTTGTTGTTTTTCCTGGCCAATCAGTAAAAGCAGACTAGCCCAGCCTGTGGCTCCTATCAGGGTTTCTTTTTCCAATCTACAACCTGGCTGGTTAAGATTCTCTCTGAGTCTAATTTTAGGGATTTTGAGATTTTTATTAAAGTGCCTTACTGGACACCTGGGCCTGTTTTGCCCACAAGGATTGGGGAAACCTTTGAGTGGGCCGCCATGGGATAGGGACAATACACCCCTGAAGTGTGGTGACCTGCTATGAGGAGGGGACTCCGCTGTTTAAATTCTGTTCCTTTTTGGAGAAAGAACATTTTTGTTTGAAACTGCTTGTTTCAAAGGGGATCCTCAATCATCAAGGATCCTGGGAGAGAATACTAAAGGGGATGTGTAAAATAAAAAAAGATCCAGAAGATCTGCAAACCTGAGTAAAGGAAAGGAAAACAATATCATTGGGGACATTCATCCGATGATCACCACTTTGGGGAGAGAGAGAGAAGATTTACTCTCTGTGCCATAGATTCTGTAACATTTTTGTTGGTATGGAAGGGGCTTTTGCCCAGCTTAAAAGACTCTGCCCATCTGGGAGCTTCAGTTCATCTTAACCCAAGAGAGTGGCTGTTTTTCCTTGTCCTGACACAAGTGAGTCCTGCACAGATAGAGACTGTAATAACTGGAGAAGAGAATCCTGTGGTGCTGCAGTTTACGTTTTGTGCCATTCATCATCAGTGTTAACTGTAAAGTCTTATTTTGGACACTACCAAAGTGACTCCAGTGAATTCATTTTGTACTCACTGCACTCACATCAGGGACAACCATCCCAGTGGAACTATGCACACCAGGAATGTGTAAACAAGTACTCCCTGTCACATTAGGCCCTGGAAGTTTACCGCTCCCACTCCACCTACAAAGGATCCAGCCTTGGGAGAAAAAGCAAGTGTTAAAAAGCTAGCCAGTGACAGGGTTCAGGTCCGAAGAGCAATAAATAAGCTTGAGTACCCACCCGTGCTGGACAGGCACACCGGGGTGGGGTTATACATGCACAACCCTTGTTTAACTCTTTGAAAATCAGACTCAATATAGGGATTTTGTTGGAAATAAAACTTAAGATTTTTACAAACTTGTATGTCCTGTTTCATTTCATCTTTCAAAATGAAATGAAAAGAAAAACCCCCCAAAATATTTTTCTCATTTTATTTTTTAAAAATTCCTCCAAGGTCCTCCACATACAGCAGGAGTGGCCAACCGGCATCTTGTGAGCTGTATGCTGCTCTTTGAAGCACAAACTGCAGCTTGCAAGAGAAATATGCCCTTTACATCCGACTGTCTCCTCTACCTATTGTATACTGCAATTCTCCCCTTTCTTAGAAGTTTGTGGGTGTAAGTTGTAAGTTTACGACTTTTACCCATAAACTGAGAATGGGGAGGATTGCAATGTGCTTTCATGTCTGCATCTCCACCCAAGTGATGGCCACCAGCAGAACCCATCCCACGGTGGCTGAAGATGAGATCAAGTGGGGCAGCAGCATAGCCCATCCTGTGGTGACCAAGGAAGAAACTCAGGCTGCCGCGCAGGTCATCCCATAGCAAGATAAACCCAGGCCATGAGAAGCAAAGGCCTCCATGAGGCTCATGCCATGGTAACCAAAGAATAAGGCCAACAGGCCTACATGGAGTCCATCCCATGTCAATGAAATAAGAATCCCAACAAGCCACCATGGAGTCTATCTCACAGTGGCCAAAGAAGAATCCTAACAGGCTGCTACAGACAAGGAATGGTAGGCACAGCAGAACCCATCCCATGGCTACTGAAGACGAGGTCCTGAGAGAGTATATTTGAGCGAATGAGAGAGAGCCTGTGTTTGAGAGTGCATGCGTCTATGCATGTACGTGTGTGTGTATATAAGAAAGGGAGAGAGCCCATTTGTGTGTGTGAGAGAGGGGGAGTATGTGTGAGAGCAAGTGTGTGAGAGAGCATGTGAGGGACTGTTTGAGAGAATGAACATGTATATGAATGCATGTGTGAGAAAGAGAGAAGGGGGATAAAGTTTGTGAGGCACTCTCCCCCCAATCCACAACAATTTCAGGGTGACAAGAAATCAAATGATCCCAGGTATGGAGAACAGGAACATTTTTAATCCTTATTAGTTTTAATTTTGGGTTGTTATTTGATGTGTCTGCTGTTTTGAAATGTTGTGATTCTGTTATAGACCACGGGATTTGTAGACCCTTGGGCCAAAGTGGAGTGGAGGCCACCTGAGGGGCTGAGCCCCGCAGGACCCCACCATCGGCAGGCGGGACTGGTTGATAGAGGCAAGGTCATGTGTGGCGATGGTCGAAGGCAGGAATGAGTTGTAGCGTGGTCAGGCATAGCAGCGGTTGGAGACAGGAGACAAATATGGTATGGTCAGGCTTAGCAGTGGTCGAGGGCAAGAGGCAATTGTGGCATGGTCAGGTGTAGAAGTGGTCGAAGATAAGAGGCAATCGTGGCATGGTCAAGCGTAGCAAAAGTCAGAGGTCGGAGATGGTCGAGACGTGGTCAGGCGTAGCAATAGTCAGAGGTAGGAGACAGTCGAGACGTGGTCAGGCGTAGCAATGGTTGGAGGTCAGAGATGGTCAAGACGTGGTCAGGCATAGTAGAGAGCAGAGAAGCCGTGGGAGCAACTAACCCACAAAGAGAGAGGACAAGTTGCTAAGGCGAGTCCTGACAGTCAGGACTCGCCTAATATAGTCCCTAGGAGATGATATCATGAGGAGGGGCTGGCAGCCCTGGCGTGCCACGGGCCCTTTAAGAAAAGAAGAGGGGTGTATGCGTGCGCCTGGAGGCCTGATAGGAGGGAATCGATGGTGGCGGCATCTCTGCCATGAGGAGAGGCCTCCCAAAGACAGGCAGTGCCGGAGGGGAGAGGATAGCACCAGGAACACTACCCGCACCCTGCCCTGGAGCCAAGCAGCGTCCCCAGTGGGGAGGAGCGGGAGGTGAGAGAGGCCGGTCGCGAGTCCAAATATTTTATTGGTGATTACCTTCTCCATCGCAATTATATCTTTTTTGAGATGCAGCGACCAGAATTGTACACAGTATTCAAGGTGTGGTCTCACCATGGAGTGATACAGAGGCATTATGACATTTTCCGTTTTATTCACCATTCCCTTTCTAATAATTCCCAACATTCTGTTTGCTTTTTTGACTGCCACAGCACACTGAACCGACGATTTCAATGTGTTATCCACTATCTCTTTCTTGGGTTGTAGCACCTAATGTGGAACCCAACATTGTGTAATTATAACATGGGTTATTTTTCCCTATATGCATCACCTTGCACTTATCCACATTAAACTTCATCTGCCATTTGGATGCCCAATCTTCCAGTCTCAAAGGTCTTCCTGCAATTTATCACAATCTGGATATATCCAGTGAAGATGACCTTCCCCAAGGGAGCAGGGTGAAATATAGCTTTCACGCACCTCAACCAACCAGGCCTGTCGTAGGTGCTTGCCACATCCAGGGGGGTGAATGGGCTCATTGGTCTTCAGTCAAGTTCCAAAAGGTTTCAGGCCAAAAGGATATCCTTATTGTAACTAAATATCTATAATCCACTGGCAGGTTGTGGGAGGAAGACCTCACCAGGGAGGGAAAAAATCTACATCTTATCTCTCCAGTGTTTGCTCTACACTGACTGTAGCCAACCAATCCCAGTTCTCCTAGGTAGGAGGAGGACAAGAGGGAATGGATAGCTCAAGATGATTAAGAAAAGGGAAATGGAACTAAGACATACAGTGAAAGCCTGGGGGGGTGGGGGGGTGTCATAGGAGCATTGGGGCCCTGTCAGATCATTTGTTCCTTTATAAAGAGGTTAAGAGCACAGAGGGAGAAAAGGGGCCATGCAGCCCTGGGACCATATTTTTAACAATTTTTAAAGATCAGAGAAGGAAAGGCATTAGCCTGCTCAGAGGGATATTTTCCCATTTTGCAATTCATAAACAAAGGGAGAGAGGGATGGGCTCAGGCTGGCCAGGACGACCACTTTTACTTTTTTATTTTTTTTACAATATAAAGACACAAAGGGAGAGAAAGAAAAGATTAGTCTGTGTGTTGGCTGTAGGGAGATATCTCATGTTTTACCACTGAATCACCGTAATTGAATCATGAGCCAAAGAAATATGCAGACAATACTGGCAGGTCCCAAAAGCTGTCGTAGCAAGAGAAAGAATTTACCCAGGTGTAATTTAAAACAACATTGTCTCAGTAGAAACAAGAGGACTTGCCTTGATACACTGAAGGATATCTCATCAAGATGTGCCTATTTGCATGTTCCTGTGTCAATAGGAGCAAAGCAGTCAGAGAGACAACAACTTAAGCTCATAAGCAGGAGTCAAGGATGAACCAAGGTGAGTCCATAGGTCAGAAAGACCCCCACTCTTGGGGGGGGGGGAGTTAGATATGGAGAAAAATGCTGACACTGGCAGACAGCTTGGCATACAGATGTGGCAATTCTCCCCCCAATGAAATGGGGAAGAAGACCTGCAACATGGCAGGACCCCCCCCCGAAGTAATGGAGAGGGTAGAAAAGACCTGCAAAGTGGCAAAAGACCCTCTAACCACCATGTTGTATGCATAAGATTATGCATATTCATCAGCTGGGAAGAATAAGACAGGGGGGCAAAGAAGAAAAAGTAAGTTAAGAAAAAAACCCTGAGGAGGAACCCTGAGGGACACCCTGCAAGCGATGGACCCCCTGAAGGCTAAGAAAGTGAGAACCTGTGGAGAAGCATCCCTGCAAGTGAAAGGATAACCAGAAGCAGACCAGTACTCCCTGCTATTGAGAGGAAGAAGAACAGGTTTGGCTAAAAGATGGGGGCAGGAGTCTGGAGAGAGGAGACCCCTGCTCCAGCGCGGACAGTGATACAGGGTCTGAAATAGTGAAGGGCGAGATCCAGCCCCAGACAGCCTGACAAGTATCAGCCCACTAGGCCAGTACCAAGCCCAAGAAGAAGCCTCTCCCCTGCCCACATTCTCCAGCTCTTCAGCCGGAGCCTACTTCAGAGGTGAACAAGAGGGATCATCGCCTGAAGTTGGAATCAGGGGTAAGTAAGTTAGCCTTGTGTTAATATATTAAGCAGGTTAAGGTTAATGGCATGTCTTTACCACATACAGAACTTTCTTTAGGAAAACCGCTGCTTAGTGGCCAGGATGTTAAAGACAGAAATT
Organism: Rhinatrema bivittatum; assembly: GCF_901001135.1. Classification (NCBI taxonomy): domain Eukaryota; kingdom Metazoa; phylum Chordata; class Amphibia; order Gymnophiona; family Rhinatrematidae; genus Rhinatrema; species Rhinatrema bivittatum. The sequence continues at coordinate 94,407,988 of NC_042616.1, read as the reverse complement.
GCTATTTTCTAAATGCTATATCATACCAAATCTGATAAATAAAAGTATTTTTCTGGGGAGAATACGCATACTTTTTTCCTGACTTAGGATCGCAAGTAAGGTTGGAGGGCAATTGGAAATGTCCTGTAGCGGACAGGTCTCTGCACCCCTAAACTTGCTTACATGACAGTGCATTTCTTTCAAGTTAAAGGATTCCATGCCTATAAAAAGCAGACAGAGCAGAAAGATTCCAAATTATCCCTGTCAATTGATAAGCAGGTTAATACAAACAAAAAACAAACTTGAAATGTCTGTATACAAATGCTAGAAGTCTAAAAAATAAGATGGGAGCATTAGAAAGAATAGCACTGAATGAAGAGAAAGAGATAATTGGCATCTCAGAGCAGGGCCAGTGCATCCCATTAGGTGAACTAGGCAGTCACCTAGGGCTCCAACTATTAGGGGGCGGTGAAGAGCAACCATGTGTGTCTGCAAGTGGAACCTATCCCGCTCATGGCCAAGAGGAGTAGAGACTCGGCAGGCCGTGTGCGGCTCCCATCCTGCTCGCTGCCCAGAGAAGCACAGAATAGACTGAATGCGAACAGTGCTCATCTTTCTCATGTCTGAGAAAAGCAAACACTCAGCAGGCCATGAGCGGCATCTCAGTGAATGAGGTTGGGATCGGAGTGGGGAAGGAGGGAGGGGGTGGGCGCAAGGCAGAAGGTTTGCCTAGGATGCCTAACACCCTTCTACCAGCCCTGTGTCAGAGACCTGGTGGAAGGAAGATAACCAAAGGGACATTGTGATACCAGGGCACTGTGGATCAATTGTGCTCAAAGCTGATATTTTGCATGGTCACATAGGTGGTTTGAGGGTGTCAGGCTAAAAGGGGTTCCCTTTAAGAATTAATACAGCTCTTGTGTTGGATTCCACAGGAAATTCACAATGTGACAAAATAATTTTAAAAGAAAAGAAAAATAAATATGAACTATTGAAATTTTAAAAATGATTTTTATTTAAGAGAACTGAACTGGCACCATAAGCAAGTTTCTGCCTTCATATTAATAATGTTATATAATCATGACATAACTAATCATCAACAATGACAAATGCATCATGAATTTTCAGTGTCATAAACTAGTATCTAACTGTAATACTTTCATAGAAATACATCTACTATGAGATGAGAACAGACACAAACATGAGAGGGTATGAGCATCTATAAAAAATTAAAGAAGATATGAGAATGTATGAGAACTTAATAGAATCGGCTCCCAATGAAGAAAGTTTTTATAAGATAAGTATACTTCAGGTATTATTTTACCTTTATTAGTATTTTCTATAGTAGTTTAAAATTTCAACTTAGAACTGATTCTCATGTTAACTTCTCTTTTTCAGGAGCAAAGAAGATTTCATTTTTATAAAACCATGGATTCAGGTTTATTATATCTTTAAATGTGTGTCTAGTGTAATAAATTCAGTCTTTTTGTTGGTGTACTAACAGAGTCATTCATCAAAATGCATTACGGTGTTAATGCACGCAATAATAATTCTAGCACGAATACAAATTTTGGGAAGGGGTGGGATTTATGGAAATGAGGGGCATTATCACACCATATGTTATGCTATTGCACAGAAATGCCTACTCCTTTTTTCCTGGCATTAAGCTGAATGTTTTATGGAGAGAGAGAGAGAGAGAGATTATAAGACCCTCATAGTGGTCAAGTATTTATATCTTTATAGGAAGGCCAGCTAATAGCTCGAGGTGTTTTTGGTGGTTTAGGGGCTAGTTTTACATGCAGAGTGAGATGTACAAACAGCACAGTACACCTTGGTGAAGTTTTGACATCATTTGGAGTGAGGAAAGACTCACAAAGATGACATTTCTACTATGTTCTCTTGCCCTAGCTTGATGGTACCTTCTCTCTCTTTCAGTCTCTCTCTCTCTCCTATATCACAGGGTGTGAAACGTTTACCATACTACTGATGCAAAGTGCTATGTAACTGCATGGTATGGTAATTCTAAAATTTCCATAAATACACCCCTTTTTCTAAGCGCATTATTATATGGGTTATTATAGCATTTTAATGAATCTAGGGGTTAGCTTGTAACCACTGCAGCAGCTGCTAGGGGGCACTAACTTTAAAATGTTAGAACGCAGTAAAATCAGGGTCCCCGAAAAAAAAAAGATCAAACCGTAGGAAAAACATCTCTCATGCATACATTCATTCGCATTCACTCTAGTTTTTTTAGGCAAATATTATAAATAAAACAATGTTAAAATTCCTATTCAAAAGCTTTAACAACCTATAAAAAGTAGGGATGTACATTTGTTTTGGACAAATTAGACAATTTCAATGAAATATTCTAAATCGTCCTGATTCGAAGGACCCGAAAAACGATTGCAATTTTTCCAAAATTTCGGAAACATTCATTTTTAGGGTTAGTGTGTGCTAACTTTAAAATGTTAGAGCGCAGTAACCCAAAAATCAGGGTCCCCGAAAAAAAAAAGATCAAACCGTAGGAAAAACAAAATGTCCCATGGCCGGCCGAAAACGAAGCTTGAACCGAATGTCCTTACCGAGGCACATCTCTAATAAAAAGCACATTTTACAAACAGAGCTTATCAGGTTTTGTTATTGAACTTAATCTCACCATCTATCAGCAATTTTTCCTTTAATGCTGCATAGGTCTTTAATAGCTGGATTATATTTTTTCAGCTTCCCCTTTCCCTTATCTACAGGAGAAGGCCAGCTTTGGGATTAGCTCAATTCTATTTATCCTTTATCAACAGGAGGTAACCTTAATTATAAGGGCTTAGCTCTTTAAAGCATATATTTAATATTATTTTAACTAATAAATATTTACTTGCTTTCCATTTCACTTGCATTCCTATAAATGCTAGGGATGTGAATCGTGTCCTCGATCGTCTTAACGATCGATTTCGGCTGGGAGGGGGAGGGAATCGTATTGTTGCCGTTTGGGGGGGTAAAATATCGTGAAAAATCGTGAAAAATCGTGAAAAATCGAAAAATCGCAAAACCGGCACATTAAAACCCCCTAAAACCCACCCCCGACCCTTTAAATTAAATCCCCCACCCTCCCGAACCCCCCCCAAATGAGTTAAATAACCTGCGGGTCCAGCGGCGGTCCGGAACGGCAGCGGTCCGGAACGGGCTCCTGCTCCTCAATCTTGTTGTCTTCAGCCGGCGCCATTTTTCAAAATGGCGGCGAAAAATGGCGGCGGCCATAGACGAACACGATTGGACGGCAGGAGGTCCTTCCGGACCCCCGCTGGACTTTTGGCAAGTCTCGTGGGGGTCAGGAGGCCCCCCACAAGCTGGCCAAAAGTTCCTGGAGGTCCAGCGGGGGTCAGGGAGCGATTTCCCGCCGCGAATCGTTTTCGTACGGAAAATGGCGCCGGCCATACGCGCCATTTTCCATACGAAAACGATTCGCGGCGGGAAATCGCTCCCTGACCCCCGCTGGACCTCCAGGAACTTTTGGCCAGCTTGTGGGGGGCCTCCTGACCCCCACGAGACTTGCCAAAAGTCCAGCGGGGGTCCGGAAGGACCTCCTGCCGTCCAATCGTGTTCGTCTATGGCCGCCGCCATTTTTCGCCGCCATTTTGGAAAATGGCGCCGGCTGAAGACAACAAGATTGAGGAGCAGGAGCCCGTTCCGGACCGCTGCCGTTCCGGACCGCCGCTGGACCCGCAGGTTATTTAACTCATTTGGGGGGGGTTCGGGAGGGTGGGGGATTTAATTTAAAGGGTCGGGGTGGGTTTTAGGGGGTTTTAGTGTGCCGGCTCACGATTCTAACGATTTATAACGATAAATCGTTAGAATCTCTATTGTATTGTGTTCCATAACGGTTTAAGACGATATTAAAATTATCGGACGATAATTTTAATCGTCCTAAAACGATTCACATCCCTAATAAATGCCAATAAAATTCTGCTATTTGGTAGTCAATTACAATTACCATTATTCTCCTTACCTTTCATTTTTAAAGGCTGTGATGTCACTAATTTGATGAAGTCACTAAAAATAGTGCTAAACCTATTGAGATAAGGTATATAAGATCTTAATTTGTACTAAAAAATCCTCTGGTACACATAATTGTGATAAAATGGAATTTTAGAGGCCATCAGACTCTTTCTAAACAGAATTCAATTTAAAAACAGTTTGGTACTTTGTCTGAAAACTAATGTTAATCCTCAAACCTGTTCACCTCCCACTTAGTGTAAAAATCTGGTATCCATGGAGTTACTATAGCAACTCCTTGGTGATGGCTTCAGTATGTTTAGATGAAACCAGTTTTTTCAAGTAAAGGAACTTGTTTTTACCTCAACCCCCATTAACATCAATGAGAAAAGAAAAACCCATTGAAAATAATAGAAATGTATTTCCTCATATAAAATCCAAAATAAAATATCCAAATGTCCAAAAACACCTTGATCACATCCCTAGTTCTGTCACACTCTCACACTGTCAAATTCTGTCAAAAAAAAGGTTCAATATAGCTAATCTCAGAGCTATTTAATGTAATAGTTCAAAATGTGTAACACTTTTCATCAAACTAATAGTTATTCTACACTTTATTGCCCTCCTTCTGGTGACCAAACTAACATACACCAGTTTGTAAGAAGTTTTAGACTATTTTTGAGTCCCTAGAGGTCTCAGGGCTGGATTTTCTATCTTCGCACTCCTTTCTGAATCGCGCGGTAATGGGGGGCGGGCCTGCGAAAGCCGGCAGCGATCACATCACCGCGGTGTAATCGCTGCCGGCTTTCGCACCAAATAGCACCATCGTAAAAGGTGATGCTATTGGGCTGCTACTGGCAGCGATAAGGGGTCTTACCTTATCGCCGCCAGCGAAGTTTTCGCAGCGTCCGCCCAGACGCCGCTCCGACTCCTCCTCTTCCAGTGCCGCCGCCGCCCCGATCTAGCTATCGCACACGAAAAGAGACTTTTCACGTGCGATAGGGTTAGAAAATAACTCCTTCGGTATCCAACTGGACAAATAACTCTTAAATTAACTATGTCAGATCTCAAATTTCAGTCCTGGTCATGTAACTGAATCTCCCTCAGGTGACCACTACTGGCAAAATTTAAACTTTATTACTTTGGAGAAAGTTATGTTAACTTTATTAGTGCGTGGGTTCACCATGGTGCTTCCCAGGTGTTTAAATAACAGTGGCAGCCTCTGCCCTGCTTTGCCATCAAAATTGCCAAATTGTAAAATCAAAAAATTGTCTAAAACGTTTGGCTTTTATTGTAAAAACGACTGCAGGCAGTTTCTTAGGCCCCCTGCTCTTTTGCTTCACCAGTGCACCGGGAGCTTCCCCAGGGCTCTCAGCACCATATGCTGCCCCCTTATATTTTATATGCAGCAGCAGATTTCCCAGGGCTGCCGCTGCTATTTTGGCCATGCACGCTATAGCGTGCCTTTTTAATAATTAATTTAAACATTTTAGCAGGGTTGGGACCCGGCAGCGCAGGAGTTCAGAAGCAGTGACAGTCTGCATCGCTGCACCACTCCAGCCCCCCCCTCCCCCCTGCTTTCGCGGCATTTTTACATTTTTATTGAATTCTTCTGCGCCGGCAGGAGTTCCCAAGGCTGCCGTAGCACATGCAGCAGATTGTCAGCAGCATTGGGGAAGTCCCAGAGCGGCCGTGGCTTTTCCCAGCCTCCCACTCTGTCCCCTCGATGCTCACTCTCCTGTCTCTTGCCTCACCAGCACTCCTCCTCATATGCGGCGCCTCTCCTTGACCATGCCAGACACCGCTTACATTTTCACAATGCGGCTTGAGCCATGACAGCCTCCCTGCCGTTTCCTTCAGGGCCATAAATTAAAATAAAAAAAACACGTGGTCTAACTCCCAAGCCTCCCTATCACCTCTGGGAACTTTATTATTATTATTATTTATTTTTATTTTTTTAAATCGAGGCCATTTCTCTTCTGGGCGCAAGTGCTCCACCATTGCTCCTGGGACTTCAGCAGCACAACAGGACTACCACTGACCCCAGAAGGGAACCCCCTTGCTCTGGGCAGATAAATACAATTTATTTATTTATTACCATATTCACAGTACAAAGTATATCACAATGATAACATGGATTAAATTGGTGGAGGGATGGCACTATATGTTAGAGGGTGTAGAGTCAAACAGGAAAAGGTTTCTATAGGAAACAAAATGCATTATCGAATCTTAATGGATAGAAATTCCATGTGAGAAGTGGAATAGAATAGCAGTAAATTGTTTTATCATCCACATGGCCAGAATTAATAGATAATGAAATGATAACAGAAATGAGAGAAGCTAATAATAAAAATTGCAACACAGTAATAAGGGGCGATTTCAATTACCCCAGTATTGATTGGGTAAATGTCACATCAGGACATGCAAGATGAAATAATTAACTGTTTCATGGAGCAGCTAGTACAAGAACAAACAAGATGGGGAGCAATTTTAGACTTAATCCTTAGTGGAACATATGGTTTGGTGCGAGAGGTAATGGTATTGGGGGTCACTTGGCAACAGTGATCATAACATTGATATTGAAAATTGGAGGAAGGACAGTAAGGAAATCTACTGCAAAATCATTTAACTTTCAAAATGGAATCTATGAGAAAATGAGAAAAATGGTTAGGAAAAACCTGAAAGGAACAACAGCAAAGGTTAAGAGTTTACATTAGGCACTGTCGTTCTTTAAAAATACCATTTTGGAAGCCCCAGATCAGATATTTCATGCATTAAAAAAGTGGAAGAAAGGCCAAATGACTGCTGGCAAGGTTAAAAGGTGAGTTTAGAGAGGCTATTCTAGATAAAAGATCATCTTACAAAAAATGGAAAAAGAATCTGAATGAAGAAAACAGGAAAGAGCATAAGCACTGGCAAGTTAGATGCAAAGCATTGATAAGGAAGGCAAAGAGAAACTTTAAAAAGAAACTTGTGGTGGCAAAAACTAATAAAAACTTTTTCAAGTACATTTGAAGCAAAAAATCTTATGAGGGAGTCAGCTGGACCATTAGATGATCAAGTAGTAAAAGGCACACAAAGGAAACACAAGGCCTTAGCAGAGAGATTAAAATAATTCTTTGCTTCAGTCTTTACTGAGGAAGATATAACGCAGATACCCATGCCAGCAGTGATATTTCAAGGTAATGATTCAGAAGAACCGAAACAAATCTAGTAAACATAAGAACATAAGAAAATGCCATACTGGGTCAGACCAAGGGTCTATCAAGCCCAGCATCCTGTTTCCAACAGTGGCCAATCCAGGCCATAAGAACCTGGCAAGTACCCAAAAACTAAGTCTATTCCATGTTACCATTGCTAATGGCAAGGTTCTTATGGCCTGGATTGGAAACAGGATGCTGGGCTTGATGGACCCTTGGTCTGACCCAGTATGGCATTTTCTTATGTTCTTATGTTCTAACATGAAAGATGAAATAGAGCAAATTGACAAACTAAGGAGTAGTAAATCACCTGGACTGAATGGTATACATCTCAGAGTGCTGAAAAACCTGAGAAATTAAATTGCAGACTTAGTATCGGTAATCTGTATACTATCATTAAAATCAGCTAGAGTACCTGAAGATTGGAAAGTGGCCAATGTAACGCCAGTTCTTAAAAAGGGATCCAGGGTGATTCAATAAACTAAGCTACAGACTAGTGAGCCTGACATCAGTGCCAGGAAAAATATTTGAAACTATTATAAATAATAAAATTACTGTACATTTAGATATTCATAGTTTAAAGGGACAAAGCCAACATATATTTAGCCAAGGGAAGTCTTGCCTCACCAATCTGCTACATTTTTTGAAGGAATAAGTAAACATATGGATAAAGGTGAACTAGTTGATATAGTGTATCTGGATTTTCACAAAGCATCTGACAAAGTACCTCAATAGATACTCTTGAGGAAATGAAAAAGTCATGGGATAGGAGACAATGTTTTATTGTGGATTGAGAAATGACTAAGATAGAAAATAGACAGTAGGGTTAAATGGTTAATTTTCTCAATGGACAAAGGTGTGTGCCCTAGAGATCTGTATTAGGATCACTGCTTTTTAACATATTTATAAATGACCTAGAGATGGGAACAATGAGTGAGATGATCAAATTTGCAGATGATACAAAATTATTCAAAGTTGTTAAATCACAAGAGGATTGTGGAAAAATTGCAGGAGGACCTTGCAGGACTGGGAAACTGGGTATCCAAATGGCAGTTGACATTTAATGTGGACAAGTACAAAGTGATGCGCGTAGGGAAGAACAAACCAATTAGGCGCTACAATCCAGGAAAAGTATCTCGGTATCATTGTGTATGACATTTTTAAATCCTCTGCTCAATGTGCTGTGGCAGCCAAGAAAGCAAATAGAATGCTAGGAATAATTAGGAAAGGAATGGAGAATAAAACAGAGAATATCATAATGCTTCTGTATTGCTCCATGGTGAGACTGCACTGTGAGTTTGGTCAAGTTTTAGAGGAAGGGTCCCATGGACTATTAGCCAGGTGGATTTGGAGAGAGCTGCTGCTCATCCCTGGACGTTGGCAGCATGAGATCTATCTCCTACTTAGGATCCTGCCAGGTGCATGTGGTTTGGATTGGTCACTATTGGTGACAGAATGCTGGGCTTTATGGCCCCTCGGTCTGAAACAGTATGGCAGTTCTTATGTTCTTGTGTGTAATTCTATTCACCCCATCTCAAAAAACAATATACTGAAATTATAAAAGCTACAGACAAGGGTGACCATAATGATAAAGAGGATGAAACGATACCCCTGTGAGGAAAGACTAAGGAGGTTTGGGCTCTTCATCTTGGAGAAGAGACAGCTGAGGGGAGATATGATAGAGTACATAATATAATAATTGGAGTGGAACAAGTAGACATGAGTTGGTTGTTTACTATTTCAAAAAATACAAAGACTAGGGGATATGCAATGAAGTTACTAGGTACTACATTTAAGACAAATAGGAGAATTTTTTTTTTACTCAATGCATTATTAAATTCTGATAGTGTAGCTGGATTTAAAAAAGGTTTGGACAAGTTCTTGGAAGAAAAGTCCATAAAACATTATTAAGATGGACTTAGGGAAATCCATTGCTTATCTTTGGAAATAAGCAGCATGGAATCTATTGACTTTTTGTGATCCTGCCAGGTACTTGTGACCTGGATTGACCACTGTTAGAAACAGGATATTGGGATTGATGGCCCATTAGTCTGACTTAGTTTGGCAAATCTTAAGTCCTTTTTAAAACATATGTAGTTCGTGCCCGATTTTTCAGCACCAACCAGGTAAATTTAGCAGGGGAACCCAGACACACTAAGGGGTAGATTTTTAAAAAATATGCTCGCGTGTCCATGTGAGCGCTCTACCCGGCGCGCACACATGGTCGCGTGATTTTATAACATGCGCACACCAGTGCGCGCATGTTATAAAATCGGGGGCGATGCACGCAAGGGGAGGTTGAATTTGGCAACTTTCGTGTGGCGATGCATCCCGGCCTTCCCCAGTTCCCTCCCAGTCCGCTCCAACTGCTGGCGTGCACACCCCTGGCATAGCGGCAAATGGCCGCTGAACTGGCACCTCCAGCCCCGCTGCTCCCTGCCCCCCCCCCCCCCAGGCCGCCCCTCTCGGCCCCCTCAACTGCCCCCTTTTCAGGCCCCAGCACTTACTCACGTACCGGGGTTTACACGCGTGGCCGGACCCGTTTGAAAATTGGCCCGGCGCGCGTAAGGCCCAGGATTTACACATGCCAGGATTTTAAAATCTGGCCATAAGAGGGTAATTTATACGTGCGTATGTGTGAGCAAGCTCACATACACAAGAATTTTAAATCATCCACACAAATGCGCATGTACTATTTAAATAAATACACCCAGCACCAGTGTGTGTGCTCCTAACTTTAAACAGTTACATGAGCAAATATTAATTGTGTATCTTCCTTACAAATTTGTTGGCTTTAATACATGCAGCTAAGCCGATCTTAAAACATGCGAGCATGAAGGAAATAGCCAGTTTGACCAATTAGTCCACCAGTTTTCCCAATCATCCAGACCCCTGTGGTTCACAGCCTGCATTCCCCCCAAAGTTTAGCCAGGTCATTTTAGTCCTAAAAAGGTTTCCTTAGATTTATGCTCATCAAGAGGATAAGTAAATAGTCGCAGGTAACAGAGCAGTTCCACACTGGGGCATGGGATTTTAAATCCGTATTTTCGAGTGTAAATGTGTGCACCAATATGTCCTAAATCCACCCCTTTTTTCCATGCATTCATTTGCTTGTGCATAAACGCACGTAACTGGGCTGTTTTAAAATAACGAGTTGTTCATACTCAGCCAAGACGCTCATGTATATGGACTTTTTAACATGAGCAATTCTCTTAAAATTTGCCCCTAAATGTAGACAGTTAATTTTGACCACCTTAGAGCTTTGCAAGCTAGAGCAGCATTTTGGCTAGCTAGAGTTTTGATCTAGCTGGTTAAGTTCAGCTAAATATGCCACTAAAGGTAACCGGGTTAAATTAGCCAGCAGTCTTAACTGCTCAGTAGGTTTTTAATATCTACCTCTTAGTGAAACATAGAGGGACTAGATTAGCTGCTCATCCTGATCAGTTTTCAAGGCTTTGATCTAGCTGGATAAGTCTTTATTTAACCAACAACTCCCTTTGGAAACTGATCTCTGAGTGGATGGCATGTTGCATGCAATTTTAGCATATACCAAGTAATATTTATCAGCTCCCTACTAAAAAATATTAAGTTTAGAGAACAATTATTTCTATACCTTCCTTAACATTGGCTTCCCATTTAAAGACTTTTCATATAAACACACGCTTACTGGGAATGCAAACTCTAAAATAGCACTTACTTCAGCATTCATTAATTTTCTTTCTATTTAAAGGTACAATTACTGTTTAAACCATTCTAAAAGATTATCTAAATTAGTGTTTACTTCCTTTATGTCATTAATTAAATCATCTGCCTGTCCACCCCATACTTGGAAATCCCTGGACCCTTCCACTCCCCCAACAGTGGAGCCCTAGAAAAAGGTTTTTAATTAGTTTGGGAGCTGTTTCCCATAACAACTCACATCAATGGTTGAGTAGAATAATAACTACAAAAAAACATTTAATTTGTTTCGCAATGAAAGCAGTAGAAATATTTCAAGCCTCACACTACTTCAATTATAGTGCCATTTCTTTCCTAAAAATAAAACCAGAGCTTTTGCTAGGTACCTGAAAGATCCAGGACATGAGCCCATACACACAAACTTTATTTTCTCTCTCTCACACACACTCAGGCTTGTCCATACAGACATTGGCTCTCTCTCTTTCTCTCATGCACAGGTACACGTACACACATAGACTTTCTCTCTTTCACACACACAGACTCTCACGGGCTCTACCACTCACTCTTTGGCACTCTGGGTCTCTTCCTTAGCTGCCAGCAGGAGGGGATCCGCCAATGGTCAGAGCACTGAGGAAGAAACTCAGGGCCTGTGCTTCATGTGCCTCTAACTAACAATGCCCCTGAATGAACATCTGCCAGGCATAGACTACTGCATGCTTTATTGTGCCAATGATAAAAGAATAACGTTATGAAATTAGTCCAGAAATATCGGAGTGTATGCACAAACAGCGTACATGCTAAAATGGTCTCTCCTCCTTCACCCTGATATATTGATGGATTTGCATTAAAATTAGCACATACCTACAGGCAAATAAAGCAACACTGTATGCAAATGAAATTGTAGTGGGCACATGAAAAATAGCATGGTACACTGTCTTCCATGCAGTATTTTGCATGTGCCTACAATCTGACATTTACATCAGACCAGGTGTCAAATTTTTAGTGTGCAGACTGTGTCTCAAACTACCCTGTGCTAACTGTCCCAAATTGTAAGGGCCTGTCAGCGTGTGGGATTTCATAAACCCCAAACCTTGGCACAAGCAGTAAGGAGCAGGATAGTCCCAACAGAACACTCCTCTGGCAGATTTTCTTTCCACCTGGAACTCCACCAGGCAGCTTCCCTCCCATCAGCTAACCTGCTCTTCCCCCTGCGCCCCCACACACCAGCAGCAAGTAACTGCACTGGCATCAAGTAACTACCCCCGCGCCAAATTATTTATTTCTCATTTCTTATAAACCGCACAAAAAAATTCCAGATCTGGCCAGAACGCTTTACAATTAAAACCACAATAAAAATAAACATTCAATATAATCATATGCATAAACTTTACAAACCCCCCAATAAAATAACATATACCCCCCCAGAAGACTCCCCCCACCCCAACTCATACTCAGCCCAAACATTAAATACCTCCCCTAGCATACCCCCCCCCCCCCCAATTCATAAATCCCTGCCTGGTATCAAACAGTTACCCTGACAACAAAAGTAATGCCCTCTGCTTGCTCTCAATTTTTCAGTCAAGAACAAGGCAAGAAAGAACTCTTCTTCCTCCCACCTCATCTGACAATGATCAGCAAAATGGTGGCAACTGATGTCAGGCTGTACTCTGCCCAACATGTGCAGGGCACGGCCCATGATGACATCAGCTGGAGCCATTTTGTCGATCGTTGCTGGGCAAGGCAGGAGGGAGCAGAGCTTAAAGAATGGGTAAAACCTGTAGAGAGGAAGGTTGAGTCTGCCAAAGGGGTTTCTTGATGCCGGGGAGAGGGGAGGAGGATTTGGGGGATTCCAGGCGAGGAAAGTCTGCTGGGGGAGGCTTATTTGATCTTGAAGGGGTTCAGGGGAGGGGAGTCTGCCAGGGGGGGGGGGGTTACTTACTTGATGCTGAGGAGTGGGGATGTTGCAGATGGGATGAAAGTGTTCCAGAGGACGGGAGTGGTTTTGCTTGGGCCACTAAGCCCTTTACTACTTCTTCGTTTGGAGTAATTAAATCTCACTTGCTAAACATATTTTTCACTTTCAGTAGGTTACCACATGGGATTTCGATAATCAGTGTGGACAGACTCCATTTTATGCCTCGCTAATTTTACACACCCGCTAAAAAGACTTCATTTAAGCAGGTGTGCAAGCAAATTGAAAGTGAACCAAAGCCCTAAGTGATGTACATACAAACATATATAATTAATACAATAAGGAGAATATTAAAACAGATTTAAGACAAACGTATACAATACTATGCCGATAGTTATCAGCAGTGATGATAGCCAACTCCAGTTTAACATTCCAGTTGCTTGTAATATCAGTGACAAAATAAAAGGGTCAACTAAAAGCCAGTCCTAGTGTGAGTTTATATGCATAAGCTCCTTAATAGACTTGTTAATCACTGTTGTCCAGACAAATTGATATGAAGCATAACTCTCTTTTCAGTGGGCACCTGGAATGCAGGAGTTCACGGTGTCCTGGGGCTACATATTCACTCTCTCTCAGTCCACACGTCCCGGGGTGCTGGGCCCTTCTACTGGGAGGGAGGATAAACCAAGACCCAATGCATAGGGGTAAACAGTCTCTCACTCTGCTTCTCTCACTGGTATACTCATGGTTAGATGACTTGGCTTCAGGATCACCTTCAGCACTCAATAACACTCTGGACACTCTGTTGGGATGGTCCTATATAACAAATTACTGTAACCAAAAAATCTTCAAAACAATCAGCAGACAGTTTCCAATTGATCTTTCCAAAAATCCAAGTGTCTTATTGTCTTAGGCCTGCTCCTCTGAATGAATGTCCTGTAAATGGCAGACACCCAGGTAAACCCTTCCTTCCAGGTGGTGAAAGATGTGCCCCTAGTGATGGGTACTGGATTCTCCTGTCCTTTCAGATACACAATCCCAAAACAGAAAAACCTATATCTTTCTCAAACTTTCCTCACAGGCAGGAATGGTGACAAAACTCCCCCCAACAAAAAATAGGAACCAAAAGCTTTGTAATAATCCTAGAAATATCTTCCTGTGAGACCAGAACTGCTGCTCCTCCACTTCCTTAGGATGTGACCCACCAATTCTCCTGCCCTCCTCCATGCAGGGGGTAAAGTCCTCCTTAAGACCAAAACATGATTCCCCCTCACAAGGTAAAAGAAAAAATCTCCAACAGATTGCTCCACCACCAAGACAAACCCTGCTAGGTCGCTAGGGTACTGGGTCAGGAATCTCTTTCTTACCTCTCCCTCTCAGATATCAAGCTGTGAGGCCTGATTTTGAGAGCTACTCACAACCACTCCTTCCATACCAAACTCCAGGTCAAAAATGCCATAACTACTTTCTTCTCTGCCTGCATTTATGCAGGTTGGGTAACCAATCCCAACAGCCTTGTATTCCTACTCTCTAAATCCTATCTTAAAGGCTTAATCAGGGATGACCAAGATGGCCGCTGACTGAGAAGCAGGCTGAGGGCTCTCTCTCCCCATTTGATCTCTTTTTCCTCAGTTTACTCTCTGATTGCTTCCAATATCATGCCTCATACCAAACGTAAGGCAAAGGGAGAATACCGTCTCCCCATGTGGCTTGGCTCTTGCGAGCATAGAATCAGCTTTGGCAATGAGTAGAAATAGAGGCCACAGGAATTTCTTTGGTTGCTGTTTCAGTTACAGCGAATATTGCCGCTGATGGTAATGGTTCCTTGGGTAAAGAGGTTCTTGTGAGTACTTCATGAACGGTTCCATTGAGGGACTTATACACTAACATCTTTCTGAGCAAAGGTGGTGCGACTTTGGGAGTTCCAGGTGCTTTGTTAACATTAGCAAAACCTGCTGTTATAACGCTGGATAGCATTTGGAATGCCTTAGTATCTATAGAAGTAGCATTTGCGTCAGTGACTCAAGCATTTCTAGACTCTAATGAACGTGGGTTGGAAACAGAAAAAAATGGTTACATCTCATGATAAAAAATTGAACTCTGCGGAAAAGAAAATTTCCTCTGTAGAGAAAATTCAACAGGGACTAGTTCACTCTGAAATTATTCATGCAAAAAAGCTTGAGAGCATAGAGAAATCTTAGGTGCTTAAATTTAAGGGTTCTTAATTTTCCGGTTGTTAAACTGATGCCTTTGGTAGATTTCTTTAAGAGCTATCTTCTTTATGTATTAAAGATACCCTCATAAGCAATGCCTAGTGTAACAAAAGCATATTATTTGTCCCTAAGTGAGACAGATTCTCCTGGAAACTTATCTCAAACTCATCGATCTATTAACCTTATGGAAGTATTGGAATTAACCCAAGAAACTGAGAATGTACAAAGAGGGACTATGTTAGTGACTTTTGCCTTCATGAATGACAGAAATACTGTCCTTAGGTTTTTCTTCAGAAATAGAAGTCTTCCATTCCATGGGCAGAAGATCCAGATTTATCCAGACGTTACAAGGATAAACCAGGAACGAAGAAAACATTTTTTATCTATGAGATCTGAGGCACTGACACATGGGGCCCAGTTTATACTGTGGTATCCATGCAAATGTGTAGAGAAATATCAGAATATCAATTATGTTTTTTCTGAGCCATCACAACTGCGGTCCTTTCTGAATTCGCACACCTAAGGTTCACTCATGCAGTAATGCATTTATTTGAAAGTTGGTGGTTGTGCTTCATATTTCTTTTATGATTCATTGATATTTTGCTCTGACCCTAAAGCTTCTGGTTTTGCCTCAGCTTAGCCTTTTTTTTTTTATTTTATTTTTATTGCAGTTTTAGCGTGTGGCACATTTAAAACTAATCAGAGAAAGTTATTTTTCACTCAATGCACAATTAAACTCTGGAATTTGTTGCCAGAGGATGTGGTTAGTGCAGTTAGTATAGCTGTGTTTAAAAAAGGAATGGATAAGTTCTTGGAGGAGAATGCCATTACCTGCTATTAATTGAGTTGACTTAGAAAATAGCCACTGCTATTACTAGCAACAGTAAAATGGAATAGACTTAGTTTTTGGGTACTTGCCAGGTTCTTATGGCCTGGATTGGCCGCTGTTGGAAACAGTATGCTGGGCTTGATGGACCCTTGGTCTGACCCAGTGTGGCATGTTTTTATGTTCTTATGTTAACTAGGAATGTGAATCGTGCTTCGGACGATTGAAAATATCGTCGATATTTTCAAAATCGTCAGAAATCGAGGGCTCCCCCAAAATGATAGGAAAACCCCACGATATTGATCGTGGGGGTTCTCTTATCGTTTTGGGGGAGGGTGGGAAAAACAGCACACAAAAATAACCCTAAACCCACCCCGACCCTTTAAAACTAATCCCTTTGCTTCCCCCACCCTCCCGACCCCCCCAAAAACATTTTACAGGTACCAGGTGGTCCAGTAGGGGCCCCAGGAGCAATCTCTTTAAAAATGGCGCAGGCCATCCAGTGCTCCTACCATGTGACAGGGGCCAGCCAATGGCACGGATATCCTGTCACATGGTAAGGGCAAAGGGCCATCGGCCCCATTTTGATTAGTGGCAGCCGACGGCCCGAGAGCGGGAGATCGCTCCCAGGACCCCCACTGGACCACCAGGTACCTGTAAAATGTTTTGGGGGGGGTCGGGAGGTTAGGGGAATCTAAGGGATTAGTTTTAAAGGGTCGGGGTGTGTTTTTTGTTTATCGGCTCGGGCGCAGCCGATAAACAAAACCGCGATCGGGCCCAATGGAAAAAAACCCACATGTGAATCGGAACCAGAATCTGAACCGATTCCGGTTCCAATTCACATCTCTAATGTTAACTACTTTGTTGTCTTCTAAATCCTCAGATTCTATTTGCAAATGAAAATGATTGCCCTCAATCACATGGGTAAACTTTCAGTGATTAAAAAACAGAATGGAAGTATGTTAGGCTGTTAATCATAAACATATGTTAATAGACAAAAAGTAGTTTGGGAGCGATAGTATCTTTATTGGGCTAAATAAATTATTTATATGATTATATAATTATTTAGTTTAAGAAATGGTCTAGAATGCAAGCTCTTAGGACTGCTTGGGTCCTTTCCTCAGGTAATGCATGGCAAATCAAACCTAAGATCTTGTAGAAGAGAGAGAAGTACAAGTTGTGAAGGACTTCTCAAGTTAAGGGTTCACATATTGTATAGATTCCATTCTTCAGCTAGAATCGAAAGGTATTTGGATATATATGATTGAAAACAATATTGTAATAATGCATCTTTTCCATTAATAGAAACCTACAAATTACCAATAAGAATCTCCTTGAATAAACAGTATTCAGGAATAGCCTGTCCTTAAGATTATATAAATATGTATATATTTAGCTTATTTAAATAGGAAGCGATTTGTGATGACAAATAAACACATCCCTGTATTTTTCAAATTATAAAAGGCAAAGGCATATCTTACTCACTTTGCCAAATTTGAGCGGAATATGTTCCAATTCTTGTATGACAATGAGATGATTTCTCTAGGATTTACTTAAAATAAACCCTGAACATGTGTCTTTTTTAAAAAGGGATAAAATCTTACTGGGAGAGACTATAATAATTTGCCTGGCCATCTTTGAGGGATAAATGAAATGTAAAGCTGATGGCCTAATAATGTATGCATCTGAAATAACCTCCATCTTGTATGGAAAAGTTTATTTTCTTTCTTTCTTTCTTTACTTATTTAGCCATTTTATATACTGTCATTTCAAATAAAGATAACAACATGACATACAAATCAACATAAACATTGACTTAATGAGGTCAAACAACATACATTTTAAAATCGACACATACTTGGGATAAGGTATTTAATTCAAAAGATAGGTTCTTAGGGGCAGACTTTCAAAGCCCTATGTGCGTAAATCCTACTGGATTTACGCGCATAAGGGAGTTACGCGCACTGGGGCGGATTTTAAGAGCCCTGCTCGCCTAAATCCGCCCAAAACCGGGCGGATTTATGCGAGCAGGGCCCTGCGCGCCAGTGAGCCTATTTTACATAGGCTCACCGGCGCGCGCAGACCCCGGGACTCGCGTAAGTCCCGGGGTTCTCCGAGGGGGGCGTGTCGGGGGCGGGCCCGGTTGTCGTGGCGTTTAGGGGGAGTGCCGGGAGCGTTTCGGGGGCGGGCCCGGGGGTGTGGTTACGGCCCGGGGCGGCCCAGGGGCGTGGCTGTGCCCTCCGGACCCGCCCCCAGGTCGTGTCCCAGCGCGCTAGCGGCCCGCTGGCGAGCGGGGATTTACGCCTCCCTCCAGGAGGCGTAAATCCCCCGACAAAGGTAAGGGGGGGGCTTAGACAGGGCCGGGTGGGTGGGTTAGGTAGGGGAAGGGAGGGGAAGGTGAGGGGAGGGCAAAAGGAAGTTCCCTCCGAGGCCGCTCCGATTTCGGAGCGGCCTCGGAGGGAACGGGGGTAGGCTGCGCGGCTCGGCGCGCGCCGGCTATACAGAATTCATAGCCTTGCGCGCGCCGATCCAGGATTTTAGCGGATACGCGCGGCTCCACGCGTATCTACTAAAATCCAGCGTACTTTTGCTGGCGCCTCATGCGCCAGCAAAAGTACGCCTATTCGCGTTTTTTGAAAATCTACCCCACTGTGCCTATTTTCAAAAGGCCCGGCGGCGCACGTAAAGCCCCGGGATGCATGTAAATCCCAGGGCTTGAATAAAGGGGCAGGGCGGAGCAGTCTGGGGCGGGGTGGGGCTGGAGCTTCCAGGCACAGCAGCCATTTACCGCTGTGCCCGGGATCACCGGCGGCCTTCGGCCGGCATGTGCAACCCACGCCTGCCCGCACAACTTATAAAATAAAGGTTAGGGGGGGTTTAGGTAGGGCTGGGAGTGGGTTATGAAGGGGAAGTTGGGGGGGGGGGGCAGAAGGAAAGTTACCTCCGAGGCCGCTCTGATTTCAGAGTGGCCTTGGAGGGAACCGGGAAAGGCAGCAGGGCTCCCCAAGGGCTCGACGTGCGCAAGGTGCACTACTGTGCACCCCCTTGTGCCCGCCGACCCCAGATTTTCTAACAAGTCCTCAGAAAGCTAAAACCCCTCCTCCACTTCACTGAATTCCGGCTATAACTCCAATCTATCATACTATCTAAGCTCGATTATTGCAACTCCCTTCTACTCGGTCTCCCCACAAATTCTATCAAACCCTTACAGATGGTACAGAACGCCGCCGCCAGAATCCTCACAAACTGTAACAAAAGAGAACATATTAATCCAATCCTTCGTAACCTCCACTGGCTTCCTATTAAACACGGGATACTCTACAAAGTTCTCACAATCGTCCACAAAGCGACACACAAACTTACTCCTATCATGTTAAGCACACAACTTCAACCTCATACATCTTCCAGACAAATTAGAAGCGCATACAAAGGCACACTGTATGCCCCGCCGGTAAAATCATCTTTGAGCAAACGAGCACTATCTTCAGCAGGCCCCCACCAATGGAACGCACTCCTCCCCGATCTAAGACTTGAACCAAGTCATCAGGAGTTCAAAAAAAAGCTAAAAACCTGGCTTTTCCGCCAAGCCTTCCCAGAAACGTAATGCTGCCTAGATGCTATGATAAACCCAATTAGGGGATACCTCATTGAATTATCCTATTATGACTTTTTTAAACTGTACTATGATTTTAAGTTCAAACATTTCTTGTAATTATACTATACAATACGATGTTTAATTTGTACTTTGTTCTATTGTTCTATGTAAAGCCCCTCCCCTTTTTTTGGGCATTTCACTGTTATATGTAAACCGGAGTGATTTGTATTTCATACAAGAACATTGGTATATAAAAATTAAAAAATAAATAAACACGCGCGCGGCTGCGCACGCATGTTATAAAATCAAGCGTACATTTGTGCGTGCCGGGTTGCGCCCGCACATAGGTATTAAAATCCGGCCTTTAATGACTTTTTCCTTCAGGGTGCATGCTCTGTGTTCAGATGATTTTAAATTAGGTTATAGGCATTTTGAAATAACCATGTTTTTGGGTCACGTTTGAATTTCTTTGTTTCTGGAGTCAATCTTAAATACTTGGGTGGAGAGTTCCATAGCAATGGGCCTGCTACTGAGAGCACACATTCTCTTGTTTTTGTTAAGTGAGTATTCTGTAGTGATGGCACAGCTAGCAGTCTTTTGTTTTGAGATCTTAATGATTTCTGTGGCATGTATGATTGTAGATCTACATCTAGCAAACCAGAGTTGTTAGAATGGATGGTGGAGTGTATCAATGTTAGGAATTTGTAGTTGATTCGGGATTGTACAGGTAGCCAATGAAAAATTATCAGTGAATGTGAGATGTGATCAAATTTCCTTGAATCTGTTAAGAGTCTAGCTGCGGCATTTTGTAATAGTTGTAGTTTTTTTTAGAAAATTGGGAACTCCGAGTAGAAGTGAGTTACAGTATAAGTTTGAGAAGATGAGGGTCTGCAGAACCGTGCAGAAGTCTATGTGAGTCAGCAATGGAGTCAGTCTACATAGTATGCACAGTTTGGCATATCCCGATTTGATTAATTTATTTACATGCTTTTCCATTGTTAGGTTCTCATCAATCTGTATACCTAAGTCTCGTACTTGGTCTGAGGTGTAATGTTGAAGTTACCCATGTCAAGTGTTTGAGGAGTCGCTATAGGTAGATGTCTTCGTAACAGAATGATTTTGGTTGTTTTTTTTTTTACTGTTTAGAGTTAGTTTAAGTTTGGATAGTTCATGTTGTATAGCCTTCACGTGTGTTGCGAGAGTTAAGTCTTTCATTTTCAAAAGATTTGGTGTATGGTATATAGAATTGGATGTCATCGGCATATAGGTAGAAGGCAATTCCTAGATCAGATAGAAATTTACATAGAGGAAGCTTATAGATGTTAAATAGAGTTGCTGAGAGAGCTGAACCCTAGGGGACACCTGCATCAATCGGGAAGGTGACAGATGTATGGTTGCCCAGTTTGACTTGTAATGACCTTTTTGATAGAAAAGTGGAGAACCACTTCATTACATTGCCATCAATTCTGATTTTTCTCATCTGCTGGCATAGTAGGATATGGCCAACGGTGTCAAAGGCTACTGTTACGTCAAGTAGTACCAGGAAATAGGATTCATCATTTTTAAATCCCCGTAAAATGAGGTCCATTAAGGATACAGTAAAGTCTTGGTTGAACAATTTTTCCTGAACCCAAATTGATTTGGATGTAGAATGTGCTTGTCATCTAGATAGTCTTCCAGTTGTGATAGTACTGTTTTTTCAAAAATTTTTGAGAGAAAGGGCAGGTTGGATATTAGTCTATAATTTTTCCAACTGTCAGAACAGCTGGTATTATTTTTTAGCATTATCACTGGTTGTTTTGCCCTATCAGGGACTAACCTTCCGAGAGTGATTGATTGATTAAGGATATGATTGTTGGAGTGATAGTGCTATTTATTATTTTTAAGAAGCTAGCTGAAATGGGGTCATGTGGGTGATTTGCAGGTTTTATTTTAGTAATGATTAGAGTGATTTGTAATTTATATACCCTGTCAAAAGTGGTCCATTTGGCTAGTTCATATTTTTCTTCTTCTTCTATGGTTGGTGAGCAGGTAGAAAATTCAGTTTTTAGTCTAATTATTTTTTCTAATAAATGAGTGGTGTATTCGTTGCAGGAATTCTTTGATGAATGTTTGTTGCTCGAGATTGAGGATGATGGGTCCTTGAGTAGGTGTTTAATAACATCAAAGAGTAGTTTTGAGTTAAAAATTACTCCATGAATCTGTTTGGCATAGTATTCTTTTTTTTTTTTTTTGGCTTTGTTGATTAGCACCCGGTATTGAAAGAGGAGAGATCTGTATTTTCCAAGTGATTCTGAAGTTGGGCTTTTCTGTCAAAGTTTCTCGGAGTTTCTAAATAATTGTTTAAAGCATCTTAATTCTTCTTTCTACCATGGTTTCTATTGTTCAGAGGTATATTGATCGAGTTGGATTGTTTTTGTTTGGATTGGGCTTAGGTCATCGGCTAAATCTTTAACCATAATATCCCATATGTCAAATGATGTGGAGGTGTTAGCATGGTTGAAATCGATAAGCTTATTTTTTAATGATTCTCCCAGTATATCTGGCTCTATCTTTTTCCTGAAGGTGAATATCAGGTTATTATTTGTGTTTTGTTTTGTTGGGTTGAGGAAGGCAGTATAGTGTGAGAGGTATTTATCATGCAATTGTTGTGATTTTCAAATACAGAGTGGCCCATGGAAAAGTAGCCCGCCTCCAATACCATTGCCACGCAGGCAGGCTACTTTTCCATGGGCCACCCTGTATAAGATCTCAAATATGTCCTGCTTTATGTGTGTGTTTAGTTACGAATAGTGACCAACCCATTGCTTCCACTGTTTCTAAGAAGGTTTCACAGGCAGTGGATCTGGTTGTTCTGTCAACATGTAGGTTAAAGTCACCTACTATGTGGGAGGACAAGTGAAGGAAATGCTCTAGAGAATACTTTGATTAGTGGTGAGTAGTATTTTTGAAGTATTCCAAGGGGCAGTAGACCATTCCAATCTTTATTTGTGGTGATTTAAGTATTGCCACTTCATAAGGAAGGTTAATTTCTTCTTTGTATGGAATAGGTTTGAGCTCTTTTTTACTAATACTTAGTAATACCCCACCTTTTTGTTTTGGTTGGGGGAAGTAATGACATCATATTTGGATTGTTCTATTTGATTTTAGAGAACGTTATCTGTATTGTTCAGCCAGGTTTCGACGATGTAGAAAATGGTGGGGGTTTAAATCTTCAAATAAATCATTTAAAAGAAGTATCTTTTTTAGAAATAGACTGCACGTTCAGAAGAAGCAGTGTGAGCATTAAGTAGGAGTGGGCTGCTGAGGAGTTATTGTTTCTCATGGGATGGATTAGGTTATTGATCTTTTGCTGTTTGTTTTTGGTGGTCTCCTGAGGTTTCCATGTAGCCCTTGTCCTATTTTATCTATGATGAGGTGTTCTTGCTCCATTTATTTTCCTTGTGTAGTTAGGGCAGAGGAGCAAGGTAAAAAAGTGTCTGTGGGCTTCACTTCAGGCGTGCACAAAGGGCTGCACAAAGGGGCAAACTCTTTTGTTGTGCTCTTTTGTGTGCGTGCCAAGGGCACATGCCAGTCGGCGCAAGCGCCATCAGCACTGCTGCTGTGGTCCTGATAGGCGGTAGCAGGCTCTGGGTGGGCAGGGGGCAGATGAATCCCGCAGGCATTGGCAAGCCTGCTCTTCCTTCCGGCGATGGGAGGGGGAATGCTCTTCCCGCACTAGACCGGCTGCCCGGTTCCCTCACCTCACCTCCCCCTGGCTCCAGCCAGTGATGGTCGGACAGGTGGTGTCCTCCCAATGCCTCTCTTCAGCACTGCTGCCACGGTCTTAATAAGCGGGAGGCGGGCTCTGGAGTGGGCAGGGAGTGGGATGAGTCCCGCAGGTGCCGGCAAGTCTGCTCTTCCTTCTGGCGATGGAAAGGGGAACGCTCCTCCTTCCACACTAGACCATTAATAGCTGATGACCGCAAGGAGAAATTTTCAAATGTCCCATGTACCTATAAAGTGTAGGCTCCGCTAATTTTTTTTAAAGGGGAAGTACTTCCTCTTTTAAAAATTAACATACAGAGTGCATGCTGGAAGCAGCCACGCACTTTGCACCTGTTCTTTTGAGTCAGCAGTCTAGCCTATGTATTTGTGAAAATGGCAGTTACATAGGCTCCTTTCCTCTTCTAACTTAGCATGCCTCTGGAAATGTCTCCTTGTAGATCAGTTAAAAGTAGACGTGCCATGGGGATGCTGCGCGTATTTTTACCAGGGCTGAGGAGGGAAAGTTTCAAGAACAGTGATCACAGTGCATTAATCTCTTTTATCGTGGCTGGATTGCTTTGAAAATTCTCCTCCTTGATATCAGACCTCTTGCTCCCAGGTCCTCAAGAGCCAATGTGATTGTAGCACTTCCTAACTGAATTCTTTACCTGTTAAATAGGAAGTTAAATTCTATAGAACTATGCTAGCCTCACTTACACAAACATCCCAGGGAATCTGGGGCTGACCAGGTGGAAAGAAGCAGGAAGCAGGTCAAGCTTTCCTGACAGACTGCTATATACCTCTGTGACAGTGCCAGCTACATCATCGGGCACTATGAAAATAATCAACATCTATTACAATGCATAGAAGTCTTTGCTAGACCTGCAGAATGCAACAGTATACAAATACTAAACAGCAAAAAAAAAAAAATAAAAAAAAAATTGCAAAACCAAGATAAAAACATACACTCCAGTGCGTAAAACAAATCAGGAAAATACACACAGAAAAAAAAAGGGAAGAGGGAAGGGGAGGGTTGATCACCAACAAAAGGTTCATGCAAAGATGAAAAGAAGGTTTTGCTGCAAGCTGAGCTGCCATATTAAGCAGTGTTTGAACCCTCTAATATGTTTCAAATGCTGTAAGCACGTCACAATATAATTCTGAGCTCAATCAATATAATGTGATGAAAGAGTGAGCTCTGAAGGGTTTTAAGTGATTTGGGGCACTTTAAAATGTAAACTTTCCTGGTTAGAAATCCCAAACTGTAAAACTTCCAATCCCACATCATAATTGGAGGATTTATATCTTTCTATCAATGTTTCTATCTATATCTGTATCAATAAAATATACAAAGAAATGATTATTTAAATAGATTCATAAGAATATAGATATAGATGGAGAAAGAAAGAGTCAGTCCTGAATAACAGGTATGTCAGCCAAATGCTGCGGGAGGCTCTATTCCCTGAAATAGAAAGAAATCTAGTGGCAGGGAACTGATAATCAAGAAAACACTAACACCCCAGGGAGAAGTAAGTAGCTTAATAAATTAAGGGCCTGGGGTACTAAAGGATTTTCCCATTTTGTGTTTCTGGGGAAAATGCATAGGTTCCCTAAGGGATTGCAAGACACCTAGATCCAGGTGCTAAGCGTTTTTCACAAAGACACAAAATGGGATAAACCTTTTAGTACATGTAATCCAGACCTACAGCCAGAATATCCACATTGAATATGCAATGCGACCCCCAATGGATGCTCATTTATTCATGTATATTCATTGTGCATTTCCTAAAATCCTGACTTCCTGTGGAGTCGCCGTGACAGGCAGGGAAGCTTGATATAGCCCGTAGTCTGAAAAGAGTCCTTGAGGGTGGAGACCTAGGTAGTGGATAGGGTAAGAAGCCATACCGCCCAAATCCAGATCTCTTGCCAATAACTAGGCAGATATATAAAAACAGCTCAAGACTAGGTAAGGTTTTTCAGTGCCAGGGAAGATAGACGCCAGGAAAAAAAAAACAAAAAAACTACTACTGTAGATGATGGACAGTGTTTTTGAATGGGTTTGTTTTGAGCTTAGCATGACAGGAATAACCTCACTCTTGAGCCAGGATGTGTGGTATATGATCCCAAATTCACAAATATACTGCTAGTGCTCTTCTTAAGACAGCTTCCTTCTTGAGTTAATAGGATGTAATATATACAGGCAACATATCAAAGTGCATTTGAAAGTTCTTTTTAATCAGACCAGTGGTGTCCAAGACAATTGGGACTATTTCTGTATGTTTCCTGGTCTCTGCATCTCTTGGTACTTGATGATGTGTTCTCTCTCGCTGTACATAGCATAGAACTGTCAATTGGAAATGACACTTCTATTAGCAATTCCATTGCTATGTTCTTCTCCTTCACCACTATTTCTGTTTTTTTTTAGCATCGAGCTCTTTATCGATTGGAATGGGAATGTCCCATGTGATCACAACACCTGCAGAGTACCTGTCACTGCTGTGACTGTCATTAATCCCTATATAGTCAGAAATTTTGAAAGTAGAGAGGTCCATATTCAAAAGCCACAGACAGATAATTGAAACGTTAGCCGTCTAAATGGCAAAATCTCAGCCACATAATCCGGCTAAACGGATAACTTGTGAAATGGAGGGCATTTCAGGGAGGAGCAGAGTTAACCAGATAAGTTATTAGATGGATATTCAGAGTTTGCTGATATTCACAGTTAGTGGGAGAAGTTATCTGGCTAACTCTGGTCATGCCACTGATATGTCCTAAAATTAGCCAGAGAACCTTAAATCAGCTACTTTAAGATAGCTGGGTATATTCATCAGCACTGCTGTGCTGCTGTGCCACTGCCTAGCTCACTTAAGTTTGCCGCATAAGTGTATCTGGCTAACTTGCCAAGCTGCACAGCAGCTGAATATGGACATCAAAGTCTAAATTGGTATGTGGCATGGCACATAGTCCTGCAATAAGAACCTTTCACAATTGGTTTTTTGAGGGGATTTTATGTACTGTTGGATATTTCTAGAATTAATGTAATCTTTCAGAAACTGCCATTCTTTGTATTGCTGCAGATGTAAGCATTTGCTTGCTCATAAAAGAATAAGCTACATCTTTCTTGGCTTCCATACCAAGCTGAGATAACCATATTGAAACTTACCAGCCCTAAAAGGCATGAGTAGTACAATATATAAGGGTTTGAAAGAAGGAGAGAAGGTTTCATTTTGTAAGCACATGAAATGCTGAATTACAGACTACAACTTGGAAAGATCAGTGAAGTATATCTAGCTTTGTACAAAACTGTTCAATCTTAGCAAACATCCGTGGGCAACGTATAAAATATTTATTTTATTTAAAAAGTGTTTCTGTTCTGTCTGTAACAAAAGATGTGCTAGATGGATTACAACAGTAGCAAAGCATTACAAACATTTATAAAATTAATACATAATACAGCAACAAAAAATAATAGAAAAATGCAAAGCAAAATACATGAAAATAATGTAGTTACATTCTTCCTTGTTACAATGTAAAATAGGGCAGTCCCCGCCCTATTCTCTCAGTTTCCTGTAAACCGATGTGATATTTCGATCGAATGTCGGTATATAAAAGAAATAAATAAATAAATAAATAAATGTAATTAAATAACAAAATTAAAATTAAATTAAAGGAAAAGCCTGAACAGATATGCCTTAAGAAGCTTTCTAAATATCTTTATGTGTTCACAGGCTCTCAAAGCTGCAGCTAGGGCATTCCATAAGACCTACTAAGTGTTTCTTACAATCGAGCATGATTATTAAAAGGAATCACTAAAAGGCTTTTATCAGCAGAGCGTACATTACAACTTCAGGTATACTGTTGCAAGTGATCAGCCAAGTAAGAAGGACCATTTATTTTCAAGGCCTTAAATACAAATAATATTAGTTTAAACCTCGATCTAAAATTTACAGGAAGGCAATGAAGTTCTTTAAGCCAGGGGGTAGTAAGATCACATCGCTTTCCCCCTAATATCAACCAAACAGCTGAATTCTGCAAAACCTGTACAGCTCTCAACGTCACAACAGGCAGACCAACAAAAAGAGTGTTGCACTCTGCCGCTCGCAGGCCCAACCGCGAGCAGCCTCATTCACCTCCTGTCAGTGGACGTCGGTTCAGTTCTACCTCTGTGGCCTGGAGAGGCTACCGATGCTGTCCTCCACTTGGCGGCATTGGGCTGCTGACTCCTGCTCCTGCACAGTGGGAGTGCCGCTACCTTTGACATCCTCATGGTGTGAACGCTGCTGATGCTGTTCTCTGTCTTGCAGTGGGGGAGCCGCCGCGAATGATCTTTGTGGCTGGGATGCTGCCAATGCAGGCCCTGTGGTGCGGCTGGAACGCCGCCGATGCAGGACCCTCAGTGCTCTTGGGATGCTACTGACTTCCTCCCTCCAGTTTTCCCCGGCATCCTCTAGGTGTGCCTCTGCATTCAATTTAAAGGGCCCATGGTGGGAAAATCCCTGTGGCCCCATTTGATGATGTCACTGCCTCTTCAGTCCTTCAGCGCTATAGAAGGGCTTCTCTGCCACTTCTTGAGGACCTTCACAAGGGATCCTCATGGTCATCCATGGCTCTTGTCCTGCAAAGTCTTCTTTGGTCACTTTCCTATCTTGATGGTCTTCATGTTCTTCATTGGATGTTCCTGGTCTCCATGTTCTTCATGTTCCTGGTCTTGTTCCTCATTGGAGCTCCTTCATGTTGCTTATTCCATGTTCCTGGTCTGTTGTCAGTGCCTCATCCAAGTCTTCTGAATCTTCGATCAAGTTCCTGATGTTCCTGTTTTTATTCCAAGGTCTGTCTTCTACATCCTCTCTCATCCCTGCTTCAGGAGTGTCAGTGACGTGGTCCACAGCCAGTCCTTGGGGGGTTGTGTAGGGCACTTCCTGGCACAAGGCCTGCTTCAAAGTCCATCTTTGCTGGATCAAGTCCTCTGAGTCCATCCTTGTTTTAGAGTTCCAAATTCCATCCTTGTTTTAGAGTTCCAAATTCCAAGAAAAGTTCCAAGTGACGTTTTGAGTTCCTAGTCATGTACCTAGTTCCAGGGCTCCTGGAGCTTGTCCAGCCAGCGGATCTCCATGTTCCCCATTCCAAGCCATGTTCCTCATTCCAAGTCATGTTCCTCGTTCCAAGGGATGCCTTGGTTCCTGTCCTCGACCGAGTCTCAGTCCTGAGCCTGTCTAGCTCCCAGCCTGGTCCACAACCAACTTGTGGCAGGTTGCAAGGGCATGCAGTGGGACAGTGTGGTCTGCGACCAGCCCAAGGAAGGCTGTGTAGGGCACACTGAGGTGCAGTACCCTGGGAAGCTGAACTCTAACCTGAAACAGAGTCTTCATCCATGTTCCTCGTCATGCTATATCCTGTTCTTAGCATTCGACTGTCCTGACACACTCGCTGTTCCAAGCACATTCCCAAAGATTACATGTGCCAATCACTAAAAAGTAATTTTTTTTTTTTACCTTTGCTGTCTGATCTTAGTTTTCTAATCGGTTGGTCACGGGCTTTTTTTTTCCACCTTCCCTTCCTTGTTTTTTTGCCAAATCTTTTTATATTGTCTTTTTTTCTATTTATTTTCTCTCCATCTGTTTTCTTCCCTCAAACACAACGTCAGGTTCTCATTCTCACATGTTTTCTCTCTCTCACATACACACACACACAGGCTCTCACTCTCACATGCTCTCTCTCGTATAATCATTCATACACATAGACTCTCTCTTGCACATGCTGTCTGATTCTCACACACCTGCTGTCTTGCTCAAGCACAGGCTCTCAATGTCACATGCTGTCTCTCTCACACACACAGAGGCTCTCACATGCTGTCTCTGCAAATATTCAGGTCCTCACTCCCACACACAGTCTCTCAACTCACTCTTACACACACACACACACACACACACACACAATATCTCTCAACTCATCTCATACACGCACACACATTCTGCAGGCCCTCAGCCTCTCTCTTGCCTCTGGGCCGCCTCTTCACGGGTCACCACAAAATAGGCTCTGCAGCGGCCCTGATCTTCTCGGGCTGCCCTCAATGTGGGATCCGCTGCGGCCCTGCTACAGGGCCTCCTCCTCTTCTCAGCCCGCTGCGACTTGGGATTCGTGGATGACATAAACGCTGCTCTTCTTCTACATGCAGCTGATGCTCCTCCTCCTTCCTGCCCGTGCGGCTCTGGCAACATATTTTCTTCTGGGATCGCATGGGCAGTAAGGAGGAGGAGCACCTGCAGGTTTGGATGCGACCTTTTTCTTCGGGCCGTGGTGAGATGAGCTCCACCACGGCCCTGCCAGTCTTCCTGCTGTGTGTGTCCGGCACACAGCACAGCAGTAGTTCCCTGCTCAGTCGCCAGTGGGATGAGGTCCACCGGTGGCCGCATGAGCCTCCATGTCGGCCATCAGCACCCTTCCCTATGGCCCTGTGCCCAGGGGCTTTGCCCCCCCTCAGTACGCCACTGCTCACACCCCCTAATGCTCAGCAACCTAGGCCCAGGCCTAGTTTGCATAGTGCTTCCACCAGCCCTGCTCCCACTTAATCACATTCTGTTTCCCTCTCTCCTCCCCCATCCCCTGGCATAATTCCCTTAATTTTCCCTCCTATCCTTAAGAACATAAGAACATAAGAAAATGCCATACTGGGTCAGACCAAGGGTCCATCAAGCCCAGCATCCTGTTTCCAACAGTGGCCAATCCAGGCCATAAGAACCTGGCAAGTACCCAAAAACTAAGTCTATTCCATGTTACCATTGCTAATGGCAGTGGCTATTCTTTATAATCACCTAACTAAAAAGAATTTTCTCCGATTAGTCTTAAATGTGCTACTTGCTAACTTCATGGACTGCCCCCTAGTCCTTCTATTATCTGAATATTTCATTTGCATCTTCCTGCAATGCTCTGTCTGCACATGATAATAAGCCTCACCAGGATGAGGCAGTCCCCTGCTCTTCGGCTCTAGTCTAGAACATAATATGCCCAGGTACTAGGAGGTGCAGAATGGAAAACAGAACAGGATAACTGCTACCAATTCTGACACAGAAACTACCTGCAGCAGAATACCTCAGCTTGGTCCCTCGTGCAAAACACATGCAGACAGACCCTCACCAAATACTGAACTGACCAGCAATAAAAATACTTAGACAAAAGCTAAACTGGAAAACCCAAAAAAGCCAGATTTTGCCAGTAGCATAACACTGGAGAAATAAAAACAAATGCATTTTCCTGTACTGTACAAAATAGAAATATTCAGAAATATTTTCCCAAAAATGACAGAAAAGGAAAATTCTTCCCACTTTTCAGAGAAGCTAAATTAACAGCAGCTGCAGCTCATCCCTTCCCAACACCCAACACTCTCCCCTCCCCAGTAGTCAAGTCCCTCACCCCTTTATCCTCTCCCCAGTCCCCAGCATTTGAGTCCCTCACCCTTTCTCCCCTCCCCAGTCTTCAGTACTTGATTACCTCGCTCCCTTTCCCCTCCGTTTCCAGCATTCGAGTCCCTCACTCCCCTGTCCTCAGCAGTTTCGTCCCTAACCTCCGTCTCCTCTCCCAGTCCCCAGCATTCGAGTCCCACCCCTTCTCCTCTCCCTAGTCTTGTAATCGAGTTCCTCACTCCCTCTTCCCTCCCAGTCCCCAGCATTCGAGTCGCTCACCCCCTTATCCTCTCTGCAGTCTTCAGTATTCGAGTCCCTTGCTCCCCTACCCTCAGCAGTTTCGTTCCTCACCTCCGTCTCCTCTCCCAGTCCCCAGCATTCGAGTCCCATCCCTTCTCCTCTCCCCAGTCTTGCAATCGAGTCACTCGCTCCCTCTCCCCTCCCAGTCCCCAGCATTCGAGTCTCTCACCCCTTCTCCTCTCCAGTTCTCCTCTCCAGTATTCGAGTCCCTTGCTCCCCTGTCCTCAGAAGTTTTGTCCCTCATTTCCGTCTTCTTTTTTTTTTTTTAATTTATAATTTATTAATTTCTTATAACATTTTACAATGAAAAGAACAAAGTAATATTTTTGGATTACCAATACATAATTTCAAAAAGAAAATAAGAACAGGTAAATTATACCATGTAATTCCAAAATTTAAAGTCCACTTTATAGGGGAGCAAAAAATGAAAAAGAATAAATCTTAACAAGAGAAAAATCACAACCATGTGTGTAATGGAGGAAAAAAAACCCATTTTTACCAGTTAACTAATCCCCAATATTAATGAGAGCTGTTAATACACCCTCATCCACCTTTATCTACAAGAAATACTTCGAGGTGGGCAGGTTCTGTGAAAATAAATTTATTCTTAAGTAAAGTGACCAAGCACTTACATGGGAACTTAAGAAAGAACGTGGCCCCTAGACCAAGTACTCTCTGTTTCATTAATAGAAACTGCTTCCGCCTTAATTGAGTGCTTCTAGAGACATCCGGAAACACCTGGACCTTTTGACCACAAAAGTTGAAATCTTTATTTTTAAAATATTTCTGGACCAAATTTCTTTCTTGCTCTAGACCAAATGCCACTACTAATGTGGCTCTGGTTTGTATCTCATCCACAGATGATTCCAAAAAGGCTGTTAAATTTGGACTCTGTAGAAATGAAATCTAATTCCCCCTCTCGTGCAGCCACCTCTTTTTTCATATTGGATACATAATACCATTTAGATATAAGCATATCGTTTGTGATACACAAAACTTCTTTTACATATTTTTTAAACAATTCCTGACCTGAAATTAATCTGGTAACTGGAAAATTCAGAAATCTCAAGTTTTTACTTCTCATGGTACTCTCTGTCCCCTCTAATTGCTTATATATCATTAAAGAGTCTTTCGTAAAAGTGTTCCCAGATGTTTGCAAGGACGATATTTGTGAAGAAGCGGTCGCACTTACTGCTTCCAAATGTGAAATACGCTTACTGTGGTCTTCCAGCGTGTTCTTAGTCTCTTTAGTAAAGTTGGTGGTTTGAGCCATGGATAAAGATAACATCTTTTCCATTTTATTATCAGCTTTCCAGACATCCACCAGGGTTATATTATCAGGATTGATCATCTCTATCTCTGAATCCGTCGATAGAGAGATCTCATCCTGTCCTGGTGGAGTACCTCCTCTGTCCACTGGAGATGTTAATTCCATTAAACCGGGGTTAGCTACATTGCTTACCCCGCTTGCTTCAGAGGGTACATTGGGGTCCTGGTTTTGGGCAGGGCTACTAGAGGCTCCTGAGGAGAAGGAAATGTCAGGAATGACCTCTCTTGAGGTCTGACTCACCCTCCTAAGTATATGCTGATCCATCGGTCCTTTGATCTCAAATCCGAATGGGGTAGAAGCCACCAGTCTTATCTTCCTCTTCTTCCCCATTGGGGCCCAATTCTCCAATGAAGTCTTCACAGAGAAATCTCTCCTAGGGGCGCGCCCCTTTGGCGCGCGGCTTTGGCAGCGCGCCGGCGGCTGCGTGCCGCTGCACTGAGATTTAAACAGGTGCAGCAGGCAGGCTTAGCTGACGTCACGATGCGAAAGTCAGGTCTTGGCTCCACCAGGTTGGTCCCTTCTCACCCAGGCGCTTTTCAGTGCGGCTCCTCCGATGGTAAGGCTACTCCACTTCCGTCTTCTCTCCCAGTCCCCAGCATTCGAGTCCCTCACCCCTTCTCCTCTCTCCAGTCTTGTAATCGAGTCTCTCACTCCCTCTCCCCTCTCAGTCCCCAGAATTTGAGTCCCTCACCCCCCTCTCCTCTCCCCAGTCTTCAGTAGCCGAGTCCCTCACTCCCTCTCCCCTCCCAGTCCCCAGCATTCGAGTCATTTGCTCCCCTGTCCTAGGCAGTTTCGTCCCTCACCTCCGTCTCCTCTCCCAGTCCCAAGCAGCCAGTCACTTTCAAGCTAAGAACCAGAAGGCTGGGGAAGAGGGGAGAGGGTGAGCCTCAGTCTCCTTTCCCTCCCCAAGTCCCCTTGCAGTATCTCTGAACAGGAACCGAACTCCTCCTCTCCCCAAGTCCTGAATTCAGCAGACACAGTGACTGTAACTAACCTTCTGCAGTTCAGACTCACACACCCTGAATTCTAACAGAGAGCAACTACTGGTGACTCTTGCCTGCCTCGCTCGCAGGCACAGCAGCCTCTTCCCCCTCTGCTCCGCATGGATATAGACATCGCAACTTTCTTAAGGTCCAGCACTCCTTGGTCCCGATGCTTCTGCTGCAGCTTTTGGCATGGAGTAGAAGGCAGAACCTTCGTTCAAGCTGAAGCAAGGTCCTGCCTTCCGCCCCTTGCTGTGTTGTTTCTTCCTGCAATGCTCTGATTGACTGCAAATGATAAGCCCTGGGAAGCCGCCAGCTCCATGACTGGCCTCACCACGATGAGGCAGTCCCCTGCTCTGCAGCTCTTCTCCTTCATTTTGGCCCCATAGCTCCTGCAGTCAGGGTCCAAAGCTGCTGCAGGCAGCCTTTGCTATTGGCCAATGGTCACACAGGTAGCTGAGAGCATGCCCGATGATTAAAAAAAAAAAGTAACAGGGCAGGCGATCCATTGAATACCCTGAAGGTCCTGACCGCAAGCCAATGTCATTGTTCCTTGATTCTTTAAAGCATGAGAATATATAGACATGGATAGGTTATTAGATGAAATGGCAGGGCAAATGCATGCATTTCCGACCTTTTCATTGAACCCTTGAGTTTAAAGAAGAGGCCATTCTTCTTAGTAGTTTGACTGAATACATTTGAATTCACCTATTTGCACTGGAATGGGTTTCATTTGACTGACTTGTGACATGAAGGGGGGAAAGGGTGAAGAAAATATAAAGGCTGAGACAAGGCAGTACTACGGCTTAAGAGGAATAACATAACTTTCATGTCCCGCCTTGTAGTACATAAGGGGGTCATTTTTAAATAGCCCACATAATTCTAAAGTACATTGGTGCTTTTAGTGTGTGTAATGTATGCTAATTGCTCCTTGAAAATTAGCACTAAATATGCCTAATAAAAGTGCCTACATACTTTGCATCTGCTATTTTGTTTAGTTAGTCAGGCGAGGTAAAAGGGCATGCTTACTTCCTTCCCCAGCCTACACAGGTCCCTGGGAATACCTCCTCGCAGTCCAGCTCCATGTATGTGTGTATGCTGTGGAAGCCTACATGTGGTTTTAGTCAAGCAGAGGAGGGTAACTAAAATAAACTATTTTACTTGTATAAATAGTAAATTACTGGGTAAATGGCTTTGAACAATTCCATTTTACAGTGAAAGTATGTTTTTTTAATCTTTTATTAAAAGCAATAAACCAGAAAAAAATTCCAATTGTGTTCATATTTCTTATGATATTCACTCAATTGTCCTTTGAGCATTTGCCTGTTATAAATGATACAAACGCTGCACAATTACTCCACAGAAAATGTATTTACTTACTGGGTCATGCCTTCATTTAAATATTTAACATATTACAAGTGAGAGATCCACAGGCAAAATAAATTATTTTGAGAGTGACTTTCACTAGTATACTTTCAGTTATAAATGCCTGATATAAAGTTTAATCATTAGACATCAGTATTCTATGTAATTCAATTGTAATAAAACTGATATATCTTTGCAGGTATTTCATTAAAACTCATTAATTTACAACAAACGAAACCATATATACTGCATAAGAACATAAGAAATTGCCATGCTGAGTCAGACCAAGGGTCCATCAAGCCCAGCATCCTGTTTCCAACAGAGGTCAAACCAGGCCACAAGAACCTGCCAATTACCCAAACACCAAGAATATCCCATGCTACTGATGCAATTAATAGCAGTGGCTATTCCCTAAGTAAACTTGATTAATAGCAGTTAATGGACTTCTCCTCCAAGAACTTATCCAAACCTTTTTTGAACCCAGCTACACTAACTGCACTAACCACATCCTCTGGCAACAAATTCCAGAGCTTAATTGTGCGTTGAGTGAAAAAGAATTTTCTCCAATTAGTCTTAAATGTGCTACTTGCTAACTTCATGGACTGCCCCCTAGTCCTTCTATTATCTGAATATTTCTTTGCATTACAGACTTTAATCTTGTCAAATGTTGCAATATTTCTAAATAAAGGAGCATCCAGAAGGTGATGAAATGGTGGTTTTCATGCTGTACAGTAAGGGGTCAATTTTTCAAAACACATATGTGCCTATGTAGTTCATGCTCACATACACGATATTTTATAAACTTCAAAAGTACGCGTGTATTTTCAGTCCAGGAGCTTTTTGGACAGAGGCCAAGAAGTATACATGCAAGTTGCTATTTTATAAGAGACTTACATGCGTACATTTGTCAATTATTCACATAATTTTAAACCTGATAATTTATAACAGACTGGTCTATTGTTTACAAAAAAAATGTGCCGGTGGGTCAGTCAAAAAAACCGGACACTCAATGTTACGAGCGCCCATTTTCCTAACCCGTGTGCTGTGCACCGGTAACGAAAACGGACGCTCGTAAAATTGAGTGTCCGCTTTCCTAACCCGCAGAGAGCTGACCTCTCCTGGGCGCCCACTGCTAAGGAGGCACTAGGGATGCACTATTACCCCTAGCACCTCCTTTTTAGCGCGACCCTCATTTACATACAGTATCGCGCGCCCAGGAGAGGTGGCAGGGCGCACATTGGGAAAGCAGGCGCTCAACGCTCAGCACCCATTTTCCCCGCGTACTTTCCAGTATCGGCCTGTAAGTGTTTTTTCCATAGACAAAGAAC
Source organism: Rhinatrema bivittatum (assembly GCF_901001135.1). Lineage (NCBI taxonomy): Eukaryota > Metazoa > Chordata > Amphibia > Gymnophiona > Rhinatrematidae > Rhinatrema > Rhinatrema bivittatum. The sequence continues at coordinate 94,372,145 of NC_042616.1, read as the reverse complement.
GGGAGAAAAATCTTTAGTTTGAACGTGAGGCAATGGAGGGTAAAGTGAATTGCCCAAGGAGGCAAAAAGTGGCAGCAGGATTTGAATCCTGCTTCCATGCCTCCCAGCCTGCTGCCGTAGCGACTAGGGTACCCCTTCACTCTTTCGGGACAGTTGTAATCCTCCTTTCCTTATTACTCCCATCACTCTCTCTCCTCCTTTATCTCTGTCAAACTGGACAACACCAAAAAGGGAACAGGTAAGACAGACTCTCTGACAGAACAATCTAAACTACTGAAACATTTGATGACTGATGGCTAATAATAGACCAGAGGTCCCTAAACTTTTCATGGGAAAGGCAACAAAGGAAATTTAAAATAATCAAAAAGGACCAGGAATGGGGGAGGTTCCCCCTTAGAGTTCCCTGAGTGGGGAGGGGATGCAGTCACCTCAGAGTTGGCTGAGAGACGGGCAGAGGGAGGATATCTGGCCCTTTGGATGATTTGAAATACTGGGAAAGGAAGAGAGCAGAGTTTCCAAGGGTGAGGCACATAACATGCCAGTAATAGAGAGGTCGCTATTCAAAAGCCATTTAGATGGATAACTTAGAAGTCCTCTGTCTAAATAGCAAAAACTGGCATAGTCAGCCACCTTTCGGGCAAAGTGGGGAGCATTCCAGGGACTGGTAATGGCATCCTGGGGAGGAGCAGCTTTAGCCGGATAACTTATCTGGCCATCTCTGGTCAGGCCCCAGTCCTGTCCTAAAGATAGCCAAATGAACTTATCCAGTTATCTTTAAGATAGCAAGGTATATTCTGCAGCATAACCGTGACGCGGAATATACCCTGCTAGTTAGCAGGATAAAGTTATTCGGCTAACTGAGCTGCAAAGCAGCTGAAAATGGACCCCAGTGTTTCTAAGTTTCTCAGAAGTTGGCAACCTGGCCCTCCCCCCCCCCCCGAGAACCTTGCTTCCTGGATTTCGCTTCCCTTTCCCCTGAATCTGTTCTGAACTACATGTGGACATGTGTGTGTGTGTGTGTGTGTGTGTATGTGTGAGTGAGTGTGAGTGTGTGTATGTGTGTGTGTGTGTGTGTGTGTGTGTGTGTATGTGTGTGTGTGAGTGTGTGTGTGTGTGAGTGTGTATGTGTGTGTGTGTGTGTGAGTGAGTGTGTGTGTGTGTGTGTGTGTGTGCAGTGAGGGGGGCAGTCCCCTCCCATCCCTTCCCAATCCCCCTCACTCTTCTCTAACACACTCTATGAACATACTCACTTCCTCTCCCTCCTATCCTACTCCCTCTCTCTCTCTCCCATTTCCTTCCCTTCCTCCCTTCACCCCAGTCTTCTTCCTCCCTCTTTCCTGTCATTCCCTTCCCTTCTTTTCCTTCCCTCTCTCACCGCCTCCCTTACCCCACTTCTCTCACTCTACTCAACTCCCTCCTCTGACCCAATTTCCTCTTCCTCTTCTCTGACTTCCCTTTCATTCGCTCCCCTATCACCCCTCCCATCCTTTTACTCAGCCATCTCATTTACCCTCTTCCTTTCCCTCCCACACTCTGTCCCCTCACCCACGCTCCTCCTTCTATTTCCCCCTCCCTTTCCTCTACTACCTTTCTTTTCCCTCCCTTCAGTCAGTCCTTTTTTTTTTCACTCTCTTCCTTTTGCTTCCAATTCCTCTCCCTTTCATTCCCTTCCCTTTGCCACACACTTGCTATCCTTAAGCTGGCGGAAAGTGGTCTCCCTGCAACAGAGTCCTGCGGCAGCACCGGTCGCCGACAACCTTCCTGTTACTTACTGCAGGGAAAAAAAAAAGTTATATTTCCTCCATGGCTGAACCTGACCCTGTGAAGAAAAAAAAGCACGGAGGGCCAGCCAAAGAAGCTCTACCAGCCCGGTTCAACCCACGGAAATCTCAGAAACTGACTACAAAGCTAGCTCCCTCCAAATACCTTGGCCTATTATTTCTCTCTCTCGCTCCCTCCTTTCCAACAGCAGTGAAAAAAATGTGGGAGTAAAGGTTTGCATTATGTACTGTTTCCGGAGTGTTTTTTTTTTCCTGGGATTTTATGTAAATTCTGTTACTAAATAAAGACACTCTAAAGTAATTATCGTACTGTATGATTTCTCCTGCTTTTTTTGCCTGGTTTGTGTAAAAGATTTTCATTTGATGCAATGTTTTGGCATACCGTATGCAGTTCTTACTGAATACAGCAAAAACTCAGTCTTATTATCGCACAATTAAGTCTTATTCAATAAAAGACTATTCTTCATTATGTTCCTATGGAAAAAAAAAAACTGTACTGAATAAGATCCTGTGTGTGAAACTTATCCCAAATATCTGGTCTTAGGAAATTGCCTACAACAGTGTTTCTCAAGCTGGTTCTAGAGTAGGGCTTGTTTGGTTTTCGGGATATCCTCCACAATGAATACACATGAGATAGAAATGCATGCAAAGGGGGGGCCCTGCATGGAAATTGATCTCATGCATATTCATTGTGGATATTAGGAAAACAAGATTGACTAAGGAGTACCCCAGAACCTGCTTGAGATATATTGGTCTACAATGCTACTAACAGAGGTGCAATTCGCATACAGAGCAAGGTTGCCAAACAACCTGATTTTTTCAGACCAAGATGCTTCAGTCCTGGTTGCACCTCAATGTAATCATGGACATTTCTTAGTTCTGATTTCTCTAAGATTACAGGCATGCAATGGGGTGAAATGAGAAGTGGATTTAACTGTCCTGAAAGAAATCATGAAGCAACTTAGCAACCCTAATCCAAAGTATTCCCCTGTTTATTCCATCCTTCAGTTACCTTTCCCAAAGGTCATATGAGTTTCTACGTCAGCCAATTGCACCTGAAGATTAGGTCTTGTACAGTATATATTCAGTCAAAGCAACCAGTCCCAAAGCTTTTATTTCAATTACCTTAATAAGGTATACAGGCATGGGTTGTCCCTTTACTTCCCTATCCAAAATGAGAGGCTGTGCCGTATAAAGAAAGAAACCCAAACAGATCTCCATAAAAGAAAGTACTATAAAGTCCATATCTGAATCCAGGTTTAACTACTGGTTGCAGTAATACTGTCCCTAGTGTAACCCCCCTGTCCTTTGGGGGTCAACATCTCTGCACTGGGAAATTAATCTCAGTTGGGTCATGGGCTGGGGGGGGGGGGGGCAGCTAAACTGCAAGGCCAAACTGAGTGCAGGACACCCACACAAGCTCTTCAAAAAGCCACTGTTCACATCCAAACTTGTGCTCCAAAAAAAAAAAGTAACTTCGGATACTGTAGAAAGAGTACATCTTTCAGCTTCACAGCAAATCCTGTAAACCTCTTCCCTCAGCCTCCCAGACAGCCTCGAACAATTTATATTACAGTTTATATACACCACTTCAGCCTGTACTAGGCCACGCTGTTTACATTCTCTCCTCAAACACAGTAAATCTCAATTTACTCACTCTGAATCTCGGATGGCCACAGGCTACTCACTTCCCTCTGTTACAGGAGAAAACAGGAGACTTTCAACTCTGTTTCCAGGATCCAAGAGGGCACAGGGTTTTCTTTTTCTGGCCCCAACTGGTCCTTTCTTTTCCAGTACTTTTAACCTTTAGTCTGTCTGTCATGAGATTCAGAGCCACTTCTTTACCAACAGATAACCGTTTACTCGTGGGAACCTTCCCTGCTCATTTGCACTCTCTAGGACATCCCGCAGAAGAAAATCACATTAACCACAATACACTCTCTACAATTTACCTATTTATTTATTTTCATGTACCGACATTCGAACTAGTATATCACATCGGTTTACATAAAATAAATAGAATTGCTTACAATGGTAACTTAACAGCGTTTCTTCTAATAGGACATGAGGACAGCTTAGTTGGAGAAATGGGTAGAGGTAGAATCAACATTCTTGAATTTAAGTGGTCTTAGGCAGGAGGGAAAATAACAATTTAACAACATCAGTATAAAACAAGAGTTATTCAGAACAGGTCTAGTCACGAAACATCAATTTTGTCAGAAAAGCCTAATGTTGGTCAGAGACCGTTTCATCGGTAAAGTCAAGTGTTGGTAAGAAACAAGTGTAGCACTTTAGGGAGCGTGGCAATTTAAGAGTGGGGGTATGGTGGCTAACGTGAGCCTGGTTGTGTCCACCCGAAAGCTTTGTGTGGCCCCCTGTTTGTTTCTGTGACCCCCTGTGTGCCACTGTGGCACACAGGGGGTCACATTAGTAAGGCTGATCAGCAAAACGGCATACTTCTTTTCCTATGAATATTTGTAATAGCCACTGCTATTACTAGCAGCAGTAACATGGAATAGACTTAGTTTTTGGGTACTTGCCAGGTTCTTATGGCCTGGCTTGGCCACTGTTGGAGACAGGATGCTGGGCTTGATGGACCCTTGGTCTGACCCAGTATGGCATGTTCTTAGCACATAGAATTCTACAAAGTGATTACTTCAACTTTGTCCATTATAAATCATTTTTGTGAACAGACTGCCTTTTTTCCAGGTAAAAATATGCACTTAAGTGACTGTTTTCTGCTATAAACCTGAAGATAAAATATATACCATAAATATAACACATTTTTAAAATGTTTTCTTATCCATTCATATTATTCAACTATATATATATAATTTACCTACTCCACATGAATCTGAATAAAGTAATTATGTATGCATCAGTGGCTATTTCACCACTATGCAGAGGTTCTGTAATTGCACAAAACAGGCCTAGGGCACTCTCTTTTTAAATATTGTTTTTGAAAAATATACTGCTGAACGTAAACTGAAATAAATTATCCCGATTGTTAATAGTTGTTCAAGATATTGTTTTACATGCCTGTGGTATAGCCTTTCAGAAAACAGAATACAATATATTTCTACACCAAAAAAATCTGAGACCTTATGAATTAATTCAATTTTCACCCTTACTATATTCTAAAATGTATCAAGGATAGTTGCCCTAATTAAAAGCGCACACTCACTCACACACACACACACACACACACACACACAGAGTATACTGTATATGATTAAGATTGAATGGAGTGAGAATCAGTATGGATTCAAAACTTTAAACTTCTAAATTGATGATTCAGGTTCAGTAAGGACAAAAGTGGCCATTCTGCTGTCATTGACCATTCAGCTGTTCCATAGCAGTGGATCTCAACCAAGTTTGTGAAGCCCATCCCACAGATCTGATCATCAGGATATTCATAATTAATTTGCATAACATACCATATTTGCCTACTTTGGATGTCACATCCTAATAAGATATCTATATGATCTCAAAGGTCCATGCGCCACATGATTTTTATAAAACTCTAATGTTGGTCCAATAAATGTTATCAAAACTTGCAAAGAAACTAGTTTGCAGGACTAATATAGCTACTAGACGTTTGCTATACAAATCCTGGACAGTGTCACCAGTTACCTTACATAGAATGAACTTGAATTGGTCCATGCATAGTTGCTGATATTCCTGCAAGCATATGTAACCCTGTTTTTGGAAGATTGTTCCTCCTAAGGGCACACAACTAATTTTAGTCCTGGGGGAATTCTGCGCTACTGCGAAACGCAGAATTAGTGCAGAATTCCCCCCCCCCCATGCAGAATTGCCATTTTCTGCACAGAAAAGAGCAGAACGGCGTGCCCGGGCCTTCATCTTCGCCGTGAATGGAGAACATCCCGCAGCACGCAGGGGCCTTCCCTTTTCACCGCAAATGGTGCACCGGGCCTTCATCTTTGCCGCAAATGGGCTCATGGCACATGCGTGATGCGCTCAGTTTGCGGTATGCCAGTGAGAGAGAATGTGTATGGGAGAGAGGGGAGAGGAGGGTGAGAGGGAGCATGGGAGGATGGGGGATGCCAGTGAGAGAGAATGTGTGTGAGAGAAAGGGGAAGGGAGGGTGAGAGAGAGCATGGTTGGTAAGAGGGGTGGGTGGTGGGGATGCTTGAGTGTGAGTTTCAGAGAGGGAGCCTATATGAGGAGATTGTGAAGGAGTGTGTGTGTGTGTGTGTGTGTGTGAGATTGGGAGCTCGTGTGTATGAAAAAGTGATTGTGTGTATGTGAGGGTGCTTGTCTGTGTGAAGGGATTGTGTATGTGTGAGAGAGAGACATAGGTAGCCTGTGTGAGGATGTATGTATGAAAGAGAAAGGGAGCTTGTGTGGGTGTGTATGCAAGAGAGAGGGCCCTGTATGAGGGGATATGTATGTGTGTGTGCGAGAGAGTGAGGGAGCCTGTACGAGGGTGTGTGTATGTGTATTAGAGAGAGGGAGCATGTGTGTGAGAGAGAGGAACAGAGGGAGCCTGTGTGAGGGGCAGTACTGAGAATGGGGTCAAACTCTGGGACTGGCAATAGAGTGGAAGGGGTTGAGCCTAGAGGTGGAGGGGAGAGATACTGGCAGGTGAAGGAGTTGGGGCCTGAGAGGGCAAAGTGGTCAGGGGAGTAGGGACAACGAATGGAAGGGACACTCTTACAGTGAATTTCTAGGGAAATTCTGCTCAAAATATTTAAAATTCTGCATCTTTAAGTAATAACTTTTTTCTGAATTAATTTAAAATGTAATTACTTAAAGACTGTCATGTAAATTGTGTTATTTTGACCAATATAAAGTTTGCAGAATTTTGCAGAATTTTACGTTTTTGTGCGCAGAATTATCCCAGGAGTATAATATATATTCTTCAGGGGCTGCTCCAGCTAACCATTGTATCCCATGCTGACTCTCAGTTCCTGGGGGTGGGGGTGCACTTTTTATGGGGGGAAGCTCTCGCTTATAGCCCAGACAATGGGAAAAGGTCGCCAGTGTGTGTGTGTGTGCTGCAGTGGTGCTTCCCATGAAGTGAGAGGCTGTAATAATAAGCAGGCAGGACCAGGTCTGGGTGTTGAAATAAAGTTCACTGATTGGTAATAATAAGTTAGAGTCCATTGCCCAGAAGTGAGAGTTTTTTACATCTGACGGATGGCACTGGTATGATTTTGGGTAGGTAGGTGTCCTTAATCCAGACCTCTGAGTAGAGCCCATGGTGATTTTAAATGTGCATAACTCTCCCAGCAGCTGTGCAGGAATCCTCATGGAGGTGTCCCCAACCTTACTGGGAAAATCCTGCCTTGGACACCCAGCCTGTCCTGGTCCCTTGCGAGGAAATCCAGATGGGATCCCCTGATCTTGTTCTTCTTTCCTTTAGGTTAGTTGTTCTTTCATCTTGTACTCGCTGATGCTTCTGGGGTAGGGATGTGAATCGTTTTAGGACGATTAAAATTATCGTCCGATAATTTTAATATCGTCTTAAACCGTTATGGAACACAATACAAAAGAGATTCTAACGATTTATCGTTATAAATCGTTAGAATCGTGAGCCGGCACACTAAAACCCCCTAAAACCCACCCCCGACCCTTTAAATTAAATCCCCCACCCTCCCGAACCCCCCCCCAAATGAGTTAAATAACCTGCGGGTCCAGCGGCGGTCCGGAACGGCAGCGGTCCGGAACGGGCTCCTGCTCCTCAATCTTGTTGTCTTCAGCCGGCGCCATTTTCCAAAATGGCGGCGAAAAATGGCGGCGGCCATAGACGAACACGATTGGACGGCAGGAGGTCCTTCCGGACCCCCGCTGGACTTTTGGCAAGTCTCGTGGGGGTCAGGAGGCCCCCCACAAGCTGGCCAAAAGTTCCTGGAGGTCCAGCGGGGGTCAGGGAGCGATTTCCCGCCGCGAATCGTTTTCGTACGGAAAATGGCGCCGGCAGGAGATCGACTGCAGGAGGTCGTTCAGCGAGGGTTCCGGCGCCTCGCTGAACGACCTCCTGCAGTCGATCTCCTGCCGGCGCCATTTTCCGTACGAAAACGATTCGCGGCGGGAAATCGCTCCCTGACCCCCGCTGGACCTCCAGGAACTTTTGGCCAGCTTGTGGGGGGCCTCCTGACCCCCACGAGACTTGCCAAAAGTCCAGCGGGGGTCCGGAAGGACCTCCTGCCGTCCAATCGTGTTCGTCTATGGCCGCCGCCATTTTTCGCCGCCATTTTGGAAAATGGCGCCGGCTGAAGACAACAAGATTGAGGAGCAGGAGCCCGTTCCGGACCGCTGCCGTTCCGGACCGCCGCTGGACCCGCAGGTTATTTAAGTCATTTGGGGGGGGTTCGGGAGGGTGGGGGATTTAATTTAAAGGGTCGGGGGTGGGTTTTAGGGGGTTTTAATGTGCCGGTTTTGCGATTTTTCGATTTTTCGATTTTTCACGATTTTTCACGATATTTTACCCCCCCAAACGGCAACAATACGATTCCCTCCCCCTCCCAGCCGAAATCGATCGTTAAGACGATCGAGGACACGATTCACATCCCTATTCTGGGGGAATTCTTTTAAGGAAAAGTCAGTGGGATCGGACTATTACCCCTGCACTGAAATCCCAGTGGGGAAGGGGGTTCCAGAAACCTCCCCACTTAACTCGGGTCCAAAAGATACTTTAAAGCTTAACTGGATACATCTTCCTAGACTGTCACAGGCGCTTGCCATATTCAGGTTGTGAATGGGCTTCACTGGTCTTCAGCCCCTGCCCTCTGAGTACTGCCAGCGAGGACGACTTTCCCCAAAGAAGCAAGGGTGAACCACAGTCCCTACCAAAACAGGACTCTCCTAGCCTTCACCGTCTCTCCCAGCAGGATCCAGCACTGGTGCTGGCCCACCTAGGGTTTAGAGTAGGCGCACAGGTCTGTGATACCCCTGTAGAGAGCCCTTTCGCTCCAAAAGGGTATCAGACTTAAAAATCTATCTCTCTGTAAATTATAAAGAAGGACCCTCAGGCAGGGATTGCACTGGGAGTTGTCACTTACAAAAGAAACTCATCTGGGAGGCCTCACCAAAGCGTAGAAAAAAAATACATCTTGCTCTCTCACTTCTCTCTACCTGAATCCCACAATGTAATAAAATGGCTGGGCTTAAGAGGTGGGAGGGCGTGAGGGGCATGGATAGCTCCTTAATAGAGGGTTATACCACAGGGATAGTGACATCTGGTGGCCAAACCCAGTAGGGGTGCCACACATAGAATGGTCTGATTTTGCAAAAACGAAGCTCTTTGGGAATCTGCTGATAACGACCGCTTCAGGGATTCAAAAGAATTAGAATGGGGCAACTTTAAGAATTAAAAACAAAATGTTGTTAGATGATGCAAGGCCAATATTGCTGTTTGCTTTTGGAGAGGCACAATACACAAATGGTGTGGCTTTCTTTTATTTTAAATTCAGGGAAATTTCAGGGGCCGCAGTACTATGAATTTAAAATGACTAGATCAGGAGTGAGCAATCTTTTTCTTCCATGCTCCCCCTTCCATTCATGCAATTAGTTAGGGCCCCACCAAGATGGGTTTATATATAGATATACCAGAGCCTGGACCAGTTTTTCAGTGGCAGGTGCATATATATATATATATATATATATATATATATATATATATATATTCAGAATTTGCCTCCCCCTTCAATTATCAGTGTCTCCTCTGACAGTGCTTTCTCCTTTTGCAGCAAAGGCACAACTATCCTAGAGGTGGCCACTTCAGCAAAGCACCTCTCTCTCCCCCCCCCCCCCCCCCTTGTACCTAGCATCCCCTCTTTCTTTTCCCCACCCAAAGCCCAGAAATCCCATTCTCTTCTCCTCCCCTCCTTCCCCTATCCCCATCTCCCCCCACTCCTTGCCCTGCATCCTCCTATCTCTTGCTCTAGGTCAAACTCTCTCTCCCCCACCACTACTTGTCTTGCATCACTCTGTCACCCCCACGCCATGTCCAGTAGTGAGAGATCTACCCACCCTTGCCCAGCTGCAGGGACCTCTCTCCTCCACCACTCTGCCTAGCAGCAGCAGCAGCTCCCTCTGTCTTTTAGCCCTCCCCCTATGCATAACAGTGTGAGTGACTAGGGGACCCGTTGAACAGACTACAGAAACACTTCTCTAGGTCCTTCAGCCTTGCACACTCTCCTCAATTATTTTTCAGGCTCATAGGTTCCCTCTGAAGTTTTGGAAGTAACTTCTACTATCCTTACATCCCAGCACAACCCTTCTCAGAACAATCTTGTCAAATCACATAACTGGATATCATGGGGCAGATTTTCAAAGGGTTACGCGCGTAAGATACGGGCAGGCAGGGCCAGTAAAAACTGGCCCTGCCTGCCCCTGCGTGCCGCCTGCCCCTGCGCGCGCCGAGCCTATCTTGCACAGGCTCGGCAGCGTGCGCAAGCCCCGGGACGCGCGTATGTCCCGGGGCTTGTAAAAAGGGGTGGGGTGTGGGTGGTCTGGGCGGGGCGGGGGCGGGGCGGGGAAGGGAGTGGCCTGAGCCTCCAGGAACAGTGGCCATTTGCTGCTGTTCCTGGGATCACGGGCCGGCCGTCGGCCGCTGCGCATAACTTCTTCAACAAAGGTAAGGGGGGTTCTAGGTAGGGCTGGAGGGCGGGTTAGATAGGGGGAGGGATGGGAAGGTGTGTGGGGGGGGGCTGAAGGAACGGAGGCAGGCTGCGCGACTCGGCGCACGCAAGTTGCACAATTGTGCACCCCCTTGCATGCGCCCACCCTGGATTTTATAACATGCGCGCGGCTGCATGCGCATGTTATAAAATCGGACGTAGATTTGTTTGCGCCGGGTTGCGCAAACAAATCTGCGCACACGCGCAGGTTTTAAAATCTGCCCCCATACTTTTAAATCTTAAACTTTTGTTTTGCAAAAGATATATTTCCGATATCATGTCACAGTGTCATTTGAATATGTGTTCTGTGATTCTGGGAAACAGGCTGAATGCAAAAAAACCATTCCCAGGAAACACCTCAAGATATTCATACTACATAGGTTGAATATAATCTCTGAAATGGCTGGGCTGGGCTGAACTGGAATGGTTTCCCTTTATTACTACTCCAGACTAACACAGCTATCCTTCTGAAGATTACTCATCATAGGAAAAAAATTCCAGTTATGTTGTTATTTCTGTTACAATGACACAAAGTCCCTTGATTACCAGGCATTTTGTGAAGTTACACATCAACCCTGCCCAAAGTCACTCTGAACCTATATAGCCAGTCTACCATACCAACACACCAGAACTCAAACAGTAACAACTCTGCATGAAAATGCAACACTACAAATATTCCAGCAGGGCATAAAACACCTATACACCTTCTAGTGTTAAACAAAGAACAAGCTGAATTACTACTAGGGATGTGAATCGTGTCCTCGATCGTCTTAACGATCGATTTCGGCTGGGAGGGGGAGGGAATCGTATTGTTGCCGTTTGGGGGGGTAAAATATCGTGAAAAATCGTGAAAAATCGTTAAAAATCGAAAAATCGAAAAACCGGCACATTAAAACCCCCTAAAAACCCCCCCCCGACCCTTTAAATTAAATCCCCCACCCTCCCGAACCCCCCCCAAATAACTTAAATAACCTGCGGGTCCAGCGGCGGTCCGGAACGGCAGCGGTCCGGAACGGGCTCCTGCTCTGAATCTTGTCGTCTTCAGCCGGCGCCATTTTCCAAAATGGCGCCGAAAAATGGCGGCGGCCATAGACGAAAAAGATTGGATGGCAGGAGGTCCTTCCGGACCCCCGCTGGACTTTTGGCAAGTCTCGTGGGGGTCAGGAGGCCCCCCACAAGCTGGCCAAAAGTTCCTGGAGGTCCAGCGGGGGTCAGGGAGCGATTTCCCGCCGCGAATCGTTTTCGTACGGAAAATGGCGCCGGCAGGAGATCGACTGCAGGAGGTCGTTCAGCGAGGCGCCGGAACCCTCGCTGAACGACCTCCTGCAGTCGATCTCCTGCCGGCGCCATTTTCCGTACGAAAACGATTCGCGGCGGGAAATCGCTCCCTGACCCCCGCTGGACCTCCAGGAACTTTTGGCCAGCTTGTGGGGGGCCTCCTGACCCCCACGAGACTTGCCAAAAGTCCAGCGGGGGTCCGGAAGGACCTCCTGCTGGACTTTTGCATTATTTGATTTAAAATAAGAAAACTACAAGTTTATATTATACTTCACTACTGTACTTTCCCATTTAATGTTCTGGTTGGATTTACTAACTACTTGCACAATACTAGTAAAATGGTTAATTATTGTTTTATTCTGATGTGATGATTTTATCTTCAATTAGGAACCCTGTTCAGGAAGTTTCATTATAACTGCATGTACAACTGAAGGGAAGTAACCCTTTTAAAAAACATTGTTTTTATTTGCAGCTTAAAAATTATAAAAAAATTATTGCATGCGTTGGATAAATACAATAGCGTAAATCTATGATCAAAACTGACCCATGTATTGATAGCAGTGGAATGAAAAAAGTCAGTTATCTCCCTGTTCGACGGGTTCTATGACGATTTACAAATTTTGCACATTGCATGTAAATTTTTAAATGCATATTTGGTGCATTCTTCTTCTGACTCTTCACCTAGATTACAGTTAAACAGTCATCAAGTCCATAGCACATTTAATATCCAATAACCATCTTAGACAAATGGCTTGCAAAAATACACAAAAAAAGAGAGAGCTGCTTTAAAAGAAAAGAACCAAACCAACTGATTTTTGTAAACAAGATTTCATCCCTTTTCTTAACTAGCATGAGTCACTCTCTATTTGGAAATGAGGGAAGACTGGCTCAAAAGGAAAAATGCATTTGAAAACAACGTATTTTAAAAAGGCAAAAAATATTTCTACAGTTATTTCCATGAAACCTAGGATCATCCAGCATCTGAATAAGAGGCCTTTGTAATCAAAAACACTCACATATAACAACCAATACTTCTTGATAATTTTTATGTTTTAGGTCTAATAGACATAAGAACATTAAGACTTGCCATACTGGGTCACACAAGTGTCCATCAAGCCCAGTATCCTGTTTTCAACAGTGGCCAAGCCAGGTCACAAGTACCTGACACAGGATCCCAAGGCGTAGATAGTTTCCAAGCTGCATATCCCAAGAATAAGCAGTATGGGGCAGATTTTAAAAGCCCTACGCGCGTAAATCCAGCTGGATTTACGCACGTAGGGGGATTGCGCGTGTCGAGCCTATTTTGCATAGGCTCGGTGACATGCGCAAAGCCCCGGGACGTGCGTATGTCCCGGGGCTTGAAAAAAGGGGCAGGGCATGGGCAGTCCAGGGCAGGGGCATGGCCAGAGGCCTCTGTAGGGCCGCTAGGCTGGAGGATCGCACACCGGCACTCGGCCGGCTCGCACAACCTACACCTGCCCAGAGGCAGGCGCAACTTGTAAAATAAAGGTATGGGGGGTTTAGGTAGGGCTGGGGGGTGGGTTAGATAGGGGGAGGGAGAGGAAGGTGGGGGGCGGAGGGAATGGGGAAAGCCATCGGGGCTCCCCTAGGGCTCGGTGCGCACAAGGTGCGCATGTTATAAAATTGTGCATACATTTGTGCGCGCCGGGTTGCGCGCACAAATGTACGCCCGTGCAAACATCTTAAAATCCGGCCCTAGATTTCTGCAACTCTGCCTTAATAATTGTTAATGGACTTTTCCTCCAGGAACATGTACAAACCTTTTTTAAACGCAGCTATACTAATAGCTTTCACAACATCTTCTGGCAAAGAATTCCAGAGCTTAATTATGCATTAAGTAAAAAAGTATTTTCTCTTATTAGATTTAAATGAATTATCCAGTAACTTCATTGTATGTCCCCTGGTCTTTGTACTTTTTGAAAGAATAAACAAGTGATTAACAGATTACTTGTTCCATTCCACTCATTTTATAGACCTCTATCATATCTCCCCTCAGCCTTCTCTTCTCCAGGTTGAGGAGTCCTAATCTCTTTAGCCTTTGATTGTTCATCCCCTTTATGATCTTGGTCACCCTTCTCTGAATCCGTTTCTAATTCTGCTATATCTTTCTTGAGATGTGGTGACCAGAACTAAACATAATACTCTGATGAGGTCATACCATGGAGGCATTATGATATTCTCCGTTTCATTCTCCATTCCTTTCCTAATAATCCCTAGCATTTTATTTGCTTTCTTGGTTGTTGCTGCACACTGAACAGAAGATTTGAATGTATTTTCAATGATGATGCCTAGATCCTTTTCCTGAGTGATGACTCCTAATTTGGAACCTTTCATTATGTAGCTATAATTTGGGTTACTCTTCCCAGAGGGCATCACTTTGCACTTGTCTCCATTAAGTTTCATTTCCCATTTGCATACCCAGTCTCCCAGCTTTGCAATGTCCTCTTACAATTTCTCACAATCCTCTTGTGATTTAACAACTTTGAATAATTTTGTGTCATCGGCAAATTTGATCACCTTGCTTGTTGTTCCCATTTCCAGGTCATTTATAAATTTATTAAAAAGCATCGGTCCCAGAACAGATCCCTGGGGCTCTCCACTATTCACCTTTTTCCATTGGGAAAATTTACTATTTAGCCCTACTCTGTTTTCTATATTTTAACCAATTGGCAATCCACAATAGGACACTGCCTTCTATCCCATGACTTTTAATTTCCTAAGAAATTTCTCAAGAGGGACTTTGTTAAATGCTTTCTGGAAATCCAAATATACTACAACAACTGACTCACCTTTATCCACATGTTTATTTATGCCCTCAAAAAAATGTTGCAAATTTGTGAGGCAAGACTTCCCTTGGCTATATGCTTTATATGTTCAGCTATTTTGTTCTTTATGATAGTTTAGTTTCCACAATTTTGTCTGGCACAGATGTCAGACTCACTGGTCTGTAATTTCCTGGATCACCCCTTGATTCCTTTTAAAAAATTGGCATTACATTGGCAAACACATTTCCAATAGCAGGTCTTCAATTTCATTTCTTAGTTCTTTCAGCACTCTGGGATCTCTCTCTGCAACAAATTCAGCTAATGCATGAAGGGTTAAAAAAAAACCATAATTGTAATCCTTAAAAAATTCATCAAATTTGTATGGTGCTCTTGTATTATCATTTATATGTTTCACAAATAATTCTAGCATCATACATATCCAAGCCAATGTAGTGCTAAATTGTTGACTTTGATGGTATTGCTACTTTAAAGATCAAATAAAGAAAAAAGCATGTAACACTACCATGGAGATAATTTCTCTGCTGTAGAGACCTAATAATTATTCACACAGGCATTTGGTACAGAATCCCATAGTAGCGGTTCCAAAGCTGGATATGATCGTAGAGTTGACTATATAATTCCCCTGAAGGGGCTCAAAGAGGAGACAAGACAAACTTGAGCAGAATTGTAATTGCTATTGTTTTATGCATTGTTTTTAATATATTATGTATGTATAATATTGTAATCCACCTTGAACATACCATGTGTGAGCATGAAACAAGCTTTTAAAACAAATAAAACAGTTGAATTCATTGATAAGGTTTGTGAAAAGTTATTTTTGATGCTTGAAGTCCCTCTGCATGGTTAACATTCTCATGAATAAAAATGTGAATTTCATTTTGAATCACAGAAAAAAAGTTTTAAGGATAACAATCAACGACTGAAGTTATGATATTTACTGTTGCGGTCCCGGTCGCGACCGGGGCCTTACCTTCTCTTCTCCCCCAGTTCCGGCGGCACAAACATCGACGGCGTCCCCGCGGAGGCCGCCGCGGGAATGCCCTTTCTCTAGGCACGCGCGCGCGGGCGGGAGGGGCACTAAAATAGCCTGCTTCCCGCCGCGCGACGCTCCGTCCCTTCTGCTGACGTCAGACACCGGGGGGGATTTAACCCCGGTGTCTGCACTTACTCAGGGCCTTGCAACCGGGTCCCTCCTAGGTCCCTAGTTGCTCCTGGCCCCAAGCTGTGCCTGCTACAGGGTCTGCCTTCCAGCTAGTCTGCCTGCCTGCTTCAGAGTCTTCCTGCTTGCCTGCCACCGTACCTGCCTGCTTGCCTGCTACGTTGCCCGCTTGCTCCAGTGGCCGGGCCCCTACGGGCTCCTCCCGGGGGGGCTCCGGTCTCTGCTCGTTCCGATTCTTGCCACAGTTCCTGCCTGGTTCCAGTTCCGAGTCTTGCCACAGTTCCTGTCTGGTTCCAGTTCCGAGTCTTGCCACAGTTCCTGTCTGGTTCCAGCTCCAGCCCGCTTCAGTTCCTGCCTGAGTCCGGATCCCTGCCTGCCTGCTCCAGTTCCAGCTTCCGTGATCTCCTAAGTCCCAGCGCCGGACTCCTACGGGCTCCTCCTGGGGGAGCACCGGCTTCCAGGGTGAAGCTCACGTCCAGCTCCTGCCTGGTACCAGCCTCCCGACCTGTCAATCACTAGAGAGTATAGTACACCTCTCCCCAGTCTCTCACAGGTCGGCCCAAGGGTCCACTAAACAGCTCACTCACAACAATTTACATTATGTTTTGCACAGTAGTAGAAATCTTAGCGGGATTTAGAGGAATGTTTAAGGTTCCTTCACTTCATTTCAAAAGTTAGGGTTAAAAGAATGATGGGGTTCTCTTGCCTGAATTTATAAAATAGGGTTAAAATAAGCTTTGCTGGCTTGAATTGAAAGCTAGGGCTTATCTAAACTGCTACGGTATCTCTGGGTAAAAGCTAGAGCTGAAACAAAAGCTAGACAATATACCTCAACTACTGTTACTACTATAATAGATCCTCCAGTCTCATTACCATTAAGCCCTGGGTGAACATCTTTTGGCTAGGGATAGGGCAGGTCAATGAGTAGAGGGAGGCACCATTCTGGACAGCCCCTCCCTTTGAGGGTACTGACATGGCTTATCCCCTTTTTGAGGACTTAAAAGCAACTCTCTCCTGAGAACTCTGGGGGCAGTGTGGTTTAGTTTAGAGGACGTACTGTATGGAGTTTTTTTTCTTTCCCGAGTTGGATTTTTGGCCCATCTAGGGTTCCATCTTGCCTTTGGCTGGGCTGGGGATTCCACTCCTGTATCCCACTCCTTAGGTGCGGGGTGGTTTGTCCTGGGACTATTTTGGAAATTTGGTATTTTTGGTTGTAAAAAGATGGTGAAAACCCCCCGATGTCTGATAGGGGAGAGGTCTTGGGGTGAATCTCTTCTTGGGGGACTCTGGATAGGGAAAACTTGCCCTGCTGTGACTTCCCCAGGAAGCAGAGGAATGTGGTGACCTGCGGCAGTATCTTCCAGTGTTACTACTAAATCTCATTTTGGGCAAAGAACAATTTTGTTGAAAGAGCTGGGAGGAAGTGTTTGGCTGCCCCTCTTCTTACCCAGTTAAGGAGCATCTGGAAGTGCTTGTTCCTGTGTGAATCCCTCCCATCTGGGATTCGTTAAAGCAGAAAAGAGAAGAACAAACAACTAACTGTGAGTAATAGCCTATTGAGACCACTAAGGGCCCCTCTTCTGGAGTCTTCACTCCTGGGGAGAGAGAGTGCATTTGAACTCTCTGTGCAGAGACACTAATTTTCTTTTCTCAGTGTTTGGAAGGGGTTTTCCTGCCCAGCTAAAGGATACCTTGCCCATCCACTTACCCAAGCCCTGGTGAGTGAGACCCATGCACAGATAGAGGTAAAAAACTGTAAGCAAAGAGTACATCTATGATGCTGAGTTTATTGTGCCATATTTCACCTGATTAGGCATCAGTAAAAACTTTGGGGTAGATTTTAAAAAGGAGCGCATGGGCGTACATGTGCACGCGCTACCCGGCGCGCACACATGTACGCACGATTTTATAACATGCGCGCACAGGCGTGCACATGTTATAAAATCCCGGGTCAGCGCGCGCAAGGGGTGCACAATTGTGCACCTTGCGCGTGCCGAGCCTGCTCTGAGCCACGCTGCCTCCCCCTGTTCCCTCCCAGGCCGCTCCGAAATCAGAGCGGCCTTGGAGGGAACTTTCCTACCCCCCACCCCACCTTCCCTTCCCTTCCCCTACCTCCCCTGCCCTTTCCCCCCTACCTTTGATGACTTCTTTTTTTTGTTTTAAAACTTACTTCAGCCCTGGGGCTGAAGTAAGTTGTGCGCACCGGCCGACTGCCGGGGCGTGATCCCCGGCCAAACGGCCATGCGGAGACCTCTGGCCACGCCCCTGGTCCACCCCACCCTCGGTCCGCCCCTTTTGTAAAGCCCTGGCGCGCATAAGGCCGTAAGGCCGGTTACGCGGGTAAATCCTCTGGATTTACGCGTGTTACCTTTTGAAAATCCAGCCCTTTAATTTTTTGTCACTAAATCAGTGGCTCCAAAGTATTTCTTTGGCAGTTACAGCACACACTGTGAGGTGACTTAATTTACATGAAGTCACCTCTGTCATTCTGGGCCCTGAAAGTAAATCTTTCCTCCCCAACCAACAGAATCCTGACCCTGGGGGAAAGAGAGACTCTGAAAGAGCTAGCACAGGGTAATTCCAGCCCCGAAGAGACACTAAATACTTTTATGTCCCCATCGGTGGTTAGCAGCCACCCAAAGATGGGGATACACTACTATAACAATTATATAGCATTACAAGGTATACACAGTACGGGACAGACACATAGAAGAGACAGCCCTCACTCTGTAGAGCTTTCAATGTAGTCAAGCAATCAGGACATTTAGTTCAGGGGCTATTTTAGTGAAGCAAGAGTCTCATCTATTCTTCAAAGTTAAAACAAGGAAACAGGTATGGGTTAGGTGGAATTGCAAGTAGGAACCTTGCAAGTAGAGCCTTTGCTTTTGAAGACAATTTCACCATTTTGCTTATTTTGCTACTTGAGATGAGTTGCATACAAAGAAAACTCCCGTAGATGAAAAACATATTCCTACAGATTTGGGGGGGAGAAAGAGGAATTGGATTCAGATGACAACCAATACAGGCCCTGACTTTTACGGTCAAAGACATAAGGGAAAAAGCACAGGATTGCTTCTATGGTCAAATCCATAAGCAAAGAACATCAAACAGCACTGTCTGAATTTTCAAGAAGGCTCCTCCCCCAGTAAAAATGTTGCTAGCAGTTAATTTTTATGGGTTATCATAAGGCTTGGGGATAATTGCACAGAGCACCAGTTATTATGCTTAAGAGAAACATGGGGGTAACCTGCACGGCGCAGCAGATAACTCTCATAAAAAGCTTTCTGGGCAGACTAGATGGACCATTTGGTCCTTTTCTGCTGTGAATACTATGTTAGCTGGAATGTGGTCAAGATGTTTGGCTAACAGTTTTATCTTATTAATTAACAGATGGTTAGGGCACAGTACAATGAACTTATTACAAGGAAAATCTCTAAGCAGGAACATGACTACTACCATTGTTACCACTACTGCAAACAAACATCTTCATGTAACCACCAGAAAGGTAATGAGGCAAACATACACATTCCCACTCTGCAGACTTCACCATCCATCCCCATGAACTGTGACTGCCTTAGTGACTGGTTGAACAACAAGGCTAGGCCAGGGAGAGTTAAATTAGGAATTCAAAGCAGTGTCAAAAAGGTGGATTCTTCTAAATAAAAAGTAAAAAAAAAAAAAAAAAAGTGAGGTTTTAGGTGGGTCATAAATATAGGAATAGAAGGAGCATGATGCACTAGTTCATGAAGGTTGCTCCGGACATTTGGTAAAATAAGATGGAAAGTGCGTAGATTGTAACTGGCAATGAAGGAGAAGGGGGACAGATAATAGCAGCCTGTCTGAGAAATGGTGCAAAGGAGAAGGATTTTAGGGCAAGAAGAGAGGTAATGAGGATCAGCAGAGTAAAGGCACTTAGAGGTGAGCACCAGAAGCTTAAACTGAATGCAGAAGCAGATGGAAAGCCAATATAGTGTTGGATACTGTGTGTGACTGATTGCTTTATGAGCTGTGTGAGAGTTTCAAAGCATTTGTTTAACCCCATTTAAAGACTAGGCTGTAGAAGGAGATGAGGCATAAACTAAGATCAAAGCTTTCAAGGATGGATTACCTGTATCTCAATTTTTGAGAATCAGAAGAAATATATGAACTAACTAAGCAATTCTTAATTCAAGGGTATCTATTTATTGTAATCAAAAGCATATCATTAGGCGCTTTATTGAGACAGTTCCACAGTGTTGCAATAATAGTTTGGTGTCATCTTGTTACGATCCCGGTCACTAGACTAGTGACCGGGAGCTTACCTCTCTCACCCGCGCTGCGAACCGCCGGGTTCGGGGCCCTCCACGCGGCTTGGCAGCGGCGTCTCCACGAGGGAGACGTCGCCGGAGACTCCTCCCCTCGGCGAGGGAACGCGCGCGCGCGAAGGGCTGCGTTTGTGCTGTCAGCACCCGGATGTGCTGACACGCCCCCCGTGACGTCAGACGCCGACCGGGGGATTTAAACCGGGCTCTTTCCTCACCAAAGTGCCTTGCAACGAGGTTCCTTCTTTGAAGAGCTAGTTGCCGTCGTTCCTGTTCCCCGCTGATTGCCTGCCTGCCTGCCTGCTTGATTCCTGCCTGGTTCCTGGATTCCTGCTTGTCTTCAGCCTGCCTTGATTCCGGTTTGTAACTCCGATTCCTGCTTGTCTTCAGCCTGCCTTGACTCCGGTCCGTGACTCCGATTCCTGCTTGTCTTCAGCCTGCCTTGACTCCGGTCCGTGACTCCGATTCCTGCTTGTCTTCAGCCTGCCTTGACTCCGGTCCGTGACTCCGATTCCTGCTTGTCTTCAGCCTGCCTTGACTCCGGTCCGTGACTCCGATTCCTGCTTGTCTTCAGCCTGCCTTGACCCCGGTCCGTGACTCCGATTCCTGCTTGTCTGCAGCCTGCCTAGACTCCGGTTCGTATTCCACTCCTGGGCTTCTCCGTCCTCGCCTAAGTCCCAGCGGTCCGGGTCCCTACGGGCTCCTCCCGGGGGGACCTCGGGCTTCCAGGGCGAAGACTCCTAAGTCCTAGCGACCCGGGCTCCCACAGCTCCTCTGGAGGAGTCACGGGTTTCCAGGTGAAGCTCCATCTGCCCAGTGGGAGTTCTGCCTCCCGACTGCCCCCTCGGGTCAGTCGGCCTAAGGATCCACTTCCGGATTTCGTCCTTCGTAACAGTTTGCAAGGCCATGGATCCGGCGGATCTCGCTGGTCTCCAGGCCATTCCGGGCCTGGCTCAGCGCCTGGTACAACAACAACAGGTTCTGGATTCCCTGGTAGCCACGGTGGAGCGAATGGCTACCCGTATGGACGCAGAACCTCCGGCACCAGTTCCTGTGGTCGCACCTGCGCCGGTAGTTACGCTCCAGACGCCTACACAGCTGCCTGCTCCTTCACGTTACGCTGGAGACGCCAAGGGGTGTCGCGGGTTTTTGAATCAGTGTTTCGTGCGATTTGCCTTGCTTCCGAATCAGTTCCCTACGGATTCTGTCAAGGTCGCTTATATTTTTTCCCTACTGGATGGGAAGGCTCTGCACTGGGCTTCACCGATGTGGGAGAAAAGTGATCCTACTCTCACCAATTTGGATCTCTTTGTGGCTGGGTTTCGTGCAGCCTTCGACGAGCCTGCCCGTCAGACCTCTGCCACATCGGAATTATTGCAACTCCGGCAAGGGGGCCGTACTCTGGCCGAGTATGCCTTGGAGTTCCGCACCCTCGCCCTTGAGGTGGGTTGGCGTGACAATGCTCTTCGGGGAATTTTCCTTGAAGGATTGGCTGGTCGGATCAAGGACGTACTAGCCGCCCGGGACCTTCCCGAAGGATTAGACTCACTCATAGAGCTAGCTGGACGTGTCGACCTACGTTTGCAACAGAGAGCTCGGGAAGTACGCCCTCCGAGACGCCTGTCCCCGCTAGCTCCGGCATTCTCGAGACCGCTTACTCCGATGCCCAGGTCGTCGGTCGCCTCGGCCGAGGCTTCTGCTGAAGAACCTATGCAGTTAGGACGCACTTCCCTAACTGAAGAAGAGAAACGCTGCCGGCAGACACTGGGGTTGTGTCTTTACTGCGGTGGTAAGGGGCATTTCCTTTCCCAGTGTAAGGAACGGCCGGGAAACGCCCACGCCTAGGAAGGAAGGAGGAGTACCTCCTGGGCTGTTTCAACGCTGCTCCTCAATGTACAGTGCCTGTAACTCTGAGGTTCTCAGAGGACACTTTTTCTACTCAGGCCTTGATTGACTCCGGGGCTGGGGGTAACTTTATCACTCGAGAGCTGGTACAAAAGCTTCACTTGGACACAGTTCCCCGTGACCCAGCTCTCTGCATTACCTCTATTCAAGGAACACCTTTACCGGGCAGTATCTCTCTTGTCACCACTCCGATCTTCCTTCGCACTGGTCTGTTACATGAAGAAGAGATCTCCTTCCTGGTATTGGAGAAGTCTGTATATCCCATAGTTTTGGGTCTGCCCTGGTTACAACTTCACTCACCCGTGATTCGCTGGGATGACCTGCAGATCGCACAGTGGAGTTCTCATTGCCTACAGCATTGCATCAAGGCCACGGTGGTTCCGCCTATCCCCTTGGCTCATGCTGGGTTGAAAGTTCCTGACCAGTACAACGACTTCTCTGACGTGTTTTCCAAGGACAAGGCGGAATTATTACCTCACCATCGTCCTTTCGACTGCTCTATTGAGCTGCTCCCTGATACGACTCCGCCACGAGGTAGGGTGTACCCCCTCTCTCTGCCCGAAACAAGAGCTATGTCCGATTATATTAAGGAGAATCTCGCCAAAGGATTCATCCGTGCATCCAAATCACCTGCCGGGGCCGGATTCTTCTTTGTCGCTAAAAAGGACGGTTCCTTACGCCCTTGCATTGATTACCGGGGCTTAAATGCTATCACCAAGAAGGACCGGTATCCGTTGCCACTGATTCCCGAGCTACTGGACAAGCTTCAGGGGGCTCGGGTGTTTACTAAGCTGGACTTAAGGGGGGCCTATAACCTGGTGCGCATCCGTCCCGGCGACGAGTGGAAAACCGCTTTCAATACCCGGGACGGACACTACGAGTATCTGGTTATGCCCTTTGGTCTATGCAATGCGCCAGCAGTATTCCAGCACCTCATGAATGAGGTACTCAGGGAGTTGCTCAACTCCTGCGTTATTGTATACTTGGATGACGTTCTTATCTTTTCACGAGATTTGGATACTCATCGTCGTCAAGTCCGACAAGTACTCCAAATCCTCCGAGAGCATCAGCTCTACGCCAAATTGGAGAAATGTATATTTGAGCGGGACTCGTTGCCCTTTCTTGGGTATATTGTATCCGCCACCGGATTCAGCATGGACCCCGAAAAAGTCTCCGCCATCAAGAAGTGGCCTCAACCTGTGGGCCTAAAGGCATTACAACGTTTTTTAGGTTTTGCAAACTTTTACAGGCACTTCATACCCGGATATTCACGACTAGTGGCACCTCTGACCGCTCTGACTAAAAAAGGAGCAGACACACAACACTGGACTCCGGGGGCTTGCAAAGCTTTCCAAGATTTGAAAGATGCGTTTCTGCAAGAGACTTGCCTCCGCCATCCGGACCCGTTACGCCCTTTCGTAGTGGAGGTAGATGCTTCCAGTGTGGCGGTAGGAGCAGTTTTGTCTCAGCATTCTGCATCTGGTCAATTGCTACCTTGCTCCTTTTTCTCTAAGAAGTTTACACCAGCCGAGAACAACTACGGGATCGGCGATAAGGAGCTCCTGGCCATTAAGCTGGCTTTCGAAGAATGGAGGCAATGGCTGGAGGGAGCCCAACATCAGGTCACGGTGTATACCGATCATAAGAATTTGGAATTCTTATCACAAGCCCAACGCCTTAACCCAAGGCAGGCTCGTTGGTCTCTATTTTTCAGCCGATTTGATTTCATCCTTAAGTACCGTCCGGCTACTAAGAACGTTCGTGCTGATGCATTGTCTCGAAACTCCATCCTTGAGGAGGAAGATGATCCTCCACAGTATATCATCGATCCAGCTAAAGTTTCCCTTGCAGGCACCGGTATTTCCTCAACCGACAAAGTAATTGTTCCTCGCCAAGATAGGAGGAGGGTGCTGGAATGGGCCCACGACTCCCTTTCGGGAGGTCATGCCGGTCAAGGGAGAACTTTGACACTTTTGAATCGGTACTACTGGTGGCCCCGAGTACGACAGGACGTACACGAATATGTGGCTTCGTGCCCCGTTTGTGCCAGACAAAAGCCGCTGGTTGGACGTCCTTGGGGTCTGCTGCAGCCTCTGCCTATTCCTGCCGAACCCTGGACCCACATCGCCACGGATTTCGTGGTGGACCTGCCTCCGTCGGAGGGACATATGGTAATCTGGGTCACGGTGGACCGGTTCTCCAAGATGGTCCATCTGGTACCGCTGCCCAAACTTCCATCGGCCCCGGAGTTGGCACGTCTCTTTATTCTGCACATCTTCCGAGCACATGGTCTTCCGCAGAGTATCGTGTCGGATCGTGGTTCACAGTTCACGGCTCGCTATTGGCGTGCTATCTGCAAGAAGTTTGGAGTGCAGCTAAATCTATCTACCGCTTTCCACCCCCAAAGTAATGGGCAAACGGAGCGTATGAACCGGTCACTCAAATTGTTTCTTCGCAGCTTCATCACCGAAAAGAGGGATAATTGGGTCTCTCTATTGCCTTGGGCTGAATTTGCGTACAACAATCACCAACACTCCGTTACGGGTCATACTCCGTTCCAAGTCGTCTTTGGAAGACATCTTCAGCCTCCAATACCGCTTCCCTTGGAGGTTCCCTCACCAGCGGTTCAGTCTATAGCTTCCCAGCTCCATCGACTCTGGAAGGTCCTTCAGCAGCGACTATCGATGGCAGCTCAGAGAACTCGGACAGTGGCAGATCGTCATCGGCGTTCTGCGCCAGAATTGGTCCCTGGTACTAAGGTTTGGCTGAGCACCAAGAACCTGCGCTTCCCAGGCCACAGTCACAAGTTAAAACCCAGGTTCTGTGGTCCTTTCTCCGTGGCAGAACGAATTGGCATGGTATCATACAGGTTACGCCTCCCGTCTCGTCTGAGAGTTCACAATGTGTTTCATGTCTCCCTCCTGAAACCAGTAGTATACTCACGTTTTCATCGGCCTACTCCAGATGATGTTTCTGCTTCCTCTCCTGGGGAACCTGTGTACCAAGTTCATGAAGTTCGGGATGTGCGCTTCGCTAACCGTCGATGGGAGTATCTACTGTCCTGGGAGGGTTGCGGTCCAGAGGAGGACTCCTGGGAACCTGCCCGTAATATTTTGGATAAGTCATTGTTGACACAGTTTCATTTGGACAATCCCGGGAAGGCCGGTCCTCTTCGGAGGGGGCGTAAGAGGGGGGGTACTGTTACAATCCCGGTCACTAGACTAGTGACCGGGAGCTTACCTCTCTCACCCGCGCTGCGAACCGCCGGGTTCGGGGCCCTCCACGCGGCTTGGCAGCGGCGTCTCCACGAGGGAGACGTCGCCGGAGACTCCTCCCCTCGGCGAGGGAACGCGCGCGCGCGCGAAGGGCAGCGTTTTGTGCTGTCAGCACCCGGATGTGCTGACACGCCCCCCGTGACGTCAGACGCCGACCGGGGAATTTAAACCGGGCTCTTTCCTCACCAAAGTGCCTTGCAACGAGGTTCCTTCTTTGAAGAGCTAGTTGCCGTCGTTCCTGTTCCCCGCTGATTGCCTGCCTGCCTGCCTGCTTGATTCCTGCCTGGTTCCTGGATTCCTGCTTGTCTTCAGCCTGCCTTGATTCCGGTTTGTAACTCCGATTCCTGCTTGTCTTCAGCCTGCCTTGACTCCGGTCCGTGACTCCGATTCCTGCTTGTCTTCAGCCTGCCTTGACTCCGGTCCGTGACTCCGATTCCTGCTTGTCTTCAGCCTGCCTTGACTCCGGTCCGTGACTCCGATTCCTGCTTGTCTTCAGCCTGCCTTGACTCCGGTCCGTGACTCCGATTCCTGCTTGTCTTCAGCCTGCCTTGACCCCGGTCCGTGACTCCGATTCCTGCTTGTCTGCAGCCTGCCTAGACTCCGGTTCGTATTCCACTCCTGGGCTTCTCCGTCCTCGCCTAAGTCCCAGCGGTCCGGGTCCCTACGGGCTCCTCCCGGGGGGACCTCGGGCTTCCAGGGCGAAGACTCCTAAGTCCTAGCGACCCGGGCTCCCACAGCTCCTCTGGAGGAGTCACGGGTTTCCAGGTGAAGCTCCATCTGCCCAGTGGGAGTTCTGCCTCCCGACTGCCCCCTCTGGTCAGTCGGCCTAAGGATCCACTTCCGGATTTCGTCCTTCGTAACACATCTGCAAAGTTGATCACGTTGCTCATTGCTACTTTTCCTAGTTTGTTTATGAATATGTTAAACATCATTGGTCCCAGTACAGATCCTTGGGGCATTCCACTATTCACTTCCCTCTATTGGGAAAACTAGCCATTTAGATCTAAGTCCCTACATGCAAACTAGCTCAGACCTACTAAGGTCTTCTAATATGAATTTAAAGTTAGCATGTACCCACATGTAAATAAAAGAATATCATATACAATTAGGATTTAACAGGTATATATCTATGGATGCATGCTATTGCAAGGGCTCAGCTAACAGAATGCACTGGGAGGTTACAGATGGAGGGAATGGGACTGCAGCAACAGCAGGCATTATGGAAGTCAGGAGACAGAGATCAAGAGAGAGTACAGACCAAGGCGGAGAGCAACAGAAACAGAGGAGGAAATGATAGAGGCACCAATACAGATTTGAGCACTTAAAAAACAATTTGTATTTATGTTCACGCCAATTATTATCTTCTAAGACAAAGTTTCACAAGGTCTTTGCTAACATTGCTTTACAATTTTAAATATGTAAGGCACAATACAGTCCTAAATAGAGATAAAAGGGCTATCCCATAAGTTCTTAGCCATTGCCATGATATTAGCACAAATATGATATTAGCACAAACATGTAATCTATTGCTTTGATGGTTTCCTCAGTCCCAAACAGGTATTGTAGTAGAGACAAGGCTGCAGCAGGTCAAGGGTAAATCCCTTACAGAAGTCATCAAAGAGGAATTAGGAGATATAGTTATTTAATAGGCAAATCCCTTTACACCAAAGTTTGGATTTCTTTGGCGATTTTCTACATCTGATCTGGAACCTTCTGAGAATGCTGTTCCTGAGTGGCATGAATGGAGCAATCACTATGGATGGGGTCAAAGTAGCTTCAGTGGATGAGGTGCATTGCACTGGTGTCAATCACATACAGGCCAATGCAATATCAATGCGCTTTAAAGGGGCACTTATGATTGAGTGTTCGCTCCCTTAATGAGTGATGATCTACCTCTCCTGGCCGCCATGGTAAAAAGGCGGTGCTATGGAAAATTGTGCGCCCCTAGCGCCTCCTCGTCAGTGGGCGTACCGGAGAGGTGATTGTCAGCCAGTTAGGAAAATGGATGCTCAATTTTATGTGTCTGTTTTCCTAACCTGTGCACAGCCATGGGTTAGGAAAAGGGCTGCTCAATTGAGTGTCCATTTTCATAACCTGATCGCCAGCACACTCTTTATTCGGGCCGATACAGTAAATTTCGCGGGAGAGCCGGCGCTCCGAGGCGAGCGCCCACTCTCCCAACGTGCGCCCAGGCCACTCTCCAGGGCACGTGGTCGAGTATGCAAATGAGGGCCCACGGTAAAAGGAGGCGCTAGGGACACTAGCACATCCCTAGCCCCTCCTTTTTGTCAGGAGCGGCTGCTGTCAGCGGGTTTGACAGCCGACACTCAATTTTACCAGCGTCGGTTCTCAAACCCGCTGTCAGCCACGGGTTTGGAAAATGGATGCTGGCATAACTGAGCGTCCGTCTTCCGACCCGCGGGCCGCCTGCCGATTTAAATTTTTTTTTAAATTTTTGATTTTTTTTAAATTTTGTGGCCTCTGACTTAATATCGCTATGACATTAAGTCGGAGGGTGTTCATAAAACCAGTTTTTTCTGCTTTTCTGCACTCTTTCCCGGTGCCGGCAGAAATTAACACCAGCCTTTGGGCAGGTGTTAATTTCTGAAAGCAAAATATGTGGCTTGGCTGCACATTTTACTTTCTGTATCGCGCGGGAATAACTAAAAGGGCTATCAACATGCATTTGCATGTTGCAGGAGCTATTAGTTTCGGGGGGGGGGGGGGGGTTGGCCGCGCATTTTTGACGCGCTATTACCCCTTACTGTATAAGGGGTAAAAATAGCGCAACAAAAACGCGCAGCCAAACGCGGGCTAACAGTACTGTATCGGCCTGAAATTCTCCTATTTCAATTTCTCTGACTTAATATCAAAACAATATTAAGTCGGGTTCCTTAATATAATATTAAACTCAATATTAAGTTTGGGTTCCTCAAGAATTAATGCCTACTCCAGGCAGGCATTAATTTTTGCAGGTTAAAATGTCCACGGCGGGTGTACACATTTTTTTAATCGGGGGAGAATAGCTAATAGCTTCATCAAAAAGTACTTGCATGTGATAAGCACTATTACCTTCGTAGGGGGTTGGTTGCATAAGGGGATTAAAGGAATGAATTGCATCGGCCTGATAGACTCTATAGGCTGTCCTACAGTGATGGCCATTTTTGTCATTGTTGTGGTTAGTCTGTCCAGTGACCATGGCAGATATTCTGTGATTTCAGCATGTCTTGGAATCTATGGTTTCTTTCAGTTCACTACATCTTTAAGTTCCTTGAATTTGACTGTGCACCTCTTTCCATATAGTTGTGAAGCCTTCATCATGCCACTGTTGCTCCAAAACTAGTGAACGGTCATAGAGAAAAGATCCTCGGACGATGTTTCCATTCTGAGTCAGGGCTGGCAAATTCCTTGCAAGCATCACTGGGAGCAGTCCTGATAGGACTTGTCCAGGCAATATCCAAACTCAGTCTGTTTCCTTCTTCTACACTATTCAGGTTGGATGTCATCTGGTGATATGGGCCAAGCATTCGCAGTGTGCGTTTGTGACACAGGTTCCTGGATAAAGTCATTGCTTCTCTGCACTGATTGCCTCTTTCTTAGTGGAAGCTGTGGAGTCCATCAGCATGTGACCAGTACATCTGGAAGTTCTAGGTGCTTTTGGCAAAGCTGTTGGACCTGAAAAGGATAGAGTTGAGTATGTTGGAATATACATCCATTTTATTATCATCTATAAAGTGAGGCTCTTCTACTGCAACACCCTTATGCAGCAATGTTCCTGCCCTTCACTTCTGTATGTAACCCACCAGATCCACAAACTTTCTAAAATACCCAGCTCCATATTGCCCTCAACCCTCTAAAAAGAGCCCTGTACTTGCTAAGCCCTAATGTAGCCCATAGATTTTTTTTAGCTGTAACTTTTTACAGCTTCCATAAACAGGTCAGAACTTATAGAACAATCCCTAAAAGAAATGTTATTGGACTCTTGCTGTATGTTCCTACTCTGTTTTCTCATTATACAGGTTACTCACCAGCTCAATCCCGATGTATTGTCAATGTCAATGTTGTTATCCATGGACTTTGGGAAGCCAATGATGACTTCTGGACCCAACAGTTCAGTAAGTTATTGCTTCAGGAGTGAATGGCACAGCCACTTCTCATCTTCTGATGGGCGAGATCATAGCTGCTTTTTCTTGGCGGCCCTGTTTAAAATACTTAAAATGAAGTTTGATTTGTGCTGTTGTCCTCGGGATGATTCCAAGGCTGCTGACCTCAGATGTAATTTGATTCCATGTGTAATCCTTTGCTGCCAAATAATTCATTATTGAGAATCTACCAAAAGAGCATCCTGAAAGTCTCAAACCCATCTCCAAAATACAGTCATTTCCTTCCTGAGTGAAACACCACAGCTCACATCCTATCCTCCTCTTCTACCTTCTCTTCTTCAATGTGCTCTGCTTTCTTGACAGACATAGGAACCAAGCACGATGTTGAAACCCTGCCTCCTTTAGGTCTCCTTCCTTTCCTTTGCCCCATCCCTTACTTCCCCTGATGATCTGTCCTGCATTATTCCACCTAGGAGGTAATGGATTTTACCTTGGCTACATGGAGGTTCTTTCTGCATCCCTCTGATCTGACAGCTTTGCCTGTGCTCCTATCTCTGCATTCTATCCTCTTTCTCTGCCTCTCCTTGCATTGTTATAGGTCTCGTTCCCTCTAGCTTCCACTGTCTTGATGACACTCCCACCTCTCTACGTTTCCTTTTTTGCTAGATCTAGCCATATATTTGTTTCACATACAAATTCCACATGCATGCACATATTCAGTCACTTAACTGTCTGCACCCCATTTTCTTCCCAACCATGACTCTCACTCTGCTCTTTCAAAATATAAACTTGGAAAGATATATGCACTCATTCTCTCACTGATAAACATGTAACAATGGCCAAACAATAGAAAAGTATAATGTAAAAGGTGTACAACATACAATACAAAACACTCAGATGTCTACTTTCTTCTGCTTTACCTCTGTCCTCTTTCTATCTCTTTTCGTCGACCAAGTTGCACTTCTACTCATCCAGTCAACACTGACAACCAGCCTCCTGTGCTGGGTTTCCTTTCACACCATCTTAAGTAAGGAGGAGAAGTGATGAGGAAAAGAGAACTGAGCATAGCAGTTTCTTTTAAATTCTCTGTAGCAGGACTTGAAATAGCAATGTTTACATTCTTAAACTCAGTAGTGCTTGCTACTAAATCCTTAGCTGCAGTGCAAATCCTCAGCTGCAGTGCTGGTAATTAAATCCTCAGTAGCAAGACTTGTAAATAACAATCCTCAAATTCACAAAATCTCAGCAGCAGTTGTAATAGCAGTTTATTTTAAATCCTCAGTAGCAGTTCTTGCAAATAGCAATGCTTAAGTTCTTAAAATCAGTAGTGCTTGCAATTAAACCTTCAGTAGCAAGGCTTGCAAATAACAATATTCAAATTCTCAAACTCTCAGTAGTGCTTGTAATAGCAATTTATTTTAAATTCTCAGTAGCAGTGCTTGCAAAATAAACAATGTTTAATTATTTTTTTTTAAACTCTCAGCAATGGAATCCCATGACAAAACTAGTATAGCTTGTGTTTCTCTATCCCTTCTCCCTCTGAAACACAGTCAACATAACCTTTCTTGCTTTGATTGTGAATCTAAATTAAAAGCCCTTGAGTTTCAGAAAAAATGTAAATAAAGCTAGCTTTTGGAGCCTTCCTTTAATACATTTCTATGGCCAGGGCTGGCACTGTGTCATGCACTCCTCATTCTTTTCAGCTGCCTCTACCTTCATGGGCTCTGAGCTTGGCAACAATTCCCCTTCAGCCTCTTTCTCCCCTCGTGATTGAACACCATCCCAATTTATGTATCCTAAAATTCTACAAGGACTGGAGGGCCGGCTCCCCCCATCCTTTCATTTCTTCCCTCTGCTTTATTAGTTTCCGGTGTCCCCACTAGGGGACACTGGAGAAGAGAAACTTCTTAGAGCCTTAAAAATAGACTCCACCTACCTCCAGCTCCTCCCTTCTCATAGGCCCAGACTTCCTGGTTGGTGGGGAAATATAGTCCAAGGCACTTCTTTTTCAGTTCTTGGGCTTCTAAGCTTCCGGCGTGCCCTGTTTAGAGCAGCAAGGGACTGGAGAAACCTCTGTCTCCTCATTACCACATGCAATGGAAGCTGTTCTTTTGTGCATTCACTTTAAAATTTAGTGTATAAAGAAGGGGACCCCAAACTAAGGCCTGTGACCTTGTTTTGTCAGCCTGCCATATTTTTCTTGGCATGCCTGCATCTGACCTATGAAGAGTGGTTTTTTTTTTTCCTGAAGGGCAACAGCAATAGAAAGGAGACCCCTACAACATCACTGAAAAAAGTCACTGATGGTGAGGCCAGGTCCTGCTAACAAAAGATGCAGATCCCTAGACCTGCACTGAAAAAAGCTGCTAGTGATGAGGGAGAAGTCAAACCCAGACCTACATGACAAAAGCCATTAATGGGGTTAACAGGTCCCACAAGCAGGAGAAGAGACAGTTGGACCTCACCACTAAAGGACACTGCTGAGTGGAGGTGAGGGAGGGAGGGAGGAATGAGAGAGGATGAGGAAGGGAGTAGATGAGGGAGAGGCATGAGAGTGAAGTGAACAGAGGGAGATGGGAGCGAATGAGAGTGAAGGGATAGAAAAGAAGGCAATGGGATATTTGATAAGGGAGGGGTAGGGAGTGAATGGGATGAATGAAAAGAATGAAAGAGGAAGGGGTAGGGAAGGAGAGAGAGGAAAGAGAAAAGGGGATAGGGAATGGGAGAATGGGATGAGTGAGTGAATGAGTAAGTGAGAAGGGATAGAAGGGATGAGAGTGAGACATGTATGCACCTCAGGGGGAATATGTAGAGGAAACCAGGGAGCAGGGTTTGGCAACTTCCAATAAATCTAAAAATAAGATTACTAGCACTAAATCTGCCACACCCCTACAAAACGTGTCCCCTCCTTTCCCCTTCAATTCAAATCATCAAAAAAGCCAGACATTCCTTCCTCCCCCACTCAACAAATTCCAAGGGAGGATCTGACCCCCCTCAGCCATCTTGGTGATTTGAAATTTCCATATGTGGTCCTTCCCTTAAAAAGTTTGGGGACACTTGGTATTGAAAATTAAATAATTTTTAGCTTGCACGTTAATTTTTAATGTTTCCTACACAAACATTTTTGTAGTGTGTGTGTTATAGTACATTGGTCCCAATAAACTGTACAAATGAGTACAGCAGAAAGAAAACCTTGAGACTATATAAGAATTGAATAACCAAATATTAGAAAATAAAGTGTGATTGATAGTCTGGCAGAAGATGATCCAACTTTAGACAAGGAGAATTATAGGACACTAATTAGTGTATAAGGAAGGCTGCTGGGAGGTTGAGAGATATCATCTGGCAAAATGCAGCTATCTAGTCCATCATATACACAAAATCACCTTCATGAAGAAGTAGATCACAAAAGGAAAAATGAAAACGCTGTCCTGGGTACAAAAAGAAAAATGGAACAGGAAATACAAGTGGAACAATGGTGGCCAAAAACCAGAAAAAGCTAACGAACAAACTATTACAGACATATGACAGGGCAGCAAGAAAAACAGGTGACAACATCATAGATTTCAGAATAAATCCCCTGAGAAATAAGCTTGCCCAATTTACTGCTCTTCTACATTCGAAATACTGTGTAGAATACAAAACGAACCAGGGAGCTCTGAGCATCCTGTTTGCTGCCTCCATCCTTCTGAATGAGTACTGATTGATTTACTGAGCAAAAGCAATATTCAAGACTTTTGGGAAGCTAGAAAAGCAGTCTGAATGGAAAATGATTCTGCTACCTAAAAAATCTGTCTCTTAGATTTAAATCTATCTATCTATTTATTTATTTATTTATTTATGTATTTATTGAGTAGCATTTATGTGCCATCTTTTTCCATGCAATCAAGGTGGCTTGCAGTGTTACATTCATTGTAACCATAAGAACACACGAATAATGATCTAAAACCATATCGGAAACATATCTGACAAGGAGCATAACTCAAATCAAGCATATACCCAGGCACCATACAATCTATCTCAGCTTCTGATCATCAGGTTTAATAACTGAACTGAAAAAGGTAACCACAGTAACATGGGAATATAGAGAACATGGAAATTAAATTTTTAATAAAAATATGGCTGTTCAGGGAATACTGAAGACATCAAACTTGACTAATATGAAAACAAGCATCCAGTCTTTGGAGGTGCTGATGCTTTTTTCAGCTTTAAACATTTAAAAATATAGGGCCTGATATACAGCACCATTTAACCAGCTCAGATTTAGCCGGCTTAATGGCACAGCTTAAATATTCGCATGTGGTCAGTAGCTGCCACTTAGCCGGCTAACTTTGTATCTGTTATTATAATTGCCAAGCAAGACTACTACTTCTACCTGACAAACTCTCTTTCATTCAACCCTCACCATCTCTGCCACACTCAGTTCCTTCCCTTTCCTGCCCCTCCCCCCTTTACTCTCTGCCCATGACTACTTCCATGACGAGATTCACAAAATTAGTTCTGGGTTCTAAACTAGGTCACATCTATCTCCCTCTCCCCCACTTTTTTCCTCTACCTTTTCCATGGCCTCTGCCAATCTCTACTCCTTTTCTGAAATCACAGTACAGGAAACAGCTAATATTGTCTCCTCCTCTAAACTCACTGGGGTAGATTTTTAAAGGTGCGCGCGGGAGTAGATTTGTTCACGCAACCCAGCGCGAACAAATCTACTCACGATTTTATAACATGCGTGCACTGCCATGCGCATGTTATAAAATGCAGGGTCGATGTGTGCAAGGCTGTGCAAAATCGGCAGCCTGCACACGCCGAGCCACGCAGCCATCCTCCGTTCCCTCCGCCCCCCCCCCCCCCCCCAAATTCCTCTCCCTTCCCCTATGTAACCCACCCCCCAGCCCTAACTAATTCCCCCCCTACCACAAGAACCTGGCAAATACCCAAACACTAAGAAGATCCCATGCTACTGATGCAATTAATAGCAGTGGCTATTCCCTAAGTAAACTTGATTAATAGCAGTTAATGGACTTCTCCTCCAAGAACTTATCCAAACCTTTTTTGAACCCAGCTACACTAACTGCACTAACCACATCCTCTGGCAACAAATCCCAGAGCTTTATTGTACGTTGAGTGAAAATAATTTTCTCCAATTAGTCTTAAATGTGCTACTTGCTAATTTCATGGAATGCCCCCTAGTCCTTCTGTTATTCGAAAGTGAAAATAACCGAGTCACATCTACTCGTTCAAGACCTCTCATGATCTTAAAGACCTATATCATATCCCCCCTCAGCCGTCTCTTCTCCAAGCTGAACAGCCCTAACCTCTTCAGCCTTTCCTCATAGGGGGGCTGTTCCATCAATTTTATCATTTTGGTTGCCCTTCTCTGTATCTTCTCCATCGCAACTATATCTTTTTTTCAGATGTGGCGACCAGAATTGTACACAGAATTCAAGGCGCAGTCTCACCATGGAGCGATATCGAGGCATTATGACATTTTCCGTTTTATTAACCATTCCCTTCCTAATAATTCCTAACATTCTGTTTGCTTTTTTAACTGCTGAAGCACACTGAGCCGACGATTTTAAAGTATTATCCACTGAGATGCCTAGGTATTATTCCTGGGTGGTAACTCCTAATATGGAACCTAACATCGTGTAACTACAGCAAGGGTTATTTTTCCCTATTTAACACCTTGCACTTGTTAACATTAAATTCCATCTTGCCACTTGGATGCCCAATCTTCCAATCTTGCAAGATCCTCCTGTAATGTATCACAATCCACTTGTGATTTAACTACTCTGAATAATTTTGTATCATCCGCAAATTTGATAACCTCACTCGTCGTATTCCTTTCCAGATCATTTATATATATATTGAAAAGTACCGGTTCAAGTATGGATCCCTGAGGCACTCCACTGTTTACCCTTTTCCACTGATAAAATTGACCATTTAATCCTATTCTCTGTTTCCTGTCTTTTAACCAGTTTGTAATCCCATGACTTTTTAGTTTTCTTAGAAGCCTCTCATGAGGGACTTTATGAAACGCCTTCTGAAAATCCAAATATACTACTGGTTCACCTTTATCCACATGTTTATTTACCCCTTCAAAAAAATGAAGTAGATTTGTTAGGCAAGACTTCCCTTGGTTAAATCCATGTTGACTGTGTTCCATTAAACCATGTCTTTCTATATGCTCTACGAATTTGATCTTGAGAATAGTTTCCACTATTTTTCTGGCACTGAAGTCAGGCTCACTGGTCTATAGATACCTGGATCGCCCCTGGAGCCTTTTTTTTAAATATTAACGTTACACTGGCCACCCTCCAGTCTTCAGGTACAATGGATGATTTTAATGATAGGTTACAAATTTTAACTAATAGATCAGAAATTTCATTTTTTAGTTCCTTCAGTACCCTAGGATGCGTACCATCCGGTCCAGGTGATTTGCTACACTTTAGTTTGTCAATCTGGCCTACTACATCTTCCAGGTTCACAGTTCGTCTGATTCATTACCCCTGAAAACCATCTCTGGAACTGGTATCTCCCCAACATCCTCATTAGTAAACATGGAAGCAAAGAATTAATTTAGTCTTTCTGCAATGGCCTTATCTTCCCTAAGAGCCACTTTAACCTCTCGGTCATCTAATGGTCCATCCGACTCCCTCACAGGTTTCTTGCTTCGGATATATTTTAAAAAGTTTTAATTATGAGTTTTTGCCTCTCCTTTCTTCTAGCTTCTTTCTTCTAGCCATGCAGCCTAGTGCTGCTCCTAATTCTTACAACCACAGCAATTGCACCTCCTTCTTCCTACACAAAATCCTTTTTTAGGCCCATGATGGAGAGAAGAACAAGGAGTCACAATTGTTGCAGCCCTGCCACCCTCAAAACTGTGGCCTTCCACTGACCCTGCACTCTCTCCCACTCACAACCCTTCCATACAGTGTTGCTCACTCTCTACATCTCACCTCACAAACACTACTTTCCCTTTCCTTCCCTTTCCTTCGCACCCCATTCCATTCCCTCCCATCTCACTCAGTCACCTGACTTCTTTTCCCTCCCCATTCACTTACTGCTTCCCTTCTCACTTATCTTCCTGCTTCCTTCTCATTTACCTCAGTCCGTTTCATGTTTTCCTCCCCCTCTTTCCTTCCATCTCTTCTGACTTATCCCCTTCTCTTCCCTTCCCTCTCACTCACGCACCCTTTACCTCCTAAACCTTTTCACCCACCTCTTCCTCTTCCCATTCACTTGCCCCATTCCCCTTTCATCCCCGCTCACTCACCGCTTCCCCTTTCAATCCCCTCTCACTCACTCACCCCCTTTCTCTTCCCCCATAGATTCACATTCTCCCTCTCCACCGGGTCTTTTTCTTTCTGTCCATGGGGTCTGGAATCCCCATGGGCATTTCTTCTTGCTGCAACAGCTGTGGGATCTTCATCCTGCCTGAGGGGCCTGGGATTCTCACAGGCATGATATCTCCCTCCACCATCATGTAACACCATCTTTTAGTGGTGGTGTCACTTCTGAGGTGCTCTTCCTGCCCATGGGGCCTGGGAACTCTGAGGGTCATCATCATTAAGCAGTGGAGCCACTGAGCTCTTCTTTCTTCCTGCTGGGTGTGGAAACCCATGGGTACATTATCATTCTGCATTGTTGGTGTCATAAATCTGAAGGTAAGCTGAAGTGACCACCACAAATGTGTTTTGTGGGGCACTAGCCGATGCCCAAATATTTTGCTGTCTGAGGCGCCCACCTCACCCTACCTAGTGATAGAGCCCCCTCTGCCCCTATAAATTTATGTACCTCAGAATTTTGTCCTGGGTCCTCTTCTCTTCTCTCTGTATATTCCTTGATGCAGTGATTTCCTCTGATGGCTTTCAATACCATCTATATGCTGATGGGTCCCAGATTTACCTCTCTCAACCAGAAATTTCATCAGGAATCCAGTCCCAGTTCTCAACCTGCTTGTTGGACATTGATGTCTGAATGTCCCACTGCCACCTTAAACCCAACATGGTCAAGACAGAGCTCCTTATTTTTCTCTCCAAGCTCACATCCCCTTTTTTACCTTTCTCTGTTTCCATGGATAACACTGTAATCCTACCAGTCCCCTCAGCCTGTAACCTTGGAGTTATCATTGACTCCTCTTTCTCCTCTACACATATCTAAAGCACTGTTAAAATGAGCCATGTATTCCTCTATAACAACACCAAAATGCCTCATCACCTCTGCTTAGACTATTGCAACCTGTTCCTCACATGTCTCTGAATGAGCCATCTCTCTCCACTACAATCTATCCAAAATTCAGCTGCACAATTATCTTTTCCCAAAGTCTTCACACCCATATAACCTCTCTTCTCAAGTCACTACATTCAGGCTCCATAACTGTTCACACATAGAGTTCAAGCTCCTCTTACTTACAATAACCTTTATTCTGCAGCTCCTCACTACCTCTCTCAACACCACTACTTGGTATTCTGCTTATCAGGCAAGTCACTCATATCTGTGCCCTTCTCCTTTACCACCAATTCCTGACTCCATGCTTTCCACTTGCCGCACCATATGCTTGGAACAGACTTCCTGAGCTGGTGCACCATGCTCCTTCTCTTGTCATATTTAAATCCCATCTAAAAACCCAACTTTCTGAGGCTGCTTTTAAATATTAACCTCTGATTGTCCCACTTACAGTGTCATTTATTTTTAACTTGTCTTAATAAATGAAATTCCCCAAGACTCATTTACCCTATATGCTTGTCTTGATTAGATTGTAAGCTGTACTGAGAAGGGACTGTCTCTTATATGTTTTTTTGTATAGTGCTATGTACATCGAGTAGCACTATGGAAGTGTTAAGCAGAAATGGTAGTAATAGTAAAAACTTAGCCAGCTAAGTGAGGGGCAGGACGGTGGTGTTCTAGGGCAGAGCCACTTGTCTGGCTAACTTAGCCAGATAAATGCCAATATTCAGTGTTACACCTTTTATTTGTGTAACACTTTTCCACCATAAGAAATCAAAACATGTTACATTCAATTCTCATACAGTAAATAAAGATCAGTGATATCAGTGTATCAATTTAGTTATAGCAGGGATATCAGTGCATCAGTTGAGTTATAGCAGACGCATATCACATTTGAGTAGGATTGGAAAGGGAAGGTATAAGAAATAATACTATTTATAAATACAGAAATAAGAAGACAAACATATACTGTCCAGTGTTTCTAAGGCTTTACAGTAGGAAGAGTGGATGGAACCTAGATTCAGCACATGCAGTTTGTGTAATCTTAGTGGGATATGGTCAGGAGATTGTAAATCATACTGTGAGTGAAATGGTGGTTAACCATGTTTTTAGATGCTTCCTGAAAGTTAGGAGGTCTGGAGTGACTGATCTCAGGTGGCAAAGAGTTTCAGAGGGCAGGAGTTGATCCTGAAAATATTATTTTCCTGTGCTTGATAGTCTCATTTCTTTGGGGGCTGGTACCACTAAGTGAGCATGAGATAGTGAGCATAAAGGGTAGCAAACAGTGTAAGGGCAAGCTGGTGGTTTAGGTAGGGTGGAATTAGGGTATTGAGAGTTTGAATGCCAGGACCAAGATTTTGAATGTGGCCCAGCAGAGTGCTGGGAGCCAGTGTAAGGTTTTGAGGAGAGAAGTGATTCGGTCAAATGTTCTGGCTTATCATGGTTTTTGCTACTGCATTTTGCATGAGTTGCAACTGGCAGTCCAATATAGAAGATTGCAATAATCCAGTTGGGAGACTACAAAGGCCTATAATCCTTTTTCCCAATCCTTTTGAGAGTTCAATTTCAGTTTGTTGTAGAGTAACCAGTCTGAGATCTTTTGCAGGCAGTTATTTAATTTAGAGATTTCTTGGTCAGGGTATGAGCTCAGGGGGCACAGTATTTGGATGCCATCTGCATAAGTGTGGTAGTAGATTTGGGATTCTCTGAGTAGTTTACCCAGTGAGGCCAAGTAGATGTTAAAATGTGTTGGAGAATGGATGGAACCCTGTGGGAGCCCAAAATGGAAAGGGTAAAGGTTTGGCTGTCCAAGGGAGATAGTCTCAGTGTGATCCTGCAGTAAGGACAAGCCATGCCAGTACAAGGTCAGTGAGATGGAGAGAGACCAGATGGGTGATTAAGATCTCATGGTCTACGGGATAGAATGCTGCCTAGAGGTCGAGGAGTACTAGGAGTATAAATTGACCATGATCTGTGCTTTCTGTATTGTGGTGCGTTCTGAACCCAGACTGAAGGGGCCCAGGGCGTTAGTGGCATGTAAAAAGCTAACTGTAGCAGGGCAGATTTTTTTCATTGATGTTGCTGAGGAATGGGAGGTTGGAAATAGGTTGGTAGTTACACAGGTTATTTGGGTCCAAGCTCATTTTCCATTGTAGGTTTTACTATAGCCTTTATTAGGAATTCTGGTAGATGACCCTCTGAGAGTGAGGTATTGATGATTGGCTGGATATAGTTGACTAAACTAGAATTGGCTTGTTTGATAAGTCAGTATAGGCAAGGGTTCACTGGGCAAGTTGTGGGTTTGAGGGTGGAGAGGAAGGAATCTAGCTCTTCAAGTAGGGGGGCAGATTGCTGTGAGGGACAGGAGAGGTGTGGATTATTTTCCTGAGAGGGACATTTTATGGTGGAAGTATCTAGTTTGGATGTGATGCAATGGCAAGAGTAATTTTATTTTTATATACCTATAAGGAACCTTTGGTTTTCTTACCAAAAGGAGTGAACCAATTTTGAAGGAAGGAACAGAGAGATTGGTGAACAGTTTTGGTTTTGAATTACCCATGTGGCAGCAGCAGTAGTTTGTTGCTACCACATGGGTAACTCAAATGGTTTGCTCTAGCAGTATAAAAACTCTTGCCACCATCTTAGAAATTGAATTGTTGTTGGATTTTCAGGTGGACATCAGTGGATTCTTAGTTGGATTCTTTAAAATCTCATTTTTATATTTCACTTTTCAGAAGGCAGTGCTGCGGTTCTGGTCACTGGCCTAGCCGCGAGCAGCTCCTTACCTTGCCGGCCCGACTCCCCCAATGCCGCTGCTCCTCACACCAAGTGGTCAGGAGACCGCCTACTGTTCCTCCTGCATGACGGGCCTTGCCGCCGTGCTCTCCTGTAGCAGGATGCCGCCGACCAGGCTGTCCTAATGGCTCGGGAGCCGCCACCGCCATCTTCGCTGCGGTCCAGAGGCCACAGGCTGACCAGGAAGACGAGAACTCAGGATCAAGACACAGGAATACAGGAACACAGCAGGAACCCGAACAGACATCAGGCATGAAGAACGCTGAGGCAAAGCACTACTCCAAAGAGGCGACCTATTGCCAAGGCTTTGGAGAGGCAACCAAGAAGGCCTTTTATCCCATAGAGCTGTGATGTCATCAGGAGGCATCTCTGCTGGATTTCCCACCACTGGCCCTTTAAGGAAGCTCAGTCGAGCACATATGCCTATGGGAGGCCTGAGGAACAACGCTGGAGGATGGCTGTTGGCATCGAAAGGGACAGCCATGAAGCTGGCAACACCCAGCAAATTGGAGTATCCTAAAGTGGGGATCTCCCCTGACATTGGGAAGCATCGCGCGGGCCCAAGGCTGGAAGCACCTCCACCACAGGCGGCAGCAGGTCACGCAGGGAGCCTCCCACTGTGCTGGGATGAGGTGCACTCACATGGCCGGCCAGGAAGTGAGAGCGCAGGTTGAGGGAATAGCCCACGGACTGCTGAGTATAAGGATTGGGTTGCTGTGAGCATAAATTTGATAGGCTTTTTGCATCAAAGAAAGAGGTGATCACAGGGTAATGTAGGAGGATGTACTGTGCTTTAGGGCACATAGCAGCAGTACATTTTCTAGGGCACCACCAACTTCAGCAGTCACCCTACGCCCCTGAGCCCCTAAGGGCTAGGTTTGGAAAGGGTATATTACCCTGGTTAGCATGTGGGAAGAGGCTCCCTCAGAGTCACCAAGCCAGGAGAAAGAGGCAGTTGTTACTCTCTCTTGGGGTTACAGGGGACCTGAGAAGGCATTGGGCAGAGATACCCACAGGTGTCTCTGGAAGTCTGAGAAATGTGAAGAGATATCTAAAGATGTTAATCTAGGAGTTTACAGAGTGAATTAAGGAAACTATAAGGAGGGCCCTTAGGGTGAGAAAGGAACCTGTCCTGATTGGAGTCTCTGAGCAGGGTTGGGGACTTGCTTTACTAGCACGCCTGCCTGAATCGATGAGAATGGAGACGATTTATGCTGTGTGCAGCTAAACGGTAAATATTTACAATTTGGCTTCTGGTCCCCTGAAGTTTTATTAGTAGTTTGTTTTATACTTCACGCTGTCTCTGACATTGTTTTCGAATCGACTTCAGCTGGCATTTTTGGTGATTTCACCTTACTTAGTTGTTTGTCACAAGTCAATTGTAACTTTTTGGTCTTACCGCAATTGATATGGGCAGCAAAAGCTGCTACTTGGTCTACCAGCTACCACCATTAAACCTCTTCAGTTGTTACAGAACTCTGCAGCTAGGGTTTTGACCAACTCTAATAAGAGAGAACACATCACGCCCATTCTCTACAATCTCCTGGCTTCCAATTAAATACAGAATCATCTACAAAGTCCTGACCCTTATACATAAATACTTAAACAACGTAGCTCCAATCGATCTTTCCCATCAGCTACATACCATTAAATCAACAAGACCTATCAGAAAAGCCTACCAAGGCACCCTGTCCATCCCCCAAACCAAAAATCCACTAAGGAATAGGGCATTTTCCACCGCAAGTCCTGCTATTTGGAACGCTCTTCCACCTGACCTCAGACAAGACCCCTGCCACCAGT
This sequence comes from Rhinatrema bivittatum, assembly GCF_901001135.1. Classification (NCBI taxonomy): domain Eukaryota; kingdom Metazoa; phylum Chordata; class Amphibia; order Gymnophiona; family Rhinatrematidae; genus Rhinatrema; species Rhinatrema bivittatum. The sequence continues at coordinate 94,330,063 of NC_042616.1, read as the reverse complement.
CATTTAAGAAAAATTTGAAAACTTGACTTTTCGGCCAAGCATTTCCCTGATTACTCACAAGCCACTCTCAGCTTGCAATTATTCCCCGCCTCACTCTATTTGTATAACTTTTTGTATAACTTGCAATCATGCTCTGCATTGTTCTAATTTGTATAATTCCACCCCACTCCCCCCCCTTTAAACTCCACCCCTTAAGCTCCAATTTCTTCCCTCCCCAATAAACACACTTTCTTCCTAGACCAACTGTTTTTCCTCCCCTCCCTCCATCCCTATATCCTCCCTTCCTCATCTTCCTTGCACCCAGCACAATTTTCGTTCGATTCATCCACATGTAAGTTAACTATTTTCAAGATTTCATCATCAGCCTCTTGCAAGGCATCTGTATCATTAGGAATATCTTCTAATACCTTTATTTATTGTTTATATGTTTTTCTCACTGTTATCTGTTATTTAAGAGTTTCTTCGTTATATGTAATGCTACTTAGTAAGTTACTTTGTTATCTGTAAACCAATTTGATTTACATACAATGTAAGAAGACCGGTATATAAAAACCCAAAAATAAATAAATAATAAATAAATAAATAGTATTTTTTGAATAATATTTTTCATTGATTTAGAAATGATTGTTTGTTTATATTTAAAAATTAACATTTGTAAATACAGTGATTAATTTCTGTATTTGAATACAAATCAATATTATTTTAATATTGTATATACACTTCTCACATTGTTTTTCACATATACCAATACACTTTTGTTTATTTATAAGTAGAGTTAATTTTATCCGGACACGATCACTCCCTTGCATTTCGATGACGTCAGACTCTATCTTAAGCGTTTTAAGACACTTTGTTAGTTTTTATAGATTTTTTTACACTAGTTTCATATTGGTTTAGATTTCTCACTTGCCTACTTTTTAGCATTTTTATCAATTAAAACATTCAGGCTTTTTGTTGTATGTCATTCGATACAATTTGAGCTTCTGTTGATAAGTTTGGGCACCGTCCGATAGCAGTGCTCTGACTAAAAGCATATAAAACTAATGCGTATTCCTGTTTTAATATGAAGTTTTTCTGAAAGCAGTAATGTTGGTTACTGTTGTTTTCAATATTAGCTATACATTAATTTGTAATTAATATGTTTTGATAAATATGAGCGTTTTTAAATAAGTATGTTCCAATGATTGTTTATGAATTATGATGTTTTTAGATGCATAATGATGGTTTTGAATCTTTCTTTTAGTATATGGCACCTTTGATGAAAGGAATTGATAGATTTTTAAGCACGATTGATGCTAACTGAGGTGTGTTATATAAAATTTTTTTTTTAGAAATAAGATTTATTTTATAATTTAATTGGTTTAATTGTTCTCAATATGTCATGTTAAGATTTTCAGATTGCTGTCAGATAGACATGCATTGCGGATCTTTTTAAAGAAAAGTAATACTATACATTAATTTATAAGTAAGACACTCTATATTTTTATCACTTGATTTTGTAGATCCCCGCGAGTTTCAGATTGATGTTGCTTACATGCCTGTTTTATCCGATTGTCACTTTCATTCTGTTTTTATGTTTTTATGTGTTATATTTATGTGATTGAGTTTGTACTTTTGTATTTATGATTTTATTATTTATTTATGATCTATTAACATTTAAGAATATTGTCTGGTTTTAATAATTGTATGGTTTGTTTATGTATTTATGATTTAATGATTTTATATATATGTTTTCTATAGCCCCTGAGGCAGCCACTTCATGTGGCTAAACTCGGCCAGAGTCGGGCAGTTTTTCACGTCTCCACCAATAAAGAATTGAAAAAGGCTTTTTGTGGCATCCCTTCTTGTTGTTTTCCTTCAGTTCTACTGGATCGCCTACCTTGTTGTTTTTTGAGTCAGTATTAGGACATCAATGACTACCCAACAGGTCATCTTGCCTGATCTGGCACGTATTCATGTCTTTTCCCCTATTACGTGTTTTTCACATTGTTGATAGGTTAAATGTATTTACTTCTTTACACTGTTTATAGCCTGTTAATCTACCAATTTCAGTGTATAACAATTCACATACAAAGTAAAAACAACCTTACAAAAAATCACAAAACAAAGCAAACCAAAAGCATAAAGCCATCTGGTGAAGGAACACAAAAAGAACCTAAACAGGGAAAGCAAGACCAAAGAAGTGAGCTTTCAAAAGCTTTCTAAAGCGAACATAATCATTTTCTAGTCTAATCTAATCAACTCTGGGCATTCCAGAGTCTGTGACCTGTTATGCTAAACATCTGGTCTCTGGATTCAGCTAAGTGGGCTAATAATTTTGCTGAAGAGCGTAGGTGCTAAGAGGACTAATTGTTAATAGATTAGTAGTTTGATGTAATCTTGTATTGGCCATTAAATAATTTGTTTTTTCATTGTTGTATTTTCTAGAGTGCCTTGGACCCTATCACCATCATTTGACTGTCTAGGGATTAGAGGAGAACACCCTATCAAGAAGGCCAGATGGTAGAGCTCAGGCAAAAGTACAAGTGTCCAGAAGTCCAGCAGTGGCTGGTTATGGACCAATATCCCATGAGGTTTCAATGTATAGTATGGATACAAATGTGCTGTTGTTTGGTCTATGTTTCTCTGGTATGTTGTACGGCAGGTATCATGAGCTATTTTATCCGGTTGTGACCATGGCACCTTTCCAGCTCATATCGCAATGATAGAGGAGCAACTTTGTGGCAGGATGGCATAGAGTCCAGCAGGACAAAGATCCTGCAAGAGACTAAATTGATAATCACATTTTTATGGGTAGAAATCCTTGTGTATTGGGGAAGAGTATAGAGATAGGCATACACTAGAGTCCAACTGGCAAAAATGATGAGACAGACAGTGAAATGCTAAAAGAAATTAGGAAAGCTAACCAAATTTGTAGTGCAATAATAATGGGAGTTTTCAATTACCCCTATATTGACTGGGTAAGTGTAACATCAGGACATGCTAGAGAGATAAAGTTATTTGATGGAAGAAATGACAGTTATAGGGAGCAATTGGTTTAGGAACCAACAGGAGGGAACAATTTTAGATCTAATTCTCAGTGGAGTGCAGAATTTTATGAGAGAGGTAACGGAGGTGGGGCCGCTTGGCAATAGTGATCATGTGATCATAAAATGATCAAATTTGAATTAAAGAATGGAAGGCTGACAGTAAGCTCTAGCACTAAACTTTCAAAAGGGAAACTTTGACAAAATGAGAAAAATAATGAAAATTAAATTGAAAGGTGCAGCTACAAATGTTAAGAGTGTGCAACAGGTGTGGAGATTGTTAAAAAATGCCTAAGAAGCACAATCCAGATGTATTTCATACATTAAAAAAGGTGGAAGGAAGGCAAACGATTGCCGGCATGGTTAAAAAGTGAGGTGAAAGAAGGCTATTATAGCCAAAAGATCTTCATTCAAAAATTGGAAAAAGGATCCATCTGAAGAAAATAGGATTAAGCATAAGCAGTGGCAAGCTAAATGTAAGACAGGCTAAGATAGAATTTGAAAATAAGTTGGCCATAGATGCAAAAACTCACAATAAAATGTTTTAAAATATATCCAAAGCAGAAAAACTATGAGGGGGTTGGTTGGACTGTTAGATGATTGGGGGGTTAAAGGGGCACTTAGGGAAGATAAGGCCATTGCGGAAAGATTAAACACATTATTTGCTTCAGTGTTTACTGAAGAGGATTTTGGGGAGATACCGATTCTGGAGAGTTTTCAATGGTGACAATTCAGATAAACTGAAGCAAGTCACGGTGAACTTGGAAGATGTAGTAGGGCAGATTGACAAACTGAAGAGTAGTAAATCACCTGGACAGGATAGTATAAAACCCCTGGGTTCTAAAAGAATTAAAAAATGAAATTTCAGATCTATTAGATAAAGATAGTTTAATGGGACACAGCCACTATAGGAAAGTCTTGCTTCACAAATCTCCTAATTTTTTTGAAGGGGGTGAATAAATATGTGGACAAAGTTGAACTGGTAGATGTGGTGGATTTGGATTTGTAATTCATTGCCAGAGGATATGGTTATGGCAGTTAGTATAACTGGGTTATAAAAAAAAAAGGTTTGGATAAGTTCCTAGAGAAGTCCATAAACTGCTATTGATCAATAAGGAATAGTAGCTTGGGATCTATTTAATGTTTGGATATTTGCCTGGTACTTGTGACCTGAATTGGCCACTGTTGGGCACAGGATGCTGGACTTGATGGACCAGTGGTCTGACCCAGTATGGCATATTTTATGTTCTTATGTTCTTATATAGTCATTGCTTCATGCCTTGCCTTTTATGCCTGATTGTATGTACTGTGTTTTAGTTTCAGTTCTGGATTTGGGTCACAATTCCTTCTTGCATGCCAAGGAAAAATTCTGCAGAGTGAGTGTCATGTTGCAATGCGGCTTTCCAATTCATTGTTATATCGTCTCTCTATTCTTTCTATTCTTTTCCTAGTATTCTGGTCCCTCTATGTCTTGTTAGATATATGTGCAGCTGTCTTCTCTTTGTATGTTACTATCTTTCTTCTTATTTTTTACCCCTGAATACTGGTCATACAGCTGGCTCTGGAAAGGGACAGATTCCTGCTATCCAGGTTTGGTACCAGCTGATGCATGCATTGAATCATGCATGACCTTGGAAATACCCTGGAACTGAAGAAATGCAGTCACTCTGTGATCCCAAAACTGAGGGCAGCGTGGGAGAGGCGATGGAAGGAGCATCAGAAACAACAAGTAGGCTGATAGGATGAGTCGCAACACAGTACCAGAAAGATTTCCTGCCAGTGTGGGAATCCCACAGAAGCAGAGCAGAACCTGTAAAGCAGAGAATTGTTCTGCAGTTGCTAAGTCAGCACAATCTCTAGCCTTATATCAGGGCAGGGGCAGGGCAAGTGGGGCAGCTGCTCTGGCACAGAAAACCCACCCAATTCTGCCACTTTCCTTCTGTTCCCGCTGATTGCTACTGTCATATGCTGTTTTGTAAGTTTGCCCTTGGCTCGAGGGAGACCACAGAGAAAACAAGTGATGATGAAGAAGACGGAGGAGAACTAGACAGCTACAAATGCACTGGAAGCAGGCACCAATGCAACTCCCATCGCCATCGCCACCACCTCCACCTCCAACCCCTATTTACCAGTGCCACTCTTTGCTGCCTGCCTCCAAAGATGCTATATCCCGGTCAAAACCTGCCACCTCTCTAGGGCCCAGGCTGCTGCACAGGGGAGTCAACTCCACCTGCTGGTCCAGGTGAGAACATGCTCTGTTCATGGCCAAAATTATCAGCTCTGGGCTAAGCAGGCCTCAGGAAGGGATTCCGGGAAAAAGAGGGCTGCTAGCCCGGGGGCGTTTGTGCCGCTCCTCCTCTCCCTCCAGGCCCCCAAGACCTGGGGATGAAAGCACAGCAGGCAGCATGGGCTGTAGCAAGGGAGATGCTCACTCAGGCCAAGTTGAGCAGTTTGATCTAATCCTGGTATTGTTGAAACATATGCGGTTCGTGACACATGCAGGGAAGCTTGTGTAGCTTGTAGGGTCCGGCCAAGTGCTTTTAAAGAGTTTTGTGAGGGATGAAGCAGCGCTCTCTCTTTTAACAGCATGACAACTTCTGTTGATCTCTGTCCTGAAAGAGGAAAAGTGACAAATGCCCAACTCCTATAATTTTCTGTGAGAGGAAAATAAAATTATCGTCAGGGTTTTCCTTTCATAGAGGATAATAGGAGCTGTCTAGCAAAATAGACCCCGAAATGTTATCCCCACCCTGAGCATAAATTAAAATATTTGGAACAGATATTTGGAGGCATACTGATAACCATAAGCATACTGATAAGCCAGTTTGGAAGCGAAGCAGAGGGTGTTAATTGAATTTCTATGGTATCTCCACTTTCTCTGGGTGCTCTGGTTATCTTTTTTCAAACCATAGTCAATAGCTGTCTATCTGTTCTTAATAGCCCCCAAATTTTATTTATTTATTTGATTTGCATTCTGCTTTTCAGGCACTTCAAAGCGGATACTTTTTACAACAGCTGCTGGTCAGGAAAAAACCTGAATTTGCACCACTTGTAGTCAAGTGGAGGCCCAAAAGAGCAGCTCTGTCAGACATACATTTTACTGGACTAACATCTGAAGAGGAAGCCTTTGTGTTCTTGAATGCTAATATATACATTATGATCTTTGGATTTATTCAGGTGCTGGCCTAATACAATGTATTACTAATAATAATTAAAATGAAACCAGTTTTCTCCAGGACATAAGAACATAAGATAAGGAGCACTACGGCTAATAGAATTCTGCACTACAAATCTTTTCGAAGAATGCTTGATTGTGTAATATAAATGTTAACAGAAATATCATTTATTTTATGCAAATGAAGAGTTTGTTCTCTCATGTTACAAATATGGATCAACATGATTTATACAATTATACTGTATTAAGTATTAAGCAGTAGATATTAAAAAATAAACGTTATCAGACTTGTCCAGCTAAAGTACACGGAATATTCGGCAGCACAGTGCTGAATATCTCTGTAGTCAGCACTACATAGCCGGATAAATTATAGCTGGCTAAGATCAGCTCCACGGCAGGTCTAACTTTTCACTACTTATCCGGCTAAGTAAGCCGGATAAGTAGCACTGCCCCATTCCGCACACTACCCACCCGCTAGATATCCAGCTATCTAATTAGCCAGATTAGTGACTTATCCAGCTAAGCGGTGGCTGTTGAACATAGCTGGATATTCAGCAGCCGCCACTCAGCTGGATAAGTCGCTACTTATCTGGTGAAGCAGCGCTGATTATCGGGATCTAAGTAATTTTGGTGTGGCATCACCTTAATAATTCGCATTCTAGGATATAAGGAAATAGACCAGAAGAAGAATGAATAGTACTTTATCTAAATGGACAGATGAATGGGGAGAAACAGAGCACAAATTTAAAACTACGGTATACAGTATAATATAGGACTCACCACTTATCCATTTAGCATCTGGATCACGGATTGCAAATTCTCCACTGATCAGATCTTGCAGAGTTACTTTCTTCTTTAGTGATAGACTATTATCTTCAACTGAAAAAATAAACAGCCAAAGTAAATTAAATGTTATACTACAGCAGCTGAACAATGAATATTATATCATTTTCCCGGTACATTTTATTTAATCCCACCCAGATAGAGCGCATAAAATGTGAGGGGGGTCTGCCACCTGAGTGAGCCAAGTGTCGTTCTTTTGGGAGGGTTCAGATAGGAAGGTTGGTAGCAGAGAGATAACAGAAATGCAGGTAAGACCAGCAGAATCTGTAAAGCACATGGAGCCCCTTTAATAGTGTGCACAGAAAGACGGAAACAAAATAACTTCCTGCTTCTTGTGCAGAGTGCAGAGGACGTAGGTCCCCCCTATTTCTTATTTTTTGAACTTTTAAGCAGCACAACACTGACAAACACACACTTTCTATACAGCACTGGTACACAGCTGAGAACAGTTGTTGTCATAATGGAATGGATTCAAATTACGGGCCTAACAAAGGTGGGTCAAGCAGACAGTGAGGTGGATCTGGGACCAGAGGCAAGGAGGGTGTGCTAGCTGCCCTGCTCAAACCACACCACACCAGAAAAATGGAGCTCACGCTCCAGATATATTCAAACAACAAGCTTTTATGTCTGATAGCAGCAGTCAGTGAGAAGAGACTCTGTTCAAATTAGGGTACGTAGACTTGCACATCTAGCATGTGGAGGTTACAGACATAAGAACATAAGAATTGCCATCCTGGGTCAGACTAAGGCCCATCAGGCCCAGCATCCTGTCTCAAACAATGGCCAGTGTGGGTTGTGAGAATCTGGAAGATCCTCAATAGCTAATCAGTTCTTGTATATCACTCTTAGAGATAAGCACTGGCTTTCCCAAGTTCACTTGGCTGATAACTGTTTATGGATTTTTCCTTCAAGAACTTTTCCAATCCACTATGTTAGTTGCCTTGACCATAGAAACATAGAAATGATAGCAGAAAAGGACCAAATCTGCCCATCAAGCTTATGGTAGTATCTGCCGCACCATGCAGATTAACCCCATGCTTATCAGTTTCCCAAACCATAAAAGTCAGGGTCCTTGGTTACTGTCTGAATCCAATTCTCTGTTACCCCTTGCCGCCGAAGCAGAGAGCAATGGTGGAGTTGTGTTAACTGTATGGCTTATTGGTTAAGGGTAATAACCGGCCGCTACACCAGCAAGTTACCCCCATGCTTATTTGTTTTCCCAACCGTGAAAGCTGGGACCTTTGTTGCTTGCTGTCTTCTGGCAACAGATTCCATAGCTTTATAGTGTGCTTATAGTGTGCTTTGCTACAAAATTCTTAGAAATTATATTACTTTCCCCTGGATTAAGGAGCTTCTTACAAATTCTCTTTCCCCACTTTCCTGTAACCCTTCAGAAGTTTCTTCTGCCCCATCCACACAAAAGCATGGAACTTCCCTGATGTCCCTGGTTCTCACCTTTCTGTGGCTTCTTCACTCTCTACCCCCCACCAACTGTGGGATCTCTAGATTTCCCTCCACCTCTAGGTCTTAGGTCAGGTCCCCTGGTTGCTTCCTTTTCAGGAAAAACACCTACTCCACCACAGGTCTATCTGATTGAGGGAGATCTTGCTCTCCATCCTTATTAAGGGGGAATATTCTCACATCAACAAGCCATTCACCATGACAAATGCATCATGTACTTTCACCAGAGCAGGGCCATCTACTGGTCATTCATAAAATCATGTATTCCATGTAACAAGTATTTATTCATTTAATAAACTTATATTCCACTAATCTACAATTCTCATCTAGCAGCAAAAGTCAGCTTCTGCAATCCTATAGCATTTCCACTATCCCCATCAATTTCCATAACCATACATTTGACTCCAAGCTGGAACCAGGTTGCCTTCCCCACCTAGAATCCTTTCCAGGAGTTTCCATGTGACAAAAAAGGACTCCTTGATGAGAGGCCCATCACATAAAAGTGACACATGACACATTTTAATAACTAAAAGTAAATAAGTCAAGTTGGTTTATATTGTCCAAGCATCAGAATATATTAAATCAAAAACAAATTAGTCAGCAAAACAAAGACAATACCCACTTGTGCCACTAGAAAAGAAAAGCTGAAAGCGATTAATATGTTTTATGTAATTGAAGTCACATTTTCTAAACTGATTAATTCAAAATGTTTATTATTTAAGTAATGTTGACTATCAATAAGTCATCTTCTGCCAGCAAATGTCCCATTTGGGAGAACTAAAGAATATAGGATATGATGACAAATAATGAAAAAATGAGCTCCATTTGTCTGCCCAGTTCCATCCCTGATGCAAAGCCATAGACCCCAAGTTTATCTCTGGCTTTCCCTCATGTCTTTGGGATCCTCTGTGCTTATTACTAGAGATGTGAATCGGAACCAGAATCGGGTCGGATTTCAGTTCCGATTCACATCTCTATAGATGTGAATCGGAACCAGAATCAGGTCGGATTTCAGTTCCGATTCACATCTCTACTTATTACAGGTTTTCTTGAATTCTGTTCTCATTTTTGTCTCCACACCCTCCACAGTGAGGCCATTTCATGCATCCACCATGGAGAAATATTTTGTAATATTGCTCCTGAGCTTAACCTGTAGAGTTTCATATAATGACCTCTTGTTCTAGAGCATTCTAGATGGGTCTAATTTATACTTTTGAAGTATTTGAATGTCTCTATTGTTATGAGCTCGTAGGCGCAGTCTTTTCTAGAATGGGTGTTGTGAGTCCTTGGACCACGGCATGACTCAGGAAGGAGCCCCAAGACACACCGCGGGAGGTATGCTGGTGCCAGCATTGGTAACAAGGAGCAGGACAAGGCTGGAGCGAAGATAAGGAGATGAAAGGTCTGACCCTCTACCTGACCTGCATGCCCCAGGATGGCCATCAACGCAATGATGATCAATGAACAGTCCTCCGACCGTTCCAAGCCCTTTCGGACTTGCCGCTGGGTAATGGCAATAGGTGGCAGGCCAGACAGAGGATGAGGGCAGACGGAGACCTTGGAACATGGAAGACTCTTGGACATAGACATAGGCGAAGACTCAGGCGAGGACATTGTAGACGAATACTCAGGTGAGGACGTGGATACGAAGGCAAGGATCAAGACACTGTAGACGTAGGCTCAAGGCATAGGATCAAGGCACTGTAGATGAAGAATCAAGGCATAGGATCAAAGTGTTGTGCCAAGACTGCATCGCAGCGCACCCTACACAGTCCACCCACAGGACTGGTCGCGGATCATGCTGGGCTCGAAGCAGACTCTAGGATAGATAAAGGAGGCTGATGCTGGAACATGGTGATGATACTAAAGAGGCCTGCACCGGGGCGCGCCCTACACAGTCCACCCGTGGGACTGGTGACGGACCACGCTGGTGCGGAGCAGGTTCGAACAGAGTCTTTGGCATGGATGGACACAAATGCAAGGAGCTCCGAAGACTGGCACAAGAATCAAGCACAGAATTCAAAATACACAATTCTTCAGACAACTCGGGATTCAAAATTTCAGGAGACAAGTAGAAGTATTCCGGAGGTTTGCACTGAGCAGGAGACGAGGGCCTTGTACCGTGAGGTGCCCTACACAGCCCGCCCATGACAATGGCACGCCGGGAAAGTGGACCTCAAGGAACCAAGGCATGGAGGCAGAGGCGAAGGCGAAGGCATCAAGAAGGACATCAGATATCAGTAGGTACGAACGAAGGACATCAGGAACATGAAGACATCTGGAAGCACGGATGAAGGACATCAGGAACATAAAGACAAAGCCGTCAAAGCAAGAGAAGACCACAGAGGACCTGGCCTGGTCATGAAGCACAGACAACTGTGGAACCCGATCCGAAGGACCTGACTGAAGGCAGGCAGGGCCTTTTATAGGGCTGAAGCAGGAAACTGGGTGGAGCTGGCTTCTGGCAGGGCCGCAAGCACTTCCTGTCACTGGTCCTTTAAATAGGTAGAAGAGACACGCGCCGGCGCCTAAGGTAAGGCCTAGACAAGCAGCACCGCAGACAGCAGCAACCTGCTGCACAGGAAGAAAACAAAGAAGCAGGCCCCGATGGGAGGAGGTGGCTTCCCTGCTGCACGAAGAGGATCCAGGGCAGCTCCATTCCACGAGGGACAGGTCGGCAGCGACACTAGGTCCCAAAGAAGAGTGAGGTGTGCGGCCTCCCCACCGCAAAGCAGGGGATCCCGGCAGGGGCTCCGGCCGCGAAAGACGACTCCTGGTGGGTTCAGCCCTGCCAAGCAGAGCAGGAAACTGCTGCGGCCTCTGGGCCATGGGGGATGACGGCAGCGGCAGACTGCCACGAAGAAAAGCAGGTGAGTGGAGGGGCTGCCCGCGGCTCACTATGGGTAGAACCGTAACATCTATCATATCTCCCATATCCTGCCCTGTAGGGAATACCTATTTAGAAACTTGAATCTCATTTCACATAACTTTCAGTATTGATCCTGGACTATTTGGGCAGCCTTTATCTGGACTGCCTCCAACTTATCTTTATGCTTTTCAAGGTACAGCCTCCAAAGATCATTCTTCTTCTTCTAAATCTTCTAGAAACAGCTTAATTTTTATATTTTATTTTTATTTAAAAACTTTTCTATACCGTCGCTAAGTTATATACCATCACAAGGGTTTACAAATAGGCACATAGACTAAGGTATGTAATGTAGGTTATCGTACATTCTAACAGGTGCCAATAAAATTTGGTTACAATTTCATAAATAAAATCAATATTTGAGCAAGGTTGGTCTAGTCTAGGTATATTACTGAGTTACTATCTCTTTGAGATATTACTTCTTAAATGTAGGATTGAATAAAATCATTCTCATCTGCGTTTCCGTGTACTTTCATTCTCTACCCTCCAGACTCTTTAGTGAAGGCTTTTTTAAAGAGCCATGTTTTTAAATTTTTCTTAAAAGTTTTGAGATTATTCTGTAATCTGAGTTCAGGGGGCATAGTGTTCCATAGTATGGGCCCAGACAATGCTAAAGCCCTTTCTCTCAATTGGGTTAGTTTTGCTGACTTTACTGAAGGGATTGTTAGTAGTGCTTTGTTTGCTGAGCGGAGGTTTCTTTGTGGGACGTGTACTCGTAAGGCTGTGTTTAGCCAGTCTGCTTCTTTATCATATATTAGTTTGTGTATGGTACATAAAGCCTTGCATTTTATCCTGTATTCGATGGGCAACCAATGTAAGTCTGCTAGAGTTTCAGCTATATGGTCGCTCCTCTTTTTTCCCGTCAGTATTCTGACTGCAGTATTTTGAAGTATCTGGAGTGGTCTTATTGATGTGCTTGGGAGTCCTAGTAAGAGTGCATTGCAGTAGTCAGTGCTGGAAAAGATAAGTGTTTGTAATACTGTTCTGAAGTGGGCAGGTGTGAGTAATGGTTTCAATCTTCTGAGGATCATAAGTTTTGTATAGCCTTCTCTTACTTTTATAGATATGTGTTGCTTCAGGTTGATTTCTGGGTCCATTATTACTCCCAGATTCCTTACTTTTTCGGCTAGCTCAATTGTCTGGTTATTTCTTAGAGTTATTGGTGTTTGAATGATTTCTGTATGTTTTCTCTCAAGGTGCAGGAATTCAGTTTTGTCAATGTTGATAACCAGTTGCATTTTGGTTTAGTAGTTGTTTAATTATGTCTAGGTACATGTTAGCTAGACTTAATGTTTTTTCAATTGTGCCGTCTCTTGGTAGAATTAATTGAATGTCGTCTGCGTAAATGTAATGTATTATTCCTAGGCCTGCTAGCAGATGAAATAAGGGTAGCATATATATGTTAAAGAGGGTAGCAGACAGCGCTGAACCCTGGGGTACTCCTGTTTCAAGTTTAAATTTTTTTGATAATGTGTTTTTTATCTGGACTTGGAAGAACCTATTGTTTAGGTAGGATCTGAACCAGTTTATTGTTTTGTCACATAATCCAATTTCTTCTTTTTAGTAGTATTTTGTGGTTTACTGTATCAAAGGCTGCAGATAAGTCAAGCATTATAAGGTTGTAATGTTTACTGTTATCAAAACCTCTTAGTATGTTGTCTGTTAGTGAGAGAAGTAATGTCTCGGTGCTGTAGTGTTTTCGGAAGCCGTGTTGTGAGGGGTACAGTATGCTATTATTGTCTAGGTGTTTGGCTAGCTGTTTCTGTACTGTTTTCTTAATTAATTTAGCTAATAAAGGGAGGTTTGAGACTAGGTGGTAGTTATTGAGGATTAGTGGGTCACTGTTTTTCTTTTTGATGATTGGTTTTATGATTTCCCCTTTCAGTGTGTCTGGCATTAATCCTTCAGTTAGGGATAGGTTTATGATATTAGTGTTGGGGATACTACATTGGTGAGCTTTTTTATCTCAGCTGTTGGTATTGTATCGATTTTGTGTGGAGCAGGGTTTATATTTTTTATCATTAATTCAACTTCTTGTTCTGATATTTCTATAAATGAGGACCATAGGTTAACATCTCTTTTTTGCATTACGATTGCTTTTTTGCTGTTTTTTGGGAGTGTGTTTCTTAGGTTTAATATTTTGTCACTAAAAAATTTGGCTAATTCATTGCATTTTGCTTCAGGAAAACTTTGAGGTGATTCTTGTTTGTCATTTGTGAGATTCGTTACTATGGAGAATAAGGTTCTTGGGTTATTGGCAAACTTTTCTATTTTATTGGAATAGTATTCTTTTTTAGTATTAAGGATCAGTTGTTTGTAGAAAGCTAGATGTTTCCTGAATTTGGTTAGGTTTTTGGTTGTCTTGTGTTTTCTCCATTTTTTTTCAAATTTTCTGAGCTTTCTTTTTGCATCTTTTATTTTTGCACTATGCCAGTGGTTATATAGTGGTATATAGAGATAAAAGTTATCAATTTAATTCCAAATCTTTTAGGACATTAAAAATAGTTTATTTCAAGATTTGTAGATACATGGGCATATTACAGCATAGTCTTTATTCAAAGATCCTGTTGCTTATGAGCTTTTAAGACCAAAAAGAATCCTTCTTGAAATATCACATCTGGATCTTGTTAATAGTATTTTTTGCACAGGGACTGATTTTCAAAAGCTTTTACACACTTAAAACTGGGTTTTACATGTATAAATACACTTTACCTGAGTAAATGGGCTTTTGAAAATTGCTACAATATTTGCCTTTGAATTGTCTATAGGATTTACCTGCATAATTGCACTTTGTGTGGGTAAATGGCTTTTGAAAATTGCTAAAAATACTGATTACATTTACACACGCAACTCCATTTGAAAATTCCCCCTACTTTGTTTGTATTTTCATGCTAATATTTACTTATTTAATTATGTATAAGCATTTAATATTTTGCCTTTTCCAAAAGGTGGGCCCAAGGTGGATTACATATAAGTATATAAGTAATGTATATTTACAGATATGATATACAAATATGAAGTAGATTGCAAGTAAATAGATCGTAAATATGGACCATTGGGAAAGAATAAGGAAGTGGGTGATTTGGGTATAAATTGAGTATATATAATTAAGAAGTAAGTCAAACACCAGCAGTGTGAGAGGTACAAGTAACCCAGAATTGGTCAAACCCTGTGGAATTCGTGGTAAGAAAGACTTCCGGTGGGCAGGTGCTGAGTTTCTTCTGCAGAGTCTAGGAGAAGTCCTACCTAAAGAGCCAAACTTTGAATTTTTTCTTAAAGGTGAAATAAGTTTCCAGGTACAGCATTAGAGGTAGATCATTCCATATTATAGAGGTAGAGCATCTGGATAGGCATGTCTCATGCATGTTAGTCTAGCTGAAGCTAGTGAAGGGAAGTATAGAAGGGCTAGTTGATAGGATCGAAGTTCCCTTATGGGGATGTAGGTGAGCAGAAGTTGGGAAGAATATTCAGGGACCAGCTGATTCAGGCATTTGAAGTCAAAGCAAAGAGGTCAATATTGATAGCTATCTGGGTATGTAACTTAGCTAGATATAACTCATCCAGATAAGTTACAAAGGGTAATCAGCAAAGTTGCTACTTAGCCAGATAAGTTATATCTGCTTTATGGCAGGTGTAACTTATCCAGTTAACTTAAACAGATAAGTAGTGACACCCTGATCTGTCCACTGTCCAACCACTGACTAGCCGGCTATTCAGATAGCCGGATAAGTAATTTATCTGGCTATCCAGTAGCCACTGAACTTAATGGGACATTCAGTGGCTGCTAGATAGCCAGATAAGTCCTACTTATCTGACTATCTAGCACTAAACGTGCTTTGAATATGCTGGCCATGATATTTTAAATTTTATCCCACTCTCAACTGTGAGCCAGTGTAGCCGATGCAAAGTTAACATAATATGGTGGTGGATTTGACTTTTACAAAACTCAAGCTGCTTTGATTTGTAACAGATGGAGCCATTTGAGACTGTATTGTGTGATGCCATGGAATAGAGAGTTACAGTAGACGATGCAGTTGGTGATCAGTGAAAGTGTGACAGTAGCTAGATCATGTTTCTTGAAGCAGTTATATAGTTGACAGATCTGATGTAGGTGCACAAAGGAAATCTTTATCATTACTGAGATGTGGATTTCCTATTATGTTCGGTGTGTCTTGAACTTAATTTTGGGCTCTTGGGTCGAGGCGAGTAAAGACTCCGCCCACAGGGAGGAGTCCTGTGGGCCCTTACCCCAACAGGCAAGGTCTCAGTAGAGATGACAACAGAAGAAACAACTTTATTGTACAGCAATAGGTCTTGAAGAGCAGAGCAAACGAGTCTCTATTGTAGCTGATCAGTCCAGTAGAACTTCGTAGTACAGAGAGGTCTGGTGAATACCTTATATAGGCTTGTTTATGCTGGCTATCCCGGTAGTGGTCCGCGGCGCGGGGTAGGCCGGGAGCCACTGGTAGAATGCACAAGACACGATGGCTCCGGTAGTGGTCCACAAGCGGGGTCACCCGAGAATCCGTGCCACAAAGGTAATGTACTCACACCGGAAAAGTAGAGGCAGATGTAGCAAGGCCCCGATGATGACTGAAGCAGGAACAGCCGGAGTAGATGAGAACAATGCAGGAACTCACAGAAGAGAGAGAGAAGGCTCTCCAAGGAGTGGAGGATAGCCCTGAGTGCGGCAAGGCCCCTGAGGAGTGGGTACCTAGGTCACCCAGTAGTCAGTGAGGAAGTCCCAGAGTAGTGAAACTAGCAGGACGAGATTCCTTGCTAACTCATAGCTCAGATGGTCAGCTGGGTTTAAGTATCGTGAGCGGCTGAAGTCATGCGGTGGGGATGCTCCCGAGGATCCTGCCATGACGTAGCTAAAAATGGAGCAGGCGCGCGCGCGTACCTAGGTAACCCCGGATGAAAGATGTATGCCAGGAGCGCCCATGCCGTCCCGGGCACATCATGAGGGTCAGCGTGTGGAAGCGGAGGCTGCCATTCTGGCCAGACTTGGAGCTGCATAGAGAAATGAGGTGAGCAGCAAAGGTTGCAGCTGCCTGCGACTGACAGGCACAACAGTACCCTCCTTCTTAGGGCCCCTCCCAGGGGGTTTCAACTTCCTGGGATGAGCAAGGTGGAAGCATTGTAACATCTCTTTGTCCAGTATGTTGGCAGCAGGTTCCCAGCTGTTCTCCTCTGGTCCATATCCTTCCCAGGAGATGAGGTACTCCCAGTGCTTTCCTTTTTTACGCACATCCAGGATATCATCTACCTTGTCATTTCAGCATCGAGGGGTTGTGGATCAGGAGTCTTCTGAGAAAACTTGGATATAATAAGTGGTTTCAGGAGTGAAACATGGAATGCATTATGTATTTCATTGAGGGTGATAACCTCAAGCTGTAAGTCAAAGATCCTAAATGTCGGAGGACGGTGAAGGGTCCAATATATCATGGAACAAAATGAACTGAGGGTAGCTTGAGTTGAATATATTTGGTACTGAGCCATACCTTATCTCCTGGCTTAAATTGAGGAGCTGCTTGATGATGGATATCATAGAATTTCTTAGCTTGTTGTCCAGCTTTATGTAGAAGCTCCTTGGTCTGGGTCCAGAGTTGATGAATTTCATCAGCCGTAGCTTGTGCAGCTGGAGATGTCCCAGTCAATGGTAATAAGAATGGTGGAAGTGGCTGACGACCATACACAATCTGAAATGGCAAGGATCCTGTGGCGGATGCTGGATGCAAATTCAAGGCGAATTCAGCCCAGGGCAGTAACTCTGCCCAGTCATTTTGCCTCAAGTTGACATAGGAGCAGATGAATTGCTTAAGAGTCATAAGAACATAAGAAATTGCCATGCTAGGTCAGACCAAGTGTCCATCAAGCCCATCATCCTGTTTCCAACAGAGGCCAAAACCAGGCGACAAGAACCTGGCAATTACCCAAACACTAAGAAGAACCCATGCTACTGATGCAATTAATAGCAGTGGCTATTCCCTAAGTATAATTGATTAATAGCCATTAATGGACTTCTCCACCAAGAACTTATCCAAACCTTTTCTGAACCCAGCTACACTAACTGCACTAACCATCTCCTCTGGCAACAAATTCCAGAGCTTTATTGTGCGTTGAGTGAAAAAGAATTTTCTCCGATTAGTCTTAAATGTGTTACTTGCTAACTTCATGGAATGCCCCCTAGTCCTTCTATTATTCGAAAGTGTAAATAACCAAGTCACATCTACTCGTTTTAGACCTCTCATGATCTTAAAGACCTCTATCATATCCCCCTTAAGCCGTCTCTTCTCCAAGCTGAGAAGTCCTGTTCATTCTTTCTATTTGACCATTGGATTGAGGGTGTTATGCAGACATCAAATCCAGAGAGATATTGAATTTTCGACATAGTGCCGTCCAGAACATGGCGGTGATCTGGACTCCCCTGTCTAATACTAGAGATGTGAATCGGAACCAGAATCAGTTCGGATTCCGGTTCCGATTAACATGTGGTTTTTTTTCATCGGGCCCGATCGCGGTTTTGTTTATCGGCTGTGCCCGAGCAGATAAACAAAAAACCCACCCTGACCCTTTAAAACTAATACCTTAGCTTCCCCCACCCTCCCGACCCCCCAAAAAACTTTTTACAGGTACCTGGTGGTCCAGTGGGGGTCCCTGGAGTGATCTCCCGTGCCATCGGCTGCCACTAATCAAAATGGCGCCAATGGCCCTTTACCCTTACAATGTGACAGGGTATCCGTGCCATTGGCCGGATCTTGTCACATGGTAGGAGCACTGAATGGCCCATGCCATCTTGTGCTCCTACCATGTGACAGGGGCTGACCAATTGCACCGGTAACCCCTGTGACATAGTAAGGGCAAAGGCTATCGGTGCCATTTTGATTACTGGCAGCCGATGGCCCGAGTGTAGGAGATCGCTCCCAGACCCCCGCTGGACCACCAGGAGCTTTTGGCAAGTCTTGGGGGACCCTCCTGACCCCCAAAAGACTTGCCAAAAGTCCAGCGGGGGTCGATCAAATAATTCTGAAATTAACGGTAAGGGATACCAGTCTTTGATGGTGATCTCATTCAGGTCTCTGTAGTCAATGCAAGGGCGAAGGGATCCATCCTTCTTGCCAACGAAAAAGAATCCGGCTCCTGCCAGAGATTTGCAGGGTCTAATAAATCCTTTCTGCGAGTTCTCCTGGATGTAAGATGACATGGCTTCAGTTTCGACTAGGGAGAGTGCATATTCTCTTCCTCTAGGTGGCTCAGAATTAGGCTTTGATTTGATTGCACAGTCAAAGGATCTGTGTGGTGGAAGCATGTCAGCAGCCTGCTTAAAAAATATGTCTTGAAAGGAAGCGTACTGTGGTGGTAGACCAGGAGGAGAGGATGTAGTGGCCAGTTAGGGATGTGAATCATTTTTTGACGATTTAAAATATCGTCCGATATATTTTAAATCATCAAAAATCGTTAGGGCCACGATACAATACCAATTCCCCCGATTTATCATCAAAAAATCGTAAATCGGGGGAAGGGGGAGGGCAGGAAAACCGGCACACTAAAACCCCCTAAAACCCACCCCTGACCCTTTAAATTAAATCCCCCACCCTCCCGAAACCCCCCCCCCCCCCAAATGCTTTAAATTACCTGGGGATCCAGCGGCGGCCCGGAACGGCGGCGGTCCGGAACGGCCCCCTCAATTGAATCGTGTTGTCTTCAGCCGGCGCCATTTTCCAAAATGGCGGCTCAAAATGGCGGCGGCCATAGACCAACACGATTCGACTGCAGGAGGTCCTTCCGGACCCCCGCTGGACTTTTGGCAAGTCTTGTGGGGGTCAGGAGGCCCCCCCAAGCTGGCCAAAAGTTCCTGGGGGTCCAGCGGGGTTCCGGGAGCGATTTCCTGCCGCGAATCGTTTTCCGTACGGAAAACGATTCGCGGCAGGAAATCCGTACGGAAAACGATTTGCGGCAGGAAATCGCTCCCGGAACCCCGCTGGACCCCCAGGAACTTTTGGCCAGCTTGGGGGGGCCTCCTGACCCCCACAAGACTTGCCAAAAGTCCAGCGGGGGTCCGGAAGGACCTCCTGCAGTCGAATCGTGTTGGTCTATGGCCGCCGCCATTTTGAGCCGCCATTTTGGAAAATGGCGCCGGCTGAAGACAACACGATTCAATTGAGGGGGCCGTTCCGGACCGCCGCCGTTCCGGACCGCCGCTGGATCCCCAGGTAATTTAAAGCATTTGGGGGGGGGTTCGGGAGGGTGGGGGATTTAATTTAAAGGGTCGGGGGTGGGTTTTAGGGGGTTTTAGTGTGCCGGCTCATGATTTTAACGATTTTCACGATACTTTACACACCCAAACGGCAACAATACGATTCCCTCCCCCTCCCAGCCGAAATCGATCGTTAAGACGATCGAGGACACGATTCACATCTCTAGTGGCCATACATGGCAGTGGGGTTATTTTTTTTTTAAACATTTGTTATGGCAGTCAGGGCCCCATTGAGATAGCTCCATAGTTGACTAATCAAATTGAGGAGAGTGTTCTTGTAGCCAGGGTATGCCGAGCAAAACAGGGTGGATGGCTTTTTCGAGAACCAGGAAGATGATGGTTTCAGTATGTAAGGATCCCGTGCAGAGGCAGACAGGCTGTGTGATGGTCGTAACTTCTCCGAGCAAGGGTTCACCATGAATGGACAAGAGAAGGAGTGGTGTGGGCACTGGCTCAGTTGGCAGTCGTAAGTGTTCAACTAACCTCTTGAGAATGAAGTTCCCACCAGCACCTGAATTGATCAGGGCTTGAGAGGCGAATTCTAGAGGCCCAGAGATGATGGAAACAGGAAGAGTCAGTGGAGGAGAAGGCACAGCGAGACCTAGGAAGAGTCCTCCAGCGGATCCTACGTGTTTCCCGGACAGATAGGGCAGGTTTGAACTGCATGGCTGGTCTTCCCGCAATACATGCACAGGCCCTTCCTTTTACGAAAGCGCCTCTCTTTAACTGTTAGATGACTATGGCCTAGTTGCATAGGTTCATCTTCTTCTTCTGCGCTAGGTTAGCCTGGACTGGAGTGGGCGGTAAATTCCGGGAACGGACACCATGTTTCTTTGGAGGTTTTACCTCAGTTGAGCGTTCGCGTATCCGATGGTCAATTCACCCAGCCAGGTCCATCAGTGAGCTTAGAGTGTCTGGTAACTCCCGGGCAGCAAGTTCATCCTTAATGCGGAAACTAAGTCCTCATAGAAAAATAGCTCTTAGGCAACCTGAGTCCCATAGGAGTTCGGAAGACAGTCTTAAACCATACACCACTTATTCTAAAACACTATATGTGAATACCATGGTGCACACCTTAAATAGCTGATATATTAAATTGCAATAATTTATTTTTGCCTAGAAATTTCTTCTTTCCCCTTTGATCTTCCAGCCCCATCAGAACTGGCCCCTACTGGACTATACTACCATGAGCCTTTGTTTACAACTACCTATTCTTCTATTTTACATTCACTTTTCTACTCTGCCTATCCATCAAAGAAACAGTCTATGGGCAGAGACCATAAACTGTGATGCCCTCCAGAACCAGGCTAATGTGAATCCAGTGTCTACTCTAGCATTTATTGTATCACTGTTGAACAAAATCTAAGAATCACTTTGCCCATGGTCTGTGAATGCTGCCATTCTTGTATCCCCAACCCTGTGCCAGACTGAGGAGCTATCGCCAAGCTTGGGAATTGAACCCAAGTTCTCAGTACAGTATATCAGTGCACAGTGATTACTAATATAAACACCCACATTGCTTCATAAAGACCAGTTTATGAGCTACTCGTTCATGACTTGGATTTTTGGACCAAATCTCTTTGAAATGAATGAGTCAATAAGGCAATAACAATCAATGTATCATGATAACATTATAGTTAAAGATCTGGTCTATTTCATACAGAAACTTCAGGCTTTGGCAAGCGATCTGTGCTTTTTGATGTGTCCATTCTGCACATCAAAAGAAAAGGATGAAATAGAGCCAATAAACAAGAAAGTTTATAAGTTATTTAAAGCAGCAGTACTAGCCAGATTTCACAAAATAAGTGATCAACTTCCTTGTTTATTGGCTCTGTTTCACCCTTTTCTTTTTTCTTTGATTATATTCCAATGTTTTAAAATTAAATGGTGTGTAAGTTTTATCTTCTTAGCTCTCTGAGTCCAACTGCTAGTTGACCTGTATTTATATCAGTGTGTTATCAGTGTGTTGCCAGCATGGGATCTTGATGAGGATCAGTAGAGTAGTACATCAGTATTTTTTATTCCATAGTGGTCAGTATGCCCAAGGAATGAAAGAAAGATAGGAACAGAAAGGGAAATCTTAATGGTTTGTTTAAATGTAAACTGAATTACTTAAAAAGTAGCAGGTACTGCTGGTTGGTTAAAGTGAGAGAATTAAAAGTTACAAAGAGGGAGTCATTTGTCAGTGCTTGGTCTAAATGGAAAAGGAAGTACTTAGGGATGTGTAGAAGCAAACGTTTTGTTTTGGTTAATTTATTTATCTTGTAGGTTGCTGCATTAGTTTGGTTTGTTTCAAACAAAAAAAAATGTGTGTGTGTTTTTTCATTCCATTCGTTATTTTATTTTCCATTAAAGTCAATGGAGGGAAGCATTGTAGCCCATTTTGAGCTCCAAAATTGGGGTTTTTCTAATTAGTTATATGAAACTTGTGGGTAGAGATCCTCAGAAGGGGGGAGAGAACTACAAAGCACCAAGACTGTGGCAAAGTGGCACCAAAAATGGCACGGACAGCCTGAGGGCACTGTAAAGGGTAAACGGCTATCAGCCGCGGCCCAAGTTTTCTCAAGGCCTCGTGAGAGGGGCAAAGCGGCAGCAAGAATGGGAAGAATGTCCCAAGGTTCCAAAAGAGAGCGCCAACAGCAGTGGCATGAGCTCCCAAAGGCAGCACAAGAGGGGAAAAATGGCACCAAGAGTGACATTAACATCCTGAGCCACCATGAAGAGAGAATGAAGCAGCAAAAGCAGCAGGAAGAATTCCAAGGCGCCATAAGAGGTGCAAATCAGCCACCCAGAATGGCAAGAATACCTCAAGGTGTACAGTCCGGGGTACGGCAGCAAGAGCCAGTGGCAGAAGGACCCCCCACGATGCAGCACAAGTTGTATGGTGGCAAGGCAGAGTGGCAGCAACACTACCCAAATGTGGTGTTAGGAGTCGGGAAGCAGGCAGAGGGGCAGCAGCACCATCAAGGTATAGCAAAGCAACAGCAGCAGGGCGACAAGGTAGAGTGACAGCAAGGCACCTAATTCTCTGCCCCCTGCCATTCCCTCCTCTTCCCTTTGCTCACAGTGGCGTGATGGAATTAGAAATGGCTACTGGGTTTTCTTTTCCTGCCACAACATAATTTATTAATGCTATATCCCTCACCAGGACCACTGTAATACTGACTGAGTTTCTGTCTGGCACACACACACACTCAGTCAAGTAAACAGACTGCGCTCATTTCAGTGCTTAGCAAACACAGTGCCATCTTGCCAAGCAGCAGGTCTCTATCTGGCCTGTGACTAGGGCTATCCCTCACAGTGTGTGCAAGATTGTCTCTCTCACACACGCGCACATACACAGAGTATATGTGTGTGTGTGCACTGCAAATTAACTCCTTTTGCACACATATAAGAACAGAAACAGAAAAGATCCTGGGAAGGCATAGCTTCTCTTAAGAATATAAGAAGATGCCATAATGGGTCAGACCAAGGGTCCATCAAGCCCAGCATCCTGTTTCCAACAGTGGCCAATCTAGGCCATAAGAACCTGGCAGGTACCCAAAAACTAAGTCTATTCCATGTTACCATTGCTAATGGCAGTGGCTATGCACCCTAGTATCTTTCTGCTTTTACTGTTGCATATCTACCTGTTTGGCCACCCAAACAGGTGGATAAGGCATGAGCTCATCAGATACTATCACCTCCAAGATCCTGTTCTTCTTTCATGCTTATAAGAATTTCACTCCCCTAAACTGTACCCCTCTCTTGGGTTTTTGCAGCCTTAGGGGTAGAGTTTAATACATGCGCGGACACATGGATGCGCAAAAGGGGATGGAATTACGCAATTTTCGTCTTCTTTCTCTGCTAGTCAAACAGTGTACGCTGTGCAGTCAGAGACAAAAAATGACTATCACTGTTGTTTGATTTTTCACTGGCACTGCCTTGTACCCCCCTCCAGGGAACAGACAAAATGCAGTAGCACCCCTGTCTCCCACTCACATTGGGGCTTATATAATAAAACCGACGCTAAAAGTAGAGATATATTTTAGCAATTGTTTTACTTAACATGAGCATTAAAAACAGGGATCCCCACAGGATACAATAAACTAACGGGATGCAAATCAAGCAGAAGTAAAACAAGCACGCTATAATCAGTTACATTTTAGCACAGGTTTTATTTAATGTGCACATTAAAAACAGGGATCCCTGTGGGATGCAGTAAGCTAATGGGATGCAAATCAAACAGGAGTAAAAAAAAAAAAGTGCTAAAATATGATCTAACCTGAAAAATCTGCACTAATGCAGAAAAGTGCTTTAAAACAGGAATAAAGAGGTAAGTGCTTGAAGTTGGACAGCCAAAATGACCCTGCATGCAAGGTTGGCACTGTCTTACATGTATAGCCTCTAAGTGCCCCTCTAACCCCTCGATCATCTATCTAACGGTCCAACTGACTCCCTCACAGGCTTTCTGCTTTGGATATATTTAAAAAAGATTTTACTGTTATAAAATATTTATGTTGTGGGGTTGTTGGATTTTTGTTATTTTTGGAAAAAGCTAACCCTAAGAGCAGCGGCAATTATATTGGATGTCTTCTTTTTCTAGCCAAAGAAAGTCAGAGAAAAGAAATAAAAGGAAAGGCTGGTCACTGCAGTGATCACTGGACAGAGATAACTACTACAGCAGTTAAAATAAAAGCAGATCTCTCTCTGCAGTCTGCACTGCAAGTACACTCATATACTGTCTAACATCTGTCATCAATGATTCAGTAATTCTGTAACACTTAACAGACAAACATTTGCAATTTCTCCCCATCCATAGTGACACTGCGTGACAAGTGGGAACAAAACAGCCCATCTTAACTTTAAGGTTTTCTTTCCTTTCCTCTAGATATCATTTTTTTTCTTTAGTTCTAAGAAACAGCTTCAGAAGCAAAACCCTTCTGATTGAAATTCAGCAGAGAAATGAGGAAAAAAAATGGTTACTGCTCAAAATTACAGTTGCTTTCAGTTTCAAGTTGGGAAATGTTGTGTAAATGGCCTCGAAAGGCCTTGCATTCTGTTAGAAGCGGGGTGTTCAGTATGCCCTTGGGCCTCAGCCCGACCCCAGATGGATCCAGGGCCGAACCGAGGGTTGACGGCGTGTTCCAGCATGGCTGAAGGTCTTACCCTCTGCCAGGAAAGCAAAGAGGTAGGCGATCTATGATACCGTCAGGTGAACACAAAAGGAATAGATGCCGTTATCTTTTTCAAATACTTTATTGATGCAGAGACGTTCCAGATAAATTGCCCGACTCTGGCCGAGTTTCGCGGCTTTCTAGCCGCTGCCTCAGGGGCTCCAAAATTCAAATCATTAATAATGTTTGATCCACTCAGATCAGATAATGTGCCAACGATGATAAAACAACTTCAAAACGATGGATCCAAACACAAATTTGTGTATAAACCGCAGTCTCTGCGGCCAGAGTCGGGCAATTTATCTGGAACGTCTCTGCATCAATAAAGTATTTGAAAAAGATAACGGCATCTATTCCTTTTGTGTTTACCCTCTGCCAGGCCTGCAAGCTCCCAAGGCCACAACATGATGATGTTGGAATGTGAATGGTCCTCCAACCATTCCGAGCCCTTTCGGACCTGCCGCTTGGATCAGCATGGAGCAGCAGGCCTGGCCTGAGGATGAGGGCAGACGGGCCTTGACATGAAGACATAACACCAAGGTCGATGCTATGGCATTGCAGACGAAGACATGACACCAAGGCTGATGCGGACGGCATCAGATGGGGGGCTGGCACAAGACATGACACTAAGGTAGTTGAAGACCTGATACCAAGGCTGATTCGAAAACATCACGGACCAATGATCAATGCGACAGCATCCCGGACCAGGGTTGATGCGACGGCATCAGGAACAAGACATTGACATGATACCAAGACTGATGCAATGGCATCCAGGATGAGATGTGGAACTTGACGAAGTCCAGACGAGCGAGAGATTGGGCGGAAGGACATTGGCACTGTCTCTCAGGGCGCCCTACACAGTCCACCTGCAAGACAGGTCGCAGACCACCCTGTCCCACTGCGCGCCCTACACAGCCCGAGGAGGCTGGTGATGGACCACACTGAGAACAGGATGAGCGCAGGGAAGAATCCAGCCGAGGCAGAACTTCGACGATGGAGCCATAAGTCATGCGGAGCTCCGCAAAGGCTGGCAGGACATGACGGCTCAGGAGCACAGGAATGAATTCCACCTGCAGGCCACTCCATGCTCGGGAAAGACGTCATCCGAGGAAGCAAGGTCTGACAGGACCAGAAGGCTCAGGAGCGTTGAAGACACAGGAGCAGGACACCAAGGAACTTGGGACATCAGGAAGCAGAAGATCAAGATGAGACACCAGGACACCTGGACGGGGACCTCAGGCATGAACATGACTTGACATGACAAGAAGATGAAACGAAGAGGAGCTCCACGAAGAAGACCTGACGGAGCTCTGGCAGGCAGGAGCCTCCAGAGTGAAGTAACCCCGATGCAAGGCGAAGACTGAAGTGATGGAGAAGTCCTTTTATAGGGCTGGAGCAGGAAGTCCAATCAAAGGTGGGGCCAGCCACACTTCCTGTGACTGGCCCTTTAAATTCAGCAGAGAGGCGTGGCCGCGCACCTAGAGGCAGGCAGCAGGAGCTTGTGCAGGACCATGGACAGCGGCCTACACCGACGTCCTCATGTAGAGAGTGGGGCTGGGCCAGGACGCAGGCCCCGAAGACGGCAGCGGCTCCAGCCGCTACAGGGGACCCTGGGGGCGGCTCCAACCACCAATCCAGCCCGGGCATGCAGCCTCCTGCCGCGAAGATGATGGCGGTATCGGCGGCGACTTCCAGCCGCGAAGGGAGGCAGACATCAGCGGCTCACCGTGGTGAAGAGGAGGCTTGATGGGCTGCCTCCGGGCCGCAGGGGAAGGCAAGTCCACGGCTCCAGCCGTGCGGGAAGGCCAGACTCCGGCGGTGTCCGTGCCGCGTTGGGCAAGCAGTGTGGGAGGTGAGTGGAGCCTGCTCGCGGGGATTAGCTCCGCGGGCAGGCTTCATAACAGGAAAAAAATGAGGAACTCATTTTCCATCCATGCAGGTTCTAGCACGGATATGCTTCTTCATTGTCCATTCCCACCCCAGCTCTGGTCAATCTAGTTTCAATGGCTTCATTGGTTTGCCTTGTGGGAAAAATTTCCCTGCAGATTTGCTTGCCACACAGATTGAATGGGGTCCAAAAACAAGTAGAAATGAAAATGTTCACTATTGTCTGGGACATTGATTTCATTTTGAACAAAATCAAACAAAAAGTGCCCTGTTTCATTTAAGATTATCCATTAGTTTCAAATGAATGCACATCTATTTTAACAGCTCACCTTGCTTTCCTTTTTAAATCTAAATACTTTTTATAAGCTTTTCTTTAACTCTGAGCTTTGAAGCAAGGAGTTTCAGATCTCTGCCTACTGTCTCTGAGATCCAATGGAGAAATAGCTGAAAAAATAGTGACTGCTCATAGTTTTGCATCCCTACCTCCTATGGCTCAGTTGGAACCTGATATGTATGTAGTAAGCTACATCAACAATTAAAGGCTTCTTGTTATAAACATTGACATGGATTGAAAATGCTCAAATTGAAGATGTGACAGTTTTTGATGAAAAAAAAAAACATCTAGAGTGTAATATTTATTCTAGTGAGCTGCATTTAATTAACATTTGTTCAAATGAATGGGCATCCTCTTTTAGAAAAGAGAAAGGGTAAAAAAATATTCTCTCGCAGAAACCTTATTTACTTTGCAATTGTCACACTTCTGACAAGGACTGTGGAAGTCCCTCAGGTTTTAATTTGATGATGACTTCAACAAACTTGTGAAAATTCACTCAACTGTTCAACAGATTATATAGAAAGTGGTGTAAATTTCCTGAAAAACACACTTCAGCAGTCAAACTATTTTTCCAAGTTCACATTTGGTGACTCTTTGTCCAGTGCCAATTTGGTGGTATTTGCTTCAATTAGCATAATAAAAGGCAGACAGAGTCTGCTTACATGCCTCCTCAACCCATTTACCTTGATCCTCCTATATTAAACCCTATGTTTCTTCCCATCACATATGATTCACAACATCAGTGCATGAAAAATAAGTGTGCAGCTTTTTTTTTTTTTTTTTTTAACAAATAATGCTTTTCAAGCAATACATTAAGCAAATATTTACAAACACTACTAAATGTGAGACCAGAGTCTATCTCTTGCATTTTTACCAACTGAATTCTTGGGTCTACTGTTAACAATTGATGGAAGACTCTTCACTTGTTGAGTAATGTTTCCACTTTGTCTTCTTCATCTGACCTCTCTATGGATTGATCAGGTATTTAATCTTCCATGTTGGATATGGAAGATCATCCCAGCATAGCTGTGCTGTTGTTGGATTTAACAGAGAGGTACATTCTGTTCATTTTCTAAAGGACTCCAATTTAGTCACCCACGATCCAAGATTTGCTAGAAAGACCCCCAGTTTGCCTATAATTGCAAAGCTTACAAGGTCAAACATTTTCTAGAAAGCCCCCATAGTGTCTTTATTGCAACAATAACCCACCTGTGGGCTCATAACATATGTCACCACAAGACTTTATAGACAAAGCTCCTACGCATTCACTCTCCATCATCCATCAAGTGAGATGGGTGGATTTCTTTCAGCTGGACAACTAATTGGGTCCATTATTGACCCTGCTGAATTCTCCCTTGGTGCCCTGACACACCTTTCCTACTGATTTTTTCCAACTTGGACCTTCATTCATAGACGGCTAGGTAATTTTGAGGTGTGGAGGCAAGGGTAATAAGATAAAACCAAGTTGGGAGATTTTTTTTATAATTAATTGCAAAGCCTTATTACAGCAGTGCTGATCTCTACATTGGAGTTTACGTAACTATAATTGTGAAATTTAATACTAACTAGAGTGGCTATTCTCTCTTCTGTCCTCTGGAAGCTTTTATTTGGCCTGGGTGTCAGAAAAATGTTACCATATCACCTAACCAAAAGGTGCATATTGTTATCTAAGTACTGAAATGAAAAGCATGTTAACACTGTGTGCAGACAAAAATATTAAGTTTGGAGGCCCGTGGGATATCCCAATGGTCCGCTGCACTCACCTCCAGTTCTGCGAGATGGGTGCCCTATGTCACGGTCGGGGACTGGCGTTCAGCGTGCTGCGCTGCCATGCACGTCTGGGCTGGTGTGGTGTATGACTCCTTACGCGGGGCATCCTTGTGCGGGCCGCCCTCGGCTCTCTCTGGGACAGCCTGGCCTCTTAAAGGGCCAATAGCAAGGGGAGACAGGCCCTGAAGTTCCTGATCCTGTGTTCCAGCCTTGCCTTCCTGATCCTGCATTCTGGTCCAGCCTCCTGTTCCTGTGCTCCTGCCTCGGTCATCAACTGCCCTCAGACTGACTCCCCGGTTTTGGACCTCTTCCTGGTATTTTGTCTATGCTTGACCTCCGCCTGCCCTGACCGCCAGCTTTTGTCTCTTCGTCCTGCCTGTCTGCTGCCTGTTCTGACCTCTGGTCTGTTCCTGGTTTCATCTGTCCGCCACCTGCCTCGACCTTGCCTGCCTGATGCCGAATTGCCTTCTCCTTGGACTCCTCGACGTGAGAGACCCACATCTAAGTCCTGCCGGCCCCGGCACCCAAGGGCTCAACCTGCGGAGAATGTGTGCTGTAAAGGTGAAGCTCCAGTTGGGTCTTCTCTGCCTGCACTGCCTCCCGACAATGAGGACCACTGGGGGCTTCCTCTTGGTGGTGGTATCAACCTTGTCTTGGCTCAAGGGTCCACACATGCAACAGGTTGCTGAGGCCATGGACCCAGTGGATCTTCCTGCACTCAAAGCCATTCCCGGCCTTGCCCAGAAATTGCAATTCCTTCAGTCAGCACTAGAACTTGTGGCGGATATGAACCGCCTTGCCGCACGTTTGGACTCCTTGACCCTTCCTGTGGCCCCACCACCAGCTGCCGCCGTTCCAGTGCCAGTTCCAGATTCCCATCAGACGACAATTCCTTTGCCCGCACCACCCCGGTATGATAGAGATTCCAGGTGGTGTCATGGATTTTTGAACCAATGCCATATGCATTTTTTTCTTCAGCCAGCACTCTTCCCAAATGTTTCAGTACAGATAACATTCATCCTCTCCCTTTTCGATGGAAAAGCTCTGGTCTAGGCCTCCCTGCTGTGGGAGCACGCTGACCCGCTTCTCTCTAATCTCCAGCAATTCATCTCGGCATTCAAGCAGGTCTTTGACAAGCCCGATCGGCTACCCACATTGGGCTCTGACCTGCATCTGCGCCAGGGTAATTGGTTGCTAATGGAATATGCAATCGAATTCCGAACCCTGGCCACAGAGCTGAACTGGCAGAGCAACTGCCTGTGTACTATATTCCTGGAGGATTTAGCCCCCAGGATTAAGGATGAGCTGGTCACGTGAGAATTGCCTATCTCTCTCAAGGGCCTCATTGATCTCACAGGGAAGATCGACAGATGCCTCTAGAAACGAGCACAGGAGCTCCGTTCACTTCAAAGGGGCCCCTCCAGAATGCTGTCTTCTTCCACAATCGGTCTCGCTCCCCCTTTAGGGGATTCCCTAGAAGAACCCATGCAACTAGGTAGTGTCCATCTTACTGATGAAGAGAAGACTCAATGTCATCAATTAGGTCTCTGTCTGTATTACGGAACAAGCAGTTGTCTGTTAGTCCAGTGCCCAGAGAGAAAGGGAACTTCCCCATGCCGTGAAGCAACAGAGTGGATGACCCTTGGGTTAACCACCCCCTGCCCCAATTTCTACTGTTTTTGTCCCTGGAACAACCCTCCGCATGCTTCTTCACCCAATCCCTGGTGGACCCCAGGGCTGGGAAAAATTTCATATGACAAGAGATAATAGACCGGTATCGGATCCCCACGAAAACCCTAATACCACCATTGGCAATTTCCTCTGCTTTTGGGGATCCCTTTCCCGGGCTGGTGACTCGAACCACTGTGCTGCTCACATTGAAGATAGGATCCACACACACGGAGCTCGTTTCCTTCCATGTGCTTCCTAGGGCAGTAAGTCCCATCATTTTGGGTCTACATGGTTGCAGAGGCACCAACCCCAATTTAATTGGTCCACGATGGAACTCATCCATTGGGAGCTAGGATTCACAGATTCCTGTTTAGTCGAAAGTGCCTCTCAGTTCTCTGCTCGTGGCCACCATCCTGCCAAACCTTCACACCCCTGACAAGAGGTCACAAGGGACTCAAACCACCTCCAGGGCCTTCTAGAAGGATATATTACAACTACTCTTTGCTCAGTTGAAGGACCAGTTGGTCCAAGAGAGATTGGAATATGAGGACTGGAGGAAGGAGCACAACCAAGCTATGGAAAAGATCACATCTCTACTAAGCGACAAAGATGAAGAAATACAAACTTTGAATACCCTTCTGTTACAGGAGAAGGGCAAGAGACAGAGACCCGCTTCTGTCTGTCTGCCCTCTGAGGGAATAGAGGGCCTTCATCCCACAACAGTAGAGCCAGACCTCCCTTCCTGCTATTGGAAGACTTTCTCTCCCTCGACAGGAAGAGTTCAGTTCCCAGAATTGCATGAACTAGGGGACAAAACCAGTCCTTTGGTTGTGGAATCCTTCACTCAAATCTTCCTTGAAGCTGGTATTGTACCCCCACTAACTCGGGGCCTTGAGAGGGGGGCCTTGGAGGGAGGTACTGTTATGTTTGGCAGCCTGAGGGTTATCCCAATGGACCGCCATACTCATCTCCAGTCCTGCGAGGCAGGCGCCCTGTGTCCTGGTATGGGGACTTGAGTTCGGTGCGCTGCGCTGCCGCACACATCGGGGCCGGTGTGGTGCATGGCTCCTCGCATTGGAGCGTCCCTTGTGCGGGCCGTCCTCGGCTCTCTCTGCCCTTCCCCCCTTTCAGCACGCATGCGCCGGACAGCCTGGCCTCTTAAAGAGCCAACAGCAGGGGAGACGGGCCCTGAAGTCCCACGGCCCTTACTGATGACCTCATCAGCCAGGGGCTATTTAAAGCCAGGCCCTGCCTTCATTCAGGGCCTCAGCAATGGGTCCTGTTCATATATTGAGTGTGTTGTCTGCTTTGTTCCTGATCCTGATCCTGATCCTGAGTTCCAGCCTTGCCTTCCTGATCCTCCATTCCGGTCCAGCCTCCTGTTCCTGTGCTCCTACCTTGGTTCTGTTCCTGCTCCTGCCCTCGGACTGACTCCCCGGTTTTGGACTTCTGCTTGGTACTTCGTCTACGCTTGACCTCCGCCTGCCCTGACCTCCAGCTTCGTCCTGCCTGTCTGCTGCCTGCCCTGACCTCTGGCCTGTTCCTGGTTTCGTCTCTCCGCTGCCTGCCTCAACCTTGCCTGCCCAATGCTGTGTTGCCTTCTCCTTGGACTCCTCGATGTGAGAGACCTGCACCTAAGTCCTGCCAGCCCCAGCACGCAAGGGCTCAACTTGCGGGGAACGTGGGCTGGTAAAGCTCCAGTTGGGTCTTCTCTGCCTGCACTGCCTCCCGATGATGAGGACCACTGGGGGCCCCCCTTAGTGGCGGTATCAACCTCATCTCAGCTCAAGTTTCCACACACGCAACAAGATAGTGATCCCAATTGTTTGAATTTTTTTTTTTTGAATTTTATTTTTATCCATTTTCATCTACATTTAAGTAATCATTCTTACTTCCAGAAAAAACTGAGATTCACATATATCTTAACAGAAAGAAAGAAAAAAGGTAATATCAAGAAGCAACACTTAAAGTTTTACATACTTTCTTGTGGTAAATATACCCATGTGCCCCCACAATAAAGGTAATAAAGAAATATGAGGGTGAGACAAAGAAATTCAATGGGAGTTACAAAAACCATTAATATAAGAAATAGGCTGCGTGTTCGAACCTTTACTTACTAAGTACTTTCGGGACTAGATTGTAATTACAGAAGGGGTAGTTATATTCCTAGCATTTATAAATGATTTTAATTGCTTTGGAATGAAAAAAATGAATGATTCATCCTGCGATCTAACCATACATTTACATGGATATCTCAATAGGAAAGTATAGCCTAAGGATATTACTTGTGACTTTAGCACTAGGAATTCACGACGTCTCTCCTGAGTAACACGAGTAAAGTCGGGATAAATCCTGACTTGCTGAGAGAAGAAACTAGCTGAGATATTTTTAAAATATCTCTGCATTATTAGGCTTAAATCAGCCTCATTGAAAAAAGTTACTAACAGGGTTCCATGTTCGTAAACTTCTGCTGAGCTTTCTAGAAATTGCGATAAATTTTCTAAGGCCTCTGACTGGATTTGATTATTCCTTGAATTTATCAATATAGGTAAAAAATTCAACTTATTTACCACAGGAATTTTTTGTTCTTCAGATTTTAAAATTTCTAACATATACTTTTTCAAAGTTGTAAGGAGGTCCTGTCCTAAAACTTTAGGAAAGTTTAACATTCGTAAATTCAATCTCCTATTGTAATTCTCCAGTTGTTCTATCCTCCTATTCATATAATTGAAATCCTTTATAAGTTTTATTGTACAGTCAGAGTTTTTAACCATTGAAGATTCCACTTTTCCAATTTGTTCTTTCAATTCAATAGGTTGTTTCTCCACTTTTTCCTCCAGTATTTCAACTTTTTTCTTCAGATGTTTCAGTTCTGCCCCTTGATCCTTATGGCATTGGCCTAAGCCAACCATTAAGTCCCACAATGCTTCAAGCGTTACCACCTCAGGTCTTGAAGGTATATGGAAAGACTCACCCATTTCCATATGGGCTAAGTCCTCTCCCTCCGTTGCTGTCCCAGAAATTCTCGCGGCCCCATCCAGCAGTCCGGGTTCACCGTCCGGTGTCGAGGTTAGGAAACAAGCCCCTGCTCCAGCGCCATTCAGATCCTCCGAGCGCTGCGACACACCGCTTGAACCAGGCAAGTCCTCTCTCTGGCCCCCACCATCCGGAGTCGCATGACCGACGTCATCTTTCGGCGCCCCGGGCAAGGGAGAGGAGCCAGACAATCCCGGGGCCTGGGGCGGCTGAAGGTACGGAGAGCTTAAGGTCACCTCCCCTGGTGGTTCCCTCGCTCCCTCGAGGGTATTCACAGCGGGGATTTCACCCTCCTTTTCTTGGTTCGGGAGAGACCGGTAAGCCGTTATCAATCTCTGGGTTGAGGGCATAGTGGCTTCGGAAGGGTATAGGCGCACTTTACCCTTTCTTTTAGCAGGCATCTTGCAGGAAATTTTTCCAGAGAGAGAGAGCATTCCTCCGATCTACCTCACGCTGCCGCCATCTTGCCATCCTCTGACCCCAATTGTTTGAATTTTAACAGTGCATCTCAGACTACCATTCCTTTCATTTATGTCACTCAGTCTGCTTTGTTCTCTAACACAAGTTTCTGATGATTGGTATATTTCAGAGTGGCTCTCTGGATGGACCATTTTGGTCTTTATCTGCCATCGTTTGCTATGTTACTAAAACATTTTACATTAGGCAACAATGGATGCTTGACCTGTGCTTGTGCCAAGTGCACTATATATAATGTTCATGCTCTGAAAAAGTATATAGAATAGATGGAATGTAATCCGCTTTGAAGTGCCTGAAAAAAACAAAATAAGAATTAAATAAATTATATAAATAAATAGATGAGGATTGCACTTTGAAACATTGATGAATATCAGGTTCACAGCATTTAAGCCGGTGTGAGTCTAAGGTATGACACAAGAGTAATAGGAGAAAAAGAGTAGCCGTTTCAAAGCCTGGATAAGTGAGATAAATCACAGAGAATGTGGATAACAGAAGGGGCAGTGATGAAGAAGATATATTATATATTCCATTAGCTGGCATCAGTGATAGAGCTGAAAAGCATAGGGGTTTCAGATAAACCTACAAAATATTTTTTTTGTGTGTGTTTGAAAGGGTTTTTCCTATCTAATTTCCATCCAATCAAAGTATAGCTTTATGTTTCAGGTTTATTTACTTTCACTTCAGAGTTTGCTCATCAAAAGAAATATATTTTTTTTCAGGTTCCTTGAAGATGTAATGTGCTGTATTATGAAAATTCCTATGACAAGCTATATGATCCACATTATCTTCCTAGATTTTCTAGTGCAATGTGTATATATTTTCTCTGTTTTTGCTAACAAAGAACAAATGTACTGAATTATTTCTGTAATTAAATTCTGTCTCTACAATGGTCACAGAAAATTGAGTCACAGAAATACTTGTATCTGTTA
The DNA here is from genome assembly GCF_901001135.1 of Rhinatrema bivittatum. Lineage (NCBI taxonomy): Eukaryota > Metazoa > Chordata > Amphibia > Gymnophiona > Rhinatrematidae > Rhinatrema > Rhinatrema bivittatum. The sequence goes on along the minus strand of NC_042616.1, from coordinate 94,295,112 downwards.
CGCGTGCCAGCTGCAGCAGCCCCGAGGTGCGGCCCTCTCACCTTTCCACACGGACTCCAGCGTCTTGCTCCTTGTCGCTGGTGGTAATGGGCCGCCAGCTCCAACCTCGGGTTTCCTCCGGTGCCTCCGGCCCTGCCACGTTACCCAGTGTTGCCAGCCAAGATGTTCCTGTTCGTTAGGCCTCTCCGCATGGCCCGCAGAGAGACGCCGCCATCAGCGCCGCGCATCAGTAGTTTTTTTAAAGGGCCCGCGGCGGGAACCTGGCCGTGGACCCGGATGCTGACATCAGACTCTTCAGTGTATAAAAGCTCAGTCCTCGCTCCATAGCTTTGCCTTTGCAACAGGTCTCCGAGTACTCCGAGTACTCGTTGCTGATTCTAGAATCGACTCTTCGTTGTGTTTCTGTTTCCTGTGGTTCCTGGTTCCTTTTCTCCTTGTTTCTGTTTCATCTATGTGTTGGACTGACTCTTTGAATTTGACCACCACTACGCCTGACTATCTTCAGCTTCTCTCCAGCCCCGGACCTCTGCTACGCCTGACCATGCCTGCTTTCTCCGTGCACTGACCATTGCTTTGATTGACTACACCTGCCTTCTTCGTACCTTGACCCTTGCTTTGAATGACTACGCCACAGACTCTTCTGTGTTCAGAGTCCTACGTTGCTTGCTATGACTTCCACTTGCCACCGGCTCTGATCCTAGCCTGTAGGTGACGCCTCCTCTCACCTATCCTCTGGACGTGGACTTACAAAGCTTAGGCCTTCCTTTGCTTGAGCACCTTCAGCTATTCGTTGTTCCTTTGGGGCATGAGTTCCAGTACCGAATCCAGTCCAGGGTAGGGGTACGCCATCTCCCGGCTGCTGTCTCTGGGCTGAATCACTACTCATGTCTAATTAACCTCGAGGCCCACCTAAGTCTTGCCGGCCCTGGCACTCAAAGGCTCAACCCAAGGGGAACGAAAGCTGGTAGAGGTGAAGCTCAAGCAGCCTCTAGCTTCAGCCCACTCCACCTGCTGGCGGTGGGGACCTGTAGGCCCTCGCCTACAGGTTGCGTCAACCCCACCTCATCCCAAGGGTCCACCTCCGATGCAACAGTATCTTTTAACATCACACCAAGCAATATTAGTAGCAGCATTTTACCACGTTGTCAGCTTCTTGCTCCTTCTCTTTTAAAGCAAACCTCATTTTAAAGGCTTGCCTTCCTAAAAAATCCTCTCCTTCCAAAGTGTTTGAGCTGGACATTAGATCATCTTTTGCAAGCCTACTCTGATAACCCAAGCAGCTTAATTTTGATTCCTGAATCCAGATTTTGCTCATCAGTCCAACAGGGAATGAGATGTTGCAGAGAGGAGGAAAAGGAAGACATTCTAACCATTGCTTAATGGAAACACCTAGGCATGCACATGCACCAGCTTTCAAAGGGATTTATAGTCTGATGACCCCTACAAAGGGTAGTCTTTGCAATGGGCAGGTTATTAAAACAAACTTTTTAAATTCTCCACAAAAACCCCCCACAATTTTCAAATATTGCTATCCATGCTCCTTGGAAAGTGGCACAAGATGAAGGAAGCATTCACTGTTTTGCATTAGCAGTACATGGGGCCTTTAGGTGAGTCTTCAAAACATGTTAGTTTATTTCAGGTTCTGGGCTTCTTTACAGGATATACGGCCTATATTTTCTTTATTTCTTTGCACTGCAGGTCCATTATGGAATCAACTTCAGTTGGTGAAAATCAGGGAAAATGAAGATTTGAACATGGGACAATGCAAGTGTGTGTGTGAGAACATGCTTACAGAAGCTCTCATAGTTCACACATTTTTCACAGCAATAGGATATTTTCATTAATAACTAATTAGATTAATAGATAAGTATTATTAACTAATTATATGAAGGTCAAAACAATATTACAACTAGTTTTAACAACACTAGCATAAATCAAAATTAACCAAATATATCTAACAGGATAAAATTCCCCTCCTCTCTGAATGGATTAATATGTGTACAAAAACACAAGATGCATAAACTTAGTCAGAAAAGGAGATGGGACCAAAGGCATTCCCAGGGTCAGTTTATGCCTTAGCTAGTTAGCATGTATTTTCAGCGCTAACCTGAGAATTTAACCATACAAATCTGTTTGCATAAAGAGCAGTCACATTTTATGTGGCTAGGTTTAGCGAATATTTCAAATGCAAATCTAGCTGTTAAGTCTGGCTGAAAATCTGTCTTAAGATAACCAGATAAAATTACCCGGTTTTCTTTGCTTAGCAGGTTTTTGAAAATTGACATGATTGTTTCAACTTTTTGTAAACCTTACAATTGTATATGAAGGAAGTATTTTAAATAGTAGTTTAAGGTTAGCATCAGCTGTTACTTGAACAGTGTTCTAGTGCTATAAAGAATTAGACTAATTCAATCTATTGGCTGAAAACAAACAAAATTGCTTAGCAAATGTTAAGTGGAATTACTGAAATATATCTGTTGGGTGTTCATTGCTGAAGGGCAAGGAGAAAAACCACAAAAAACAAATACAAATAGAATTGGAAGTGAAGCAAACCTCCATCTATTTTCAGAAAAGTGTGTGAAGTGCCAAAAATGCATAAATAAATAAATAAAAGTCATCAGGATCTAGCTAAATTATAAAGTAAGCAAAACGATTAGGCTTGGCAGGATACTTCCGAATATATTAAGGGACTGTAGAGAAATTCTGGCAGCTCCGCTGGCTGACCTTGTCAATGCTTCTTTAGAGTTGGGAATAGTTCTGGAGGACTGAAGACAGGTGCATGTGGTTCCTAAGCTGATGGCAATAGCCAAAAAGATGCTTGAGTGCATGAGAAGAAGAATGGTCAGCAGAAAAAAAGGTTGTATTGCACTTTTATAATTCCTTGTTCAGACTTTATTTGGATTAGTGTGAACAGTTCTAGAGAGTGCATCTTCAAAAGGATATAAACCTGTTCAATTCAGTCCAGAGGGTGGTTACTAAAATGGTCAGTGGTCTTCATTCAAAAAATTATGGAAACAGACTTAAAGATCTAAACATGTATATTTAAGAAGAAAGGTAGAGTAGGGAAGATAGGATAGAGACATTGAAATACCTCTAAGTTTTTCATGCACAACAGACAGGAGGCTTTAGAATGTGGTATCAAGAGAAGAGGGTGAAAGGGGGTAGACTCAGGAGTAATGTAGGGAAATATTTTTATACAGAGAGAGTGGTGGATGCACGGAAGAGTCTCCCTATGGAGGTGGTGGAGATAAGAACAGTCTCTGAATTCAAGGAAGCATGGAATAAATACAGAGGGTCTCTGAGGTAGTGATACAGATTGTAAAGCTGAATAGTTGGTATGGATGTGCAGGCTCCTTCTCAGTAATTTGATTAATTTTGCAATCAAGATTGCCCCTCTACCCCTCTGAGTCCTCTCCCTCAAGCCAATGCCCCTCTACCCCTCTGAGTCCCCTTCCTCAAGCCAATGCCACCCTCCCATTCTGGCCAGTTGCCTGTAAGTGGCTGAGGCTGCCAGGGTGGCAGTGCCACACATTGCTGCAGGAGTGGGTATTCTTGATTACAACACTGATTAAATCACTGGGCTGGAATGCCTCCTCAGGCCCTTTTGGCCCTCACAAGTTTGAGACATGTCAGGGGGCTTGGGGGGGGGGGGATGGGCCATGGGCCTGCTGTCCCAAAATTATTGAGCGTTTGGATGGGGGAGGGGAACATGGTCCCACGACCCACACTTTTTATTTATTTATTTATTTATTTATTTATTTATTTTTTATTTGGTCAGTGGGAATATAGCAGGTATAAGCTTAATGTTATCTTGCTACCTTTAACCTTAACTTTAAACCTAACTGGCTATATTCAATCAAATTATTGAATTATTCATCGATGGGCAGTGGGAAATTCATCCCGCTAAATAACCCAGATAGCTTATCCAGCTAATTTTAGCTAGATATGTTATCCAGTATAGGGATTTCCAAATATTATGTCTATGTTGTTAGTACTCCTAGCACCTCCAGTTTAGCAGATGTTTGCTAAAGATTTTAAGAAGAAAGTATAAAAAGCATGAAATCATGATTAAACATAACTATTCGCTGTCTATTCTTTTCTTTAAATTTAGGGTTCTAGTTAAGCCCAAATAGTTTGGACAATCTATTTTGAACATTGCTAATGTATTCACATTTTCTGTTTGATTCTTGTTTCCCTGCACATAAAGGAGTTAAACTTGAAACAAATAATTTTAAAACTAAATTAATGTTGTAATTGGTTAACTATATACCATAAATTAGTACATTAGTTATTATGGTGAACCTATTCGTTCTGGTGACTGAGATTACTGTTTGGTGTATATTATATTTATGGAAAAAGAAACAAAAAATTAAAAACCTATATTGAGAAGCCTATGCATTAAAATTTAGTGTGCATGATAAGCTCTAATGGGATTCCTTGCAGCACTCCCATGTATACTGGTGCTGGCATTGTAGGTGAGTAGAAAATGGAGAGAGATGACGAGCATAGCTGAATTCTCTTTGGATCTTCAGGTTAAATATAGTATGAAGATTTGGAAGGTTTCCGGGATGGCTTCCAACACTGAGCCAAAGTAAGGAGGATCTGAAACAGTCTATTTCTTATTGTTAATGGCAAAACAAATGTAGCTTTCTTCAGTATTCCCTATCTGCAAAAGTTTGGGCTTGATAGACTAAATACACTTACAACTATCTAGAGCCAAACTAGTTTCATTGGCATTCAGTAGCAGTCCTGTGTGTGAAAGCAATAACAAGAAAAATCTACTTAATTCAGCTGTGGACTCTCTCTCTAATTGACTTTTTCCCATCGTATCCTAAGTATACCTATTGTACTATACGTGTAGCATGGGTAAATCAGCAGTTGGGAACATAAACAGGAAATTTGTCTCCGATTTTACTGAAACATAGTTTAGCTCCTAACTAATCAAAATGCAGACAGCACTATGACCTTGTTTTACTAGATCAGAATTAGACAACTGCGGACCTGGAGTGCCACAAACAGTTCTGGGTTTCAGTAATTTCATAATACATATGCAAGAGGTATATTTGCATGCACTGCCACCATTGTATGGAAATATATCTCCTACATATTGTGGATGTCCTAAAAACCAGACCTATTTGTGGCACTCCAGCACTGGAGTAGCCTACCCTTGTACTAGATGAATGCATATTGATATAGTGGGGAAACTATTTCTTTTCTGTTTGCTAGTTAGAAACTACATAGTAGCATAGTAATGACAGCAGAAAAGGACCAAATGGTCCATGCAGTCTGCCCAGCAAGCTTCTTGTGGTAGTAACTGCTCTGCCATGCAGGATACCCCTATGTTTCTCGTAAGGGTAGCAACAGCTGCTCCATGCAAATACCCCCAGTGCCTAATGATAAAAAATGTACTGCTAGTAACATTTTTACTTGGTGAAGAGCCTTCTTGAAAATTCAGACAGTGTTGCTTTACCTGTTTTGCTATGGACTTGGAATTAGCTGTGGAAGCAGTCCTGTGCTTTTTCCCCTATGTCTACATATTAGTACCCCAGACCACAAACGTCAGGACCCGTGTTGGTTGTCGTCTGAATCCAATTCCCAATTCCTCTTCTCTCCCCCCCCCCCCCCCACCATAAAAGCAGAGAGCAATATTGCAGTTTATGTCAAAAGCATCAAGGCTTATTGGCTAAGGGCAGTAACTGTCGCACTAGTAAGTTAACCCTCTCCCCCCCCCCGGCCCCCTTTTCTTCATTTCTATCCTCTAGCCTTTAGGGATCCACAATGTTTATCCCATGCCCCTTTGAATTCCTTATTTATTTATTTATTTATTTATTTAACATTTTTTTTCTATACCGAACTTCATGAATTCCTTGAATGTTTTTGCATTCACTACCTTGTGCAGAAAGGCATTCCAGATGTTCACCAACCTCTCTGTGACCTGACACTGGTTCTGAGTCGTCCTCCCTGGAGTTTCATTTTATGACCCTTCGTTCTACTGATTTCTTTCCAATGTAAAAGATTCAAAGTTTGTGCACCATTAAAGCCTTTCAGGTATCTGAAGGTCTTTTTCATATCTCCCCTGCACCTCCTGTCTTCCAGGGTATACATATCTAGATCCTCCAGCCTCTCCTCATAAGCTTTCCGATACTGACCCCCACATCAGTTTAGTCATCTTTCTCTGAACCGTCTCCATCCTGTCCCTATCCTTTTTGAGATATGAGCTCCAGAACTAAACACAATACTCCAGGTGAGGCCTCACCAAGATCTATACATGGGCAGAATCACCTCCTTTTTCATGTTGGTTATTCCTCTCTCTATACAGCATTCTTCTAGCTTTAGCTATTGCCTTGTCACATTGCTTCACCATCTTCAGATCGCCAGACACTATTACCCTTAGATCTCTCTCTTGGTCTGTGCACAACAGTCTTTCACCCCCTTAATATTCACAGCTGTTTTGGATTACCACATCCCAGATGCATGAATCTTCACTTCTTGGATTTTAATCTCAACTGCCAAAACTTTGACCATGTTCAAAATTTCTTAAATCACTTTTCATTCTCTCTACTCCTTCAGACATGTCCACTCTATTGCATATCTTAGTACCATCCACAAATAAACAAATTGTCCAGAGAAGGGTGACCAAAAAGGTGGAAGGTCTTCATCAAATGACTTATGAGGAGAGATTGAAGAATCTAAATATGTACACCCTGGAGGAAAGGAGGAGCAGAGGTGATATGATACAGACTTTCAGATACTTGAAAGGTTTTAATGATCCAATGACAACGACAAACCTTTTCCATAGGAAAAAAATCAGCAGAACCAGGGGTCACGATTTGAAGCTCCAGGGAGGAAGATTCAGAACCAATGTCAGGAAGTATTTCTTCACGGAGAGGGTGGTGGATGCCTGGAATGCCCTTCCGAAGGAAGTGGTGAAGACCAGAACTGTGAAGGACTTCAAAGGGGCGTGGAATAAACACTGTGGATCCATAAAATCAAGAGGCCGTCAATAAAGAGTGGGTGGCTCGCCAGAATGACGGCTACTGCCTGGAGATAATACCCTTATTCAATAAACATACACATGGTTACTGTGACTCCAACATCACTCTAAGCTACAACAGCAAGAGGAAATGTGGAAAAAAGGATTCGCACTCACAAAGTGGGGAGTAGCTGGCTTGTTACGGCGGTTACTACCCCAAACCAAATAAGCCTGATACTTCACTTTCAATGCATATCCAGCATAACTCTCTGCTTCAACGGTAGGGGAGAAGAAAAACTGATACTTCACGCATAGCTCTCTGCTTCAACGGCAGGGGAGAAGAAAAACTGATACTTCACGCATATCCAGCATAGCTCTCTGCTTCAACGGCAGGGGAGAAGAAAAACTGATACTTCACGCATATCCAGCATAGCTCTCTGCTTCAACGGCAGGGGAGAAGAAAAAAGGATTCGCACTCACAAAGCGGGGAGTAGCTGGCTTGTTACGGCGGTTACTACCCCAAACCAAATAAGCCTGATACTTCACTTTCAATGCATATCCTGCTTCAACCGCAGGGGAGAAGAAAAACTGATACTTCACGCATATCCAGCATAGCTCTCTGCTTCAACGGCAGGGGAGAAGAAAAACTGATACTACACGCATATCCAGCATAGCTCCCTGCTTCAACGGCAGGGGAGAAGAAAAACAACCAATAAGGGCTGAATAACACAGTCTGGGTAAAACAAATAAACATGGGTGTAGCTTGCTTATTGCGGCGGTTACTACCCCTACTACCCCTAACTAATCAAGCTTGATATTTCACTTGGTTGCAGCTCCATCACTGCTCTCTACATTCATGGTGGGGGTGGAAGAGAAATAGAACCAAAGAGCTAAGAGAAACAGATAAGTATGAGAAAAAAATGTGAAGCTTGCTGGGCAGACTGGATGGGCCGTTTGGTCTTCTTCTGCCGTCATTTCTATGTTTCTATGTTTCTATGTTTCTATTTCTTCTGCAATGTCTCTCACAAAGATATTGAACAGAGAAAGTCCCAATACGGGTGGCACTCCACTTAAAATGGTTCTCTCTTTAGAATAGGTAACATTTACCATAACATGTTGTCTTTATCAGTCACCTTGGCACTCACTCCCAAACTTCTCATTTTATTCACAAGTCTTCTATGCAGAACTGTATCAAAAGGTTTCCTGAAATCCAAGTAGATCATATCGAGTGCTCTTCCTCGATCCAATTCTCTAGTCACCCGATCAAAAAAAGCAATCAGATTTGTCTAACAGGACCTTTCCCTGGTGAATTCATGCTGCCTTGGATCCAGCAACCTACCTGATTGTAGATACTTCACTATCCTTTATTTCAGTAGTGTCTCCATTAATTTTCCCACCACCAAGGTGAGGCTAACTGGCCTGAGGTCTTCAACTTCCTCTCTGCTGCCACTCTTGTAATGCAAGACCACAACCATCCTTCTCCACTCGCATGGCACCACTCCCATTTCCTGGGATCTACTGAACAGGTCCTTCAGCAGACCCACCAGCACATTTCTGAATATCCTGTGATGTACCTCATCGAACCCCATGGCCATGTCCACTTTCAATTTGCCTAGCATTTCCCATACATTCTGTTTGGTAAATGGAGTTTCAACTACCCCGTCCCCATTTATGATCTTGTCAACTAGCAATGGTCCTTCTCCAGGGTCTTCTTTAGTGAACAACAAACTAAAGTATTTGTTTAATATTTCTACCATTTCTTTGTCTTTCTCTACATATTGCTCCTTGTAACCTTTCAATTTTGCTATACCACTTCTAGCCTTCATTATTTCACTGATATATCTGAAAAATGTTTTTTCACCTCGCTATACCTCTTTGGCAATCCTTTCTTCCACTTGACCCTTTGCTTTCTTAATTTCTTGCTTTGTCTCTTTCACTTGTAACAGATATTCTTCCCTGTCTACCTTTATTTGGGATTCTTTATACTTCTTGAATGCTGTTCTTTTTGTCTTTATTTTTTCAACCATCTCCTTTGAGAACCAGATCATTTTCTTTTTCCTCCTACTCTTGTTTACTTTTCTAACATAGATTTGTTGCATTTGTAATAGCTCCTTTTAATCTGGACCACTGTTGTTCCTCCACATTCATTTTCTTCCACTCTTTAAGTTCTTCCTCCAGATATGTCCCCTTTTGACAAAGTTCATATTTGTGAAATTCATAACTCAGTTCTTCGTGTGAGTTCTCTGTATCCGTAATATCAAACCATACCATCTGATGATCACTGTTGCTCAGGTGAGCCCTTAACTAAACAATAGGGATATTATCACCATTAATGAGCACTAGATCAAGAATCACACCCTCCTTCATGCTTTCCATTACCATTTGTTCAAGTAGAACAACTTGAAGGGCATCCACTTTCTCTCTAATATTTGTAGATGCCACAGAAGGGATACTCCAATCCATACAGGATTAAACTCTCCAATGAGAAATACTTCTCCCTTCTTTCCAGCCTTTTGGATGTCTTCAACCAGATTTCTGTCCAGTTCTTCAGTTTAGACCACACTGATGTAGACCACACTGATGTAAATGGAAGCACCATCCTCTTTTTTTTAGGATACCCATAATGCTTCTTCCATACTCCACATCCCTTGCGTTTCAGTTACTTGGGTGTTGTTTTTGACATAAAGAGCTACTCCTCCGCTTTCCTATCCTCTCTGTCCTTCCTTATCAAGTTATTTTCATATCCCAATCATGAGACTCAGTGAATAAGGTCTCCACAACAGCAACTATGTCTGTCCACTTCCACCATTAAGGCCTGCAGGTCTGGGATTTTATTGCCCAAACTACGAGTATTGGTGGTCATAGTTTTCCAACTTTTCTCCCTTGGTTTTCTGCTTTCCTAGTCACCATTTCTGCTATTTTGAGCTGATTGATTTTGTTGTTTTCTCCTCACAATTCCTGTGTTGTTTGGGAGTGACATGGCAATTTCATTGAAAACCTCATGCCACCCCCACCCGCTAGGTTTAATGTAATGTATGCTCGGAATTTCTTGCTTAGCATCCTCGTTCCAGCAAAGAACAAATGTAGACCATTCTTAGAGTATTACATTTTACTGCTCCATACACAACCCCAGCCTTCAAAGTAGCCAAAATCACTTGCTTTACACCTTGTTTTGAGCAAGACATTGAAGTTATCTATACAGCAAACTTTTCCTTCCCCTTTCCATGAATAGGTAATACTCCTGAAAAGGCAATGGTCTTTGCCATGTGTCTAATCTTCTTTCCTAGATTTTAGAAATCTTTCTGTACTGCAAGGATATCATGTCTAGAAAGGTCAGTGGTCACCAGATGGATGATAACATTGATATCTGAGTCTTTACTTTCTTCTGTAATTGCAGGAGAACAGAACTGGCAGAGGCCGGCATAGCTGGTGAGTGAGGGCTGCTCACAGAGCCCTTCTGCGAGCGGGATCGCAACAAAATGTTGGCAAGAAAAATATAAAATAGGTCAAGAGAGCATATGAGGAGAAACTTGGCATGGGTCAAAAACAAATAACAAAAGCTTTTTTAAGTATATTAAAAACAGCCGATATGTGAGGAAATCAGCTGGGCCATTAGATGACCAAAGAGTAAAAAGGATCATTAAAGGATTAGAGGATATAAGGATAAGGCCATAGCAGAAAAATTAAATGAACTCCTTGCTTTGGTTTTTACTGTGTAGGATATGGGGGACATACCCACACTGGAACCATTCTTTGTAGGTGATGGATTTGGAGGAACTAAAACAAATCAATGTGAATCTTGAAGAGGTGCTATTGTAAACTGATAAACTAAAGAGTAACAAATCACCAGGACCTGATGCAGTTCAACCCAGGAATCTAGAGGAAAACAGCATAGCTGGTACTGGTAATCTGTAGTTTATCATTCTAATCTGCCTCTGTACCTGAGGACTGGAGGATAGCCAACATAATCCAATTTTTCAAAAAATGGTCTGTAGTGAATTGAATAACTAGTATACAGACCGGTGAGCCTGACATTAGGGTTGGGTAAAATGATGGAAGTTATTGCTATCAATAAAATTGTTAAACATATGGATAAACATGGTTTAATTAGGAAGAGCATTCATGGATTTAGCAAAGGGAGGTCATGCTTTACTAATTTATTAGAATTCTTTGAAAGTGTGAACAAGCATGTGGATAGGAATTGGTTAATAGGAAACAAAGAGACAGTTTTCCAAATGGAAAAAATTATATAGTGGAGTGCCTCGGGGTTATATACTAGGATAGATGTTGTTTAATTTATTCATGAATGATGTGAAAAAGGGAACAATGACAATAAGTGAGGTGATGAAATTTGCAGATGACATAAAAATATTCAAAGTAGTTAAAACCCAAGCAGACTATGAGGAACTGCAACCCCGGGGAATTAGGCATCTGAATGGCAGATGAAATTTAACGTGGACAAGTACAAAGTGATGCACATAGGGAAAAAATAATCCAAACTATAGGTACGCAATGCTGGATTCTGCATTAGGAGTCACCCCCTAAGAAAAGGATTTTGGTGTCATTGTGGACTGGACAATACACTGAAATCCTCATTTCAATGTGCAGTCACAGTTAAAAAAAATCAAATAGAATGTTAGGAATTATTAGGAAAGGAATGGAGAAGAAAACTGAAAATATCATAATCTGTATCAATCCATGTTGCGACTGCACCTTGACTACTCTTTTCCATTCGGGTTACCCTATCTCAGAAAAGATATAGCAGAACTAGAAAAGAGATTGGCCACTGTTGGAAACAGGATACTGGGCTTGATGGACCCTTGGTCAAACCCAGTATGGTATATCTTATGTTCTTATTGACTATTTGGTTGGTATTTCTACTGGCTGATGATCCTGGAAGGCATTTAACTGTTGAGTCCCCATCAAAAGTATTTCACAAATTGCTTCCTCTGATGAGCGAGTCTCCCAAAAGAAGCAGCTTCCTTTATGAACTTTGATAATGTTTAAGGGTTTCTGGATACACTGGGTGACTACATCCCTTTCAGACATCACCTCATTTTCCATTCCTGGAGCTTCTTCATTATCCAAATGCAGAAAAGGTGCTATGTAAGGGAAACAGTGGGAGAGTGGGTGTCTTTTCATCACATGCCTTATTCTGCCAGAATCCACTGTAATCTATGAATTCCTCGGTTTCTGAATCCTGGATGTCTGACTTCTCTGAGTGAGTGTGGGTGGATATTCAGGATGCTGCACAGTTGGAGAACTTGTATGTCATATAATCACATGTCTTATTCTACCAGGGCCCATTGTAAACCATTTTTTCTTGGGTTACTAAAACCTCTGTGGGAGATATTCTGGATTCTTCCAGGAAGGGGAGGTTTTTCTGAAAACTGAGCAATTCCACTTTCAAATGAGTCAGCTGCTTTTTCATTGCAGACAGCTAAAAGCAAATTGGACATCCCTTAAGTCTCCAAATGGCAGCTTGTGGGACATAAGCACCGCAATTGTTACATTGAATCAAGGACATTCTGCTATTAGTGACTAATATACAAGTTGTTAGCTTGGTACTTAAGTCTTATTCACTTAACCTAAGTCCTTGGAAGAACTGTTTAAGAAGAAAACACCCTAGGGGTGGGTGGATAGGGGCTGAGTAGGAGGGAACAAACAACTCTTGTAGTCTAGATACCAGCCTTTTTTTTTTTTTTTTTTAATAAGTACAGTTGCTTCATACAGACTAGTAGTATCTAGGAAAATATAGAGAGATTTCAAACCATGCAACCCAGAAATGCAGAAGAATAACTGTCAACAAGAAGCAATCAATATGTAAATAAAAATTCAACTTTTCGGGTCACAGGGACAGGTAGCAGCGTGTGTCTCTACCTGCAATGCACTTTCCTTAAATTTTGACTGAAGAAGTTCTTGATGATCCCCTGCAATGCACCAGATGTAGAGTATTAAGAGCTACAAACTTTAAAAAAAAATAAAAAATATGAATATGAATTAACAATCTGAATATGACTGCACTGTTTCCAACTTTTTCTGACCCCTAAATAGTCCTTCTTCTTCAGGGTCCTTATTGGTCCACTGGACACATGTAGCTGGAAAAGTAGCTCAACTAGCCCTGGGTTGGCAGTTTTATTTTTAGTCATCTGCCTTATACCTCCTGGCTGTTATACATTCACTAGGGATTAGGGATGTGCATTTGTTTTAAATTAGACAATGGCAAAAAGATTGTCTATTTTGTATTGTTTTGGGAATGCCATGAAACAAAAGAAAAATGATAAAATTCATAAAAATTAGCATTTTATGTTAGTGCGCACTAACGGGACTTACTGCGCGCTAACTTGATGTTAGTGCGCACTAACTGAAAATGTTACCAAAATTTAAAAAGTGTCAATTGGGGGAGTAGTTTTTTAGCTAAAGGTATTGTTCTGCATTCTGATTGGCTGTCTCCTTATTTGTTTGTATTGCCAAGGTTACAAGGTGGTGTTTGTGGGGGGATGGCCAGTGTCAGGTAACAAATGTAAATAAACAAGTGATATGATAATACCATCAAGTTCTAGTCAGCATATTTTGAATTTGGCAATCCCTTTGTATATTAGGAAAGGGGCCCTAGTATTTTGGGAAATGCATCCTTCTAATTCCCCTGATAGGTATGGGGGTGATTGATGAGAAAGGAAGTAACTGTATGGGGTGACAGGTAGGAGAGAGACTTGTTGGGATAGGATCCGGTGAGAGAGAGAGAGAGAGACAGCTTGGTATGTGGAGGGGCTGGTGAGAGAGGGAGAGACTGGGGTGACTGTATGGGGTGACAGGTGGGAGTGAGACTGGTTGAGATGGTGACTAGTGAGAGAGAGGCAGCCTGGTATATGGGGTAACTGGGGAGAGGGGAGATGATTGGGATGACTGTATGGGGTGAAAGGTAGGAGAACTACTGGTTGGGATGGTGACTAGTGAGAGAGAGGCAGTCTGATGTGTGTGGGGGTGACTGATGAGAGGGGAAGTGACTGGGGTAAATGTATGGGGTGACAGATGGGAGAGAAAGGCAGCCTGGTGTGTGTGTGTGGGGGGGTGGGTAACTGGGGTAACCATTAGTCCTCTCTCTCAACAGTCACCACCCCAACCGGTCTCTCTCTCCCACCTATCACCCTATACATAACCCCAGTCACTTCCCTCTCACCAGTCACCGCTCCACTCAAACACACAGATATACACCAGGTGAATTCAAAGTATGCATATCCTAAAATGCCAGAGCCCCTTTCCTACAATACAAAGGGGTTGGTGAATTCAAAATATTTGTTTGCATTACTTGCTTGCTCTTGCTGACTAGAACATGATGCTATTATTACATCACTTGCTTGTTTACACTTTTTACCAGGCACTGGCCATCCTCCCCACAAACATCACCTTGCAATCTTGCCAGCACAAACAAGTAACTAAGGAGACAGCCAATGGGAATGCAGAACCTTACCTTTAGCTAATGAATTTCTCCCCAATTGACACTTTTTAACTTATCAGTAACATTTTCAGTTAGTGCGTATTCATATTTTTTTCATGTTGTGTTTGTTTCGGGTCATTATCTGTTTGATTTTGTTTTTTAAATTGGTTCAGTGGGTGTATATTTTGGGTTTCCCTAATTTCAGAGTTAGTGCACACTAACTATAGTGGTTAAAGTTCTTCAATTTAATTCAAAATATAGCAGTACGGGTGATTGTTAATTTACCATGGGGTGTCTCTGAAGCCATATTTGATGAAACTGCATTGGCTTACAGTGATTTACTGGATCCAGTTTAAATTCTACACTATGATATATAAAACTATAAAGCAGGAGTCTTATGGTGTGTCTGTTAAACTGGAATTTTACAAAACAGAGCATTTATTAAGATCAACTTCAAAAAAATTGTTAGATACCCTCTGTTAAGGAATACTATTTAGTTAGAACTAGATCAAGGGTATATCCACTTATAGCCCCAACAATGTGGAATAAATTGCCACTGTAATTATATCAGGAAGAAGACTATTTATGATTTAAGAAATTAGTTAAGGCTGAGCTATTTAGAAAGGCATATGAGGAAGAAGTTTTGTTAAAATGTTAAAAATGGCAGGAAATTTGATATAATATGTTTTAATATGTTGTTTTAATTTTGTGTTTTTATATTTTGTATTGTTTTTATGTATGTTATTTTGTAATCCGCACTGAACAGAATAGATTTTGTGAAACAGAAGCTGAATAAACAAATAAATAAATACATAAATAAAGTAGGCCATATGTCTCACTGATACTGCAGCTGCTAATTGTGTTGACATTATTGGATGAAGAGATTCAATGAATAACTCATATCTTTCTATATGCATTGTATATATTCAATTTCTTTTTGCTGATATTTATAATTATTAGTTTATCATATATAAATATCATGTTAGAAAGACATGTAGGGATAGATACTCAAACTGGGGCGGATTTTAAAAGGGTTATGCATGTAATATATGCGCGTAACCCTTTAAAACCCCTCCTGCGCGTGCCAAGCCTATTTTGCATAGGCTTGGCGACGCGCGCAAGCCCCGGGACGCGTGTATGCCCCGGGGCTTGAAAAAATGGGCAGGGCGGGGTGGGACAGAAGCCTCCGGCACAGTGGTCGTGCCGGGGGCTCATGCGCCGGAACTTGGTTGGCGCACGCAACTTACGCCTGCCCAGAGGCAGGCGTAAATAAAGAAATAAAGGTGGGGGGGATTTCGGTAGGGCTGGAGGGCGGATTAGATAGGGGAAGGTGGGAGGGCAGAAGGAAAGTTCCCTCCGAGGCCGCTCCGATTTTGGAGCGGCCTCGGAGGGAATGAGGAAAGCCATCAGGGCTCCCCTAGGGCTCAGCACGTGCAAGGTGCACAAGTGACCCCAGATTTTATAACATGCGTGCGGCTGCGTGCACATGTTATAAAATCGGGCGTAGATTTGTGCACGCCGGATTGCGCGCACAAATCTACGCCCGCGCGTAGGTTATAAAATCTGGCCCACTCTACTTAGCCAGATAAGTAGGACTTATCCAGCTAATTGGCAGCCGCTGAATATCCGGCTATGTTCAGCGGTTGCCATTTAGCTGGATAAGTATTTATCCTGTTAAGTAGATAGCCAGATATCTTGAGGGTGGGCAATGGGAGGATCAAGGTGGGGCAATCTATTCAGTTATTATTACCAGATAAGTTCCTATATTCAGCCTTATCCAGTTAAGCTAATCGAATGTTAGGATTTGTGGATCCTTGGCCCAAGGTGGGGTTAACGCTACCTGAGAGGTCGGGCTCCACAGATCCTCACCGTCGGGAGGCAAGACTGGTTGGGAAAGAGGCAAACAGGAGCTTCACCAGTACTGGCCCTCGTTCCCCGCAGGTTGAGCCTTTGGGTGCCGGGGCCGGCTAGGCGCACCTCTGTGTGGCTGGTCCCGGAGAGAGTAGGTGGCTGGAGGTGGAGAGTGTCAGTAAGGTTAAGTATAGTCCAAGGCTGAGATACTCTCAGAAGGAAAGAGAGAAAATGCCTCAAGGGGTGACAGGCCACTGCAGTTCCGAGGATAATGGAGCAGGACCACGTGGGAGGGACCCTGAGGAGAGGAGGTGCAGAAGTAGAGGCTTGTGCTCTGATATGCTGAAGCAGGGCTAGGGCGGAGGATCCGTTGTAGCAGGTATGAGTAGGGAGGTAACGCAGAGAGGCTGCCTGAGACATGGCAGTGCAATAGCAGGACCTTGCAATGTAGAAGTGCTGATGGGTACTCCGAGGAGCGGGGACACAGAGACACAGTTCAGCAATGTTGCAGCACTGAGCCAGGTCTTGATGAGTGAAAGCACTGAAATAGAATCTCCGATGTAGAAGTGCTGCACCAGGCCCCGAGGAGCAGGAAGTGTGGAGACAGGATCCCAAGTGGTAGCACTGATCCAGGCCCCAAGGAGCGGGAAGCACGGAGACAGGGTCCCAGGTGTAAAAGCACTGAGCCAGGGCCCCGAGGAGCAGGAAGCGCAGAGACAGAGTGCCAGGTGTGGTAGCGCTGAACCATGTCTTGAGGAGAGGGAAGTATGGAAACAGGGTCCCAGTAGAGGTAGCGCTGAGCCAGGCCCCGAGAAGTGGGGAGCGCAGAGACAGGATACTGATGTGGGGCACGGAGATCCGTAGAGCAGGAACAACAGGTATGAGTACTGGAGCAAGCACCAGAAAGGAACCAGGGAACTTGTTGCCAAGTTGGTTAGTGGTGGCTGGAGGTGGTCCTTAAGTATCCCAGGCCAGTGATGTCATCAGCCCTTTAAAGGGAGGACAGATGGCACGTGCATGCGCCTTGGGAGGCCCAGGGTCATAACGCTGGTTGACGGTGTCCCATTTGCTATGTGGAGCACAGGGAGCCAGGAGGAACGCGGCGACAGCGGCTGGCCACAGCCGCGAGTGTACCAGGAGTGGAGAGCCAAGCATGACATGACGTGAGTTGAGCCGGCCGCGGGCGGCTGCAGCAGGCAGTCATAACATTGAATAAGTTAGAACAGCACAATAGCAGGTCTAATTTGCCACCCCCCCCCTCCCTTCATCTCTTTTACCTTCCCTATTCTGACTACCCATGGCACATTACTATTATTATTCTTTTTTAGTTAACAATTTCTTTTTAAGCTAGCAATTATCTAGCTATTTAGCTAAATTTATGTATTTTATGCTTATTTTAGTTATATTTTATTTTCACTTTATTTTAACTTGCTGTAAACCTTTTTGACAAAATTTTTATTTTAAAAAGCGGTATATAAATACTTTTAAATAAATAAAATAAATAAATGTTATCCGGATATAACTTATCTGGTTAACTAGCACTTAAATGGTTATATTCAGAAGCATAGCCTTGCTGCTGAATATCTATTCTAAGTTAACCAAATAATTAATATCTGGATATCTTTGAATATTGAGCCCGTAGTTTATTTGTATTTCTACAAAACATTTCCAAACATCAATAATGATATTATAGTAAACTAGCTGGTACCCAGTGACATTTAATCAGAGAATGTTATATGTATTAAAGTAATTAATAATTGCATAATAATGATAATTTGAAGGATTGATCATTATCATGATAGGGAGTGCTGTTTACTCTTCTCTCCTCCATATCTACTATGCATATCATCCCAAAGAAGGTGTGTTCTGAGGCTCCCAATGGCAAGTGCATTCCAGATGGAGTGGTTGGCCAGTGGCCTTGCTGGATATAGTAGGTTGGGGAATGAGTGTGCCATGGGGGGTTGACTGTGTATTTGTAGTTGCTGAAAGGGGGAGACAGGGGTGTCTGTTTTTGATGACTGTTGGCGATGGGGGGAGAGGCTGGGGGAGGCAGGGATGTGTGTAAGTTTGTGTGTGTGTGTGTGTGTGTGTGTGTGTGTGTGCATGCCTGTTGGGTGAGGAAGAGAGGAATGTGTGTGTGTGTATGTGTGTGTATGCACATGGCTGTTGGAGGAGAGGCAAAAGTGTTTGGGTGCATGCTTGGCTGTTGGGGAGGGACAAGGAGTATATGTGGGTACATGGCTGTTGGGGAAGAGGCAGGAGTATGTGTGTGTGTGAGTGTTTGTGTGTGTATGTGTGTACATGCATACTTGTGTTGGGAAAGCAGGTAGGGGTGTATATGTTTGTGTATGTACACATGGCTATTGGGGAGTAGGCAGGAGTGTATATGTGTGTGTGTATGTGTGTGTATGTGTGTGTGTGTGTGTGTGTGTGCATATTTATCTATTTATTTAAAAACCTTATATTCTCCAACTTCCGATAAAATCATCCAGTGCGATAACAGGCTAAACAATCATAAAAGTACAATGTATAGCTCTTAGTTGTGTTGGGGGGTGACAGGAGCCTTGTGATTGTGTGTGCACGGCTGTTGGGAGGAGGGGGAGGAGGAAAGGGTGTGTGTTTCCTGTAACTTGTAATTTTCCTTTACCATTATTATTGTTTTATAATATTCTTGCTCCTGTCTTTTGTTTCCCTTTCATTTTAAACATGATTATTATTATTTAGTCATCACTATGAGCGAGTGAATTTGTGTGCATACTGATGGATAATTTTCAAAGCGAAAGTATGTGTGTATTTGCACTTTGAAAATTAGTGTTAAGTCTGAGGGTAAAAAATACTTGCAGACTTTCTGTTCTTTGAGAATTCCCTCCTTTTTTTGAACTGAATTTGGTGCTCATGAAAAGTACCAGATTGTCAGCCCTGCAACTCTGAAATCACACGTTTATCCTCAGAACAGTCCCCTCCCTACTGATTTCTTCTGGGAGTTGGCATAAAGATGGGGATTGGGGGTAGGATTAATGTGTTTTAGTATATTTACTGTTATGCTGTTTTATTATATATTTTATTTTATGCCTTGTGTTTAGTATGCAATTGTTTCTATTTATTGTATACGGAAATCAGGAGGGAATGTTATTTTATAGTTGTGTGATGCATCCCATCGCTTCCCTAGTGAGACTGAGGAATGGATAGTTCTGAATTTGGGAATTGTTGACATTATTTTTTTTATATGTTATGCTATGCTGCATTCATGCATTTTATCTTATATAATATAAACCACTTTTGATCCCCTTATGGTGGAATAAGGCGGTATATAAGCCCAAAAATAGAACAGAATAGAAATCAGCATGGGCAATAGCAGTACAAAATTCTCCATACTGTCCTGCCAATGTGCTTCAGTTCTACTCTTGATAGACCACCTCTAAGTGTGAGCATGAGCCAGTCACCATGCCTGTTAAGTATTTGTCCTCTCTCCTGAGGCCCGTGTTATTTAATGCCACACCGTGATGTTGGTTTTGGTGATATGGACATCTGTAGCATGTGAACGCTACTAGGGACTGGACTGAAACTACCAACTGATGTCTCATAGTCCCTCCCAACTAAAAATAGATTTAAGCTGGGGACCTAGAGGCTATCAGCACTGTGATAATGTTTCTGAGCCATCAGTGAGTGCCTGTAATCATCCAGTGCCCCCAAACAGTTTTCTGAAATCATTACGTATACATAAGGGCAGATTTTCAAGGATTTACGCGTGAAGGGGGGTTATGCGCGCCGGGCCTATTTTCAAAAGGCCCGGTGTCAAGTGTAAAGCCCCAGGGTGTGCGTATGTCCTGGGGCTTTTCTGAATGGGCAGGCAGGGGGAAGGACGGGGGCAGGACGGGGTGGGACAGATGGTCTGGGGGCGTGGTGTGGCGATCCAGGGGCGGGGCTGGGTGGTCTGGGGGCGGTCCAGAAGGCGTGACCAAGGGCTCCGGTACAGGAGGATCGTGCGCCGGCAGTTGGCCAGTGTGTGCAAGTTACGCTTGCCTCTGGCAGCGTAACTTCCAAAACAAAGGTATGGGGGGGGGGGGTGGTTCTTTAGGGCTGGGGGTGACAGGGGGGGGGGGGGAAGGAAAGTTCCCTCCAAGGCTGCTCTGATTTTAGAGCGGCCTCTGAGGGAACGGGGAAAGCTGGCGGGGCTCCCCGAGGGCTCGGCGCGTGCAATTTGCACTAGTGTGCACCCCCTTGCGTGCGCCGACCCCTGATTTTATAACATGCGCGCGGCTGCGCGTGCATGTTATAAAATCGGGTGTATATTTGTGCCCGCCAGGTTGCGTACACAAATGTACACCCACGCGTATGTTTTAAGATCTGCCCCATAATGTATTTGTATGTTTCTTTAGTATACTGCCAACCTGTGTCAATGTGTGAGATTGCTTGGCTTAGATTTTCTACAGGGTACAAGCTTTCTCTATCTCGATTATTGTTTGAATGTTTCTGAACTTCTTGTCGGATCTGTTCCTGCTTGCTCTCTTCTCTTCTATTGTTTGCTTGAACAAAAGCAGCCTGAGACAGTTTTACTTCCTGAAAGTACTTTAATTTGGAAGAAACTAACACCTTGGCAAGCTAACAGTTTTTTCTGAACCCTTTCTCTAGCTCTGCAGAAGCATTGCTTTGCAATATTCAGCTTCTGCTTCAACTCCAGTTGTTTCCTTCAGACTACTGGTCTTTCTGACAGCACTTATCACGGGTGTAATAGTCTCTCCTATGATCTGTGTAGCTTCTCTTGATACCTTCCTATTCTGTGAGTGTTGAATTGTTCATCAGTCTAATAAATCTTGCATGGTATTTAACAACTCAATTTCCACTGGTAAATGAAGCTGGGAAGAAGGTTTAACTGGCTGGGTACATTCTCATGCTGGAGATCAAGAGCTAAGGGCGGTACAGAAATGTTTTTATTTCTATAGCTAGAAATAAGAACCAGGGACAAAGACTGATTTAGATTTATAGTATCTGGGCATGCCATTTAGAGCAGTGGAGAATATATAAGCAGTTCAAACTGGATGAAACAAGATCAAAATCTATCTATTTATTCTAATTTCCTGAATCTCATTTCCTAATTAGTAATAGGGATGTGCATGCAGAACAATTTTGCTTTGTTTCATTTATCATTTTGTTTTCTTTTTATTTCATATCCTTTTAAAATTTTATTGTTTCATTTTTATGTCATACTTTGCTTTCAGTGCAATGTGCAGAAATGCTTTAACACATACTATTTGCAAATAAATTATACTAAAACATTTTAGCATCAAATGGCAGACAACAAAAAACATTATGGGGTAGATTTTCAAAGGGGTACGCGCGTAATATACGTAGGGGGGGTTTACATAGGGCCGGGGGGGTGGGTTACGTAGAAGGGAAGGGAAGGTGCGGAGGGTTGGACGGAGCGTTCCCTCCGAGGCCGCTCCGATTTCGGAGCGGCCTCGGAGGGAACGGAGGCAGGCTGAGCGGCTCGGCGCGCGCAGGCTGCCGATTTGGGGCAGCCTTGCGCGTGCCGACCCCGGATTTTAATGGATACACGTGGCTACACGCGTATCTATTAAAATCCCGCGTACTCTTGTTCACGCCTGGTGCGCGAACAAAAGTACGCGTGTGCGCAGATTTATAAAATCTGCCCTATTTGTTCATTTTTTCAGTCATTGTGTTTAGAAAATGACACAAAATGACATAGCAAATGTTGAATGATGATCATATGAAAAATTTCTCCTAAAAGAAATTTATACCATCTAGCGGCCATCATTCTAGGCACTCTGGCCTGGATTCTCTAAGGTCGCAGAGGGCAGGGGGCGGGCCTGCGAAAGCCGGCGGCCATCGCACCACTGCAGTGCTCTGGCTGCCGGCCTTCACACCGAATAACTACACCATAAAAGATGTAGTTATTCGGCGCGAAACTGGCGGCGATAATGGTCTTTACCTTTCGCCGGCAGCGATGTCTCCGCGGCGTCGGCCCTGGTGCTGCCCCGATTCCTCCCCTTCCGGTGCCAACGCTGCCCAGAACCCGCCCCGATTTAGGTATCGCACGCGAAAAGGTCTCTTTTCGCGTGCGATCCCTTTAGAGAATGAACTCCTCTGGGTGTCAAATACCTTCAATTGCCTTATATATAATCATCAGCCAATAAGATTACTATTTCTTTTTGTATGTTTTTTTATGCAAATATAAACTTCTTATCTGATTCCCAAGTGAAACAAGACTCTCCGACACAGGTCCATGTTTCCCGCACTGCATCAGGGGGAATTCTTTCAAACGATAGCCATTTCTTTAGTACATTTAAGTTTCAGTTTGTTGCTAATGCTATAGACATTGTCTGACTTCTCACAGGACTGGGCATCCCAATTAGCAGAATTCTAATAGCCATCACGGACCTGGAGAAAACTGGATTCTTTGCAGGTTTTGAAATCTGTACTTGGATCACCATAAGAATTAGTTAAAGATGTTACACTTGTGATTTCAAGACCATTTGAGTCTCTTTTTCAAACATAATATATTACTGTCTGCTGTGCCAGTATGCCGTACACCATTTCACTGACAAAAAAAAAATAACCTCTAACAGAAATACAGACTGATTTCCTTTGTACACTTTGCTTTGACCTCACTCTCATGTGACCAGCAATGCATATCAAGAAAGACCTTTCTCTTTACAAACTTCACATCAGGGATTTGAGCAACTTGGAAGCTCATTTTCTACTTTATAACTACGAAGATACCTTGACCTGACATCTGTACTGTGCACAATACAAAACAAATTATCTGCACAGTTAGTAGATCAGGGGACTAGGGAAAGAAATAGTTGTCTAGCCAGGATACTGCAGCCATATTTAGCCTCACATCTCATTGGAAAATTAAGCTACGTCATAGAAACCCATTGGTACTTCTGCTTTTTCCTGTACAGTGTATGCATAATGAATATACTGAGGGAATGTGCACAACCATGTCATTCAAAAAGAAACTTACACATTTAGACACAAAAGACTGACTGATGCTAATAATTTTCCTCACATTCTCTTGAAGAAGCAATTAGCTGTGCACTCTAGTAGATGCCTCCAGATCTAGTGCAGAATCAGAGAATTTCTAGTTTGACATTTCATGTCTTCTACAATGGTTATAAAGCAAGATAATCACTTGCAGGCATGGAGGTAGCATCCGTAGTGGTGCACAGGTACCACCGACTTTAGAACAAAGTGTGCAGTATACCACCAAGTGTATGAACATCCAGGAGAAGAGAAGAGAGACAGAGAAAATGAAGAGGCCTACGAGGCCACCAGCAACTGAGAAAAAGAAGGTGCCCAGGAGACCGCCGGCAGACCCCATCAGCGGAAAAAGCCCATGAAGCTACCAGCGGACCCTATCTCGCCAGCGGCAGAGAAGAAGGAAGAGGCCTGGGAGGCTGCCAGCAGACCCCATTCCACCGGCAGCTGAAGAAAGAAGAGGTCCGGGAGGCTACCAGCGTCCAAGAAGAGGAAGAAACCCATTTTCCAACTTCTGAAAGTGTGCTGGCCTTCATGGAATAGACTTAGTTTTTGGATACTTGCTAGGTTCTTATGGCCTGGATTGGCCACTGTTGGAAACAGGATGCTGGGCTTGATGAACCCTTGGTCTGACCCAGTATGGCATCTTCTTATGTTCTTATGCCATATGTGGCCTGTATGTGCTCTATGCTGATTTTGTGCATCGTGAGATCAGCATAGAGGATGTGCTAGCCCCACGAGTTTTGAATAGCGTGGAGCCTGAATGCAAATGTGATGTATAATAGAGAACAGGTGCCTGAATGCAAAAGTGACATATAATAGAAAAGCTAGCTATGCATCCTCTGCTAATCAGCTAGGCCATCACCTTTGAGATGTACAGAATGTGGGGACCCACGACCCTATAACCATCTTTTTTGACCTCTGCTCTCTGTATGCAGCCAAGCATCTATCTATCTTATGCGGTAACTGGATCCTGATCATCTTCTAGCGTAAAGGAATTTCACCCCAATGCTGTCTTCTCCCATACATTTGCAGCCTAAGTGCATTACTGCATTTTCTTAGTTTACCTTAGATCTCACTGTCCAACTCAACACATTAATATGCAGAAATAGTTATTTATTTACTTCTTTTGGGCTTAGACAATTTTTTAAAATTCATAATCATCTGATACATGCAATTCATGCCACTTGCCTTGCTAGAGCTATATCCCAGTGCATAATACAACATAAGACCTAGACGGGACCTGCAACCTGAAGCAGCTGCATCTCACCTTCAGCTCTGCAATACTTCACTGATGGGGTGAGGGGGGGGGGGTCACACAAAGGCCCCACCACTGTGCACCTTTATTTTAAAGTTGCCCAAAATCAATATTGGGGGGGGGGGGGGGGGGTTGTTTTACCATAATGCAAACTTCTTTACAGGGTTCCTCCACCCTTACTTCTCTCTCACTGATCAGTGCTCCAATGCTCGGTCCCACAGCTCTAAGTACACTGTAGGTACTCACCGGAGGATAACAACCAAAAAGCACTGCAAACTGGTTTCTAAGGCACACCACGAACGGAGCAATGGGCCCCGTCTGCATGAAGATGGTGTGAGGAGGCTGCACCACTGGGAAGCCTCTGCCTACCACCACTACTATATCATAGGCCGAACCAGGCACCGGCATGAATGCCTGCTGTAGGCCCCACAGTGGTGCTGCCGAGGAAACCAGACCATCCATGCCATGCCGAGCTGGAAGCTGGGGCTGCCCCAAAATGCCTTCCCCAAAGGAAGACCAAGCAACGACCTTGGCACAGACCTCCATCACTGCCGGAGTCACAGCAGCAGCCCACACTAATCAAATACCAAGGCCCCCATGCTGTCTGGGAAACCACAATGCCCGGAATGTGTCATACAGCTGGAACGGGGAGGGGAGGGGCGGCTGGCTACTCCCTTCCTCCATCAACAAATAGATGCCCTGGACTGGGAGCTCTGCCACCACATGGTCCCTGCATGCTGCCCGCATTAGCCCTCACCAGTTGTTGCCTGGACCATAGAATGCACTTGGAACATGGAAGGCAGCCAAAGCTCCACTGCTATCTCGGCCACCATGGAGGGGGAAGGAGAAAAACAAATATGGCGAGGAGGGGAAACAGAGCAGCTGCCATTGCACCCATGCTTCTCCTTCTCCCAAAACGTGTCGACACTGTTTGCCCCACCCCAACATCTTCAGGCCGCCCGACCTCCGCTCCCGGGCCATTGTCACCCCGGTCCGACTGCACCACACCGTTGCTGGAAGCATGAACTGTCCGAAGAGGCTCTAAGCCAGCAGGTCCCTCACCATGCGGCCCCTGAAGATGGCAGCACACCCCACAAAAACATGCTTCCATTGAGGCAGGGGCCCCGCACATCCCCACTGAACACGCCATCACCATGCCAGCACTTGGCCTCCACGAAAAATGTACCGACAATGCAGCAGAGTCCCAGGGCCACCCTTCTCTGCCTAGCCGACTCAGCAGCAGAGAGGACAGGGCCCAAAGGGAACACTGCAGCATAGAGCTTCCTGGAGCCACCAGGATCTCCACTGGCATCAAGCTAAAATGCAGCGGCACTAAAATGTCAAAAGCCAACCTCATTAAGGTAGGCTGAAAAAGAGAGGGCCAACGCAGTGGAAGCAGATGTGTCAATTCACTCACCAAAAACTGTTGAAAGAAGAGGCTGGAGGGAGTGCCAGCCCACCCTTAAACTAAGTTTGCTGGCCCCACCTCCAATCTCTGCCCCCTCCCTTGCTACGGAGGCAGGGCACCTTCCTGGCTGTGGCCGCCCCACCTTTGCTGGGGCGGGGCGGCTCCTTTGTATTTGCACATCGGGTCCTGCCCCAATGACACCATTAGCCAGGGCCCTGGCTAATGGTGTCAGGGAGCAGAGAACAGCCATTTTCTTCCTCATTTAGATCCTTCCCTCTCGGGCAGCTTGCAGGGAACAGGAAAGGAGAGAATTAGCCTGAAGCAGGAAGCACAAACAGCAGAGCAAAGAGCCACTTTTTCTCCAATCCAACTCCTTTTCTCCTGTCATTCAGGGACTTCAAGGGAGGGGTGAGTCTGGAGTAGGCCTGTATTTTCCAATAGGTACATTAGGCCTGTGCCTAGGGTGGCAAAATTCAAGGGGGGGGGGGGGGGGGGGGCAGCAAGCCAGCTGAAGATTTGCTGCCTCACTCAGCAGAGAATAGCCCTCTGCTTCCTGCTCCAGCCTTTCCCCTCCTAGTGAAGAGAACAAGAGGGGACGGATGAGGCTAGAAGGAACAGAGCAAAGAAAACAGCTCTGCTCTCTATTACCGCAACCTTGCCCCCCCCCCCCCCCCCTCCTCTCCACAACCACCACCCACCACCACCGCACATCCACTACCATCCTGTGCTGGAACAGAAGGAGAGGTTTCAGGCCAGAACACACAGCAGGAAGCAAAGAAAAGCCTTGCTTCCTAATCCAGCCCCTCTTCTCTTGTCAATTCAGGGTCATGAAAGTAGGAGGTGAGCCTGAAGCAAATAGAGCAGAGCAAAGAACACTCTGCCTTACACCTTCTGCTCTGTTGTCCCTTGCTTGGGGGGTGGGGGAGCAGGGAGGTGGGATGACAGCACCTACAGTGCCTAGGGGTGGCAAAATCCTAAATCTGTCACTGGTCTGGAGGAGACACGGCCACTCTGCTACCTAATCTAGCCCCTCCCCTCCTGTCTACAGGGTACAGGAGGGGAAGGTTGAGGCTGCAGTGGATGGCTGCCAATTTCTTTGTATAATTTATGGTCCGTTATTATGTATTTGGAATGGGTCTGTGTTCTCTTTGTGTGATGAGGTGATGTATTCTGCTGCTGTGTAGGTTTTGTTTTTGGGATCTATAGCACTTCAGCATGTTTTGTTTTTCCAATATGAGGTGTATTAATCAACCGATGGAATCTTTGCTGCATTCATTGCCTTTTTATATAAGGCTGTGAGTGAGTTCTGGGAGTTCGTTTTTTTTTTTTTTTTTTTTTTACTTTATTGTAATTGAATTTTCAAAATTTAACACAAGTATAACTTGCAACAGAAAAAAAATATATCATGTTAGAGGTATGCTCAAAAAGAAAGATAAAAAGAAAACATCAAAATCTTAACATATGTCACTAGAGCCCACAATAGAGGATATTCAATAAGGTTCCAAGCTTAAAAAACAAGGAAAAAGTGAAAAAGAAATGGAATATGAGAGAAAAAGCAAGCAATATATTATTAAAACTGCAGTGAGGTGCATAGCTATCACCTAAGTTCCCTGTGGATACTTTTTAGAGTCCAAAAAAGAAAGCAATTGTGAAGGCTCAGAAAAGATATTCCTTACATTATTCAGTTGCAGTGTTCATTTACAAGGAAATCTAACCACAAACAAGACACCAAAAGCCCAAGCTTCTTGCTGCACTGCAAGAAATCATTTCCTCCAAGCTTGAAAGATCTGGAAAAGCCATATCCTCTGACTATTAAATAAAGTAGCCCTAAGCCTAAAGAGAAGCTTCTTGATGGAATCTCCATCTTGAGAAGAAAGCAAAACCAAGAAGTGCTCCTCCTTATGTCACCTCCCTATCAGTGGGCCTCTCTAAAATACCATTCAAACTAGCAGCACGAAGACCAGCTAATTCTTGTTCTCCTCCTATAGAAAATAGTATTAAAAAAAACCCCTTTCTAATAGGAGCAAGTGCTTCTGAGGGTATATGCAACATCTTCAAGAGATATTCTTTAAAAATTATCAATAGCAGCAGTTAAAGCTAATTTTGGAAAAATGAACACCCATACATATACATTTCTGGAAAATCTTTCCAAGTTCTCAATCTTCCTCAAAACTATAGAATTAGTCTGTATCAACTCCGTCTGAACAGATGAAATACAGTCAATAGATTATTTCAAATGATCAACTTCTCCACCTGTGTATTCAGAGACACTTCATTGAACTGTAATTTTTATGAATATCCACAGTCAAGATAACCAAAGAAGAAATTGTTTTTTCTAACAACGACATCAGACAAAGATACTCCTTGATAATAATACTGTGTGTTTCAAGTAAAGTATAGGTCTGTTCAAAAGGTCAGCAAAACCAGGCAACAACACATCCCCCACAGGGGAGTTCACTGCAGTGATACTTCTAGAATCAACCCAACTCCCCAAAATCTCTCACTGCTCCTCCAAAACGCTGTCCCCACAGAGACTCCTATCATTGTGACTTCCCAGGGTGGAAGACAAAAGCACCCCTTCGGCTGCCATTCCATGCCACTTATCATTTTGGTTACCCTTCTCTTCACTTTCTTCAGTGCAACTATATCTTTTTTGAGATGCAGCGACCAGAATTGCACACAGTATTCACCATGGAGCAATAACGAGGCATTATGACATCCATCTTTTAGTTGCCATTCCCTTCATAATAATTCTGAACATTCTGTTTGCTTTTTTGATTGCCACAGCACACTGAGCCGACGATTTCAGTGTATTATCCACTATGACACCTAGATCTCTTTCCTGGTGGTAACTCCTAAAAATAAACCTAACATTATGTAAATTCAGCAAGAGTTATTTTTCCCTATATGCATCACGTTGCACTTGTCCACATTAAATTTCATCTGCCATTTGGATGCCTAATCTTCTAGTCTCGCAAGGACCTCCTGCAATTTATTGCAAACCATTTGAGATTTAACTACACTGCATAATTTTATGTCATCTGCAAATTTGATCACCTCACTCATTGTACTCCTTTCCAGATCATTTATAAATATATTAAAAGGCACTGGTCCAACTTTACAGATCTCTAAGGCACTCCACTGTTTACCTTTTTCCACTGTGAAAACAGACCATTTAATCCTACTCTATGTTTCCTGACTTTTAACCAGCTTGCAATTCACAAAAGGACATCACCTCCTATCCCATGTCTTTTCAGTTTTCTTATAAGCCTTTCATGTGGGACTTTGTTGAACACCTTCTGAAAATCCAGACACCTCATCTACCAGTTCACCTTTGTCCACATGTTTATTCACCCCTTCAAAAAAAGTAGGAGATTTGTGAGGCAAGACTTCCCTTTGGTAAATCCATTCTGGCTCTGTCCCATTAAACGATGTCTATCTAAATGTTTTCAGATTTTATTCTTTATAACAGTTTCCATGATTTTTCCCGGCACTGAAATCAGGCTCACTGGTCTATAGTTTGCCGGATCACCCGTAGAGCCCTTTTTAAATTTGGGGCTTACATTGGCCATCTTCCAATCTTCAGGTACAACAAAAATATCTTACATTTAACTTGCCAATGCTTATGTTTAATCCTATTTTCTTCTGATGGATCCTTCTTCCACTTTCTGAATGAAGATCTTTTGGCTAAAATAGCCTCATTCACCTCACTTTTTAGCCATGCTGGCAATCATTTGACCTTCCTTCCACCTTTCTTAACGTGAGGACTACATTTGGACTGTACTTCTAGGATGGTATTATTTTTTTTTTTTTACAATTTCCATGCCTGTTGCACACTTTTTTCCTTTGTAGCTGCATCTTTCAATTTTTTTTAAACTAGTTTTCTCATTTTATCAAAGTTTCCCTTTTGAACGTTTAGCACAAGAGCCTTGGATTTACTTACTGTCCTCCTTCCAGTCATTAATTCAAATTTGATCATATTATGATCACTATTGACAAGCAGCCCCACCACTTTTACTTCTCTCACCAAATCTTGTGCTCCACTGAGAATTATATCTAAAATTTCTCCCTCTCTCGTCGGTTCCTGAATCCATTGCTCCATAAAACTGTTATTTATTCCATCCAGTAAATTTATCTCTCTAGCATGCCCTGTTGTTTTACTTATAACAGTTTCTCCCATTATTACTGCACTACCAATTTGGTTTGCTTCCCTAATTTCTCTTAGCATTTCACTGACCTTCTCAACATCTTGGCCAGATGGATGACAGTATACTCCTGTTAGTATACTCTTCCCCAACACACAAGGGATTTCTATCAATGAAGATTCAATTGTGCATTTTGTCTCATGCAGGATGTTTATCCTGTTGGAATCTATGCCATCCCAGACATAAAGCACCACCCCGCCACCAAGATACTCCTCTCTGTCAATGCGATATAATTGGTACCCCGGTATAGCACTAACCCATTGGTTATCCTGTCTAGCATGTCTCTGAGATGCCACTTAAGTCTAGGTTGTCATTCACTGCTATACACTCTAATGGTCCCATCTTAGACTTCTGGCATTAGCTACAAACATTTCAAATGTGTTTTTTGTTTGTATTCTGCTTTTCAGTTGACAGGGATAAATTGGAATCTTTTAGCTCAGGTGAGTCTTTTTTTTGTTTTTTTTTAATTTTTAATTTTCAACAATTATAACCACAACATTATATGTATATACTGAGATATGAATATACAGTAATAATAATATCAACTTTACATAGCAACAAAAAAATCCTCATTCAATCCACATATCAGTATTATTTCTTAAAGAAAAACCGTAAGACAGTTGTTTAAATTGAGCGAAACAAGGCATTTAAGAGAGTATATACCACTCTCTTCTTTTTAAAGAAAATCAGAGAGGCAACAAGTCTATTTATTGCTCTCAACCATTAGCTACATTTAGGGGGTGGGTATCCAGGAATGCCTTGCAAATGTGAAATATGGTATAAGGAACAGAAATATGTTTTCTAGGTGAGTTTTTAATTACAAGCACTTGGACTACTTTTCTTATTATTGGAACCTCTATGTTAGGATGCCCTAACTCTAATTCTTCATTAGTATCCTTTGAAGATACCTCCCTCCGAACCATACACTACTGAGGAACTATTGGCTTTCCCCTTTGATTTAGTTTAAAAGCAGCTCTATCTCCTTTTTAAAGGTTAGTGTCAGCAGCCGGGTTCCACCCTGGATAAGGTGGAGTCCATCCCTTTGGAAAAGCGTTTCCCTTCCCCAAAAAGGTTCCCCAGTTCCTTACAAAACTGAATCCCTCTTCCTTGCACCATCATCTCAACCACACATTGAGATTCCGGAGTTCTGCCTGCCTCTGGGGACCTGCGCGTGGAACAGGGAGCATTTCAGAGAACACTACCCTGAAGGTCCTGGATTTCAGCTTTCTACCTAAGAGCCTAAATTTGGCTTCCAGAACCTTCCTCCCACATTTTCTTATGTCATTGTTGCCCACATGTACCATGACAGCCAGCTGTCTAAAATCCTATCTAGGTGATGTGTGAGGTCCGCCACCTTCGCACTAGGTAGGCATGCTCCCACACGATCCTCACACCCACCAGCCACCCAGCTGTCTAGATTCCTAATAATCGAATCACCAACTATGCTGGCTGACCTAACCCTTCCCTCTTGGGCAATAGCCCTGGGAGACACATCCTTAGTGCGAGAGGTCAATGCTCCACTTGGAGAGCAGGTCCTTGCTACAGGATCATTTCCTGCTGCACCATGTTGATGCTCTCCAATCATGAGACCTTCCTCCTCCAAGGTCTTCCAACTTATATGGTTGTGTTGTATAGGTCAACATGTTTCAATCATTACTGGCAAAAACATCCTTGCTATCTTTAAATAGGAAAGCATTATATTTCTTTGAAATTCTAAAGTGTTCCTCATTTGGGAAATTTTAAAGCATTTCACCTATATGAGTGGATTTCAGTTGGGAGACAATAAAGTGTTTTCATCCATACAAGAAGATTTTAGATTATAAAAGAGACAATAACTCATAGGAAAGCACAAGGATCTTCACACATAAAATAATTTTAAAATAGCAAGGATGTTTTTCTCAATAATGATTGAAACTTGTTGACCTATATAACACAACCACATAAACTGGAGTGTTCATAAGATTATATGAACTGGTTTTTCATCCTGTTTTTAAGTATGTGAATATCAAAAAGTAAAATTAAGGAAAACAAACAGGGTTTCCCTTTTTTGTATTATTAAGTTTATATATATATAATTTGTATTTTTATATAGGGAGCCCTAATGGGGCTCTACTAAAGGAATATACCAACTATTCAGAGAGTAGACTGCTGTGTTGTTCGTTGCTTGCTTTTCTTTCTCACTGCTATAAAAATGAGAAACATCTAAAGAGGGTGTTTTTAGTTGAGCTTTCAGGAGGCAGGTAAGAGTTTTCCTGCTCTTATTTTGTCCCTTTTTAATTAGAAGGAAGTGCCCTTGTACAGGGCCTGTGCTTCTATTAGGCAAACTAGGCTGCCGCCTAGAGCTCTAAAATTTTGGGGATGGAGAAATCCTGCCAGTACGAGGCTCAGAGGAATACTGTACCATCAAACAGGTAAGCACTGTGATAGAGCCACTACTACTGTTAGGCGGGAGCTGCCAACAAAGCTTTGCTTAGGGCACCAAATACTCTTGCACCAGCCCTGCCCTTGGACCTTTAGGAGTAAAGTCCAAGTTGGAAAAAAGACATGATTTTATTTCTTTTGAGAAATGATTTGTTTTGAAGAAAGTTTTGTCCCGCCTTCCTTCACTTATTGTTGCTTTTGGAATCTTTTGCTAATGTTGCTTTTGGAATGCCATCCTAATGTAACGAAAAATCCTATTCCACCAATTCTGGGAGGGAGCTCCAAAACTACCCCTGTAGTTGGAAAGGGGTGTAGAAATAGAAGAATACGTTAAAACATCAATAAACAGTCACATATTTATTGGAACTGAATTATTTAGTAGATTTCATGGAACAAAGATTTGTAACGTTGTCATTTACTACTGTTTATAAGCAATTATCAGTAAAGTTATTCTGGAACCACAGACAGTGTCCACTGTGATTATTACTGAATATGTTAAAGACATTAATACAGTGCTCAGGACCATGGAGATCTGTCTTCCCCCCAGGCTATGCCTGGAATAGATTTCTTGAGTCGATGCATCAAACTCCCTCTCTGGCCATATTCAAATCCAGTCTAAAAGTTCACTTTTTGGATGCTATTTTCAAATTATATCCACTTCTCTACAATAAATACATTTCCCAGAGATTCATTTGTCATAAACAGTATTTGTCTTGACAAGTCTGTAAGCTCTGAGGAGAAGGAGCTGTCTCTTATGTGTGTCTGTACACTGCTGCACATGTCTTGTAGTAGTTTAGAAATGATAAATAGTCGTAGTATTTGTTTTATTTGTGTTTTTCTTTCCCAGTTACTGTTTCCTGCCTAATCCACTTCAAATGTAAAAAAGGTTTGTTAATCAATGCAGCATGCATTTTTCATTACAGCCTACCCTCTTTCCCACTGAAGCTTCAAAGACCACCTATATCCTGTCATTCCTAGAAGGACGAGTCCTGGCCTGGGCTTCACCACTATGGGAACATGAAGATCCTATCCTGAATGACCTACCAGGATTTCTAAAAATTTTTAAGTCTGTGTTTGTTGACCCGGCTTGCCAGACCATCGCTGGATCCGCCTTGCTCAACCTTCAGCAAGGTAACAAGCCACTTACAGACTTTGCTATTGAATTTAAGACTCTAGCATCCGAAGTACATTGGGACACTGGATGCTTATGTGCCATATTCATGGAAGGTCTCAACTCTCGCGTAAAGGATGAATTAGTGGCTCGTGACTTGCCTGACACCCTTGAGTACCTGATGGAATTAGCAGGGAGAATTGACTGCCGTATCCGCGATCGAACTCAGGAGGCTAAGGGGCAGATTTTTAAAAAATACGCGAGCGCGTACTTTTGTTCGTGCACCAGGCGCGAACAAAAGTACGCTGGATTTTATAAGATACGCGCGTAACCGCGCGTATCTTTAAAAAATCCGGGGTCGGCGCACGCAAGGGGGTGCACATTTGTGCAACCTGCGCGCACTGAGCCCAGCGCGAGCTGCATGTTCCCTCCGAGGCCGCTCCGATTTCGGAGCGGCCTCGGAGGGAACTTTTCTTCACCCTCCCCCCACCTAACCCACCCCCCCGGCCCTATCTAAACCCCCCCCCCTTAACTTTGCGCGCGTCGCCGGCAGCCCCGCTCCGTCCTCCGGTCCCGGGGGCTGGTCCGGAGGCCTCGACCACGCCCTCGGGCCGGCGCCACGCCCCCGGGCCTGCCCCCAAAACGCCGGGGCACGCCCCCGAAACACCGTGTTGTTTCGGGAACGCCCCAGACACGCCCCCTCCCGCCCCTTTTCGAAAGCCCCGGGAGTTACGCGCGCCGGCGGCCTATGCAAAATAGGCACGCCGGCGTGTGTGGGCCTTTTAAAATCCGCCCCTAAGAGTCCACGAAAGTGTACAGTGGGAGCTAATCATCCTAAACCTGTGCCTATCACTTCCAGCTTATCGTCTGCAACCCTAGAGGAGGAAGAGCCTATGCAACTAGGCCAAAGCCATTTGACCTCTAAGGAGAGACGTTATCGCAAGTGCATGGAGTTGTGCCTGTACTGTGGCCAATCGGGTTATACAGTCCAAACCTGTCCCATTTGTCCGGGAAACTGACAGGCCTGGGATCTTCAGGAGGACTTCTCCTGTGCCTCACCTCTCCTACTCCTCCATTATCATTACCCGTATCTCTGCTTTGTGGAGGTCTCGAATTTCAGACTCTCACTTTCATTGACTCCGGTGCTGGAGGTAATTTCATTCTGAAGCGCTTGGTTGAACATCTACGGATTCCTACCACACCAATAGCTAAGCCTCTGCTATTGTCATCCATCCATGGAGAACCACTTCCTGGAGAAGTTTCATTGACCACCCAGGCCATTGGCCTGCGCACTGGAGCTCTACACTCAGAATCAATTTCTTTTCTAGTGTTGGAAAAAGCCATGCATCCGGTGGTATTGGGGCTGCAGTGGCTTCAAGACCATATGCCACCATTTAACTGGGCTACCTTGGAACTGTCCCTGTGGGGACCAGACTGTCATGGGTGGTGTCTTGCTGAAGTTTCACCACTCATCTGCATGCCTACTATACCATCATTACCTGGTTTACCTCCACAATATGCCTCCTTCCAGGATGTTTTCTCAAAGCAAGCAGCTGATGTTCTTCCACCACACAGAGAGTTCTATTGTGCCATAAATCTGAAGCCAAATTCAGAACCTCCCAAAGGAAGAGTTTACCCTCTTTCAGTAGCTGAGATAAAAGCTATGTCTACCTACATACAAGAAAATCTACAAAAGGGATTTATCAGACCTTCCAAATCACTTGCTGGTGCAGGCTTCTTTTTCGTGGGGAAAAAGGATGGTACCTTATGACCCTGCATCGACTACAGGGGTCTGAATGAAATTAGCGTCAAGGACAGGTACCCCCTGCCCTTAATATCTGAACTGTTTGATAGGCTCCAAGGGGCCAAAATATTCTCCAAATTAGACCTAAAAGGAGCTTACAACTTGGTGCGTATTCGAGAAGGAGATGAATAGAAGACTGCTTTTAATACCCGTGATGGACACTTGGAATACCTTGTCATGCCCTTCAGTTTAAGTAACGGACCCGCAGTCTTTCAAAATATGATGAACAACATTTTACGCTCAGCAAGCAAATGCCTGCTTGAAATTCGTTTGCTAAAGCTGGCACATTTGGACATCAAAGGAATAGGGCTTTCTTGGTCGCAGGCCCTCGGCTGTGGAACTCTTTGCCAGAATCACTGAAGACTATACCATGCATGAAGACATTTAAAAAGGCATTAAAACTTTTTGTTTTCATAGGCCATTAATTGAGAGTCTCAGGTTTCTGGTATCTAAGTAGGTGCATTTAGATTCTAGATTAATGTTTACCAAATGGTTTGCAGTGCAAATAATACAGTTTCCCTGACTGTCATTGCCTGTTCTTGATTGTCCTTTTTGAATTATGTATGTTTTTAAATGTAATTTGCTTCAAGCATACCATGGATGAGTGTGGAATACAAATCTTTCAAAATAAATTAAATATATGCACATTAATGACAAAATGTGTCCATATTCTTTTACACCTGTTAAGTCATGGAAGTCAAATTGCACTTGTTTTTTGTTTGCAGTTTTTGAGTTGGAAATCGGAGTTAAATGGTGGTGGTGGTGGGGGCGGGGGGGGGGTGTCATGGTAAAGTGCTGGAGGATGTGGGTGAACTAGTAAAGGTCTGGTTGAACTGGTGGAATTGTCAGTAATGGTGATTGCACGTATGCCCACAATTATTTTCATAAGCTAAGTACATGCATTTTGTTTTTTACAAACTTTTTTCTTAATTTTTGAAACAGTGAGTCACATGCTCACAAATATTAAACTGTAAACCAAATATTCCTGAAGAAAATGAAGGGTGGGAAACCCAATGAGACCTCATATATTGCGTGCCCAATGTTTAGGCTTTATGAGAGCTTATAGTGGCGTAAGCTTCTCGTATGGTATAATCATGGGTCTCAATGAGCTGAGTTTAACGGGGACGCTTGTAAACCACAGCTGTCCTAATTAATGCACTAATGGTCTCCAAAGTGCTGTAAAAGTTGTACTTAACTTGCAACTTCAAAAACGACGTCAAGTTGACAGGAGCTGGTGATAGAGAAGTCCGACTTCTTTCCGACACGTCGTGTTTCGGAGGGGAAACCTCCTTCCTCAGGGGGTCGGACACCGCTGTTTCCTACTTTAGTCTCTTGCCGAAAATACTTGACTTACTACGGGTGAAAATAAAGAAAGCACAAAGGAGATGGTGCATATTAAGTCCCACCACAAAATTGCGATAGCAGTATCAATGGGAAGAGCACTCACTGTATGTGATACGCTGACTTGAATTATTGTTCTAACCGGCGTCTTTATTACGCTCTATGGGTGGAACAACATACAATGAAAATACACCCTTTAAAGTTGATGAAAACGACTTGCCTTAAGTCCATGTACTCTACCTTATCAGAATGCTGAAGTCAATCGCTGTGCTGTAGATGTACTATCGGCGGTGCGCGGTTCAAAAACGCCGACCTTTAAGCAGCTGAAAAAAGCGCCAAAGATAATGGGTGTGTCCTATTATGGGCATTTACGTCACTGAGGAGGCCATTTTGAGACCATAACTGTCCATATATGGGCAGTGACGTTGGTGGCGGCCATTTTAGATTTACTATTGCTGGGGGAAGTCCATATCGCAGTCTGCTATTAAACACTGTCCATAAAAGGATACTGACATAATCAGCTGCCATTTTGAAATAGCAACGACTTGAACTAGCCCCATTTCATGGTAGAACTGACCAAATAAGGAAAATGACGTTGTAGGAGGCCATATTGAAAATGTCAAAAATGTCAAAAACGGAGCAAGAACGGAGCAAAAACTGAGCGATAACTCACTAAAGATTTAATGGAGATTGTGACGTCACTACCACTATTAAAGTGTGAGAAAAAGCCAGTGTACGAAGAGGGTGGACAGACTTCACAGACAGTATGCGTCTTAGAACACACAAATTTCACCCAACAAATTAGACAGTCCATACAACGCAATTGGCATGTTCTGAGTCCACATCAGATTTTTTCTTCTCCCCCCATGTTTGCATACAGTCGAGGCACCAACATCAGACAACAAGTAGTACGTGCCACTCAACAACTTGACAGCGTCCCAGGCCCTCCGGGTCAGACACAGTGTGGCAACTGCAGTTTTTGCTCCCAAGCCATTACAGGTATCACATGGCAGGATCCTAACACTCAGGTTCATATTACACGGCGACATGCAGTACACTGTAATTCCGAGTATGTGGTGTACGGACTCATATGCCCTTGCCATAAAATATATGTGGGCAGAACAACACGCAAGATTAAAGTCCGTCTGATTGAACACAGGAGCCGGATTAAGAACCTTGACATAAAAGCCCCTATGGTACCACACTGCATCTCACACCAACATAAATTTGAACAATTTCAGTGGCTAATCATTGAACAAGTGATACCGTCCTGGAGAGGGGGAGATAGACTTTCAAGATTAAATCTGAAGGAACATCAATGGATTTATCGTCTTCAATCAGTTGAACCCTATGGCCTCAATGAGAAGATAGAGTGGTACACCCTGATTTAAACTGTGTTCAGCGTCTGCTCACATTGCCTGTGGACCCACCCTCTTCGTACACTGGCTTTTTCTCACACTTTAATAGTGGTAGTGACGTCACAATCTCCATTAAATCTTTAGTGAGTTATCGCTCAGTTTTTGCTCCGTTCTTGCTCCGTTTTTGACATTTTTTACATTTTCAATATGGCCTCCTACAACGTCATTTTCCTTATTTGGTCAGTTCTACCATGAAATGGGGCTAGTTCAAGTCGTTGCTATTTCAAAATGGCAGCTGATTACGTCAGTATCCTTTTATGGACAGTGTTTAATAGCAGACTGCGATATGGACTTCCCCCAGCAATAGTAAATCTAAAATGGCCGCCACCAACGTCACTGCCCATATATGGACAGTTATGGTCTCAAAATGGCCTCCTCAGTGACGTAAATGCCCATAATAGGACACACCCATTATCTTTGGCGCTTTTTTCAGCTGCTTAAAGGTCGGCGTTTTTGAACCGCGCACCGCCGATAGTACATCTACAGCACAGCGATTGACTTCAGCATTCTGATAAGGTAGAGTACATGGACTTAAAGCAAGTAGTTTTCATCAACTTTAAAGGGTGTATTTTCATTGTATGTTGTTCCACCCATAGAGCTTAATAAAGACGCCGGTTAGAACAGTAATTCAAGTCAGCGTACCACATACAGTGAGTGCTCTTCCCATTGATACTGCTATCGCAATTTTGTGGTGGGACTTAATATGCACCATCTCCTTTGTGCTTTCTTTATTTTCACCCGTAGTAAGTCAAGTATTTTCGGCAAGAGACTAAAGTAGGAAACAGCGGTGTCCGACCCCCTGAGGAAGGAGGTTTCCCCTCCGAAACACGACGTGTCGGAAAGAAGTCGGACTTCTCTATCACCAGCTCCTGTCAACTTGACGTCGTTTTTGAAGTTGCAAGTTAAGTACAACTTTTACAGCACTTTGGAGACCATTAGTGCATTAATTGGGACAGCTGTGGTTTACAAGCGTCCCCGTTAAACTCAGCTCATTGAGACCCATGATTATACCATACGAGAAGCTTACGCCACTATAAGCTCTCATAAAGCCTAAACATTGGGCACGCAATATATGAGGTCTCATTGGGTTTCCCACCCTTCATTTTCTTCAGGAATATTTGGTTTACAGTCTATATTGGTTGTTTCCTGACATCTGTGGATTCTTCTATTATTGTGTTTACACAAATATTAAACAGCAGCATGCCATGTTAACCCTTCTACTATACACGGTGTAGATCTAACAGACTAAGCAAAAGAAGAAAGAAAAATTGTTGTTAAACTCAGTGTTCTTTTCCTCCCCTTCCCTCCTTCCCTGTTTGCAATTCCCATTTTCTTTCTATACAGCATCTGTTATCTCTTATAATAATATATTGGTCTTGTCATAGTGCAAGGCTAAAGGAAAGGTACTGTGAAAGAGTAAATAAACAAATAAATAGATGAAGTCACTTGGGTCTTGAGTACTTGCAATAAAGTACTATGGGAAGGGGAATAGAACAAGACCATTTTATGATTTCACAACTGGAGAATGGCTCTCCCTTCGCAGTCTTACATCTAAAGCTTTCCCTAAGTTATTACAGGTTCAGTATCAAGTTCCTCATCATTGGTGAAAGATGATCTATATAGCTTAGATACATCATTTCTTCATTCTTTTTATTAGACAGGGATTTAACAGCTAGGTATTCAAAAGTTAAACAATCTAACCAGTCTAGATTCCCATTGAACCAGTTTTGGTTCATCCTGTTCTATCAAATGGTTAAGATTGTTTTCTTTGCAATTATTTATTTATTTATTTAGGATTTTTATATACTGACATTCTTGTAAAAATAACAAATCATATCGGTTTCCATTACAACAG
Organism: Rhinatrema bivittatum; assembly: GCF_901001135.1. NCBI lineage: Eukaryota > Metazoa > Chordata > Amphibia > Gymnophiona > Rhinatrematidae > Rhinatrema > Rhinatrema bivittatum. The sequence continues at coordinate 94,255,027 of NC_042616.1, read as the reverse complement.
AACAATCGCGGCTAAGGCGTTACATTAAAACAAGGCGTCTGATAAACTTAAAATAAATAAACAGAAAAAAATAAACAGACATGACAGTAGTGACAGGTGTTACATTAAAAACTAGGCGTCTAATAGAGTATATCTTTGAACTTGTGAACAGTACAAATAGGGCGAAACGGGGACCCTAAGCACATAGAAGCTTAAACAAGGATATAAACATTAGCATTAGCTACTAAGTATAATGGTTGGGTGATAACAATTATGCTTACTTTATCCAAGAACATTTTCTGTGTAGTGCTTAATTTAGGCTCTACCTCCTCATATACTCCAAAGAGCCAAACTTTTGATTCTCTCACGCCCGTCACTTTAAGTAGCTTAAACAGAATACAGCCACCTTGCTCCAGAAATTTTGGACTTTTGGACAACCTCAGAATCCATGTATATAATTACTCACCTCTTCACCGCACTTCAGGCAAAGATCTGATGAGCAGATCTCTGCCCTGTGTGCTCTGTGATGTGCAAAATAAAAGTGACATAAAAATTTGTATTGTGTTTCTCTTAACACTACATTTTCCGTAATCTCATGAATTCTCTTGAAACAGTACTGAAACTCCTGTGTTGACAAATTAAAACATAGCCATTTAGCTCACGATCAGGCTGCTACAGTAAAAATCGCGGGAGAGCGGGCGAGCGCCCGTTCTCCCAGCGCGCGCACAGGCCACTCTCCTGTGCACGCGATTCATTAAATTAATTTATTTAAATTAGTGTGTCCCTAGCGCCTCTTTTTGGACAGAAGCGGCGGCTGTCAGCGGGTTTGACAGCCGACGCTCAATTTTGCCGGCGTCAGTTCTCAAACCCGCTGACAGCCATGGGTTTAGAAACCGGACGCCGCCATAATTGAGCTTCCGATTTTCAACCCACGAGCCGCAGGCCCATTTTAATTTTTTTTTTTTTAATTTTTAACTATTTGTAACTTTTGGGACCTCCGACTTAATATCGCCATGATATTTAATTGGAGGGTGTACAGAAAAGCAGTTTTTACTGCTTTTCTGTGCACTTTCCCAGTGCTGAGAGAAATTAACGCCTACTTTGGGTAGGCGCTAATTTCTGAAAGTAAAATGTGCGGCTTGGCTGCACATTTTACTTTCTGAATCGCGTGGGCAAAACTAATAGGGCCATCAACATGCATTTGCATGTTGCAGGCGCTATTAGTTTCGGGGGGGTTGGACGCGTGTTTTCAGCGTGCTATTACCCCTTACCGAATAAGGGGTAAAGCTAGCGCGTCAAAAACGTGCGTCCAAATGCGGGTTAACAGTGCGCTCTGCCAGAGCGCACTGTACTGTATCGGCCCATTAGAGTATATTTAAAAATGACTCTCCTGATCACTTACAGTATATTTCAAACCCTCCTGATCACTCATCTAGGAGAATCTTTTCCCAACCATCTCAGGTGTGACTGTCTCATCTCACCTATCTATAATTAGCCCCACCCTTGTCCCAGCAAATAGCCGCTGTGCCTGGAGGCTCAGGCCACACCCCAGCCTGCCCCCGGACTGCCCCGGACCGCCCACACCCTGCCCCTTTTTGCAAGCCCCCACTGTCAGTCCATTATTCAAAAGAAGAACTTTATTGCATGGATTTGGCCATATTCTCACCTGAGCCTACATTTGAGTTAATTTAAGAAGTTCTAAAACATAGGGGTAGATTTTAAAAGACCTACGCCCGGCCATGCATGTAAAGCCCCAGAATGCATGTAAGTCCCCGGGCTTCGAGAAAGGGGCGGGGAGGGGCATGGCTAGAGGCGCCCAGCACAGCAGCCATTTACCACTGTGCCGGGGGATCACATGCTGGCAGGGTGCCAGCACATGCAACCTGAGCCTGCCCCGAGGCAGGTGCAAAAGGTAAAATAAAGATTTGGGGGAGGCTAGGTTAGGGCTAGGGGGTGGGTAGGTTAGGGGAAAGGGAAGGGAAGTTAGTGTAAGGGGTTGGGAAGTTCCCTCCCAGTCCGCTCTGAAATTGAAGTGGTCTGGGAGGGAACTGAGGAAGGCTGTGGGCGTCGGCACGTGCAGGATGCACAAGTGTGCACCCCCTTGCACGTGCTCACCCCAATTTTGTAACATGCGTGCACCTGCACATGCATGTTATAAAACTGGGTGTCCATGTGTGCACCGGATAGCGCATGCACATCTTTGAAAATCTACCCCATAATGTTTCAGTTGTAAGTATTATATGTTATGTTAGATTTTGAAATTTTCTAATAGTGATAGACAGTTCCGATTCACAACTCTATAAAGAATTTTTATGAAAAAAATTTTTATGAAATTTTTTTTTTAATTTCATATAGGTGATCAAGTGACTCTCACACCATCCCGCGAGCTCTTTTGGCATTTCTGCTGTAAGTATGCAATAAAATCTTTATGTGAAAGGGAGAATTGATTTTGCAGCTCCTGAAAACTCCATATTGTGTTTGTACCCTCAATAAAACATGCAGTTTTTCAAAAGAAAATAGGGATGTGAATCGTGTCCTCGATCGTCTTAACGATCGATTTCGGCTGGGAGGGGGAGGGAATCGTATTGTTGCCGTTTGGGGGGGTAAAATATCGTGAAAAATCGTTAAAAATCGAAAAATCGAAAAATCGAAAAACCGGCACATTAAAACCCCCTAAAACCCACCCCCGACCATTTAAATTAAATCCCCCACCCTCCCGAACCCCCCCCAAATAACTTAAATAACCTGCGGGTCCAGCGGCGGTCCGGAACGGCAGCGGTCCGGAACGGGCTCCTGCTCCTGAATCTTGTCGTCTTCAGCCGGCGCCATTTTCCAAAATGGCGCCGAAAAATGGCGGCGGCCATAGACGAAAAAGATTGGACGGCAGGAGGTCCTTCCAGACCCCCGCTGGACTTTTGGCAAGTCTCGTGGGGGTCAGGAGGCCCCCCACAAGCTGGCCAAAAGTTCCTGGAGGTCCAGCGGGGGTCAGGGAGCGATTTCCCGCCGCGAATCGTTTTCGTACGGAAAATGGCGCCGGCAGGAGATCGACTGCAGGAGGTCGTTCAGCGAGGCGCCGCCATTTTTCGGCGCCATTTTGGAAAATGGCGCCGGCTGAAGACGACAAGATTCAGGAGCAGGAGCCCGTTCCGGACCGCTGCCGTTCCGGACCGCCGCTGGACCCGCAGGTTATTTAAGTTATTGGGGGGGGGGGGTTCGGGAGGGTGGGGGATTTAATTTAAAGGGTCGGGGGTGGGTTTTAGGGGGTTTTAGTGTGCCGGCTCACGATTCTAACGATTTATAACGATAAATCGTTAGAATCTGTATTGTATTGTGTTCCATAACGGTTTAAGACGATATTAAAATTATCGGACGATAATTTTAATCGTCCTAAAACGATTCACATCCCTAAAAGAAAATACTTACCTCCATGTATAAAATTTCCTGTATTACAAATATATGCGTATACTGAAACATAATGGGGCAGATTTTAAAACCTGCGTGCGGGTGCAGATTTGTTCGCGAGCAAATCTACACCCGATTTTATAACATGCGCTCGCAGCTGCGCGCATGTTATAAAATCCAGGGTCGGCGTGCGCAAGGGGGTGCACAATTGTGCAACTTGCACGCGCCGAGCCACGCAGTCTGCCTCCGTTCCCTCCGAGGCCACTCCGAAATCGGAGCGGCCTTGGGGGGAACTTTCCTTCCACCCCCCACCCACCCCCCGCACCTTCCCCTCCCTTCCCCTACCTAACCCGCCCCCCAGCCTTATCTAAACCACCCCCATAATTTTGTTGAAGAAGTTACGCCTGCCTCCCGGCAAATGGCCGCTGTGACTGGAGGCTCAGGCCACACCCCACCCCGCCCCCGGACCGCCCATGCCCCACCCCCTTTTGCAAGCCCCCGGACATACGCGCGTCCCGGGGCTTGTGTGCGCCACTATGCAAGATAGGCTCAGCACGCGCAGGGGCAGCTTGGGGTATCTTTTCGGGGGTTACGCGCGTATTTTACGCGCAAAACCCTTTGAAAATGTACCCCAATACTGGGAACAGAAATTGGAAATTGCCATCATAATCTGCACTTTTCTCATCTCTTTCTGCTACAAATAATTCATATCTTAACTTTATTTTTTTCAGGCTTCTTCTTGTTCATCCCAGCCATGGCTTATCTAAGATGAATGAAAACTAAAGACTTATTTATTTATTTATTTATTCATTCATTCATTCATTCATTCATTCATTCATTCATTCGGTCATTCGTTTATTCAATTTATATTCCACCATTCAGGCACTTCAAATCATGATGTCATAACATTGTAAACTTTCTGGGGCAAGGCTTACCTTGAGCTCCAGTTTTGAAAGGTGAATAATAAAATCCAAAAATCCAAATTGGGGTACATTTTCAAAGGGTTTTGCGCATAAAATACGATCAGCCACCCGAGAGGCTTGACCCAGGGGCTGCTTGCTGAGGCATGGAAAGAGAATTTAACGACCTGCCTGTACAGCAACCCAGGAGGGCCATGGGTCCCAGAAAACTTCAGCAAGTCTCCCAAAGCAAGGAATTTCATTCCCAAGGAAGCAGATAGATTCAGGGATCATTTTTAGGGAAATGCTTGGAAACAAAAAGTAACATAGTAACGACGGCAGAAAAAGATCAAATGGTTCATCCAGTCCACCCAGCAAGTTTCTTATGGTATGAAATGCTGCTCCATGCAGATTACCCCCATGTTTCTTTTAAGGGTATTAAATGCCGCTCCGTGTAGATTACCCTAAAGTAATATTGACAATCAAAACCAAGCACTGTCACACCTATAACAAAAACTATGGCTCACAACATGTTTTTTTTACAGGGTGAGCAGCCTTCTTTATAATTCAGACAATGTTGTTTGAACATGCTTTGCTTTTCAACTTGGCTGCAGAAGCAGCCCTGTGTTTTTTCCCTAATGCCTAAGTATCAGTAAGACCATAAAAATCAGGGCCCAGCATTGGCCATCATCTGAATCCTATCCCCCCTCCCCCCCCACTATCGAATCAGAGAACGATGTTGCAGTTACATCAAAATCATGAAAGCTAATTGGCTAAGGTTAGTAATCTCCATGCTTTCTGTTAAGAGTAGTAGGTAGGGGTGTGCATTCGTTTTGACCGCATATGTAAAACGCAACTTTTTTTTTTTTTAACTTAAAAAAGTGATGAGGCGAAAATGATCGCGATTTCCAACTTATTCAACATAGCTATGTTGAATAAGTTGGAAATCGCAATTGTTGATCCTAAATAAAAATTTAAACCCCTCACCCTCCTTAATCCCCCCCCCCCAAGACTTACCAAAACTCCCGGGGAGTCAGGACGCCATTCCTGTATTCCTTTGCGAGGTGCACGTGACGTCGGCGTCACGTCGGAGTGACGCGGACGTCACGTGATTCACCGCGCGTCCGCTCCGGGACCCTCGTTGGACCCAAACGGAACTTTTGGCCAGCTTGCCCAAGCTGGCCAAAAGTTCCGTTTGGTAAGTCTTGGGGGGGGGGGGGATTAAGGAGGGTGAGGGGTTTAAATTTTTATTTAGGGAATCGGTGCACGTATGGACATAGACTCAACTTATGGAATTCTACATATGTCCATATTGACCGAAATTGACCCCCCCCCCCCCTTCGACTTATGGACTTATGAACATAAACTTTTTGTCTGCACATCCCTAGTAGTAGGTGCTGTTCCAAGTGAGGTAAACCTCAACCTTGCACCCTTTCCTTCATTTTCACCTCTAACCCATTAAAGATCCACAGTGTTTATCCCATTCCTTTTTTAATTTGTTTACTGTTTTCATCTTCACCACCTCTTCCAGAAGAGCATTCCAGGCATCAACCACCCTCTCCCTTGAAGAAATATTTCCTGTTGTTGGTTCTGAGTTTCCTTCCCCCTGGAGTATTATTTGTGACCCCTAGTTCTACTGCTTGCTTTCCAATGGATCTTTAAGTCTGTCCCCATATGAATATATGAACATAAGAATTGTCATACTGGGTCAGACTGAGAGACAATCAAGGCCAGTATCCTGTTTCCAATAGTGGCTACTTCAGGTACCAAGTACATGGCAGGATCCCAAACAGTAGATAGATCTTATTCTGCTAACGCCCAAGGTTAAATGGTAGTTTGTCCAAGAGTACCTGGTTAATAACACTTTATGGACTTTTCCTAAAATAATTTGTCCAAACCTTTTTTAAATCCATCTATGCTAGCTGCCTTTAGCACATTCTCTGGCAATAAATTCCAGAGCTTAAATGTACATTGAATGAAAAAAAGAATCCTCCAATTTGTTTTAAATGTGCTACTTACTAACTTCATGGAGTGTCCCCTAATTTTTGTATTTTTTGAAAGAGTACAAAACAGATTCATATTTACCTAAACTATTCTAAACATGGTTTTATAGACCTCTCTAATATCCACCCCTCAGTCTTCTCTTCTCCAAGCTAAACAGCCCTAACCTCTTTAGCCTTTTCTCATAGGGGAGCTGTTCCATACTTTTTATCATTGTTGGTTGCCCTTCTCTGTACCTTTTCCAGTTAATCTATATCTTTTTTGAGGTGCAGTGATCAGAATTACAGACAGTACTCTAGATGTAGTCTCACCCTGGAGTGATATAGAGGTATTATGACATTCTCCATTTTATTCTCTATTCCTTTTCTAATAATTGCAAACATTCTGTTTAAAATCCTCTGCTCAGTGTGTGGTGGAGTTTGAAAAGGCAAAGTATTATTCATGACGAAGCTCAGATACTTTTCCTGGTGGTAACTCCTAATATGGAACCTAACATCGTACTACTATATATGTGAGTAATTTTCTCTATCTGCATCAATTTGCACTTGTCCACTTAAAATTTCTTCTACCATTTGAATGTACAGCTTCCCAGTCTTGCAAGGTTTTCCTGCAATTTCTCTGGATTGGCGCGCGCAAGGCTGCCGATTTTGGGCAGCCGGCGCGCGCCAATCCAGAATTTTATAAGATACGCATGGCTACGCGTGTATCTTATAAAATCCAGCGTACTTTTGTTTGCGCCTGGTGCGCGAACAAAAGTACGCGATTGCGCATTTTTTAAAAATCTACCCCTAAGTGAATAATGCAGCTTTAATTCATTATTTAGTTGCTCTTAAAACAGTCCTACAAATTTATATTTCTATAATTCTATTGAAGTTTACCAGGAAAATTTCTTTCTTTGATTGGATTTTATTTTCCAGGATTATCAATTTTTGGGGGCTCTTGAATGTAATTTGTTATTGATTTTTAAGCAATATCTATGTAAACTCTTTATCTTAGTAGCTGCATTTTTTAGTTTTTTTTCCTATTTTACTCATTTTATCAAAGTCTCCCTTTTGAAAGTAGAATGCTAGAGCAGTAGATTTACTTAATGTCCCTACTCCGGTCATTAAAATTTGATGGCATTATGGTCACTGCTGCCAAGTGGCTCCACTACCGTTACCTCTCACTCCATATCCTGCATTCCACTAATTAGGTCTAAAATGGCTCCCTCTCTCATTAGTTCCTGGACGGGCCGCTCCGTGAAGCAGTCTTTTATTTATTTCATCTAGAAAAATGTCACCTCCCTAGAATGTCCTGATGTGTCATTTACCTAGTCAATGTTCAGGTAATTGAAATCTCCCATTATTTCTGTGCTGCCAAATTTGTTAGCTTCCCTAATTTCTGTTAGTTTTGCCCATTTTAGTAGCCACCCTCTGCATAATCATCAATCCCTGACCTTCAGCGCCCCTACCCCATCACCAATAATACCATACATATAGAACCTTACCTGCCAAATTCCCCATCATCTATTCCATCCAAAATGGTCATAATCGGTACAGATGTTTCCTTCTTAGAACAAATCCACTGCTGACATTAGCCATTTCTTGCTTGCCTCCCTAGATCATTTGCCCACATGCTTTGCACACATTTCAAACCATATCAGCTCAGTCCCAGTTCAGGCAATGACTCTCATTCCCTCTCATTACTTCATCCACCCTCTGTTCACACCAGGCCTCATGATTAACTACATCTGCCCACACACCAAACCATGCTTGCTTAACATCCTATTGACCTGTCCCTTCCCAAAGAGCCAGAATGGAAGCAGATGCTCCTCTGCCAGCACAAAACTGACCTGGCAAATGGTTGTATCCCAATCTCACTCCTCCATTGCTCCATGCACTGGCCCAACTCAAACTCACACTCCAAAACATGCTGGCTCAGACCCGGTTTGGGAAGAAGCTCTTTCCTCTGTCCAGTGACACTAACTTGCATACACACCTGCTTCCACTTACTCTAGACCCATGGTAAGCCATGATCTCTTTTGTTCTCACCCTTTCAATCAGCACCGACTCAGGTGACCAGTGTCTCTTTCCAACTCTCACCTCCAGTGTCCAGTCCCACACAAGCATATTCCAAACTGTCTTTAAATGTGCCAGTGCTGTGCCTCCACCGTGCCAAGCCACCCTCTGCCGCCAGTTCACCTGATGCATCCTGCCTCTTCTGCTGCCAATGCTATTGCCATGATGTGGGATGGTTTTCCAGTGCCAATGCCTGCCTCAGGCCCTCAGCATCTTTCACTTTCCTCACTGCTTACTACTGAAACTCCTACCTCCAATGCAGCCCTCTTTGCTACCACCCTGTTACCTTAAATCTTGGTATGTATATATCCACTGTATACTTGTATATGTATCCACTGTAGTCAGCTCCATATTCACATGATTTCAAACCAACAAAAACTGCCTCTTATTATTATAGGTCATCATTACTAATAAAGATTTCCTTCTATCAATGCCCAGTTCAATTTGATCATGAGACTACATCATCAATGACTTACGTAATGATTCTGACTTCCTCTGCACTAGGTGCCTACCTTATTCTGATACATCAGCACCACTCCCTTTCACTATCTGGGCTCTTTAATCCATCTATACAGCCATGATTGTTCCCACATCTTCGGCTTCTCCTTAGATCACCATTACAATCCTCTTTGCACCTCTATCCATATCTATATCTACATATGCCCACCTTCATGTTTCTCTATGCTACTGTAAACTAAACTATGGCTCAATTGGAATCAACATTTAAGGATACATTTGATTGTAATCCACCTTGAGACTAATTTAGTAAAGGCGGAATATCAAATGTGTACAAATAAATAAATACATACTTATAATAACATTTTCCATCTTTCCTTACCCACTGATCTCACAGGTGGTTGAATAAAAAATTCTAATGTACTGTGACAGAAAGCAACATTGGCATCCTTTTTGGATAACAGCCACAATATAAATTCACATTACTGCCACATTATTATTTAGTGAAAAAATATGACAAGTGTAGACAGTAAAAAACATTTTATTGTTAAAGTAGCAAAGACTACTATAGTGCCCTAGTGCTTTTTATTTTACTTCTACTGCAAAAGTAAGGGCCTGTTGGTTTTCATCCATTGTTATACGATTTCCAAAAGGATTATTACCTTATGAAGGAACTTTCTGTCCTGAACACTTTCATGCAGTCTGTCACTATTTTAGAGGGCACTGCTTGATTATGTATTGAACATTCTAGCAAATACCAATTAACTCATTAGCTTCCTATCTCTAGCTGGAGCTGTAATTCACTTCAGCAATTGTATTTCTGCCAAACATATAACACACAATATTGAAAACTGTCCTGCACATTGCCATGTGGAGGACCTGGGATTGATTCCTAGGTCCAGTCTTCTGCTGAGGCTGGAGATGCTGCAGAGTCTTACGTGTGCCGCCCGTGTCAGACCCGCGGCACGGCCCTCTCACCTTCTTTCATGGACTCCAGCTCTTGGTTCCTCTTCACTGGCGGCGGTGGGCCGCCAGCTCCAACCTCAGGCCGCCTCCAGTGCCTCCGGCTCTGCCATGGTCCCCAGCATTGCCAGCCAAGATGTCCCTGCTCATCGGGACTCTCTGCATGGCCTGCGAAGAGACACCGTCATTGGGGCCGCACCCCTCCCTAGGCGCGTGCATCGCTGATTCTTTTAAAGGGCTCATGGCGGGAACTTGGCCGCGGCCCCAGATGCTGATGTCAGACTCTTCAGTGTATATAAGCTCAGGCCTCGCTCCATAGCGTTGCCTTTGCAACAGGTCTCCTTGTACTCGTTGCTGATAGAGAATCCTCTCTACTTTGTGTTCCTGATTCCTGTGGTTCCCGGTTCCTGTCTTCCTCGTTCCTGCCTTATCTATGTGTTGGACTGACTCTCTGGATTTCAACTCTGCTACGCCTGACTACTCTTCAGCCTATCTCCAGCCCCGGACCTCTGCTATGCCTGACTATCCCTGCTGTGTCCCGAGCATTGCCTTGATTGACTACGCTACAGACTTCTCCGTGTCTAGAATTCTACATTGCTTGCCATGACCTCCATTTGCCACCGGCCCTGGCCCTAGCCTGTTAGTGACGCCTCCTCTAGCCTATTCCCGGGGCATGGACTTACAAGGCTCTGGCCTTTCTTTGCTTGAGCGCCATCAGTTACTCTCCGTTCCATTGGCGCCTGAGTTCCTGTACCAAATCCAGACCAGGGTAGGACTATGCCACCTATTGACTGCTGTCTCTGGGCTGAACTACCTTCCTTCTCAAACCAACCTCAAGATCCACCTTAGTCCTGCCGGCCCCGGCACCCAAAGGCTCAACCTGCAGGGAACAAGGGCTGGTATAGGTGAAGCTCCAGCAGCTTCTACCTTTTGTCCACTCCACCTGCCAATGGTGGAGACCAGTAGGTTCCTACTATGGGTTGCGTCAACCCCATCTCGGCCCAAGGGTCCACCTCCGACGAAATAGGTTGCAAAGGCCATGGACTCTGTGGAGTCACGTGCCCTCCAGGCCACCGGGTAGCGCGCACAAATGTACCCTGTGTGCACTCCTTTAAAAATCTGGCCCTTAGATTGTAAGCCCTCTGGGGATAGGGAAATACCTACAGTACCGGAATGTAATCCACTTTGAAGTGCTGAAAAAAGTGTGAAAAGCGGAATATAAATCAAATAAATAAAATAAAGAGCAAGACAGAGGTGAGACCATGCTCTTCTGCCCAAGGAAATTAACACTTGGATATTTAAATTAGGTGGAAGTGCCACATTGTCTACATGTGGTAAGTAGTTAAGTAAAGAAACACCAAGCCAGGCCATCAGTTGCTGAGAAGGGGTAAAGTAGGAAGTGCCACATAGCCAGTTATATAAGAACCACACCATGCAGGCTAAATTCTATTGTCATACATTAGTACAGTTTACTCCCTCCAGAGTGTGTGGCCTCATAAGGGTTGTCAGAGAGATTCGGGCCTTCTTCCCATTCCATAACTATTTTTGGAGCATTTTCCCAACCTCACTACAATCCTTCTTAGTAAGCCAGAGTGGTACCATCTGGAGTATGTACAACTACTCAGGGAGAATTGTCATTTTAAAAAGCTGCACCTTGCCAAAAAGAGAGGGGGTAAACCTCGCCATTTTGTTAGTAGCTGAGAAGTAGACTGTAATAAAGGATGAATGTTGGCATTGTAGAGATCAGAAAGATTAATTGGGATCCTGATCCCTAAGTATTTCATTTCACTTTCAACCCATTTTAGTGGAAATGTTCCTGTCCATGAGGCTTTCATCTGTCCCCCAACATCCAAAGCTTCTGATTTATCTTGATTTATCCACAATCCCATGAACTGACCATACTCCCACTGTAATTGGAGTAGTAAGCCCCTGATATCACTGTCTAACTCTATTCTCCTTAGCAAGGGATCTATAGCAAATATATATAACAGCGGTGAAAGTGGACAGTCCTTCTAGACCCCTGTCTGATTCTTACATCTGCTGACCTAAATCCGTTCACTATAATATGTGAGATTGGGTTGGAATATAAAAGAGAAATGTATGATAGAATATTCCCTTGAAACCCAAATCTTTTTAGTACTGAAAAGAGATATGGCCACGATATTCTATTGAAAGCTTTCTCTGAGTTGAACCCAATAGCTAAGGCGGGTGCGTGCTGAGAGATACATGTGGAGATTGCAGTTAGGTGCTTGATGATATGGGAACAGGCCGCTCTTCCTTTCACAAAGCCTACCTGATGTTCTGAAATCAAATGGGGGAGAATGATGCCTAGTCGTTCACCTAGTACTTTGGCTATAATTTTTAGGTCACAGTTTATTAGCGAGATCGGCCTATATGAGGCAGGTAAAAGTGAATCTTTTCCGGGTTTAGGCAATACTGTAATATGTGCCGTGATAATGTGTTCCTTGCGATGCGTCCGTATAAAAGGAAGTCAACAGGTTTATTAGCTGAGATTTTAAGAGTTTGTAAAAATCATAGGAGAACCCATTGGGGCCCGGGGCTTTCCCAAATTTACTCATGGCTACCACATTTAGGACCTCCACCTGTTGAATCAGCCTATTAAGAAATTGAAGTTGGGCATCTGTTAGTGTTGGCAAAGTAAGGTATTTGAAAAAAATCTTCCTTTGTCTGAGCCATCCCTGAAGTATCATCGGTGTACAGAGTTTCATAGAACACTCTAAATAATTCACAGACTTCCTTCAACCTGGTAACCACCTCTCCCTGTGTGGTCTTCATGCAGGGGATAAAAGTTTTCCCTTTATGGGATCTGATCATATTGGCCAGTTATTTACCAGCTTTGTTTCCAAATCGCTAATTGTGCTCCGAAACTTGCAAAGATTTTTGTGCACTCTGTTGTATTAAAAAATTTAAATCTCTCATAATCACCAGATAGGCAAGATTATGCTTGGGCAATGAGTGGTCTATCATTTTTTTGCTTTGCTACTATAAGCTGATGTTCCAGCTGTAAAATAGCTTTATTGGCCTTATGCCTGTGTGAGGCAACATAGGAGATGATTTCTCCTCTGATCAGTGCTTTCCTAGTTTCCCAGAATAAGTGAGGAGTCACTAGATGTTGCTGGTTGTGAATAGTGTAATCCTCCCATTTATTTTTTAAGAATTCTTGGAAATCACGGTCACTGAGCAGAAAGCCTGGAAATTTCCAGAACCGTTCTTCGGGCTCAAAAACCGAGAACTGTAGGTCTATCCATATTATCACAAGATCAGAGATAATTTGTGGGCCAATAATTGCATTTATAAGAGAGGAAAAGCCCGCTCAAGGTATCAAGATGTAATCAATCCATGAAAGGGAAGCATGGGCTTGGGAGATGTGAGTGTAGTCCTTTTCCTCTGGGTGCAAAGTGCACCAGGAATCTAGGAGGTCATACTTGGAACATAAAAAGGCCACTCTTTTTTCTGCTGTGTTTTTATTGGAGGGTCCTGGTGGGCTTCTATCTAATATGGGGTTCGTAGGTATTGTTATAATCACCTGCTAGCACCAAAAACCCTTGAGCATGCATTATCATTTGGTTAAGGATATAGACAAAGAAACTATGGGTATAGTTAATTGGTAGAAAGAAAGACCTTCCATTTTAACAAGTACTGCACCTTCCCCATTTTTTTAACCTGGTATGTCAGCACATGGTGCTTTCTAGTCATAGCTTATAATGACCCTGACCTGTAGCCCCTATAAATTTCCGCTCCATCGAAATTTTTATCTTTCCTAAATGCTCTGCAAGACAGAGAAAAATAATCAACCAACCCCACTTCTTATCCTCTCCTCCCCCACCCATCCCCCCCTATACCCGATACATAGTCTGTAAATTTTTATTTATTTATTTTTAATTTTTATATACCGCAGTTCTTGTAAGAACTACAAATCACTTCGGTTTACATAAAAAAATGTAGCAGTCCCCACAATTATGGGGTGAGGAATCACTAATACAGTGTGTTTGTGTGCCACTCTTCCTATGTAGCAATTAACAGACAAGAAGAGAAAAAAATAATAAGAAGATAAAATAAGTGAAACATTGCTGTCAATCAGGGCGCGAAACCAGAAAATTACCGTCCGGTTTGTTGCTAAAAGGAAGTAAAAAACAAATATATAAATAGGTAAATGAATAACTAATAGGTGCAGTCCATCTAGGGACAGTGAAGGTATATTCCAACTCCTTTCATCTGTCCGTCATCATATGCCCGGAAAATCAAAGAAATGGAGTCCACTGAACTGCGGCTTAATGACCTCCATGGTGGGTTCTGTTAAAACTTTGATGGCAGCTAATATTGAGCCCAAGCAGCTAAAGAAAAATAAAAATGAGCAAAGGAAAAAATGAAGACGTAGTGAGTCTTCCGGGCTGAAACTCAGAGCTGTGCAGCTTCATGAAAAGAAAAAAAAAACCAAGCTGCGATTTCACAGAGGGTAAAGCTTCCCCACTAAAGTTCAGTCTGCTGGGAGAGAAAGGCTAACAAACTGATGGCAGGCTTGGGGAGATTCTGTCTATCCCGGCGACACATGGAGTTTTTGATGTTGATTCATGTGCTGTTAGGTGGTCAACGGTGCAGCAGTTCTAAAATTGTATTCGCCACCTCCACCGTATCGAAGAACTTAATCTGATCTGCATGCCATATCTTCAGCCGTGCCAGAAACTGAAGAGAAAATTGGATTTTCCTTTAAAACAGCACCGAGAATAATGGGGAGAATCCACGCTGCAGGGCTGATACTCGGGCAGAGATGTCCTGAAATATGTGGATTCTCATTGATTTGCAAGTGAGGTCTGTCGCCTTTACGGTATGCTTGTAAGATTGCTTGCTTACGTGCGAAATTCAGAAACTTTGCAATTACCACTCTGGGTCTGAGGTCCCGTTCCTTCCGTGGGCCTAGCCTAAGGGCCCTTTCAATCTGGAGAGCAGGCTGGAGGTCTGGCAATTGTAATGACTCTGGTAGCCATAGTTCTAAGAAGGAACCTAGATTTTGGTCCACTATTTCTTGAGGCATGCCAGTAAAGCGCAAGTTTGACCAACGCACTTGGTTTTCCAAATCATCTAATTTAGATGCCCGCGCTTTCACTATCTTTTCCAGAGCTATTAATTTTGCCGTTGTTGCAAGAGAGTCATCCTCTAGTATGGCTACTTGGCCCTCTACTTGTTCAAAATGTGGGTTTAGGTCCGTCAGTGCTGTTCGTACCTCGGTGATTTGTGAAGAGATTATCGCTAGTTTTGAATCCAGGGCTTCCAACACTGCCACTCTGAGGTCCTCTGCAATGGTATTACTTGTTCCCTTGCTGCCTGAAGCCTCCATTTTGGGATCCACCAGCTTAGGTTTTTCTCTGTCTTTCTTGCCGGTTTTTATTGACATACCGGAGGGAGATTTTTGTATATAAGAAGCGATCGACATAAACTCTGCAGAGATCACTGATCTTGCAGTGTAAGAATAATCAGTACAGCAGAGAAAAGGTGATTTGGAGAGCTGGGCACCCGGAGCTCTTTAGAACGCGTCCTTCCCTGCTCACCACATCACGTGACCCCCCATCTACCTCCTTGTCTTTGCATGCAGATGTGCTGGGCTTCAATTTCGGAGGGAGCAAAGGCAGACTGGTACTTGTTGCAGGTAAGCCAGCACCTTGATGACCCCTGCCTGCTGCATATATTTGAAAAAAAAAAAATTAAACTCTGCTCTGTTTTCCAGTCCGTGCACTGCCTGCCTTTGCCCTGCCTCCCCTTCTTCCAGTCAGAGCTGCAGTGTACTGGCCCCGGCCTACCATCCTGTCTCTCCCACCTCCTATTTTTTTTTTTTTTTTACTAACTGGATGAGCTATCAGCCCCAGAGCCCTTCCTAGGGAGAAAACAAGGCAGTCTATTGCCAGTCCTGCAGTAACAGAGCTTTGTTTCCATTCAGTTGAAATTGTCTGCCTGTAGCCTCAGAGATGGAAAAAGGGAAAGTGAGGTTGAGCAAGCGCTGGCAGGCAGCACTGGGGACTGAAAACAACACTGCCCTGGGACAAGAAACAGTTCTTTTGGGCCTCATTGAGTCCCAGTAAAGCTGTGAAGGAGAGAGGGACTGGCTGGGACCATCACATTGCAGCTTTCCCACTATCACAAGGACAATAAAGTGCTGCAGAACCCAGCAGCTGAATGTACCAGTTGTAGCCTGTAGGTAAGTTAAAGTTACCTAAAAAAAAAAAAAAAAAGCTGGGGGTGGGGGATTAAAGAAGGAATTTGAGGACTGGGTGAAGGTAAGTGTGAAATTGGGGACGGGGTGAGCAGCCCTG